>NC_140593.1:467912996-468515700 GCF_964204655.1 Triturus cristatus
CTTTGAAGACTGTGTGCACCAGGTACTAACCTCTATACATGTGCTTGTTTTGCTTGAAAAGATGGGCTATCTGTAACACTTTCATGACAATATAAAGGGTGCAGGTGGTAGGATGTTAAGCAGCTTCAGGTCTAAGCTATTTTAACTAATAGTGTCTTTTTTGCATAGATTGTATACTATTAGTAGATACTTTTGGAACTCTGTGTGGTATGTTTCATATGAAAGTTTCACTGTTTTCAAACAGTGTAGTATAAAATAAACTCTCTCCATAGAGTAAGCACTGTTTACAGGGCCCAGCTTTCTACTGATATCAGCTTCATTTCTCAATGTAGGTTTAATGAGTTTCGGGGTTTGATACAGATAAAAGCTGTCCAAAGTAGGGGTGGGCGGAATTTGCGAAATCCACTTTCGCAAATTATCGCGAAATTGTTAAAAATTATCGCAAACACGCGGAAATATCGCGAAGATGCAGAAGTTTTTTTCCCGCATGTTCAAGAGATTTTCTGCATGGTTGCGGCTCGCCAACTTACCCATGTGGTTGCTCGCGGGCGCGGCCATCTTGTTTTCAGTTGTCTCGCGGTGCATGATCGCGAGAAGAAAGACGTGATCGCGCGACGCATGACGTCACTGCGGGCGCGAACTGTCGCGAGACAGCGCAAATGGCTAAAAACAATACAACATCTCATGGAGAACGCGACCGGATCAAGAAAACTTGTCGGCGAACGCAGGGATTCAGGTAAGGCGATCGCGCGCGCGCGAGAATGTATTATTTTACAGCACGAGCAAGAAACAAATTATCGCCAAGCTGCGGAAATGCGGAAATTTTGACATTTTCGCGCTTTCCGCGGAACGCGAAAATGTCAAATTATCGCAATTTCCGCGAACGGAACAAAATTTTAGCCCAGGCCTAGTCCAAAGTAGGTCATTTGTTTTGTAACTGACATTCATTATTTCTAGGTACTTGGCTTTCTCTGAACAGTTGTATACAGATTGAACACCCTACTCAATGAGGGTTTCCTATATATCTCTGTGGTTGATTGTTAATGTGAACTATGCTAGCTGCAAAGTGTATGACATAGGGTCAATGTGCATATAATGCATGCTTTCTACACCTAAGAGAGTTGTGCCGGTGATGGCAGTAATGATGGCTGATATTCTCCTAAACTATTTTGTACTTACTGTCAGACCTGAAATGCCATAGTAATTGATAAACCAATATCTGGGAAAACACAGCATGGATGATGTCATGAGTGATGTCATCAATGATGTCATTTGCGATGTCATCAGTGATGTCATAAATGATGTCATAGAACACGTCATAAGTGATGTCATATGTGCAGTCATAAGCAGTTCATGGCGGGGGGTCAAGTTATAGTTAGCGCTGCTAACTACAACTTGTGTATTTCAGTTTTCTTTTAGTTACAAACATTGATGTTTCATTGAAATCTCCACCTAACTACAATGTTACTTTAACCTTTGGTTTTTCAGTGACTATAATATATATATATATGTCTTACCAAGTGGCAGATGCTACTGGGTAGATATAGTAAGTTTAGCTGTTCCATAGGAAAAGTGTTTTTGTGTTGCTTGCTAATAACTTTAGTCCCATTTGATGAATCTCCACAAAGCTTCAGAAAATGTTGCTACATTTTGACTAATTTGTGCATGGAATGTTTTATGATGATCCGTCAAGTGGGGGCCGAGAATAAAGGGGGGATCCAAAATCAAAAAATCCCAATGCATTTTCCATTGACCTCTTTAGACAAGGCTACAGCAAAAAATGTTGAACGTAACTCCACCAAATTTGGCGGAAAGTCAGATCTTGGTACACAGATTTTGCTTTTTGCAATTTGGTGTGAATACCTCCAGTAGTTTTTGACATATGTGTACCCAATTGAAAAAATAGAGCATTCTTATTGGCCCAGAGAACTTTTTTTCCCTTGGGTCATATCACTCCAGTGGGAGTCAGATTCCCACGGGAGAGAGCACTGTGATTGGTTGCAGCAACATGAGAAAAATGTTGCTGGCAGACATTACAGTCCTTGGGGCCTCAGTCACTCACTCATACACTCAGAGAAGCATACACCCACTCACAGACTCACTTAGATATCCACGCACACACTCACTCACCAACTCAAAGACTCACACATCCACTTATAGACCCACCCAGACACTCGCCCTTCCAGTAAATGATCTACTCAGACACTCATGCATGCACCCATTCACTCAACCACTTGAAGACTTATGCCCTCACTCACAGACCCATTGAGACACTCATACACTCACTCACAGATCCACACACACACTCGTACACCCACTCACAGACCCATTCAGATACTCACACACCCATACAGTCACTCACAGACCCACTCAGAGACGTATACACCCAGTCACTGATACACTCAGAGACTTACATGCCCCTTAAAGTCCCACTCAGAGACCCATGCACCCATTCACAGAACCACTCAGACACTCAAGCACCCAGTCATTGACCCAATGAGAGACTCATGCGCTCACTCACAGACCCACTCAGACAGTCATGCACCCACTCACTCACCCACTTGGACACTCATGTATCCACTCACAGATAAATTCAGACACTCATATACTTACTTACAAAAGCACAATGACACTCATGCACCTCCTCACAGATCGACTTAAAGACTCATGCAACCAATCACAGACCCATTGGGGCACTGAGGTACCCAGTTATACATAAACTGAGACAGTAACACAGTTGGTTACAGAGCCATTGATAGACTAATGCACCATCTCACAGATCCACTGAACTACTTATACAGTGAATGAGAGACTTTCTGAAACAGTGGTGTAAGCAGTTACAGATTCCACTGAAAGAGTTATAGACTGTGTTATAGAGATATTAAGGGAGTTATACATGCTATTATGGAGTCATGTAGATAGTAATGTGTTTAGTGTGTTGGTTCTTATCCATTTTACAGTTATAAGTTTTGAATGTGGTGCTGTCTGAAATTCACTTAAAAACCAAAGGTTGAAGGGACATTACAGTGAGGAATTAGCATTTTAGAAACCTTACAAATTCTCTGAAAAAACCAAAGGTTACAGGGATGTTACAGTTAGGAAATAGAATTTCAAAACTTGTGAAATTCACTGAAGAAAACAAAGGTTACAGGGTGAGATTTCACTGGTACAAAACCAGAGAAATTCATCAATTATAGTTACCTGAGCTAACTATAACTCATGTCCTGTAATGCACTGCTCATGACCTCACACATTACATCACTCGTGACATGGTCAGTGACATCACTGATGACATCACCAAAGACATCTCAAAGGACATCCCTGATGACATCCACAGAATCTCTGATGCATCCACTCACACCTCAATATAACCTTTCATTCACCGAATTCAAATTCCACCCTACGTTTCTCAAATCCATTGACACACCCATACCCATACTTACACACCCATTCACTGATTCATAGGTCTACACACATCTACTCAGTCACCCAAGTTTCAGTGCCTTGTCCATCATCTCCTTGTGTTTGCTTTGTTCGCCCTAAGTTGGCAGGGTGTGCCCAGACGTGGGTCCCGTGCTTTCCATACCACTGGAGTCAAGCTATCCTGGCTGATGAGGGCTGGAATCCCAATACCGGTTCTAGGATGCTTGTTTCCAGTCCAGGGAGGACCTGGCCTGGCAGTTCGGGCTGGACTGTTCCCATTGGGCGCAGGGTCAGGACTGATTTGCATATGGCTGGGTCCAAACTGGAATGGCATGGTGAGCAAAAACACGATGATTTAGGCCCAGATCTCTGTACTGGGGTGAATGTATGACATTGTTCTGCATTCTGTCTATCAATTGCTCTTTTTGCATTTGTCACCCGAGTGGGACGGGTATGCCCAGACGTGGGTCCTGTGCTCTCCATGCCTCTGGAGTCAAGCTATCCTGGCTGAAGAAGGGTGAACGCCTGAAACCAGTCCTAGGACACTTGTTTCCAGTCCAGGGAGGACCTGGCCTGGCAGTTCGGGCTGGACTGTTCCCACTGGGCGCAGGGTCAAGACTGATTTGCATATGGCTGGGTCCAAACTGGAATGGCATGGTGAGCAAGAAAACAATGGATTTAGGCCCAGATCTCTGTACTGGGGTGCATGTATGACATTGTTCTGAATTCTGTCCATTTATTGTTCTTTTTGCACTTTGTGCATGGCAACCATCATTTTTGTGCGATTTTTTTATTTTTGAGAATGGCAGGATTGCTAACAAAATAATGCTTGCTACATCAGGCTCCCTGTTTAACAATTCACAATCATGTTTTGCTTTTTCTATGTCAGTATCATATACAGATCTTAGAGCCCGAGTCAAAATTTGGCAGTCGGTCAGCCTTCCTCTGCCAGGGTGACAAAGTAAATTATTCCATCGCACTGGTAGAGGTTCAGATGACCAAATTTTAAAATGTGCTTCGGGCCGGCGGACATTTCAAGCAGTGATGGGAACTGCCATCAAGGCGGTTCCTGCCGATGCACAGTAATTTGTCGGGTAGCTCCGTCAAACATGATGAAGACATATGGCAAAGTTACAATAAAGTTTATTTTCGAAAATAAAAAAAGAACCTCCTTACCATGGGAGTTATTTCACATGGTGAGGGGAACATATTGCAGCTTTCACTGCCCCTTACAGTCAGGGTTTTCCTGGCAGTGACGTGCAGTGAAAACAGACTTGAATGTCTTCCCTTCCAGGTTGCGGACATAAAGATCAAACTCTGACGGCCCTTACTCCATCAGGCTGTTAGAGAGGTGTACCAAAGGTGCAGATGGAGTAGTCTCCTCTGTCATTACACCAAGGGTTCATCTGCATTTAATTTGGGCAGGTAGACTGGTATGCTGGCAGAAAGGCTGCTCTTTCACCATTGCAACAGAGTACCCTTTCATCCTACATATAAATCAGCCCCTTGGTCTTTTACTCAAGGAATTCGCACTCCATAAATTCCTTACAGGGACACAGAAGCAACTGAGGAAAGAAAGGCAAGGGATGGACTGACGATTTACTCTCTGTGGCTTATACCAGGCTGCATTAAGGGCTTTGGGGCTGTGTCACTCTTGGTTTATGGCCTCTTCACTACTTGTGTTCTCAGTCTGCCTTATTAGAAACTTCAAAGGCAAGCATACGCCTCTGCTTCGGCTCTTCCCTTCCAATCAGCATATCTCCACCACCTCATTCCCTATGAAGGAACTAATCCCAATTGTACATTAAAACCCAGAATAAGAAGTGAAGTATGTTTTTTGTTCAATGCATTTTACAGCCTCATTTTGAGGGGTGTGGTGAAATTAAAATTGGGGCAAACAGTGCACCTGAGTTGAAATTCCATGTAGTGCCGAATTTGGTTACCACCCAAAGCGTTCACCTGCTTAACCCTTTCGCTGCGGCGGGAATTCCGCCGCAGCGCTGGGGTGGGTTTGGGGGCAGCGCGGTGGCGCGGTGCTCATGACGGAACCACTCCGTCATGAGCCACGGTTGAGCTGTGCTCATGACGGAGTGGTTCCGTCATGACTCCGCCCACTGCGCTAATCGCCCGCACAGGCGGGGAATTAGCGCCGCGTGGGCGGCGCGGCCGCCAACGGCCGCAGCATGACGGAACCACTCCGTCATGAGCACACGGCGACCGTGGCTCATGACGGAGTGGTTCCGTCATGAGCAGGGGAGGGGTTGAAGTCCTCCAGGTATTATTATATATAGAGAGTTGTGTAGCCAAAACCCTTTGCAAAGTGCACCAATGTGCTGTAATACTGGTTCAATATGTTATTCCCCATTTCCCAATTTTAGAATGGAGAGCAATAAAAAAATCTGGTTAATAGCTGTGCTCTGTGCACTTACTACTAATATGTGGCAATGTCACCATTTGATATATCATAAAAAGGCATAACTATACCAATCGATGTTACATTGAAACACAAAGTTTACTTGCTGGCTATTGTAAACGTTCTGTTAAAATGGTAATTGTATTGTATGACTTGCTCCTTAATCTGGCAGTGGTGTTATATTTGTGAATTTTTTGGCCTTCCTACTGCGCTGCCCTACAGCTGAAGAAAAGGGCAGGAATGCCCAGTATCTATATGATACAGCTCATTCCTATCCTTTTCCCCAGTGCCAGTGCACAATGGGCTGCCGTGCACCAACGCAGTCACATTTGCATCATGGTACAAGGATGCTTGCGTTGCAGGAATGATAATTTTTGAGCAGGAAGGGAAACCTTCCTGCACAAAAACAATCACAAGAGGCTTTTTCCTCTGTCTATTTGTGCTGCAAAACAAAGAAAGAGGAAAAACGAGGAGAAATAAAGATACTTCTCCTCGTTGTGCCTCCCTTACGCCTCCTCAGGGGAGGTGTACATTTTTGGGCCTGCCTCAGACTTACGGTTTCTGGTAAATCTGGGGCAGTGTCAAAAAGCCATGGATGTTGTTTTGACACCCCCAGCAACATCCTTGGAACGCCCCTTTCGCACAGTTTTCTGCATGAACGGGGCACATATTTATAAGACTATGAAAAGCCACACAAAGTGGCTTTACGTGACCTTACAAATATGCCAGTGGCACATTGTGCCACCGGAACGTCAAAAGACTGATGTTCCGAAGGCTCAATAGTGCCGGTAGGGAGTCTCTCTGTATTTAAGCATAAAAATTGCGCACACATATTTTTCAAATGGTAGCCCGGTTGACATGGTAAAGACAGATAAAGAAATGGATTACATGACATGCTAGCGTTTGAAGTAAAATAACTTCCTGCATGGGCATGTGCAATTTGTATGTGAATAACGGAACATTAATGCATAGGTTCGGTAGTTTGTTGTGTGCAACAAAAGCAGAGTATGCGTGACTATTTCTTATTCAAGTGGGTATTTAATCAAGGGTAGCAGGATTTAGTGTTCTTTGAGACGGGATATTCTTGTGAGCAAGCCAATTGATTACCAACTTAACCTAATTACTGTAATTTCAATGTCTGGAGAAATGGGGCTAGACAATTGCGCAGAGGGACCTCTTTTGATCTCAACGCCAGCTGCATAAAAGGGAGAAGAAGTGGCCTCATGGACAGAGCTGCCAACTTTGGGATCGTCGGTTCAACATCCTGTTATTCTGGGCATATCACTAGTCTCCCCGCCGCACCCGAAAACACACAAAAAAGTGCGTCTCATCTTGTATTATGTAATCTGGTGCTCATGCAATGCGCTTGGACTGATGTAACGCTATAAAAACTAATTGCGAAAAGTAACGGGTAACAAACCTCAGAGCTAAATAAACGAATATTATAAATGGGCTGCAAATAACAAATGCATATAGAACATCAACAAAGCCTGGGAGTGCCACATTCGTTTTACTATTTGATTAAGAAAAAAAAATCAATAGTTTAAATGTGTATTGCTGCGGTTAGAAAAATGCATTCCTGTTTATAAAGCTGGAAATAACATTTTTCAATCTGGGTAAACAACTACGGAAAATTCGGAAATAGCTGTCTGAAATAGCAACTTAACATTTATTATGAATTCTGAAAATGTTTCCTAATAGCATCTCGGTGCTGCATACAAACAAGTCTGTTTTCCAATTCAAAGTAGGTTGCAAATTATGAAAAATTTACAGAATATAGGGGCATATCAACAAAGAATAGCGATAAACATCGCTGAGCGGTCTTAGCCCAGATTAGTTTAACGCCGGCTATTGCCGAATTTAATCGCCGAGATATCGCGTTATTAACAACGCATATCTCCACGGCGACATTAAATCCGGCGATAGCGGCGAAATCTGTGCACATCACTGGAAATCCAGCGCTACAACGGAAGCGATCAGGGAATCCTTGCTAATAGGGAGATGTGGATTCAGCCATAGAATCCACCTCCCATCATATGTATAGCTAAGTCTGCTTTTTTGCAGACATTAGCTTTCGGCGTTATCCGCGGTTAGCGCGGATTCTGACGTCAGTATTGGTGTCCTGGGCCAGCTTGTTGATAGGGAGTAGTGCTGTAACTCCTTGATTCCCATGTTGTGTTAGTAGGAAACGCCCACTTTGCATCTCATTAGAGATGCAAAGCGAGGCGTCGGTAATAAGGCTGCTAACATGCGCTAATGCATGTTAGCACTGCCTTGTAAATAGGGCAAAAACATTGTCCCCGCTTTTTTGGCTTTTAAAGCCAAAAAAGCAGAGATATGGCCCTTGATAATATGCACCGAAGCTCCGAAGAATTGGGATACGTCTACGGCCCGTGAACCCCTCCTTGTGTCCACTGGAAAGCTCCCTAAAGCCTTTGTAAGATTTCCCACGTCTCCATGTAAAGGCGAGGCGACAAATGAGCATTCCACTCACAATGCCTCACATAAATCAACAAAGAAAGCAGGTTTGCTGCACACACCTGTTCAGCTGCACAATGTGCCACAGGTCACCCTAAGATTTGTTTGATGGCTGACCACTGGAATCCTGCTCCCATATTATCTGTCTGCAAAATCCGTTTTATACGTGCCAAGGGGCTTGTAGATGTCCACTCACAAAGTGGGGAGAACTCACAAAGGTGTCTTCCCAGCCAGCAGCATTGACACCAGCCTATTCTTCCTGAAGTCAGTGGTGTAGCAAGTGTGTCACGGGCCCTAGTTCAAGAAAGGCAATTGCTCCCCTGGCTGCTGCTGAATTGCAAAACACATCAATCACCAGGGTTGAGTAGGCCCCTTGGGTCTCTGGACACCAATGCCACTGCACCCACTGCACCAATGAACACTATGCCCCTGCCTAAAGTGAAGTAAACAAGTGACAGAGTTACGTTTTCTATCTCAACAAGGTAAGATGTCCCTGGGGATGTTATTTTGCCAGAGTCGGACTGAGGCAGAAAATAGAACCCGGGCACGAAAATAAAAGTGGCCCCCATTAGAAATATAAAAAAGTGGTAAAAGTGGTCTGTGTTTCCAAATTGGGGAACTTCTACACTTGTGAAGACACATTATATAAGTGTTTTGCAAGGCATGGAAGACTGCATGTATTTGACCTTGTTGTGGGCAATGTTTGTGGTGATAACAGGGAGAGCAAAAGCATAAATCCACCAGACCAAAAAATAGGCCGACCAACAGCCAAACAATGACTCACGAGCCTCAGTGGGGCACAAAAAGTATCCCTTTCAGCTTTGTCTGTACTTCAGGAAATAACATTCCACTAATTCAAAAATGCTAATGTGTGCTTTGTGCACCAAATGCAATGATGCCTGGAGTTTTATCTAATTTGTTCACCTGGCGCACGTTTTGTTACCTGGGGCTTTCTCGCTCAATTCCACAAAGAAATCAGTGGTGTAGAATTTCAGTGTACTCATATGGACTCAATGTAAAGCAGAGATTTTGAATTTTATGACTAAGGTAATGTCATCCTCAATTGTTTGTATCGCTAGTCCCAGTTCTCTGCTTAAACTACTCTGAAAAAAGTATCCTTGGAGGTCCCTAACACTAATAGGTCTTTGATAACAAGTTTCTAAAACGTGTCAATGTTATCAAGGGGAATACTGGGAATATATTTGGGTTTCGGTTTAAGGCCGATATGCCCAGGGGTTCAAATCTAAAAGCTCAGTTGTTCAAGAGTCAAAGCCTGATCTTGTGGGTCCTCTCTATTGGTATCTTCATTCATTTCATTCAACAAAATCAAATAATCAACTTCTCCCACCAGCAACTCACTATCTAGCCTTTTAGATACAACATTGACTTCCTTTTTCAGGGATAAAATGTGCCTTCGTCAATTTCAATTTCCTAATGTACTAGGGAAAAATAAGTTCTAATATTAGGGTAGGCAAAAAGAATGTTTGGACAGAAGTGTAAACCTAGTTTCAATCAAGCACTCTTGGCCATGGTAAATGCATGAATTGATAAGTTTAGAACAGTTAAACCATTATTTTTGGATGTCAGTCCTTCTTAGTTAGATGCCACTAGAGATAAAAGGTGTTTTGTCTTTTCTTTGCCCTGACAAATCCTCCCCACTTTCCCTAATATTTCCTCTTCATCCTTTCCTTGGCAGAATTCATCTAAAAAGGTTCCTTGCTTTTTTCTGGATGTGTCTGTGGTTGAAGTTCCAGGTTGTTCTTCTGCATCTCAACTGGCACCAGAGGATGACTCCACCATCAAAATATCCTGTATACATTGCATAGCCACTTTCTTTTGGTCTTTCCCGAGAGTCTCAAATTTTGCAGAAAAAGTTAGTATTGTTCCTTCAGTGTAGTACTTTCTGTATCCCAAAAATGTCCCTTTCTTCAATTTCACTTCTTCCTCACATTTTTCAATCTCTTTGCTCCTTCCTCCTGAAAGTTTTTTACCACCTGTTGATCGTCCTCTTTGTTCTGCTCTTGATATAATTTATCAGTAGATTTTCCCATGCCAGTTAAATCCAACATTGCACATTTAATTAGTATTTCCATCATGCTATGTCATGTTTTGTACAAAGAGGCTGGCCATTCTTCTAATGAGCCTTCCCTTGGATTGATGTAACTTGGTACAACATGTTCATGAGGAGTATGATAACAGGTCTGATTTGATGTTGCCATTGACAGAGAGCCACAATATATATGAAGAGGTAACAGAGAGAAAAATATTTACCCCTTGAAATCAAGATACATTTTTTAGCTTAACACCAAACACCCTGCAGGCTTCAATATGGTAAGGAGCTAGCAATACATTCTGGCTAAATGCAGCAGTTTGCAGAATTGACTAGCCTCTCCTGTAATTCAGATGGATAAGTCATTTATGATTAACTGATTTATGACTGTAGTAATTTATGAGTTGTCCCTTAAATTAGGCAATATCAGTTTCAAGAAATATGTGCGTTTATTATTGCCTCTGTGTGTTAATTTGCCCACTGTAGATTGATTTTTAAGATCTGTAGATTTGTTTGTGGGGCAGCAATAATTGAAATCATCTCTACATTATTGATTAGGATATTTATTGATTTGGCCCACTGGAGTGCGATCTTACGCTTTAAGAGTCAGGTAGCCCTTCTTAGGTGTTACCCTAAACTTCACACACAGGCATAATAAGAGTCCGTCATATTGTTTACCTTACCATATTTACAGCATTTCTACAGTACATATGACTTTTATGACCAATGGGGGTTAGAAGTATTAGGACAGTATTATGATGAGAATCAAACCATAATCAAGTATGGCACCAATAATGAATATAAGGATTAGCAATCTTTCTATGGCAGTAATATTGACATATCATTTTGTTGCCCCCTTGATTTGTATATTTATTTGATCACTACTGTTCCAAATGTATGAAATGAGTCAATTTCTCTGCAATTGTACCTCCACTGAAATGCATGGAACATGATTCATAAGGTGCCTCTAACGAGCTTCTTAAAGTTTACACGGAACATTATTACATGCAATATGTAGTCTGCTTTTATGGCAGCACTTACAACACTTAAGTTTTATATGTATTATCATCTTTTATTATGGTTCTGTATACTGTGATGATGTATTTTGTAAGCCTGGGTGGAGTTCGCGGAGTTCCGCTACATGGAACTCCGCGAAGTGCAAATAAATCTAAGCCGCGCTACATGGAGCTCCGCAACCGGCGGAGTGCATTACAGGAATGAGGTTTGTTGTGATTTTCAGTGCCAGGTGCTTACCCGCACTGTGCAATCATCGCGAATGGCACCATGCACAGTGCAAGCAGGCGCTGTGTCCTTTCTGCCACTGGAGTAAATTTTTACTCGAGCGGCAGCTTTCTCAACGCGAATGGACAGTTTCTCAGACTCAGAACTCAGTCCACTTGGCTGCTGAGGGTTTTTGGGGCCCTCAAGAACCCCTATTGTTGCCACAAGTAAGTTTCTCACTGTAGGATTGCTGACACATTGTTAGAGGCCCGCCCCTTTCCCGAGGACTCTGCAAAGGGGCCTCCTTGTTCACTACTTGTTGGGAGATGACGAACCCTTTACTGCTGAGGGTCTTGGGGGGCCAAGAACCACTATTGTTGCCAAGTCTCCCCAAGCGGGATTGCTGAGACATCATCGGAGGTCCCCCCTTTCTCAACCACTCTGCAAAGGGGCCTCCTTGCACACTAGTGGTTTGCGGATGGAGTCCCCTTGGCTGTTGAGGGTCATTGGAGGCCAAGAACCCCTATTTTTGCCACAAGTAAGTCCTCCACATCTGGATTGCTGAGATGTCATCAAAGGGCTTGCCCCTTTCCTCAACCACTCTGCAAAGGGCCCTCCTGGCACACTACTGATTGGCGGATGAAGTCTATTTGGCTGCTGAGGGTTGCTGGGGCACAAGAACCCTATTGTTCCCACAAGTATGTCCTCCACAGCGGGATTGCTGAGACTACGGTTGGGCATGCTGGTAAACTGTGCTCCGCCCGCAGATTTTTTGGCAAACTACTTGTTCGAAGTGGAGCGTGGAGTGGCAACACTCCGCAAACTCTGCCGGCGGGGCGACGTTTACCGCCCACCCCAACAATGTGCAGATTTCTCTCTGCTGAATGCAGGGTCTCCACAGTCATAAACATACTATAAACTCATAGTTTGGGAATACCAAAAAGGCCTAAACTTACACAAAAGTATGTCTACTATGTGAATCAGGTCCTTAGTGCAGATTTCTGGAGGAGTCTCCAAATGCTTTGATTAAAGATGATAACAGCAGCCTTGTATGGCTGTGTGTGGGTAGAGTTTGAGAATTGGTTGTATCACTGCATGTTCTAAATCAATAAATATTTTTTGAAAGTAGTAGTTGTTAGTTTTAATTTTAATTTTATTTAGTGGTTGACAATAAGCTGCATTTGTTTGGTCGGCAGTAGTGCGTAAATTAGGGGTATGATATTCTCCATATATCGTGTATATTTGTGTTAATGGTGAAGGGCACAATTTGATGGTGCCATCCATCATCAGCGTTTTATTGTGTTAGTCTGAGTAAATTGTTTTGTGTTTCATATATGATTATTCTCCTGTTGTTATTTCTATTGCAGGAGAAAGGGTTCTTATTTATGTGTTACATTTAGGTGTTCTTGAATATTTATGTCTTCATGTTTTCCAAGAGTAGCAAGGGAATATGTTGTGTTTTTTTTCTTGTGAATCCTATTTATCGTTTATCTAGATGGGGGATTGCAGGTAGTTGCCCAGTAATGTGCTCAAGAGCTTTAAGCTGCTTATTTTTTTAAATAGTGTCTGTGGCTTCCTGAGTGCTAGTGCTTCTCTGAGTTCTTGAAGAATGTGCCTTATTTCTATCTATTTTACATTTGGGTGTGCTTGTGTTCTCTTACATATATTTCAATGGTATTTTAGTTGAGGTCCTCCCATAACAAACTTTAACGTAATAATGAGTATATTTACAGTTAACATTTTCACTGCTTGTGCTTCCCTTGTTCATATGTGAATCTCATGTGAGATTAGAATTGTTTGTCTTTCTGCTCTTTTTGCCATTTTATATCACATGTTAAAAAAAATTCTACCTATTAATAACACTGTAAAATGCATTTTTATTAATTACTTTTTATATCTATTTGCAGTCCTTGTAATGCTGTGTTTTATTTTTTTGGTTTCTATTTGAATTAGTCGATATTTGTGTTTATTGATTTTCAGTTTCAGGAGGTTGGGGTTGTTTACCTGGTAGATGGCTATTTCTTTCGCAATGTTGATGTGAAGCCATCTCAGTAGGAGCTGAAATGTGTTGTGTTTTGCACTAGATAAATGGTGTTTTCTGCTGTACCGGAGTGCCTAATCTTAGAACTTTTCTTTATGTTTTGGTGAGATATATATAATAAGGGATGCCTTCTGGCTACTGAATGTTGAGAGTGCCTGGTTAGTGACATAACTGCCATCATCACCTAGACTTCACAAATGCCCTCTTGTGCTGCTGACCAGAACAACCCGCACACCAAAAGCTTTCATAAGCCAAAACACGTATATGTGTTCACCTCTGAGTGTGGAACAAATCAATTTCAAACAGCTTCTTGGGTTCTGGTTTTTCTTGTGGGACTGCAATGATATGAATGAAGGAAGTATGTATATATTTAAATTTGTTTATGTTTTATTGTATGTATATATATTTAGAATGTTTTATGTATTTATAATCGTTTGTACTTTTTTGTGTTCCTGTATTTAGCATACAGTTTTAATGTTTGTTATTGTTTTAGTGTATTGTAAATTATTTGAGATTTTATTCAAATTTCTTTGGATTATTTTATGAGTAATTATACTGTTTTCAAGTATATAGGTGTCTTATTAAAATGTTTTTACAATAATGTAATATTGTTGTACATTCTTTTCAATATTTAATTTATTTTCCATGTATTTTGTGAGTTTGCAAAATTTTGTTTATCACCATTTTACTTATTGTAGGTATTTTTAAGAGTGATATTTTTTTTATTGGTATTTGTGTAATTCTTGCTTATGTATGTGATGATATTATGGTAATCAATATTTGATCCGATAGTGTGGTGAAATAATATTTTTTTAATTGTTATTGTATCATATAACCATCAATATAGATCTTAGATGGGTTGTGGTTATGAGACAGTCTTGAGTTCCCCATTTTGCTCAGTTGGCCAGAAGTAAGCTGAAATCAGAATGGGACAACATAATGGAGTGATGTGTGAAGCAAACAATAAAAGTACTTCATAAAGGGACAACAAATCAGTGGATATGAGATGTTTCCATAGTGAGTAATATAGAAAGCTCAGCATTCCGAACTGCGGCAATAAGGCCCTAATTACGAGTCTGCTAGTCCCAGGACCGTTAGACATTCAGGGCACGGCAGTCCGACCGCCCCATTACAATTTGGCCAGTCAGGCCAACCGAGGACCGCCACCACTACCAGGGAACCGTCATTCCCTGGAGGTGGTATGGCAGTCAGGACAATGCAATATGCTTGGCGGGATCACTGTGGTCCCGCCAAGTATATTAGGAGTTTCCACTCCTCCAGGGTTTACATGGAGGAGTCTTACGCCATGTAAACACCAAAAGTCTGAATCAGGCCCTAAGTGTTGACCCCAGATCACTATTCTCACATGCTTCTACTATTTGGCCTCTAGTTGGCACTGAACAGAAGCATAGGGGCAGACTGGCTGCAACTGAATCTAGAACTGCTGAGTAGTCAACTACTTGTTTCAATTTATATCCAAGAACCCACACCAATACAACAGATGTGAACCTACCTTTTTCCTGAAAATATGATGTAAATCCTCCCTAGTCCACTGCAATGATTTCGTTTTTAGAGCAATAATTTTCTGTCATGTAATTAAGCACGATTGGTTTGTATGAGTAGGACACATTACAATGCAAACTTTTACAATGCGGTTTTTACATTTCAACATCGATTACAATGCATTTTTAGAAACTACATTTACAACTCATTCCATTACAACGCATACCATTACAATACATACCATTACAATGCAGAATACTTTTAGGGTAACAGTGGGGTAAGTTTTGGATAGTGTAGGGGTAAAATTACTATTCCCACTCCAGTGAGTGCAACAATCGAGTAAGTGTTGGATAGTGTGGGGATATAAATTACTATTCCCACTCCAGTGAGTGCAACAGTAGGGTAAGTGTTGGATAGTGTAGGGGTAAACATTACTATTCCCATGTACCCCCAAACCCATACCCACCAACTCTAAAACTACCCACCCTAAAACTAAAAGAAATCCATTACTTACCTTATAATGCATTATAATGGTATGCATTGTAATGGTATGCATTGAAATGGCATGCGTTGTAGTGACATGTGTTGTAATGCTTGCATTGTAATGGCATGCAATGTAAATAAAGTTGTGTTGTAACACCAGTGTTGTACAGGTAGTGCATTGTAATGACTGCGTTGTAATGGTTGTTTCCCGGTTTGTATTGGCAGAACAAATAAATGCACTCATTACATTTTTGTGTATTTTTCTCTGAGAGTAACACATTTTTTGTGTATTTCAAACTCTATGTTTCAACTGATCATTTTCTACTTAGAGCTCTGTTCAGTTGAAATGACAATTGTCTCTGATCTTTTCTTGTGCTGTCTGCTTTTTTGCATTAAATGCTAGTTGGGCTTTAAGCTTCCCAACATTTTGTGTTTTATTTTAATAATTTACACCCCTAATTCCTGGGACTTCCTCCTGTTACCTACATACACAAACCAGGTTGTCCCGAAAATGACTCCTTTTCTGCTTTCCCTAACCCTGCATGTTGTTACAACGCGGTCGTTACAATGACCACGTTGTACCAACACAATACCATTAGCCCGCAAGTCATTACAATGACTTGCAGACGGGGGGCGCTGGATGTTGGAATAGTATAAATTACTATTCCAACTCCAGTCTGTGTAGACAGTAGGGAAGGTGTTGGATTTTAAATCCAACACCTTCCCCCCCCGTCCGCAAGTCGCTGTAACGACTTGCGAGTTAATGGTATTACATTGCTACAACGCGGTCGTTGTAACGACTGCGTTGTAACAACATGCGGGGTGACGGATGCGGGGTGACCGTTTGTCTCATCAACAAGTATCCTAACGACAACCTTAACAATTTTAAGTAGAGAATGACAATTCTTTCTGACCCGAAAAGATGGGTCAGGCATTGGGCAGCTCTCTCCCAACCCTGTTCTCTTGTTGAAAAATCTCCTTGGAGTCATTGTATGAAGCTTAGCCCAAACTCCCATTCCATACATCTGCTGAGTGTTCGTGCTTCCCAGCCAATGCACGATCTGTTGCAATTAAATAGCCCATGGGAAGTTTGATTTATTCCTATTTACTCTAAGTGTTTAGGGACAAAGTAGGAATATCTACAGTTAAGTTCCAGGAGTGATGACATCTGTCAGCATGAATAACTGCCAATCTTGAGGTGTGGTTGAAGCAGCAGTTTGGAAGTGTCTTTTATCTGTGTATACAGAGATCTTGGACTGGGTAACAGAGGATACACAAACCTGTTGATATTGAGTTATGTTTTTTTACACATTTCATTGCAGATGTAAAGAATTGCTAATATGTATTTAGATAAACCCATTGTTTAAACAAATGCACTCATGCACACACAGCCCACATGCATTCGCACACACCCACAAACATACACATGTATGCACACTGACTGTTATCACAATGATCTAGGCTTGGGGTCAGGTTTTAGGTAATATGACATAAACATGGAGAGCTAGGGTGCAATAAACAACACATAATTCAAGAAATCACCAAAATGATAAAACTGTGATAAATATTTCCCAATACTATCTCAAGAAATTTTGAATCAAGCACATTATTTTCATTCTTACCTTTGTAATTGAGCATTTAATACTCAAAATAAATTCAAAAATACCTAGAATAAACTTTAAAACATTAAAGGTCAGAATTGCAATTTTGGCTCAACAATATTTCAGCCTGTCCGCTGAATTGTTCTGATCTAGGTCAGATTAGATCTGTGTCTGCACTATTTGAATCTGTTGATGAGTAAGGCATATTTATTCCTTTAATTTGTTGTGGAAAGTGTCATTTATGTAAATACCACACACAACAATGAAAATACATTATATGTTTCAGTATATGTAAATGATTGTATGAGTGGCTGTATGGGGGAGTGAATGGTTGTATAGTGGCTGCATGAGTAAGTGATTAGGTATGTGAGTGGCTCAATGAAGGAGTGAGTGGGTGTGTGAGTACTTGTATGGGTCTGTGAATGGGTATGTGAGTAGTTGTGTGGGTATATGAGTACGCACACAATAGGTTGTATGTGGATGTGTGAGTGGTTCTGTGGATGATGTCATCAGAGTGGTATCATTTGAGATATCATCAGTGATGTTACTAACCATGTCTTGAGTGATGTAATATGTAAGGTCATAAGCAGTGCATTGTGGGGTTATAAGTTATAGATAGATCAGGTATACCTGCAGAAGTTCTATAGTATTGTATGAGTGATATCTGAGCCTGACTATAACATCCCTGTAACTTTTTCTTTTGAATTTCTATGCATTTTTTAATTACATTTCCCAACTATAACGTCCCTGCAACCTTTGGCTTTTTGAGTGAATTTCTAAGGATTTTAAATTCTATTTCCTAACTATAATGTCCCTATAACCTTAGGTTTTGTAAGTGAATTTCTATGTTTTTTTAACTAGAAATTGCATTTGAAGAGTGGTTGAGAAAGGGGGTGGGACCTCCACTAGATTACAGCAATCCCACTGTGTGGGACTTACTGAATGTAACATGAGGGGTTCTTGCCCCCAAAGGACCCTCAGCATCTAAGAGGACTTCATTCTCCAGCTAGTAGTGCACCAGGAGGTGCTTTTGCAGAGTGGTGGAAAAAGGAGGTGGGGCCTCTGACCAGGTCTCAGGAATCCCACTGTGTGGGACTTGCTGGAGGTACCAGGAGGGGTTTCTGGCCCCCAAAGACCCTCAGCATCCAAGGGGACCTCATCCCCAAACTAGTAGTGCACCAGGAGGCATGCTTGCAGAATAATGGAGAAATGGGACAGGCCTCGGGTGACCTCTCAGCAATCCCACTGTGTGGGACTTATTGGAGGTAACAGGTAACATTTGCCCCTACAATGCCCTGCTTATGACCTCACATATTACTTCACTCATGGCATGATCAGTGACATCACTGATGACATCACTTATGACATCTCAAATGACTAACCTACTACAAAAGTTACATTAGTGTACTAGGTACACTAGTACTGAGTGATACTACTTTTAACATATATTAAGTGAGTGGCTGTGTCACTGTATGTATCCGTGTGTGTAGGGTGTGTAAATGGCTGTATAGGTGTATAAGTCAGTGTGTGAGTACCTGTGTGGGTGAGCGAGATGCTGTGTGAGTGGCAGTATTGGTGAGTGAATGGGTGTTTCAATGGCTGTATGGGTGAGTAAGTAGCAGTCTGATTGGCTCTATTGGTGGGGAAGTGGGTGTGTAGGGACTGTATGGGTGAGAGAGTGGGTGTCTGAATGGCTGTATGTGTGAGTGGCAGTGTGTGTAAGTGGCTGTATGGGTGAGTGTGTAGCTGTTTGGGTGGGTGTTTGGTTGAGTGAGTTAGTATGTGAGTGCTTGTATGGATGTGTGAATTTTGAATGTAAGTGGTTATGTGGGTGTGTGAGTGAGTATGTGAGTGCTTCTATGGGTGATTGAGTGGTTGTGTTGAAAGGCTGTATTAGTGAGTGAGTGGGTGTGTGAGTGACTGTGTAGGTAATTAAGTGGGAATGTGAGTAGCTGTATGGGTGATTGTGTGGCTATATGAGTGTCTGTATGGGTGAATGACTAGTTGTATGAGTGGTTACATGGCTGAGTGAATGGTTGTATGAGTGGATGCACAGGAGTATGAGTTTGTGTGTGAGTGCCTCTATGGAAGAGTGAGTGGGTGTGTGAGCAATGGTATAGGTCTGTGAATGGGTATGTAAGTGGTTTTGTGTGAGTATGAGAGGTTGTATAGTGGTATTAGTTGGTGTGCATCAGTAGATATTATGTAATATGTGAGGTCATAAGCAGTGGGCTGCAGGGGCGTAACCGTTAGCTCAGGTAACTATAACTGCTGAATTTCACTGATTTTGTACAAGTGAAATCTAAGTCAAACTATAACGTTCCTGTAACTTTTGTGTTTTTTCATGGAATTTCTACTTTTATAAAAATTCTATTTCCCAACTTTAACGACTCTGTAACC
Organism: Triturus cristatus; assembly: GCF_964204655.1. NCBI lineage: Eukaryota > Metazoa > Chordata > Amphibia > Caudata > Salamandridae > Triturus > Triturus cristatus. Next base: position 467,932,610 of record NC_140593.1, read on the forward strand.
TTTGTTTTTTTTAGTGAATTTTCAAGGTTACTCAAATTCTATTTCCTAATTATAACATTTCTGCAACCTTTGTTTTTTAAGTGAATTTCTATGGTCTTTTAACCAGTAGTCGCGTTTGCAGAGTGGTGGAGAAAGGTGGCAGGGCCTCTGACCAGCTCTCAGGAATCCTGCTGTGTCAGACTTACTGGAGGTAAGAGGAGGGCTTCTTGGCCTTCAAGAACACTAGAATCCAAGGGGACTTCCTGCTCCAACCAGTAGTGCCTCAGGAGGTGGGTTTCCAGAGTGGAGGAGAATGGGGATGTGGCCTCTGAAGTCCTCTCAGCAGACTCACTGTTTGAGACTTACTAGAGGTAACAGTAGGGCTTTTTGGCCCCCTTGGCCCTCTGCAGCCAAGCGGACCTCATCCCCCAACCAGCTGTGCGCCAGAAGGAGTGTTTGCAGCTTGATGGAGAAATGGCATGGTGCCTCTGGCGACTTGATAGTTGTTTTTTTTATTAGGGGAGGGCCCTATGGACTCCATCTCCTGGGGCAAGGCCTTTTCTCAAGGGGGAGGGGGTCACTTGAACCCCCTCCCTGGGCTGATTTCAGCCCCAGGGACCCCATTGCCCAGGGCCAGGCCTTTTCATAATGGGGAGTGGGGCACATGGCCCCCTTCACTGGGCTGATTTTAAACCTGCGGACCCCATCCCTCGGGCCAGCCCTTTTTCAATGGGAGTAGAGAGGCTACATGGCCACTCTCCCTGGGCCGATTTCAGCCCATCCTCCCGGGCTCATCCTTTTTACAAAAAAATTAACAGGGAGATGGGCCAAGGCAGATTTTGGCCCTGGAGACTCCATCCCTGGGGACTGGACTCTAATGTTGGTGCCCTGGCTCCACCCAGGGCACCCACTCACCACAGAAGGGGACCATAGGGGGAGCCTCAAGGCCCCTGCAGTCTCTGATGGCTCTCCACCTCCTGCTGGAGCTGGCATTGATTTTACAGAGAGGGAGCTGCTATCATGCAGCTCCCTCACTGTAAGAGCAATTGTGCTCTGTTTTCAGCAAGCAGGAGTAGTTTTAATACTCTCACTTGCTGAAAGCGAGCACAGCTTACTATGGGTTGGCAGGAGTGGTAAAGCTCTCACAAAGCCATAGGAAACAGCTATTACCCGGGAGTGGGAGCCCCAGGACATAGCAGGAGCTGGCCCTTGGGAGTGGTGGCCCCTATGGCCAACTATGGCTCCAGGAAGAGGGGGGCCGCATGGTCCCCCTCCTTTGTTTAATATTGCCCCGGGGAGGTTGTGGTCCACTGGGCAGCAGAGGGGGCTGCATGCCTCGCACCCAATTTAAGAAAAGCCCAGAGGAGGTGGCAGTCCCCAGGGCTGCAGGCGGATCTGCGTGGGCCCCCGCACTATTTACAATGAAAGTCCAGAGGAAGTGGTAGCCCTAAGGGCTGTGGACAGGGTCCATGCGGCCTCCCCCACACTGTGTAAAGATTATGCCCAGGGGAGGTTGTGGTCCCGGGGGCCGAGGGGCTCCAGAGGCCCCCCAATTTTAATTAAATAAGGCCCGGGGAGGTGGTGGTCCCCGAAGCAGCAGGGGAGGCCATAAGGGCCTCTCCACAATTCTTATTAACCAAACTCCGGGAGGTGGTTGTCCCCGGGGCATTAATGAGCCCCAGGAAGGGGGCTGTGCACCCCCCTGCTTTTTTAAAATGCCCCCAGGACCTGGTCCACCCAAGGGACGATTACAAACAAAGCACAGGAGTCCATGCTTCTTTTTTTAAAACAAAACATTTGTTGGGATTCGCACATCCAGTGTGACTCCTGGCAAATTCTTTTTATTGCATTTTTGGCTTTGAGGGGTCCCTGTGGGCCCCCCTTAAGAGGCCTAGGGTGTTAGGGTGTTTCTACCCTGCCCCCTTTTCTTTCAACTGAGTAACAAGATGGCTGCCAACAATTCCTGGTTTAAAGTTTTGACAGCCAATCAGATCTCAGTAAGAGATCAGGCGGGGTCGTGGATTCTCTGCATTCGCAAGATATACAAATTTGGATTTTCCTTAATATTTCAGAAATTACTAAACAGATTTTCACCAATTAACAAGAAGATCACTTTCTGTACTAAAAGCTACCTTTCTGTGATTTGGTGTAATTCTGTTAAGCTGCTCAAGCTGTAGTCATGTTTAAAATTTACTATTGAAATTAAACATGGGGAAAATGCGTTTTGGGACCTTCTTTTTCTCTTCGCCCCCTTGACGGAGCAGCCCAAACTTTTTCATAACAGCAGCTAAAGTAAGTGGCAATCTACTTTTGAACATTTCGTGAGGATTCATCAAACTATGCCAAAGTTATTGGCAAATAAAAAAACACTCTTCCTATGGAAACTAGGTCCTAACTATAACTACCTACTGGCAACTGCCAGTAGGATTTACATATATTTGTGGATTACATTAATGTTAACAAATTGAATTTGGAATTCACTGCATAAATTGACAAATATGCTATTGATTTTTTAGATATACATGTATATGTTGCTAATAACAAATTGGAGTCTACTTAGCATCATAAAAGTACTGCAGGCAAGTACTGCAGGCAAATCCACATTACATGCGTCTAGTTTCCATCCCAAGCATCTGATCAAAAGTATCCCATACGGAGAGTACTTAAGACTGCGTACGATCTGCAGCTCAGAGAAAGAATTAATTCAATGCCAACAAGAAACTAAAAAGAGATTTTACGATAGGGGCTGTAGCAAACGTCAATGAAACAACTCGAGACAGTATGTTTTCTCCAACTTGCAGCATCAGTGACCTCAAACAGGATACAACCAATCCAAGGCAGTATGCTGAGCTGGAGTGTAGACTTATAACTACATTCAGCCAACAAGAGAGGAACATTAAATCTATTATAAATAGTCAATGGCCCATAGTTTTGACTGATGCTGTATTGGGCCAACGATTACCAGATAAACCCACCCTAACTTTCAGAAGAGCAACGTCAGTGAAAAGTGAACTAATTCAGAACAGCCCAGAGGTGGATCTCAAAAATACCAAAATGAATTGGTTCTCACCTAAAAACGTTTTATACAAATGTAGTTCATGCAGGGCCTGCCATTTTGGGGTCAATATACTTGATTATATATCAGCCTTTAGGCCCAAACCTTAGAGATAAAGGGTTTCTACGACTTTAGAACAGAGTTTGCTGTCTATGGGCTGTGCTATGTGGGGAGTACGAAACTACAGGTGCATTTGAGGATATTGCAGCATTTGAGGGCGATTGTCAACTCCGACCCCACTTACCCAGTGGCAAGGCACTTCAGATTGGAACACACAAATGACTGTAAGTGTTCGAAGTATTTTGTTGTTGGAGCAATGCCACCTCTGAGAAGAGGTAGCAACAGGAAAATGATTCTCCATCGTTTGGAATCAAGGTTCATTTTAGAACTAGATTTGAAAACCACCAATGGCCTTGATAATAGTGAAGATTTACATAATCTTTTATGAATCATTTTTTATGAATGTTAACCAGATAGGAATAAACAGGAGTAAGTACAGTATCGCTTTGTGAATCTAATGAAGCAATAATATGTTTTAGTCTCCAATATGAAATATGTTCTCAGGATTTAGGCTATATCAACAAATGTATGCTTTTATATACTTTATGAAATACATACAATTATCAATGGTCTTCCATTAAAGAATTATCATGGTTTAGTACTGTATTACACTCAGCACATTGTTTAGCACTCTGCACTTTTCACTGTCAGCACTTTATTATGGACATTTGGCATTTGAAGTCTAACTATATATATATATATATATATATATATATATATATATATATATATATATATCTCCCAACATTGCTCAAACGCTCACCCGCTGCAAGTTTAAGGAACATCCTTTATTTAACAGAGAACAGGCAGTTGTTAATCCAGTGTTCATAACCTGAGCCTAACGCGTTTCAGAGATTCCATCTCTTTCTTCAGAGGCAATCGGCATAAACGGTAAGTTCCAAGCAACCTGCAAAACATCCAACGTGCTTTTAAATTGTTCTTAAATGGCCCCTGGTGTGCCTCAGTTCACGTCATTCTGCGATGCACGCTGGTGTTTGTAGTGCAATTAATGCTTTGTTACGCCCTCCAGTGGGTCCGTTCATGTCGACAATTTAACAGGACAAAGTTCAAAGCCCTCCATTGGGCCCCCAGATCAACTCGTGCCTGCTGAATTTAAAGTACTTGCAACGCCAATTCACAAGAGAGAGTCCAAACCTGTGTGGTTCCCTTCTTTTGGGCGGCGCGATCCCTCTGTGGCTTGAGCCACCACAAAATATGTCTCCCAACATTGCTCAAACGCTTGAGGCCGCACCCGCTGCAAGTTTAAGGAACATCCTTTATTTAACAGAGAACAGGCAGTTGTTAATCCAGTGTTCATAACCTGAGCCTAACGCGTTTCAGAGATTCCATCTCTTTCTTCAGAGGCAATCGGCATAAACGGTAAGTTCCAAGCAACCTGCAAAACATCCAACGTGCTTTTAAATTGTTCTTAAATGGCCCCTGGTGTGCCTCAGTTCACGTCATTCTGCGATGCACGCTGGTGTTTGTAGTGCAATTAATGCTTTGTTACGCCATCCAGTGGGTCCGTTCATGTCGACAATTTAACAGGACAAAGTTCAAAGCCCTCCATTGGGCCCCCAGATCAACTCGTGCCTGCTGAATTTAAAGTACTTGCAACGCCAATTCACAAGAGAGAATCCAAACCTGTGTGGTTCCCTTCTTTTGGGCGGCGCGATCCCTCTGTGGCTTGAGCCACCACAAAATATGTCTCCCAACATTGCTCAAACGCTTGAGGCCGCACCCGCTGCAAGTTTAAGGAACATCCTTTATTTAACAGAGAACAGGCAGTTGTTAATCCAGTGTTCATAACCTGAGCCTAACGCGTTTCAGAGATTCCATCTCTTTCTTCAGAGGCAATCGGCATAAACGGTAAGTTCCAAGCAACCTGCAAAACATCCAACGTGCTTTTAAATTGTTCTTAAATGGCCCCTGGTGTGCCTCAGTTCACGTCATTCTGCGATGCACGCTGGTGTTTGTAGTGCAATTAATGCTTTGTTACGCCCTCCAGTGGGTCCGTTCATGTCGACATTTTAACAGGACAAAGTTCAAAGCCCTCCATTGGGCCCCCAGATCAACTCGTGCCTGCTGAATTTAAAGTACTTGCAACGCCAATTCACAAGAGAGAATCCAAACCTGTGTGGTTCCCTTCTTTTGGGCGGCGCGATCCCTCTGTGGCTTGAGCCACCACAAAATATGTCTCCCAACATTGCTCAAACGCTTGAGGCCGCACCCGCTGCAAGTTTAAGGAACATCCTTTATTTAACAGAGAACAGGCAGTTGTTAATCCAGTGTTCATAACCTGAGCCTAACGCGTTTCAGAGATTCCATCTCTTTCTTCAGAGGCAATCGGCATAAACGGTAAGTTCCAAGCAACCTGCAAAACATCCAACGTGCTTTTAAATTGTTCTTAAATGGCCCCTGGTGTGCCTGAGTTCACGTCAGTCTGCGATGCACGCTGGTGTTTGTAGTGCAATTAATGCTTTGTTACGCCCTCCAGTGGGTCCGTTCATGTCGACAATTTAACAGGACAAAGTTCAAAGCCCTCCATTGGGCCCCCAGATCAACTCGTGCCTGCTGAATTTAAAGTACTTGCAACGCCAATTCACAAGAGAGAGTCAAAACCTGTGTGGTTCCCTTCTTTTGGGCGGCGCGATGGAATCTCTGAAACGCGTTAGGCTCAGGTTATGAACACTGGATTAACAACTGCCTGTTCTCTGTTAAATAAAGGATGTTCCTTAAACTTGCAGCGGGTGCGGCCTCAAGCGTTTGAGCAATGTTGGGAGATATATATATATAAATATATATATATATATATATATATATATATCCTGAGTATCGGTGCTTGCCTCAACCGAAAATCGCCTTTTCCCCGCCTCTCCCAATGGCGGTCCGTGGAGAGGAAGCGAACCTCTTAATAAAAATACTCCAGCTGAATTCTTCGAATCACGAAAAACAAAGACAGCAACCACGGACTCTTGAGATCAATTGCGCTGTTTATTTTGCAATATATGGCCACTCGACGCGTTTCGGGAAAAACCCTTGTTCACGAGTGTGGTAATGCCAACAAAACATTATTTAAGTAAAGATTTGTTGAATACAAAAAACTGTGTATCAACATCGAGAACGGACTGCACCGGTGGGAGTTGCTTCACTCCTCTCGACATAAATTAAAGCTAATCCGCCATCTTGAAGTGGTTAAAGTTCTGGGTGAACAATCATAGTTACCAAGTCTTGCAATATTATCAATGTGGTTGTAATTTCCAAAAATGATAAAACACGACATGAAATTCACTGTACATTTGTGATTCCCGACAAATTATGTCACAATAAAGATTGAAAACGAAATACAAATGACAGTCACCAATTCGCATTCCTCAAAGCCTGGCAAGAGACGCTTAATGTCGAACCCCAGTGGGTAGCTGACAAAGCAATACATTCCCATAGCTAACGATCCTAGAGGCATGAAAATTACAACATGTTCATCAATCTAGGCGTTTACAAAACATCATATTTAGTAGGCCTGGGCGAAGCACTACGCTACGCTCGCGTAGTTTGCGAAGTTCGCGCTACTTTGCGCTACGCGAACTGCACGTAGCACAGTGCGAACACGCGTAGCGTAGTGTTGCGTAGTGCTGCGGTCATTTTTTGCTTGCTCGCGGTCCTCAACGTCAAGTTGGCGACCGCGAGCAAGCAAAATGACATCCTGGCGAGACTTTTTCCTTGTTCGCGATCGCGAGCATGGAAAATAAACCTCCCGGCGAGATTCCCAACGCGAGAAGGTCAGGTTTCTCATTGCGAGGGGTCGCGTATGCTCGCGACCGCTCGCGATGAGAAACTACCAGTTCGCGTTGAGAAAGCTGCAGCTCGAGTAAAAATCTACTCGAGCAGCAGAAAACTACAGCTCGCACTGTGCAAGATGCCATTTTCAATGATTGCACAGTGCCGGTTGCTTGTCCGCACTGTGCAATCATTGAAAACAACATCTTGCACAGTGCGAACATGTTACTTCGCAGTTCGCGAAGTGCTACGCGAAGCTCGCGTAGTGCGAACTTCACTTTGCGTAGCTTCGCGAAGTGCTACTTCGCGAACTACGCCCACCCTTAATATTTAGCTGTTAAACCCAAGTGGGTCAAGACGGTCAACTCATCCTGAACTTCACAAATTAAACCGTGTCTAATGCTATTTCTTCTTAGGTAGATGCAATCTACCAATACTTTAGCTTTATTGCTTTTCTTCGATGCTGACCGAAATCTCTATGAAAAAGAAAAACAAAATATTATCTTTCAATAATATGCTAACAACAATACCACAAAAATAGACACTATAGAAATCATTCATACAAGAATTAAAAATTGTCTTCAGGCTTAAAAAACAGAATGGAAAAATGTTAACCATTTCTCTAAAATTCAACAATGTACTGATACAGCTGGTATGTTTACAGATAAGCCACATATAATATACTTTATTATCCAAGATGGACTTCCATTTCCTCATCACAATTATGCCCATTAGGAACTAGCGTTTTGTACTGTATAATCAGCTTTTACTCGAGGCGTCTGAGGTCAAGCACTCTGTTCCCGCCTCTCTCATTGAGTCTCACTGAATCTAGTACACAAAAACTGAGCAAAGAATTGTTTTGATCATGTTTGATTCTGAAATGTCTTGCCATGGGATACTGCTTGTCTCCATTCTTGATTGCACGTAGGTGCTCTAGTACTCTTTTCTTAGCTTTATGAATCGTGCTTCCAATGTAGGCTTTTCCACATGGGCAGAAACGGGCATATACTGCAAATTCAGTATTGCAGGATGTATGTTTGGTGATTCTGAAAGGTTTAGACTCAGCCGACAAACTGAATTCTTTCAAATGGCGACTATTTTTACATGCTTTGCAGTTGCGGCAAGGATAAAAACCCTGAATCCCCAGACTTCTAACATTTGCTGATTCAACTGCTTTGCAAAGAGTATCTCTAAGAGATCTGGCCTTTCGAAAAGTGATCTGAGGCAATGGTCCTATGTTACTTGTGAGATCTTTATCCGTGTGTAACACCGGCCAGAATTTGGTGATACTTTTTCTCACCTCATGTGCTTTTTTACTATAGGTGGTAATAAATCTGATTTTCTCCTCATCTTTGATCTCATGTTTATCTTTTTCGATAAGTAGTGAGGCTCTCGTTCTCTCCTTGACTTTTGCTCTTGCTTTGTTGATCACTGCTTTCGAATAGCCTCTCTCTAGGAATCTCTGTATCATGACGTATTCTTCCTTTTCAAAACTCTCTACTGTGCTACAATTCCGTTTGGCACGGAGGAGTTCTCCCAGGGGAATGCTATCAATAGGAGATTGTGGATGACAGCTTTTGGCATGAAGTAAACTGTTCCCTGCTGTGATTTTTCTAAACAGAGAACTCTCTAACTTGTCGTTCTGTACCGTTAACGTAAGGTCAAGAAACTCCAACGTTGTGTTGGACCATTGACAAGTAAATTGTAGATTGAAGTCATTGGTGTTAAGAACTTCAACAAAATCTTTTGCCTCACCTTCATTTCCCTTCCAAACACAAAAACTATCGTCGATGTAACGAACCCAAAGAACAACTTTATCACTGAAAGATTCTGATTTCCTCACAATAACTTCCTCCCAATACCCCAAATAGAGACCCGCAAAGCAAGGAGCAAAGCAGGTCCCCATTGAAGTACCGAGGGTTTGCCTGTAAATTTTGTTGTCAAAAATGAAAAAATTCTGTTTAAGACAGATGGACATAATCTCAAAAATCATTTCAGTGTGACTGAAGTACGAGACCGATCTTTCATTGAGAAAATACCTGCATGCTTGGAGCCCCAATTCGTGCGGTATACATGTGTACAAACTCGTCACGTCTAACGACAGTAATGAGAAATCTTCTTGCCATGTGAAATTATCCAATCATCTCAAAAAATCCCCTGTGTCCTTAACGTACGAGGGTAAGGTTTTTACAAATGACTGGAGAAAAAAATCAACATATCTTGATGCATTTTCCATGCAACTTCCCCTGGATGAAATAATGGGCCTCCCCGGGGGATTTGACATGTTTTTATGAACCTTAGGGAGTAAATATAATGCTGGTAGTTTGGGATATTTGCAAAGAAGAAAGTGATATTCACCTTGATCTATGAGTTCTTTTTCTTTCCATTCTAAAAGACGCTTATGAAACGCTTTGATGGAATTCTCATACTCCATTCTGTTACTTCTTTCATAGCTATCTTTGTCTGCCAATTGTCTGGTACCTTCCTCAATGTACTTTTGTTTAGACAGGATAACTACGTTGCCTCCCTTGTCAGATTTTTTAATGACAATTGTATCGTCCTTTCTAAGATTTTCCGTGACGGTCATTTGTTTTCTAGAGATGTTTCTCCACCCATACTGTTTGTTTTTGGATAACTTGGACAATTCCTGAATTACACCTTTCTCAAAAACATCTATTGCCTCGTTTTTAATTTGGGGTAAGAAAATCGACTTTGGCTTAAAGCCTGTTTTAGCACTCAAGTTTGTGGGAACGTTAATGTGTGTTAGGGGATCAACATCAATCTGACTTACATCACTTAAAACTTGCATTGTGTGTAACATTTCAACATCAGAAATAGTGGTCAAGCTAGGGAACTCCCTCTCTTCGTCATTGTTGCTTTTGATTTTGGTGGCATACCACTTCTTAATACGTAGTTTACGTGTAAAGTAAAGCAAATCAATCCTGCTCTGTGTATAGTTAAAGTCATTGACAGGACAAAAAGTTAAACCAAGTGATAGTATATCTACCTCTGTAGAGCTCAGTGTTCTTTCCGACAGGTTGATAACTGTTTTTTCTTTCATTACTTCTTTTTGATCTGTCCCCTCGTTCTGCTTCCCACGGGGCTTTCGAATTCTGTTGATGCTGTTGCGTTGGGCTTTCTTCCGCCTCTGCTTCCTCTTCCACGACCGCGAAATCCAAATTGGTTTGTTGATCGGGTTTCTTCCTTTGGCCAACAGGCTGAACTCTATTAAAATGCTGTCTTTTACTGAGGTATTATCCGATACCTTTGAGGATCCACTAGCGCTAGCTGAGCTTTCTCCAGTTAGCTCATACTCGATTGGTCATTGAGAGCATTTCTTAGACTTTGTTGGTTCATCTCATTCGGTGATGTTTTTGAGCGAAGAAGATCAAATTTCTTCCATAAAGTAAGCACTTGCACTTTTTGGTAATCCACTACATCGCGTTGAAATTTGTGCTGTTTTTTAATTTTTATATCTTTTTCAATTTTATCAAGACCTTTATCAATCTTCTCCATTTCTTTGTCAAATTCTTCCTGCTCACATAAAGTTTTTAGCTGTTGTATGGTGTCCTCAATGATTATGCTGTGTTTTTCCACATCTTTGTTGGCAAATTTAACAAGCATTTTTAACATGTTAACTGAGCATTGATGATTGTTTTCAGCCCATTCATTGACCAAGTCTGGATCAGGGTCGTTAAATGTAGGTGTTATGAAGATCCGTAACCCCCTGGGGATTCTGCCGACTTCCACATATTTTTGCAACGTGGTTGCCTCCCACCACTTGTTCTGTTCAATTTTGGATGATTTCCAAAGTTTATCCCATAAGACCTTTTTATTGTTTGGTGCTGCATTTCCATCGTTGTTCTCAACATTCACTTCAGATGTTGTATTAGAGACACAATCTTCGAACATTCTGCATGCTGCTTCAGAACGTTTACTGTTCCGTGTCAAGGCCATTTTTACTGCATATACTTATTGCGTACTGTAAGTACTGCTGCAATTGATCATATGAGCGTGTTCCTGTCTCACCACACACTCACTCGCCATTTGCTGACGAAATCGTAATCAGGGCTGTAAGCGATACCTATTCTAGAACACTGCTCACCTCCGGGGAGTTATCGTCCTCGTATTTTATCTGGAAAAACTCTCCTGTGAACAGGCGTTTTCGCACAGCAACTTCAGCGGGCAGGGGTGTCGAAATAATCCAATCCTGAGTATCGATGCTTGCCGCAACCGAAAATGTTTGAAGATTGTGTCTCTAATACAACATCTGAAGTGAATGTTGAGAACAACGATGGAAATGCAGCACCAAACAATAAAAAGGTCTTATGGGATAAACTTTGGAAATCATCCAAAATTGAACAGAACAAGTGGTGGGAGGCAACCACGTTGCAAAAATATGTGGAAGTCGGCAGAATCCCCAGGGGGTTACGGATCTTCATAACACCTACATTTAACGACCCTGATCCAGACTTGGTCAATGAATGGGCTGAAAACAATCATCAATGCTCAGTTAACATGTTAAAAATGCTTGTTAAATTTGCCAACAAAGATGTGGAAAAACACAGCATAATCATTGAGGACACCATACAACAGCTAAAAACTTTATGTGAGCAGGAAGAATTTGACAAAGAAATGGAGAAGATTGATAAAGGTCTTGATAAAATTGAAAAAGATATAAAAATTAAAAAACAGCGCAAATTTCAACGCGATTTAGTGGATTACCAAAAAGGGCAAGTGCTTACTTTATGGAAGAAATTTGATCTTCTTCGCTCAAAAACATCACCGAATGAGATGAACCAACAAAGTCTAAGAAATGCTCTCAATGACCAATCGAGTAATGATGAGCTAACTGGAGAAAGCTCAGCTAGCGCTAGTGGATCCTCAAAGGTATCGGATAATACCTCAGTAAAAGACAGCATTTTAACAGAGTTCAGCCTGTTGGCCAAAGGAAGAAACCCGATCAACAAACAATTTGGGTTTCGCGGTCGTGGAAGAGGAAGCAGAGGCGGAAGAAAGCCCAACGCAACAGCATCAACAGAATTTGAAAGCCCCGTGGGAAGCAGAACGAGGGGACGGATCAAAAAGAAGTAATGAAAGAAAAAACAGTTATCAACCTGTCGGAAAGAACACTGAGCTCTACAGAGGTAGATATACTATCACTTGGTTTAACTTTTTGTCCTGTCAATGACTTTAACTATACACAGAGCAGGATTGATTTGTTTTACTTTACACGTAAACTACGTATTAAGAAGTGGTATGCCACCAAAATCAAAAGCAACAATGACGAAGAGAGGGAGTTCCCTAGCTTGACCACTATTTCTGATGTTGAAATGTTACACACAATGCAAGTTTTAAGTGATGTAAGTCAGATTGATGTTGATCCCCTAACACACATTAACGTTCCCACAAACTTGAGTGCTAAAACAGGCTTTAAGCCAAAGTCGATTTTCTTACCCCAAATTAAAAACGAGGCAATAGATGTTTTTGAGAAAGGTGTAATTCAGGAATTGTCCAAGTTATCCAAAAACAAACAGTATGGGTGGAGAAACATCTCTAGAAAACAAATGACCGTCATGGAAAATCTTAGAAAGGACGATACAATTGTCATTAAAAAATCTGACAAGGGAGGCAACGTAGTTATCCTGTCTAAACAAAAGTACATTGAGGAAGGTACCAGACAATTGGCAGACAAAGATAGCTATGAAAGAAGTAACAGAATGGAGTATGAGAATTCCATTAAAGCGTTTCATAAGCGTCTTTTAGAATGGAAAGAAAAAGAACTCATAGATCAAGGTGAATATCACTTTCTTCTTTGCAAATATCCCAGACTACCAGCATTATATTTACTCCCTAAGGTTCATAAAAACATGTCAAATCCCCCGGGAAGGCCCATTATTTCATCCAGGGGAAGTTGCATGGAAAATGCATCAAGATATGTTGATTTTTTTCTCCAGTCATTTGTAAAAACCTTACCCTCGTACGTTAAGGACACAGGGGATTTTTTGAGACGATTGGATAATTTCACATGGCAAGAAGATTTCTCATTACTGTCGTTAGACGTGACGAGTTTGTACACATGTATACCGCACGAATTGGGGCTCCAAGCATGCAGGTATTTTCTCAATGAAAGATCAGTCTCGTACTTCAGTCACACTGAAATGATTATTGAGATTATGTCCATCTGTCTTAAACAGAATTTTTTCATTTTTGACAACAAAATTTACAGGCAAACCCTCGGTACTTCAATGGGGACCTGCTTTGCTCCTTGCTTTGCGGGTCTCTATTTGGGGTATTGGGAGGAAGTTATTGTGAGGAAATCAGAATCTTTCAGTGACAAAGTTGTTCTTTGGGTTCGTTACATCGACGATATTTTTTGTGTTTGGAAGGGAAATGAAGGTGAGGCAAAAGATTTTGTTGAAGTTCTTAACACCAATGACTTCAATCTACAATTTACTTGTCAATGGTCTAACACAACGTTGGAGTTTCTTGACCTTACGTTAACGGTACAGAATGACAAGTTAGAGAGTTCTCTGTTTAGAAAAATCACAGCAGGGAACAGTTTACTTCATGCCAAAAGCTGTCATCCACAATCTCTTATTGATAGCATTCCCCTGGGAGAACTTCTCCGTGCCAAACGGAATTGTAGCACAGTAGAGAGTTTTGAAAAGGAAGAATACGTCATGATACAGAGATTCCTAGAGAGAGGCTATTCGAAAGCAGTGATCAACAAAGCAAGAGCAAAAGTCAAGGAGAGAACGAGAGCCTCACTACTTATCGAAAAAGATAAACATGAGATCAAAGATGAGGAGAAAATCAGATTTATTACCACCTATTGTAAAAAAGCACATGAGGTGAGAAAAAGTATCACCAAATTCTGGCCGGTGTTACACACGGATAAAGATCTCACAAGTAACATAGGACCATTGCCTCAGATCACTTTTCGAAAGGCCAGATCTCTTAAAGATACTCTTTGCAAAGCAGTTGAATCAGCAAATGTTAGAAGTCTGGGGATTCAGGGTTTTTATCCTTGCCGCAACTGCAAAGCATGTAAACATAGTCGCCATTTGAAAGAATGCAGTTTGTCGGCTGAGTCTAAACCTTTCAGAATCACCAAACATACATCCTGCAATACTGAATTTGCAGTATATGCTCTTTTCTGCCCATGTGGAAAAGCCTACATTGGAAGCACGATTCATAAAGCTAAGAAAAGAGTACTAGAGCACTTACGTGCAATCAAGAATGGAGACAAGCAGTATCCCATGGCAAGACATTTCAGAATCAAACATGATCAAAACAATTCTTTGCTCAGTTTTTGTGTACTAGATTCAGTGAGACTCAATGAGAGAGGCGGGAACAGAGTGCTTGACCTCAGACGCCTCGATTCAAAGCTGATTATACAGTACAAAACGCTAGTTCCTAATGGGCATAATTGTGATGAGGAAATGGAAGTCCATCTTGGATAATAAAGTATATTATATGTGGCTTGTCTGTAAACATACCAGCTGTATCAGTACATTGTTGAATTTTAGAGAAATGGTTAACATTTTTCCATTCTGTTTTTTAAGCCTGAAGACAATTTTTAATTCTTGTATGAATGATTTCTATAGTGTCTATTTTTGTGGTATTGTTGTTAGCATATTATTGAAAGATAATATTTTGTTTTTCTTTTTCATAGAGATTTCGGTCAGCATCGAAGTAAAGCAATAAAGCTAAAGTATTGGTAGATTGCATCTACCTAAGAAGAAATAGCATTAGACACGGTTTAATTTGTGAAGTTCAGGATGAGTTGGCCTTCTTGACCCACTTGGGTTTAACAGCTAAATATGATGTTTTGTAAACGCCTAGATTGATGAACATGTTGTAATTTTTAAGCCTCTAGGATCGTTAGCTATGGGAATGTATCGCTTTTTCAGCTACCCACTGGGGTTCGACATTAAGCGTCTCTTGCCAGGCTTTGAGGAATGCGAATTAGTGACTGTCATTTGTATTTCGTTTTCAATCTTTATTGTGACATAATTTGTCGGGAATCACAAATGTACAGTGAATTTCATGTCGTGTTTTATCATTTTTGGAAATTACAACCACATTGATAATATTGCAAGACTTGGTAACTATGATTGTTCACCCAGAACTTTAACCACTTCAAGATGGCGGATTAGCTTTAATTTATGTCGAGAGGAGTGAAGCAACTCCCACCGGTGCAGTCCGTTCTCGATGTTGATACACAGTTTTTTGTATTCAACAAATCTTTACTTAAATAATGTTTTGTTGGCATTACCACACTCGTGAACAAGGGTTTTTCCCGAAACACGTCGAGTGGCCATATATTGCAAAATAAACAGCGCAATTGATCTCAAGAGTCCGTGGTTGCTGTCTTTGTTTTTCGTGATTCGAAGAATTCAGCTGGAGTATATATACATATATATATATATATATATATATATATATATATATATATATATATATATAACAACCAACGCTTGTTCCCATTCAGAAAAAAGCACGGCACACTCTGGAGTCTTGTGAGGGCTTTAATCAGATCGAAGCTCGCATAGCAGGTAGTCCATGAGAATCAGGCACATCAAGGTACTGGCAGTTCATGAAGCGTTGGCATACGCGTTTCAGCGATAAATCGCCTTCGTCAGTGCCGGTTTCACAGAGTCGCCAGCACACAGTACAGCTGTTGTAGTTCCTGTTCCTGTTAAAAATTTACACATGCCCCTCCTCCACATCATGTGCTTGTTGCAACGCGATGACACTCCCACAGGCCAAAGGATGCTGGGACTTGCAGTCCGTGTGGGCGCTTGAAAAGTTTCGTGACGCTCCAGGACATCAAGTGGTGCTCCCAAATCAATGGGCACGGGCCACAAGACCAGCTCGGGTGCCCGCGGGGGTGTGCGTAAAAGGCCTCACTGGTTACTCCATCAGGCACACTATAATGCCTCCTCTCTCCCGATCCAAGCCTGTAAAACCCAATGGCGGTACAACTTGTTGGGGGGGCGCCTTGTTTTGCCGAAAAGCAAAAATTGCCACAATGCTGGTGTCACCTAGGCGCTCCTAATCGAGAGTGTGTGCCGTTTGTCCGCCTCCAGCCTGCGGACTAAACACAACAACCAACGCTTGTTCCCATTCAGAAAAAAGCACGGCACACTCTGGAGTCTTGTGAGGGCTTTAATCAGATCGAAGCTCGCATAGCAGGTAGTCCATGAGAATCAGGCACATCAAGGTACTGGCAGTTCATGAAGCGTTGGCATACGCGTTTCAGCGATAAATCGCCTTCGTCAGTGCCGGTTTCACAGAGTCGCCAGCACACAGTGCAGCTGTTGTAGTTCCTGTTCCTGTTAAAAATTTACACATGCCCCTCCTCCACATCATGTGCTTGTTGCAACGCGATGACACTCCCACAGGCCAAAGGATGCTGGGACTTGCAGTCCGTGTGGGCGCTTGAAAAGTTTCGTGACGCTCCAGGACATCAAGTGGTGCTCCCAAATCAATGGGCACGGGCCACAAGACCAGCTCGGGTGCCCGCGGGGGTGTGCGTAAAAGGCCTCACTGGTTACTCCATCAGGCACACCATAATGCCTCCTCTCTCCCGATCCAAGCCTGTAAAACCCAATGGCGGTACAACATACAACAACTCGATTTTACTGGGGTCCCCCGACCCTGCAGGGCGGACTCTGCTACCAGGAACGGTATATATATACTGCAAATGGAACAACGTACCTGTTTGGATTGGCAGTACGAGAGCAGCAGGCGGGACTGGCCCAAACAACGACCTTTAATTGTGGAGGGCAAGGATCAGCGATATCCACTACGGAAAGTAATTTACAAAGAACTTCATCATCCAGAGTGCAAACACACGCCCACTGGGACGGGACTAAAACTTGACTGTCACCTGATAAATTGTGCATGCTGCTCCTCTCCCCCTTAACCCCTTCCATGCGGCGCGAATTCCGCCGCGGTGCTGACCGTTTCTTGCGCGGGCGGGCTCATGACGGAACGGTTCCGTCATGAGCACAGCTCAACCGACGCTCATGACGGAACCGTTCCGTCATGAGCATGGAAGGGGTTAAGCACCAGCCAGAGAAAAAGGAAGATGTTTCCGAAATGCATATGGCCCAGAAGGTGTTCATTGATGTTGTGAGGACACGTTTTACCCTATTGCTGCCTTCAAAATAAATAGGTTAAACCAAACGTTGTGTGTGATGTTTTCAACTTTGAGCAGTGTTCGTTTGGCATATTCTGTGGTCCGCTCTGACCACGAAGACAACCCTACTGTGTGTGAAGCAGGTCAATGTGCTGGGAAATTGGCACTACAAACGGAACAATGTACCTGTTTGGATTGGCCTTATGAGAGCAACAGACGGGACTGGCCCAAACAACGACCAAACAGGACTTTAATTGTGGAGGGCAAGGATCAGCGATATCCACTACGGAAAGTAATTCGCAAAGAACTTCATCATCCAGAGTGCTTAGCAAACACACACCCACTGGGTTGGAACTAAAACTTGAGTGTCAGCTAATAAATTGTGCATGCTGCTCCTCTCCCCCTTAAGCGCCAGCCAGAGAAAAAGGAATAGATTTCCGCAATGTGTATGGCCCAGACGGCGTTCATTGATGTTGCGAGGACTCGTTTTAGCCTGTTGCTGCCTTCCAAATAAATAGGGTAAACCAAACATTGTGTGTGGTGTCTTCAACTTTGAGCAGTGTTCGATTGGCATATATATATATATATATTCACTGAAAAAACCATAGGTTTCACACATGTTATAGTTAGCTGTACATTTCACTCGTAAAAAACCAATGAAATTCCCCCGTTATAGTTAGTGCAGGCAACTATAACTCACGCGACCGCAATCCTCTGCTGATGCTAATACTGTATTTAGACACTTATTTGCCCATGTCTTCTTCCATTAAATTTTAGCTATACATATATTACAAATATTTTTTTTTCATAAAGACACATATGTCATCAGCAGAAGATTGCGGTCGCGTGAGTTATAGTTGCCTGCACTAACTATAACGGGGGAATTTCATTGGTTTTTTACGAGTGAAATGTACAGCTAACTATAACATGTGTGA
The DNA here is from genome assembly GCF_964204655.1 of Triturus cristatus. Classification (NCBI taxonomy): domain Eukaryota; kingdom Metazoa; phylum Chordata; class Amphibia; order Caudata; family Salamandridae; genus Triturus; species Triturus cristatus. The sequence continues at coordinate 467,950,566 of NC_140593.1, forward strand.
AACCTATGGTTTTTTCAGTGAATTTGCAAGGTTTTTTAAATGCTAATTCCTAAATATAACGTGTGTGAAACCTATGGTTTTTTCAGTGAATTTGTACGTTTTTTTAAATGCTAAGTTACTTTACGCCATTCGTGGTGTGCGCGCCCAGTTAACGCAGTTCGTTCAGTGAGCCCACTTTACGCAGTTAGTGCCGTGCACGCACGGTGGTCACGCGGTGCGCTGCGCGCACCGCGTGCCCACGTTATGTGGGATGGGCCATGTACGCACGATGTGCTTCGCGCACCGTGCGCACATGGGGGACATATTATGCGCATCTTTGTGAAATTTCTTCTTTGTTTATTTCTTATCTGTAATAAGCCATGCACAAATGGTGCACTTTGGGCACCATTTGCACACGGGGTGGGGAGGGTGTGGATATTTTTTTTTTTAACAATTTTTTACCGTACGCGTACGGTAAGCGTAATCGGCGATTTTCCGAAAAAAAAAAAAAATTATTTGGGTTTGCGGGTTGTTTGGGGACCCCTATATCAATGCTGGGTGGTTAGGATCTCAAGAAACTGCCTCTTTAGACATTTTTTGGCATCGTTTTTGCTGCCCAACTCAGAGAGCGAGAGAGAAAATGGCGGCCGCCGCTTCCTGGTTTCGACCGATTCGAATGTTTACTAAGATCTAACAGCCAATCAAAATCGCGCTCGCGCACGCCACCGTACGCGTACGGTAAGCGCACCGTAAGCGCACCGTACGCTGGCTCAGATACATATATTGATTTAAAGGCTATTTTCTCTGAATCTACTGAACAGATTTACACCAAACCTACAAAAGGCACTTCCTTGACCTGAGGACTACCTCTCTGCCAAATTTCAAGTAATTCTGTTCAGCCGTTCGGGCTGTAGCTGTGTCTAAAGGTCCTATGGAAAAATGCATGGGAAAAACGCGTTTTGGGACCCCTCTTTTATCTCAGCCCCCGGTTGACGAATCCCCCCGAGACTTTCAGGGTAGGAGCGGAGCGTAGCGCCCCACCTATTTTGAAAAATTCGCGAGGATTCGTCAACCGGCGCCAAAGTTATTCAAAATAGAATGTTGCGGATTTCCTATGGAAACGTGGTCCTAACTATAACTACCTACTGGCGACCGCCAGTAGGTAATATATATATATATATATATATATATATATATATATATATATATATATATATATATATATATATATATACACATATATGTTTACTGAAAAAAACATAGGTTTCAGGGACGTTATAGTTAGCTGGACATTTCACTCATACAAAACCATAGAAATTCCACCGTTATAGTTAGTTGAGCTAACTATAACTCGCGCCCCCACAATGACGTCACATATTACATCATTCATGACATGGTCAGTGACATCACTGATGGCATCGCTGATGACATCTCAAATGACATCATTGATGACATCATCCATTGACTGTGTGTTTCTGTAAAGTTTAAACATGTTTTATATATATGCCATGGAGTTTTGAAGGATGAGTGGGTGTATAAGTGTGTGTATGAAGGATTTAGTAGGTACATGACTGACTGTATAAGTGAGCGATTAAATGTGTCTTACTGAATGCATGGGTTAGTGACTAAACTGTCTGAATGTCTGTATCAGTATGTCTGTTTTTGTGTGAGCTACTGCATGTGTTGGTCAGGAGCTACATGAGTGTCTATATGGGTTATTGATTGGTTGCCTGAGTATTTGTATGGAAGACTGAGTGTGTGTACCATGATTCATTCTTTCCATGACTTACTACGATGAGTGCATGAGTGAGTAGGATGAATGGTGGTGTGTCAGTGTCTTTATAGCTGTATGAGTGCATATGCTAGTGTTGTATTGATCAGTGACTACACATATGAATGGTTGTATGGGTGAATGAGTGCATGTGTCTGTAAACCTAGGAATTAGTGAGTGCGTTTTTAGTAACTGGTTTTGGTGTCTCGATGGTTTTGAAAATGGAACTCTGTATTTTACAGGGGGGTATCAAAGGTTATATTAGGGTGTGAGGAGGTGCATCAGATTGTCACATGGATGATGTCATCAGTGATGTCATTTGAGATGTCATCAGTGATGTCATCAGTGATGTCACTGACCATGTCATGAATGATGTAACATGTGACATCATCAGCAGTGCATTGAGGGGGCGCAAGTTATAGTTAGCTCAACTAACTATAACAGTGGAATTTCTATGGTTTTGTATGAGTGAAATGTGCAGCTAACTATAACGTCCCAGAAATCTATGGTTTTTTCAGTGAATTTCAAAGGTTTGTTAAATGCTAATTTGTAACTATAACGTCCCTGAAACCTATGGTTTTTTCAGTGAATTTCAAAGGTTTTTTTAAATGCTAATTTCTAATTATTTTCTTCTTTAAACCTGATCACTTTATTGTTAACCTAGTGAAAACAGCCAATATCTCCAGTTTTCCAGCAATAGCTTCCACAAAAAAGAATTTGTCACAAATGAGAACAACAACTAACAGTAATAATATACAGAGTAGACGTTCCAGTGCAAAAATTAACACAAAAGCACCAGTTCCCGATATTTTCAATGAGCAGCCAAATCTGGGGTGCGATCCAAAAACAGGGAATAAGCCACATTTGCAGTAAGAATCTAACATCTGCATTTTACTGGTGTAAACCAGGACGACAAGCTACAATGTGAAAGGGATCGTAGCCCAGAATCACATCTGAAGCGCAACATATGTCATAGAGTTACTGATCACGCAGCTTAAACACCCATGAAGGCCATAACACGCACTGCCACCAGCCTCAGGATGTCCCCCCACGACGCCCCCTTCCTACTACCACGAGGCAGTGCAGAACAGGACAGCGGACCTTTCAAAAATGGCATGGTCCCTCAGCCACAAAATACTTGAATGTTGCCAGATATGGCAAACAAGTATGTGTGAAGGACGCAACTCACCCATCAATTATAATAATGCATACAATACCAATTGTAGCGGTGATGTGCTGGACAGACCTCACTATACAGACCATAAACCTCTCCATCTGTATATATACTGCTGGTGCATGTAGTATTTGCACAATAGACACAACCATGTTACCTCAGGCAGTGGGGAAGATCTCGAACATGTAGCTGTGTTGTCCTCCCCTGGAAGCAAAAGTGCAGTGGGCTCGTCCAACGTATGCCACTCCAGAAAAGGAGTATAAATAAATAAGCCGGGGCTCTGGATGTGGTTCACTTGTGAACTGTGAAGGCCAATGCGTCTGCCAGAGTGGCGGGTCTCACCCTGCCACGTGGCTGCTGCCTTGACCGTGGGCCTCCTCGACACAGGCCCCCTGTGAACCCAGCGGCACAGCACCGCAGACTTATGTCTGTTCAGACTACTGCCTTTGATCTACACTGCGGACAGCAGGCCTCACAATTCAGATGGAGTAGCGATTGCAGATGACGCAGTGCAGTACGCAAGATACATTGCTCCCATTGCAGCTCTCTTGGACCACGCATCATCGCAGGGTGCGCACACGCTAAGTACTTCAGGTGCCACTTACTCAGTGCACCACAAGTCATCACCACGTGGCCCTATTAAGGCAGAATTCAAAAGACATTGGTTCGAGAGTGGTCCCCCGGACCACGCATCATCGCAGGATACGTACACGCTGAGCGCCAAAGGTACTACTAACTCAGTGCACCATAACTCATCGCCACGTGGCCTTATTAAGGCAAAATTCAATAGACAAAAGACATTGCTCCGAATACGGCACCCCCGGACCACACATCATCGTAGGTTACGTACGCGCTCAATACCAAAGGTACTACTAACTCAGTGCACGAGAAGTCATCGCCACGTGGCCGTATTGAGGCAGAATTCAATAGACAAAAGACATTGGTCTGAGTGTGGCCCCGCCTGGACCACGTATCATTGCAGGGTACGTACAAGCTGAGCGCGAAAGGTACTACTAACTCACTGCACCATAAGTCATCGCCACGTGGCTGTATTGAAGCAGAATTCAATAGACAAATCATAGCTCCGAGTGCGGCCCCTCTGGACCACGCATCATCGCAGGATACGTACACGCTCAGTGCCAAAGGTACTACTAACTCAGTGCACCATAACTCATCGCCATGTGGCCTTATTAAGGCAGAATTCAATAGACAAAAGACATTGGTCCGAGTGTGGCCCCTACCGGACCACGCATCATCGCAGGGTATGTACACGCTGAGCGCCAAAGGTACTACTAACTTCATGCACCATAAGTCATCGCAAGGAAGAGTGAACAGTTTTATGTCAGCAGTGAGGCATACTATCACTCGAAATTCACCCAAAAAAACGTATAATTTAAAAAGAACAGAAGAATCGAAGTACATAAATGATTACAATCCGGTGATTTTGAAGATGTGGAATGCCAATATAGACATACAATATATTGCAGATAACTCAATTGCTGGTCCTCGCATACTATCCAAATAGAAGTCCATACCTGGAAAACATATGTCTGTTACAGAAAAAATAAATGAAGGAAAATATGCTGTAATTGGATCTGATGGATGTTTGGTAAAGCATGTCAAAGGAAATTTGATTAATCACAGGATATTAAGTTGTGATACTCCAGATAAGAGAGAGTTTTTTCTATTTAGCTCTTCTGCAACTCTTCAAACCTTGGCGGACTGAAATGGAGATTTTGACTGCTATGAAGATTCTTTCAATGCATGTAAAGACATTGCTACCAGGGCGGCCCGCCCGGACCAAGCATCATCGCAGGGTGCACACACGCTGAGTGCTTCAGGTGCCACTAACTCACTGCACCACAAGTCATCGCGACGTGGACTTATTAAGGTAGAATTCAGTAGGCAAAAGACATTTCTCCCAGTGCAGCCCGCTTGGTTGACGCATCATCGCAGGGTGAGCACATGCTGGTTGCTTCAGGTGCAACTAACTCTCCCCCCTCCCCCTAACATGGTCGGACCATTTCTTGGTCCCTTTCACTCTTCGACAACAGGATCCCACTAATTCAATCAAACTTGAACCTCGCTCTTCTCAATGTCGAAGACCATGGAATAACTTATCATTAGAAGCCTTTTCAGCCGCTTATAACGCCCTACCCCCGGCCCCCCCTACCCCAGACGCAGACACGTCAGAGCTGTTGGAATCCTTTTTAACCAAACTCACCACAGTATTCGACACGCTAATCCCTATAAAAAAGTTTGGCCCTCCCAAACAACGAAAATATGTTCCGTGGTACACTGAAGACTTAGGCTAGAAAGATCGAGATGCAAAGGTTTGGAGAGGTCCTGGCGAAGGAGTCACTCTCCTGCAGACCGCAAGATGTACAAACTCTCTCTGACAAATCACCACCAGAACATAAAATCAGCTAGAAAAGCATTTATTCTAAAACAAATTGACCCTGCATCCAATTCCGCTAAAACTCTGTTTACAATTGTTAAAGACTTCGTTAATCCCCAGGCGTGTAAACTGCCTCAAATAGAGTCACAATCCTTATGCGACTCGTTAGCATCCTATTTTGAGGAAAAAATTAACCTGATCTACTCCAACCTTGCCCCCACACAATCTAACTCCAATTCTCTTCTTACAAGCTATACTGAATCAGAATCTCAGCCTACAAGTAGGCTCAGACAATTTACACCATTAACGCATTCAGATGTACACTCCCTTCTCGCATCGGCAAAGTCTGGGTCACCCGTTGATCTTTGCCCTCCTAGGGTTATGGCCCTTATTGCACCATGTTGTGCCTCGGAAGTCAGAACGATTTTTAATAGCTCCATCGAATCAGGCACTATCCCTCCGAGTTGGAAGGAAGCCTTTGTCCGTCCCTTATTGAAAAAACCCACAGCAGATCCCCTTACGTTCGCAAACTACCGACCTGTATCTCTACTCCCGTTGCTGGCAAAATACTTAGAAGCAGCCATAAACAAACAGCTGAGTCATTATCTTGAAGTGAATGAACATCTAGATCCTTCGCAATCCGGCTTCAGACCGTGTTTCAGCACTGAAACGGCAATCCTTGCAGTCACAGATTCCTTGAGGCTAGAAATGGATGCAGGAGGATCAGCCATTCTGGTTCTCCTAGATCTCTCTGCTGCATTCGACACGGTATCACATTCCAAGCTGATAGAAAGACTGAGACACTGTGGCATTCAAGGACAAGCTTTGACTTGGCTCCAAAACTACCTGGTAGAAAGAAACCAAACAACCATGCTAGGGCCATTCAGATCAAGCAAACATGGGCTTGATAAAGGGGTCCCTCAAGAGTCTTGCCTAAGCCCTACTCTGTTTAATCTCTATATGTCTCCACTGGCCAAAATTGTTGAAGCCTGTGGATTCGAGATTATATCATACGCGGACGACACACAACTTATTTTCAAAATCAACCCTAATGCACCTACGGAAAACCTACATTTCACAGCAGGAATGGCTGTCATTTCTAAATGGATGACAGAGAACCTCCCCCAGTTGAACCCTAGTAAGACGGAGATCCTGCTAGTAGGCAAAGCCTCTCTTTCTTGGTCTACAGAATGGTGGCCTGAGGACCTGGGCCCAACCCCGATCCCGAAGGAAAGCGTGAAGAACTTGGGGTTCATACTCGACAAAGCACTTTCTATGAAAGACCATATTGCCACAATCACTAGCTCCTGATACTACAGCCTGCGATTGTTGAGAAAGATACTTCCGTATCTACCCACTAAGCACCGAAAAACGTTAGTCCAGGCTATGGTGATAAGCCGCCTTGATTACGGAAACGCAATGCTGGCCGAACTCAGCTCTCCCTTGTTAAGGAAATTACAAGTCATCCAGAACACGGCGGCCCAAAGGATCCTTCATCGCCCGGCCGGCTCACCATCAGCCCCCATCTTAGCAGAACTACATTGGCTTCCTATTAGGAAGCGGTCCCAATTCAAGACCTGTTGTCTCACGTGCAAAGCCCTAAACGGCTTGGGCCCAAAATATTTGGCTAATAAACTAATCAATAAGACCCCGTTCTTCAATTTACGTTCCAACGACATGGAATTGCTGTTCAGGGGCTAAGTTGTTCTCTTGTCTTGCACCGCGTTACTGGAATTCGCTTCCAATCGCCATCCGGAAATGCCCATCCTTTGCTGCATTTAAGAAAAAACTGAAAACCTTTCTATTCCTTGCCCCGTAATGATAACGTGGATTCCCCCCTCCTCCTGTTTTTCTGTCCTCAGTAACGATCAAAGCAAGCGCCGAGATGCCCCCGGGTGATTCGCGCGCTATAGAAAATTTCGTAACATAACATAACATAACTCAGTGCACCACTTATCATCGCTGGCTGCACACACGCTGAATTGCCAATAACTGTGCAGGTCTACTGAATGCCACGTGGCTGTGGGCCCTTGCTGACCGCTGCCTGTGGCCTACACTGCGGTCAGCACGGCTCACAATTAAAATTGAGTGTTTATTCATTAATTACAGAGTGCAGCAGACAACTAACTACAACGTCTTTGAAACCTAAATAATATCCTTTTAGTATCCTTGCTTCAAGAACTTTTTTGATATCAATTATAGCTTTAGTACAATCACGAAATGTATCTTGCAAGTCCAAAGGAACACTGAATGGCAGTGTACACTGCGGCCAGCAGAGCTCACAGTTCGAATTCAGGCTTTATTCATGAATTTCAGAGTCCAGTAGGCAACTAACTATAACGTCCCCGAAATCTACACATTTCAACAATGTATTCCATACATATTTCATCGTTTGTTACATACACTGTGTCAGCAGAGCTCACAATTTACATTGAGACATGATTTATTAATTGCAGACAGAATTGTACTCGATGTCCTCGGATTTTGTCAAGAGGAAGTGACAAGAAGCATCCCTCCATGTCTGTGCTGACTACTGCCTTTAATCTACATTCGGATAGCAGGGCTCACAATTCACATCGAGTCGCAATTGCAGATGACGCAGTCCAGTAGGCAAGATACATTGCTCCCAGTGTGGCCCGCCCAGACCACGCATCATTGCTGGCTGCGCAGACGCTAAATGCTTCTGATGCCCCTATCTCACTGCAGCACAACTCATGCACCCTTTCTGATACAATATTTTGTGTATAATTTCACATCTGCTGTGCTACCTCAGTGTATCACAAGTCATCAACCCTTTATGATAGAATCTTTTCTGTATGATTTCATATCTGGTACCCGTGCAGCACAAATCGTTGACCCTTTATGATTGTATCTATGTGTCTAATCCAATGATTACTGTTGAACTTGTTGCCAGCACCAACCATTCCCGGAGGGTTGGCTTACAATCACCCCACACGCATCCACCAAAGACGTCACTGGACCTGTGACCCTGGTAATAAAAAGGAGTAAAGCGCACGTACCCATACCCAGTTCCACTATCTATCTGTGTCCGTGTGTTCATTATGTATGCAACATGCTGCCCCTAGGCCCTAACACATTACATAGTGCTCTGGACAGCATATGCCTTTGACAGTACCTTTGACAGTGGGGGAAAACTTTAGTTATGTAACTTTGTCTCGGTCATTGTACAAGTACGTACGTAGAAACTGCATTATTAGAGTACTGCAAGCAGAGTGTATAGTGAATTTATAAGTGCATGAGGATTGTCGCAGTGATTGTATAAGTACATATATGTTGGCGCAGCCTAACTCCAACAATGAGCTTGTCTCTAATTGGCTGCCCTCCATGTGCCAAAAACTGAAACTTCAACTTTCCATGGCCCTGTATTGCTACAGCAGCAACACTCCACTGAATGTGCAATAAACATTCATATCCACACAGATGTCTCCTGTCCACCATCTTTCTTGTGTGGAACTATGGATGAATATTGGGTTAGTAATTCTCCGTACCTTCCATGTTGGCCATATTGTTGGACTTGGCTCACAGAGTGACACTTAGGCTTTTGCAACCCGGGTGACGGTAGCACTCCAACACAGACACCCGCATCCAGTGTTGTCAGATTTTTTAAGCTTTCTATAGCCCAAAGCCAACCAAAACGTAGCCCAAAGTAGCCCAATATTGCTACTTTAGGGACAGCGTCAAGCAGGCGGTGAATGCATTGGAATTGATGTTGCAGCAGTATTCCAAGTAAATATTTGTCTAATAAAGCGCTTTAACATACTACTTTGCTGGAGCACTGTATATATATTTAGAATCTGGCAACTAGCACAAGCCAAATTTTACCACACAACCGGCAAAATATAGCCCAATTGTGCGTGATCTAGCCCAGTCTGGCAACACTGATGCCACACCCACTCCCTCACAGCTGGTATACACCCACACCACACCCATCCAGCACAGGCGTCACAGGACACATCACCCTACTAATAAAAAAGACCAGGCACACGTGCTCTATGCCATTTTAGAGTTGCTGGCAACACATGCACTGTGGCCGGCACAGTCACACCACCATGGTGATGGCCCGTACCGGCGGTCCGGACTGTTGATGTTTTGTATGCTCTGCTGCACCGCAGCGTAGGCCTGAGCCCAACAGCGAGGGTATACCGCCACGTGCGTGGTCTCACTTCTCACTCAGTTAGTAGCACTGCAAGCACTGAGCGGGTGGACAACCTCCGATGATGATAGGTCCACTAGTATGTCCTCTGCCATGGCGATATCAAGACTCAATTCCAAATGTGAGACCTATAAGCTTGCAGAATGGAGCTGCATGATGTGAGGGTGCTGTGACCGCGAAAAGGTGAGCAGTGAGGCCTTGGTGCGCAGCTTCGGGCAGATACCTCTGGGTGGCGGGAGTGGACGGGGTACTGCAGCCTGAATGCAGAAAGACGGCAGAGCGATTTAGGCGTACGCACTCGTATATATACTCTGCCACAGCGTCGGATTGGTAACACGGGTACTGGTGCAATGCCCGAGGAGCCGGTGCCAAGTTCCAACTGTATGATGCTTTTTGGAGCAGTCTGGGGGCAGATTTGGGCGGTGTCGCTGTTGTTTGGATACAGCCAGCGGCCCAGCGGGTGTCTGAATGGCCTTTCTGGAGGCAGATGGGTGTCATTACCTCACGTTTAGCAACAGGCAGATGTGTCCCTTTCTTTCTCTCGCAGGGCCGCCCATTAATGTATGCATACCTAGCAGGGCAGGGGGCCTGAGCAGAAGTGGCTTCACTTGTTTTTAAGTCACCAGTGTAAACGAATCCGTGCATTTTTTTGTATCTCCCCCACCCCCCTTTTTTAAATAAAATTTCGCCAAAGCAGTGTTTTGAGGAAAGGTAGTATGCAAATGTGGCCACTTTTTTTTTTAGCATGCCCGGGCCGATTTTGAATCCTAATCCAACGCTGCTCTGCCATTATCAATTCTGTACTATCTTTCAGACCTGGGAGCTTGAGAGTTCGACTAGATCGCAGCACGCGGTTGGAGACAGAGCGGTGGCATAAAGGTAAGCTGTGATGGTTTAGTACACAGTGGGGGCACTCAGTGTCCCTCCTCATCTCTTCCTTTCTCTCCCTCACACTCTTTCTATCTCCCTCTTTCTCTTGCACTGTTTGTCTCGTTCTCTCTCTCTCTCTTCTTCTCTCTCTGTTTCTCTCTCATTCTTCCTCTGTTTCTCTTTCTCACACTCTTTCTCTCTCTGTTCCTCTCTCTCACTGTTTCTCTCTCTCTCTTCGTCTTTCTCACTCTTTCACTCTGTCTTCTTCTCACTTTCTTTCTTTTTCTCTCTCTCTTTCTCTCACTCTCACTGTTTCTCTCTTTCTCTCTTTCTCTCTGTCTTCTGCTCACTCTTTCTTTCTTTCTCTCTCTCTTCCTCTCTCCTTTGATGGAAGCATGCTGCACAATCTTATCTTTCTTTTTATCAAACAGGCTGTGAATCACGAATCAACGTTCTCCACCCCCCAAACACCATCAAAGCTGAACGCACAAAAAATCTGCGATGATGCGTGGCCATTCCGAACACCTGACCAAGTTGCTTCGGCACGTGGTGGACCCTATTGCACATACGTCGGTGGCGAAAGGTGAGCAGAGAGACTTCTTTCCACAGCAGCAGGCAGTCACCTCTGGGCGGTGGGAGTGGCTTCTCTCATTCTTTCTTTCTCTCTTCCTCTCTCTCACTCTTTCTCTTTCTCTCTCCCTCTTCACTCTTTCTCTCTCTCTCTTCCTCTCTCTCACACTGTTTCTCTCTTTCTATCTTCCTTGTATCTTACTCTTTCTCTCTTTTTCTCTCACTCTTTCTCCTAATCTCTCTCTCACTCTTTCTCTCTTTGTCTGTCTTCTTCTCTCTCACTCTTTCTCTCTTTTTCTCACTTTAGCTCTCTCTCTTCCTCTCTCTCACACTGTTTATCTCTTCCTTGCAACAGAGAATTAAGCGTGTGCAGTTGTATGTACTCTGCAATAACTAAATCTATACTATCTTTCAGATCACTAAACTTGAGGGTGCACTATGTCCCGGCACATGGTTGGAGACACACCGGTGTAACAAAGGTGAGCTGCGAAGATTTTCTCCAGTGTCAACACTCTCTCTCCATCTCTTCCTTTCTCTCTCTCACACACTTTCTCTGTCTCTTACTCTCTCTCTCATTCTTTCTTTCTCTCACTTCCTCTCTCTCTCTCTTCCTTTCTCTCACACTGTTTGTCTCTCTTTTCCTCTCTCTCACGCTGTTTCTTTCTCTCTTCCTTGTATCTCAGTCTTTCTTTCTTATTATTTCTCTCTTCCTCTCTCTCACTCTTTGTCCCTCTCTTTTCCTCTCTCTCACTCTTTCTCCCTCTCTCTTCCTCTCTCTCTCTTCCTCTCTCTCACACTGTTTCACTCTTTCTCTCTCTTTCTCTCCCTCTCTCACTCCTTCTCTTTCTCTCTCTCTCCTCTCTTTCTCTCTCAGTCTTCCTCTCTCTCTCTCTCTCTTTCTCTCTCTCTCTTCCACACTGTTTCTCTGTTTCTCTCTTCCTTGTATCTCTCTCCTCTCTTTCTCTCTCTGTCTTCCTCTCTCTTTTTCTCTCTCTCTTCTCTCTATCACTCTTTCTCTCTTTCTCTGTCTTCCTCTCTGTCTTCCTCTTTCTTTCTGTCTTCCTCTCTCTTTTTCGATCTCTCTCTTCCTCTCTCTCTCTTTCTCTTTCTTCCCCTCTCTCACACTGTATCTCTCTTTCTATCTTCCTTGTATCTCACTCTTCCTCTCTTTCTCTCTCCTTTGCTGGACGCATAATGCACCATCCTATTTTTCTTTTTGTCTTGCAGGCTGTAAATCACAAATTGTCGAGGGATGACACGCCATGGCTGTACATAGTTTTATTTGTTGTTGTTTTATTTTAATAAAATATTTTACACATATAGTTTTATTTGTTGTTGATTTGTTTTAATACAATGTTTTATATGTAAATCCATACATGACTAAGATTCTTATTTGTCCAACCTCACAAGCATCTTTTTTATTAAAACTTCAACACCAGCCGATTTGTTAGGCTCCACATTTAAAAATGTTCCTGTCACATTTGTTTGTGGGGGGTGAGAGGGGATGGCGGACAAGCAGCTGCTGCTGGAGGATGTCAGAGTACTGTTGGGTGTCTGACCTGCATCATCATTACCTCCATCGCATCTCTTCTCAGAGACCTGCAAACCGGCGGCCTGATTCGTAAAAGTGTGGGCCCAAGAAGTCGCACCAAAAGAGCTGCGAGCCCACCAGTGGTTCGCAGAGGGAGACTTGCGGGCCTAAGAAGGTTGTTCACGGTATGCTAGTGATGTGGGAAGAGGGTGCATTACCTGCTGATGTGGGGGTAGGCAACGTGAAAGGGGTATGTCTCACAAACAGAGCACCGGTATGTTTTCAAAAATGCCTCGGACAGATGCCAGCTGACGGACTGAATCACAAAATGGCTTTTCAATGCTCATATAGTAAGACTTTTGAACAGTTCGTACCCAGGCCTGCAGAGGGACAACTGCGGCACATCTGCTCGACTCACACAGGCAGAACTACGAGCTGTCCCCTCCCAAAGAAACAGCAGCGTAGTAGCTCGCAGAGGTACAGGCACAGCAGCGTACTAGCTCACAAAGGTAGAGAGCTGCGAGCCGACGGACTGGCTTTTAAAGGCATACCTCCAAAGTGGTGATGTTGGGCACAGGGAGCGTGAAAGGGTTATCTTCCTACTAGTGTCCTGGAGTGAAAGTCGTGCTGCCTGGTGCTCACCTGTTTCTCCTTTATTGTTGATAAATCTTAAGCCTTCACTGCGTCCAAATCACCATTACATAGAGCTCCGCTGTATTAAATTGCCCCCGGAACCTTTCTTTTATATTTTCACTCGAAGCGTGGCACAAGATGGCTGCTAACATTTCCTGGTTTCAAGTGTTAGCAGCGAATCAGAGGACACTTCCTGCTTTGAAGAGTTAGCAGCCAATCAGAGGCAAGCTCGTGCTCGGGAGTAAGGCACCGACCAGATATATATATATATTTTTTCCCTTTAATATCTCAAAAAATACTGAACAGATTTACACCATTTTAAGAAAACTGCACTTTCTGGACCAAGACCTTTCTCCCTGCCAAATTTGGCGTAATTCCGCTCAGCAGTTTGACCTGTAGCCTTGTCTAAAGTTTCCTATGGAAAATCCATTGAGAACACATGTTTTCACCCCCCCTTTTTTCTCAGCCCCCCTTGACCAATCATCCCTAAACTTTCAAGATAGGAGCTGATCAAAAAAGAGAAACTTTTTGAAAACTTTTTTAAAGAATCGTCAAACAGCGCCAAAGTTATAAGCAGATGGAGAGCTCCAGGAGGGGGACCATGCAAACCCCTCCCAACATGAGTGAAGCCCCGAGACTACGGGGACCCCAGTGGGCAACCAGAGCCCCAGCAGGTACCTGCTATTATTTTTTAGGAAATGCCCTTGGGACCTACCCACCCCGGTGTCTCATTAAAATAAAACACGAGAACCCACGACCCCAGCGCGAATTACGCCAATTTAAACAAAAAATTGGGGGGGGGCCCTGGGGGTCCTTCTGGGACCCCCTGGCCAGCCTTAGGGGGTCAGGGTGTTTCTACTCTGCCCCTTCTAACTTTGTTTGTCTGTTTTCTAGCGATTCGCTTCTACCAAGCCACATGATGGCTGCCAACACTTCCTGGTTTGGAGTGTTGGCAGCCAAAAACAGTGAAGCTCGTGCACGGGACTTAGGCTCCGCCCAGTTATCGAAACTTTTATATTTCTAATTTCTCAGCAACTACTGAACAGGTTTACACTATTTTTTTTAAAAAAGGTCGCTTTCTGACCCACGCACTACCTTTGTGCCAAATTTGGGGTAATTCTGTTCAGTAGTTTCAGCTGTAGCCTTGCACAAAGTTTCCTACGGGAAATTGATTTTTTCACTCTTATTTTTCGAATTTCTCAAAAACTACTGAACGGATTTACACCATTTAAAAAAGGGTCGCCTTCTGATCCAAACTCTACCTTTCTGCAAAATTTGGGGTAATTCCTTTCAGCAGTTCGGGCTGTAGCTCGTCGCAAAATTTCCTACATTAACATGGGGAAAACGCATTTAGAGACCCCCTTTTTCGTAGCCCCCACTTGACAAATCACCCCCAAACTTTCAAGATAGGAGCTGACCTAAAAAGTGCAACATTTTGGAGAATTTCATAAAGATTCATGAAACGACGCCAAAGTTATTCGCAAATCAAAAAATGCTTTTCCTATGGAAACTAGGTTGTACCTATAACTACCTACTGGCAGTAGGTAATACATACTGTTTTGTAGGTAAATACTGCAAATGTTTAAGGAGTTCTAAAGATGTTTAATAATCAAGTTCTATTCACAGAATGTTTCCCAAAAACCAAAATTTGAAAACACTCTTTTAAGAACAGGACATTACTTTGAGACAGCTTTGAGATTTGTTATTTATAAGCATAACTATAACATTAGTGAAATCCTGATCTCAGTTAAAAATTGTTTTTAATGATTATGTATTTGAAGCTGAATCCAAAGCATTTATGCCTGTAAAACTTAGTATGAATGAAACAAGTAATATAATATTAATGTATTTGTAATAGTAGGTAGTACAAGGGAATTTGAACAGTCTGTCTTTCAATGCACAATAGAAACTGTTCTTGCATTCTGTGTTCATGATTGTTCATAATGTTAATCACGTGGTGTATACTCACGAGAACAAGGGGATTGCCCCTGAAACGCTTAGAGTGTGTCAGAGCCACCTCTGTAAATAAATCACCTTTTGCAAAGCATTGAGGTCCACAGTATGCTGCCTTCGTAATTGTACCAGCGTTGGATTGATATTTTGGGACACTCTGTCCCGCTGTGGAATGCCGTAGCAAGCGGCAGGGAAGAGGCGAAGGCTTTGTTGGGCTGTTTGCTGCTTAGCCTACCGGTTTGAGATATATATATATATATACATATACATATTTATATACATATATATATACATATATATATATATATATATATATATATCAGCCCCCGCTTGACGAATCGCCCCGAGACTTTCAGGGTAGGAGCGGAGCGTAGCGCCCCACCTATTTTGAAAATTTCGCGAGGATACGTCGACCGGCGCCAAAGTTATTCCAAATAGAATGTTTTGGATTTCCTATGGAAACAGGGTCCTAACTATAACTACCTACTGGCGACCGCCAGTAGGTAATATATATATATATATATATATATATATATATATATATATATATATATATATATATATATATATATTCACTAAAAAACCATAGGTTTCAGGCACGTTATAGTTAGAAATTAGCATTTTAAAAAACATTGAAATTCACTGAAAAAACATAGGTTTCGGGCACGTTATAGTTAGGACCCTGTTTCCATAGGAAATCCGCAACATTCTATTTGGAATAACTCTGGCGCCGGTCGACGAATCCTCGCGAAATTTTCAAAATAGGTGGGGCGCTACGCTCCGCTCCTACCCTGAAAGTCTCGGGGGGATTCGTCAAGCGGGGGCTGAGATAAAAGGGGGGTCCCAAAACGCGTTTTTCCCATGCATTTTTCCATAGGACCTTTAGACACAGCTACAGCCCGAACGGCTGAACAGAGTTACTTGAAATTGGGCAGAGAGGTAGTCCTCAGGTCAAGGAAGTGCCTTTTGTAGGTCTGGTGTAAATCTGTTCAGTAGTTCCTGAGAAAATAGCCTTTAAATCAATATATATATCTGAGCCAGCTTACGGTGCGCTTACGATGCGCTTACCGTACGCGTACGGTGGCGTGCGCGAGCGCGATTCTGATTGGCTGTTAGATCTTAGTAAACATTCGAATCGGTCGAAACCAGGAAGCGGCGGCCACCATTTTGTGTATTTCACTCAGAAAAAAAAGGGTGATAACTTGAAAAGGGGGCAAGGAAGAGAGTTACAGACCCCCTAACATTTGTAAGGGGGTCAAAGAAGGACAGAAAAGTACAAAAAAAAAATTTATTGATTTTTAAAAAAAATCGCGGGGTACGCGTACGGTAAGCTCACCGTACGCGTACGGTAAAAAATAAATAAAAAAAGAAATGAAATGCAGATTTAAGTGTTTAGATATTAGGGGGCTCTAAAAAGAGCCGTTGTGTTTATTGAGTGTTTTTTTAGTGGTACCTACAAGTAAGTACAGATGCAGAGTCTAAGGTTCAAGAGGAAGACTCTGTTCCCTTCATCAGTGAAGTGTACACCATCTCCTCTATAAATGCCTTGCATGTCGTAACGCAAGTTGTTGTGGTAAATGGAACCCATACCATAGTCACGGAGGAAAGCAGAAACAGATTTGTTGACGTGCTTTCTTGCTTTGTCAATCTGTGGACAAAAATGATTGGACCAGTTCCATTTTTGCCTTTGGCATATGTTAGAAAACACAAAGGCAGTTTTAGGGAAAAGTGAAAACAGTTGTGCAAAGGTCTCCTTCATAAGCATTTCCAGACCTACCCCAGTCAAAGTGCCTAGGTCATTGCCAACACAGTGCACTATTATGAGGTCAGGGTGTTGGATTTGCATGAAGGATTTCACCAATGGCACAATTGGTGCCACTTTAACCCTCTCTGACCAATCCATTTAATGTCTACATTTGGCAAAGCAAGGTCTCTCACCATATCTGTTTTCTCTGCATACTTTTCACTCCAGAAGACATAGCTGTGCCCTACAATCCACACTGTGAACATCTTCAAAGGAGAACTGGATGCACTCAGGAGGTGTAATTCAGTAGAATGGTAAAAAGAAATGAAAGACAGTTTGGAAATGGAGGCATACATATTTTTTTTATAAAAAAAAGAACTGATTGGCTGTTTCATACCATTCTAGAATAAAAACTAGGCTGTATGTGTAAATTTATAGAAGCATGTTTTGTATTGGTACAGAAAAATGTGTTACCAAAGAACAATACTATGGATTTGCTGTTAGGTTTGAAAAGTCAAGCACTCCTGCTCTTTGGAAATGAAACATTGTGTGGCGAACTTCTGACCTAACTCCACACAGCAGTGTTCCATGAGCTGTTGCTATGGTAGCAGGCAGAAGTCAAGTTGGGGGAAGGGTACTAGGCAGAAGTCAAGTTGGGGGAAGGGTACTTTTGGAAAAGGGTTGGTTTTCAACCAATAGAAATGTGTGATTACATTTGAAAAAAAGGGGGAAGCACTGAGATTTGAAATTAACATGTATATGTGTGGAAAAAGAGAGGGAAAGTTTGCCATTATCTGGTTCTGCTGAGAGGAGAGAGGTGTACAGAACAGAGATCCTGGCTCTGATAATCTGCTGTTTGAGTGCCACATTTCTTTCACAACCAACTAATTTTAAAGATGAGTTTAGAGTTTGAGAGGGGATGTATATGGTAAATTAAGAAATGAATAATAGAATTGGAATTCCTTTTGTTGAAGTTGTGTTTATTATTTTCTGTTTTGGGAGAAATTTAAATTTGAGGAACATGTAAAATAATATGGACTATGTTTTCACGATAAATTAAGGTGTACTGGTAAAAATAAGGAATACTTTAAGGGTTTGAGGTTGCACTCAGTAATGCAAATACATTCAGCATCAGTAAGGCTGGTTGCCCTTGCTGGAGTGTAGTGAGTCACCCAGGTTACACATGTTGCTGGTCTCAGAAAGCTGTTTGGTATTGCTCTGGTGATTTTACATTTGCATTAGATGGAAAGGGGGAGGTATTTTTTTATGCAGAAGCAGACTCTTAGCACACAGCCAGCTGCTTATCCTGTGGAATCATGGATAGTTTTCACAACCGAGTGGGGTTTGAGGTTTCAGTTAGTAATGCAAATACATTCAGCATCACTAAGGCTGGTTGCCCTTGCTGGAGTGTAGTCAGTCACCCAGGTTACACATGGTGCTGGTCTCAAAAAGCAGTTTGGACATGTGCTGTTTTCAGAATCTGAAAAGTGGATTCAAAATGTGTCAGTCTGTAAAAGTGTTTATCACTTGCCAAAAATAAGAGTAGTAAGTGTGCTTTCAAATTGGCAAAGAAACTTCGTTTTGTGACTAATGTGAAAACATGACTCTGTGTGTAAATAGGAATTACAGGCAGAGATTTATTGCGTATTGCTCTGGTGATTTTACATTTGCATTAGATGGAAAGGGGGAGCCATTTTTTTGTATGCAGAAGCAGACTCTTAGCACACAGCCAGCTGCTTATCCTGTGGAATCATGCATAGTATTCACAACCGAGTGGGGTTTGAGGTTTCAGTCAGTAATGCAAATACATTCAGCATCACTAAGGCTGGTTGCCCTTGCTGGAGTGTAGTCAGTCACCCAGGTTACACATGGTGCTGGTCTGAAAAAGCAGTTTGGACATGTGCTTTTATCAGAATCTGAAAAGTGGATTCATAATGTGTCAGTCTGTAAAAGTGTTTATCACTTGCCAAAAATAAGAGTAGTAAGTGTGCTTTCAAATTGGCAAAGAAATTTCGTTTTGTGACTAATGTGAAAACATGACTCTGTGTGTAAATAGGAATTACAGGCAGAGATTTATTGCGTATTGCTCTGGTGATTTTACATTTGCATTAGATGGAAAGGGGGAGGTATTTTTTTATGCAGAAGCAGACTCTTAGTACACAGCCAGCTGCTTATCCTGTGGAATCATGCATAGTATTCACAACCGAGTGGGGTTTGAGGTTTCAGTCAGTAATGCAAATACATTCAGCATCACTAAGGCTGGTTGCCCTTGCTGGAGTGTAGTCAGTCACCCAGGTTACACATGGTGCTGGTCTGAAAAAGCAGTTTGGACATGTGCTTTTATCAGAATCTGAAAAGTGGATTCATAATGTGTCAGTCTGTAAAAGTGTTTATCACTTGCCAAAAATAAGAGTAGTAAGTGTGCTTTCAAATTGGCAAAGAAATTTCGTTTTGTGACTAATGTGAAAACATGACTATGTGTGTAAATAGAAATTACAGGCAGAGATTTATTGCGTATTGCTCTGGTGATTTTACATTTGCATTAGATGGAAAGGGGGAGCCATTTTTTTGTGCAGAAGCAGACTCTTAGCACACACCCAGCTGCTTATCCTGTGGAATCATGCACAGTATTCACAACCGAGTGGGGTTTGAGGTTGCAGTCAGTAATGCAAATACATTCAGCATCACTAAGGCTGGTTGCCCTTGCTGGAGTGTAGTCAGTCACCCAGGTTACACATGTTGCTGGTCTGAAAAAGCTGTTTGGACATGTGCTTTTTTAAGAATCTGAAAAGTGGATTCAAAATGTGTCAGACTGTAAAAGTACTTATCACTTGCCAAAAAAAGAGTAGTAAGTGTGCTTTCAAATTGGCAAAGA
This sequence comes from Triturus cristatus, assembly GCF_964204655.1. Classification (NCBI taxonomy): domain Eukaryota; kingdom Metazoa; phylum Chordata; class Amphibia; order Caudata; family Salamandridae; genus Triturus; species Triturus cristatus. The sequence goes on from NC_140593.1 coordinate 467,970,238, forward strand.
AATTTCGTTTTGTGACTAATATGAAAACATGACTCTGTGTGCAAATAGGAATTACAGGCAGAGATGTATTGCGTATTGCTCTGGTGATTTTACATTTGCATTAGATGTAAAGGGGGAGCCATTTTTTTGTGCAGAAGCAGACTCTTAGCACACAGCCAGCTGCTTATCCTGTGGAATCATGCATAGTATTCACAACCGAGTGGGGTTTGAGGTTTCAGTCAGTAATGCAAATACATTCAGCATCACTAAGGCTGGTTGCCCTTGCTGGAGTGTAGTCAGTCACCCAGGTTACACATGGTGCTGGTGTCAAAAAGCAGTTTGGACATGTGCTTTTATCAGAATCTGAAAAGTGGATTCATAATGTGTCAGTCTGTAAAAGTGTTTATCACTTGCCAAAAATAAGAGTAGTAAGTGTGCTTTCAAATTGGCAAAGAAATTTTGTTTTGTGACTAATGTGAAAACATGACTGTGTGTAAATAGGAATTACAGGCAGAGATTTATTGCGTATTGCTCTGGTGATTTTACATTTGCATTAGATGGAAAGGGGGAGGTATTTTTTTATGCAGAAGCAGACTCTTAGTACACAGTCAGCTGCTTATCCTGTGGAATCATGCATAGTATTCACAACCGAGTGGGGTTTGAGGTTTTAGTCAGTAATGCAAATACATTCAGCATCACTAAGGCTTTTTGCCCTTGCTGGAGTGTAGTCAGTCATCTAGGTTACACATGGTGCTGGTCTGAAAAAGCAGTTTGGACATGTGCTTTTATCAGAATCTGAAAAGTGGATTCATAATGTGTCAGTCTGTAAAAGTGTTTATCACTTGCCAAAAAAAAGAGTAGTAAGTGTGCTTTCAAATTGGCAAAGAAATTTCGTTTTGTGACTAATGTGAAAACATGACTCTGTGTGTAAATAGGAATTACAGGCAGAGATTTATTGCGTATTGCTCTGGTGATTTTACATTTGCTTTAGATGGAAAGGGGGAGCCATTTTTTTGTGCAGAAGCAGACTCTTAGCACACACCCAGCTGCTTATCCTGTGGAATCATGCACAGTATTCACAACCGAGTGGGGTTTGAGGTTTCAGTCAGTAATGCAAATACATTCAGCATCACTAAGGCTGGTTGCCCTTGCTGGAGTGTAGTCAGTCACCCAGGTTACACATGGTGTTGGTCTGAAAAAGCAGTTTGGACATGTGCTTTTATCAGAATCTGAAAAGTGGATTCATAATTTGTCAGTCTGTAAAAGTACTTATCACTTGCCAAAAAAAAGAGTAGTAAGTGTGCTTTCAAATTGGTAAAGAAATTTCGTTTTGTGACTAATATGAAAACATGACTCTGTGTGCAAATAGGAATTACAGGCAGAGATTTATTGCGTATTGCTCTGGTGATTTTAAATTTGCATTAGATGTAAAGGGGGAGCCATTTTTTTGTGCAGAAGCAGACTCTTAGCACACAGCCAGCTGCTTATCCTGTGGAATCATGCATAGTAATGACAACCGAGTGGGGTTTGAGGTTTCAGTCAGTAATGCAAATACATTCAGCATCAGTAAGGCTGGTTGCCCTTGCTGGAGTGTAGTCAGTCACCCAGGTAACACATGTTGCTGGTCTCAGAAAGGTGTTTGGTATTGCTCTGGTGATTTTACATTTGCATTAGATGGAAAGGGGGAGCTATTTTTTTATGCAGAAGCAGACTCTTAGCACACACCCAGCTGCTTATCCTGTGGAATCATGCACAGTATTCACAACCGAGTGGGGTTTGAGGTTGCACTTAGTAATGCAAATATATTCAGCATCACTAACGCTGGTTGCCCTTGCTGGAGTGTAGTCAGTCACCCAGGTTACACATGTTGCTGGTCAGAGAAAGTTGTTTGGTATTGCTCTGGTGATTTTACATTTGCATTAGATGGAAAGGGGGTGTTATGTTTTTTATGCAGAAGCAGACTCTTAGCACACAACCAGCTGCTTATCCTGTGGAATCATGCACAGTATTCACAACCGAGTGGGGTTTGAGGTTGCAGTCAGTAATGCAAATACATTCTGCATCACTAAGGCTGGTTGCCCTTGCTGGAGTGTAGTCAGTCACCCAGGTTACACATGTTGCTGGTCTGAAAATGTTGTTTGGACATGTGCTTTTTTAAGAATCTAAAAAGTGGATTCATAATGTGTCAGACTGTAAAAGTACTTATCACTTGCCAAAAAAGTAGTAGAAAGTATGCTTTGCAATTGGCAAAGAAATTTCGTTTTCTGCCTAATTTCAAAGCATGACTCTGTGTGCACACAGGAATTGTTTTTAGATATTTAATTTGTGAAGGTGTTATTGTGATTTTCATTTATAGGAAAGGGGTTTATAGTATTTTAAGATTTGAAAAGATCATAAAAAATGTAGTAATATATTTAAATAAAATAAAGGAATTTTTTTTTAGTTTTTTTCAGGTATTGCTGAAGAGCAGTGAACAAAATTTAAGATGCCTACAAAATCCAGACTAAAGAAAGACCACAAAAAAAACCTATATTTGAAGACAACTGGAGGACCTAAGTTAGTTGGAGATGCTCATGTTGGGAAAAAGAGAAAATCTTCTGGTAAGGAGACAAAAGATTTTTTAAAGAACATCTTCAAAAAAAGGAAAAATGTACAAAATGTCTGTACTGGAAAGAATGTTTTCAATAGAAAAGAACAGGAAAAAAATGAGAATTTAGTTAATGCAAATATACCTTCTGCAACAATAAAGATTAACTTAAACAGAAAAACAGCGTTTAAAGAGATACGTAGAAAAATGTTTCAGAGAAGAGTTATGTCCAATTTGATAAAGGATGTGAAGAAATATAAGCAAAAGGCAAAATATTACAAGAGAAAAAAAGAAATTGAAGCCATTGCAGCAAAGGCATTAGAATTAAAAAGGAAACTATTCATTTTAATTTTGAATAGGATGCGTACATTAGATAAAATGGTTAATGTACTGAAATCACAAAGCAAAAGGAAAAGAGTAGTGAACAGAACAAACTTTTGTAAAGTGTTTTTAGGAGAATGGATGCATAGTTCAAGTAGTGAACCTTTTTTTAATGAAGAGAGTTATTTTCAAAGTAATAGTTTGCTGCATGCAGTTGACACCAGAGGTCGTGCTTATGAAGTGAAAAATGGTTGCATAATGGAGAAGGAGATAATGGTTCCAAGAGATGAGGTACAAGTGATGGCGGATGAGGCTATGGGGAGACGTCTTAAAGCCCCAGTGTACACTTGGAATTGTAGTAGTATTTGCACTGTGCGTCAGGAATCTATTGATAAATTTCGTGAGTTTCTAAGAGAATATAGTAAAAAAAGTGTAAAACAGAAGATTAAGGTGCTTCAAAGTCTAGATCCATGCAGAGTGAGAGAGAATACTGGTTTGCAGGGTCATTCTCTGGCTTGTCTATCTAGAAAAGTGTGTAATAGTGTTTTCCATCATTTTAGGATGCTGGCTGTTCATCATACTGAAATGAGAAAGTTTGTGAGACGGTTGTATTTTGCTAAAAGTCCAGCAATAAAGTTAGATGAATTGAATAGGCCTCTGTTCCGTGGATCGGTATCAGATGTAGAGAAGGTTGTTGATGAAATTCAGTTTTGTTACTTTGGTCCTGAACAAGACAGTGCAGAAAAGGACACAGTAAATGAGGAAGAAGTGGAAGAGAATGTAGAACCCTCTGTAAGTAAAACATTTAATGATCACATAACAAAATTTGCAATAATCTCTAATGAAAGACCAAATATAACTTGTATTTGTTGCTGCAGAACTCATTATAGAAAACAAACTAGGAATGTTGATCTCTACAGAAAGAGTGAAAATGAAGATAGTTATAAGTGGAAGGATTTTGCCACATATATATTTCTTGAAAATTGTTTTGAATTGGGTGAAGATCAGCGTATTTGTAAATACTGTTACAACAAGTTAGAGGAAAATAGAATGCCAACCAGAGCTGTACATAATAATTTAGAATTGGATGTTATTCCTGCCGAACTTTCTGAATTAAATACATATGAGTCTATACTTATTCAATGTGTTCATCCGTTCCAGACCATAGTACGTATGGAGCCCAAAACTGGTAAATTACCTCCTTCAGATTTACTGAGAGGTTTAAAAGGTAGAGTGGTGTATTTGCCCTTGGATTTGAAAAAAAATATGGAAACTATTGATGCAGATACTTTGGAAACTGAACCATTAGTTATTCTGGTTAATGGTGTACCTACAAAGAATAAGAAGATTTGGCAGGAGCTGGTAGATGTACGGAAAGTACAAAGAGCAAATTTGAATTTGAAAAGGAATAACAAATGGTATGAATCAATTTATATAGAAGAAGAAGAAGAAGATTTACAAGAAGACACAGAAACACCAACTGGACAAATTGAAAAAGTGGACAAGTCAAAGGAAGAAGAAATTTATGAACATTTTAGCTTACATCCTCTTCATTCAAAAGAAGTTATGGGAGACAATATTGATCTGTTTCAGATGAAGAAAGCAAAAGGAACTCCTGTGAGTGTATGGGAGGAGAGCTTGGAAGCTCGATGTTTTCCCCAGCTGTTTCCTAAAGGAAAAGGAGGACGATACGATGAACGTCCAGAACAGATTCCAGCTTCTGAGTATCGGACTACAAGACTATATGCAGAAGATCCCAGATTTCGACAAAGTATTCCTTATTTGTTCCATCTTTTATTTGAAAGCGACTTGTCTGCACTATCTTATGCAGTAAATCACATTTTAAAAAGTGGAGTACATTTACAAAATGTGTCTGCTAAGGATTTTATGGAGAAAGTGCAGCACCGAGATGATCATTTGGAAACACAACTGATCAATCTGATGGCTTGTCAGCATGGGACAAATGAATATTGGTACCGACGCCATGGTGAATTAAAATGCATGTTACGAAATTTAGGAACACCAACATGGTTCCTTACCCTAAGCTGTGCTGAGTACGCTTGGGATGATTTACTGGATTTTCTATGAGAGGCAAATTCAAACATTAAAAACATTGAATACAAGACAGCAGGAGAACTGTGCTCATTGGATCCGGTTAATGTTTGCAGATATTTCAATCATAGATTTGAGGCTATGATGTCCTTCATCTGCAATAAAAAAAATCCACCTCTAGGAGAAGTAGTGGATTTCTTTTGGAGAAAAGAGTACCAGGCAAGAGGTGCTCCTCATATTCATATGCTGTTGTGGATCAAGGATGCCCCAAAGTTTGGCAAATAGTAAATCTTCCCTCACGACCTCTTTTTTGAAAACAAACAAATTAATTGTACAAGGGAAAAATTCAGGTCTAAAAGCAATGATGCTACACACAAGAAAAAAGTTTTTTTTATAATAATTTTTGTTAATTTTATTTTTTGTTGTTTGACTTATTCAATTCGTCATCGATCAATTTAATACATTTATCATGATCAAATCATATATAGTAAACACTGATTGAATTCATTACAGTAAAACAGCATCATATAGACAGCAATCCTAGGGCACATGAACTATAAAGCAAAAATATTATAACAACATACCTTCTCATTCATATCCATACCCACACATTCCACATTCATACATGAAGCAAAAACAACGACAATAGAGACTTCTTTTTTGTTTTCTCATGTACTCAACATTTAGAACATGAAATACGTCAATATCATCTGAAATTAGTGAAACAACTGCAAAAGCAGGATCTTAGTATCACAAGATCAGTGGTCGACGCGTTTCGATGGCAATGTTGCCATCTTCATCAGGACCAGATGTATATTTCAAAAACAGAAAAGGCCCCAGGAAAACCTGAAACAACACGTAGATAAAAGGCAATAAATAATTGGCCCAAAATTTCCCTATATATTTATACAGAAAAGGAAATGCTTCACATGTTAGGTGAACACCAGTTTATCAAAAAACATAATGCATCAGAGCAGAATTGTAAAGTCCAAGTGAAAAGAGGGAGAGAAGAATTATTATACTAGAGAGGGAAAGCTGCATTTGTAATTCTAATTTGGTAGCTCACTTTCCATTTATGCAGCTAGTTAGGTAGCTCACTTTCCATTTATGCAGCTAGTATGTAGTATGCAATAACATACACATCGTGGTTCTAGAAAAAGAAACAGGAAAGGTAGTTTTTCAAATGCCACCACCAAACACCCAGTGTAAGACCAAAGTGGTCCTATATTTAGTGATATTACTACCACTAAGTCGTTATTCAATAAAGAAACTTACTTAAATTTCTTTTAAAAGATTTGCGACAATATGATTGACCCGTCTTTTGTGGGACATCCAATCCATCAAGGTTTATTGTGTCTCTAGATGTCCTTTAATCAAAGGTACAAAAAGACACATTGTATAATTTGCAGCAAGAATTGCAGATTATTTATTACTAAAAGAGTTCACTGTTCTGTTACCTGATTGGTTTGTCAAAAATGTTCCTAACCTTCTCCAAAAGGTCACGGTTTGCTAAGTTTCGGTCTCGTGTACTACCAAGCTAGTGTGCCTGTATTTTCGATTTTGATCGTTAAGTAAAGGTTAGATACCCTTGTTTAGATTGCTGGAAAAAAGAAAACAGATTATGTTCGTCTGCATTAGGCTGGGTGGTAGCAATAATTGTTAAGCGCCCTTCATTGTTGCTTATTATCATTAATGTAAGGGGCGCAATTTCCTGAATGGCATACCCGTATCTAAAAAAGGGGTAAACCCTCTTTGTCTATAGTGGTGCGCAACCTCTAAGAGCAATTTAACCTAATCCCATGAACTTATAACGATGATGTAATTTTTCAGAAAAGCGGAAAAAAGGGGGGGGAAAGATCTTTACATCAACACGCTAATTCCGATTGTCTTAGAATATTAGCATTATATAAGTCATCAATAATTGTCTAGGGACTGCTGACACTGTCTCATTATTCTAGCAGCGAAAGCGAGTGCGCAAGGACTCATATAGATTTAGAGTTGAACCAATAACACCCTAATCTCATAACTAACCTTTAGGTAAATTCTGAAGCAGGTCCGTTCACTGGACAATGTAGTAACATCAGATTGTCAAAGTCGAATCTAGGGATAACCGGACACAACCTAAAGTTACACTAGGCTATGTTTTAGTGTCGATAAATCAAAAGATTTTTTAAAACGCTACATTCTAATGTGTTAATCCCTAGATTCGACTTTGACAATCTGATGTTACTACATTGTCCAGTGAACGGACCTGCTTCAGAATTTACCTAAAGGTTAGTTATGAGATTAGGGTGTTATTGGTTCAACTCTAAATCTATATGAGTCCTTGCGCACTCGCTTTCGCTACTAGAATAATGAGACAGTGTCAGCAGTCCCTAGACAATTATTGATGACTTATATAATGCTAACATTCTAAGACAATCGGAATTAGCGTGTTGATGTAAAGATCTTTCCCCCCCCTTTTTTCCGCTTTTCCGAAAAATTACATCATCGTTATAAGTTCATGGGATTAGGTTAAATTGCTCTTAGAGGTTGCGCACCACTATAGACAAAGAGGGTTTACCCCTTTTTTAGATACGGGTATGCCATTCAGGAAATTGCGCCCCTTACATTAATGATAATAAGCAACAATGAAGGGCGCTTAACAATTATTGCTACCACCCAGCCTAATGCAGACGAACATAATCTGTTTTCTTTTTTCCAGCAATCTAAACAAGGGTATCTAACCTTTACTTAACGATCAAAATCGAAAATACAGGCACACTAGCTTGGTAGTACGCGAGACCGAAACTTAGCAAACCGTGACCTTTTGGAGAAGGTTAGGAACATTTTTGACAAACCAATCAGGTAACAGAACAGTGAACTCTTTTAGTAATGAATAATCTGCAATTCTTGCTGCAAATTATACAATGTGTCTTTTTGTACCTTTGATTAAAGGACATCTAGAGACACAATAAACCTTGATGGATTGGATGTCCCACAAAAGACGGGTCAATCATATTGTCGCAAATCTTTTAAAAGAAATTTAAGTAAGTTTCTTTATTGAATAACGACTTAGTGGTAGTAATATCACTAAATATAGGACCACTTTGGTCTTACACTGGGTGTTTGGTGGTGGCATTTGAAAAACTACCTTTCCTGTTTCTTTTTCTAGAACCACGATGTGTATGTTATTGCATACTACATACTAGCTGCATAAATGGAAAGTGAGCTACCTAACTAGCTGCATAAATGGAAAGTGAGCTACCAAATTAGAATTACAAATGCAGCTTTCCCTCTCTAGTATAATAATTCTTCTCTCCCTCTTTTCACTTGGACTTTACAATTCTGCTCTGATGCATTATGTTTTTTGATAAACTGGTGTTCACCTAACATGTGAAGCATTTCCTTTTCTGTATAAATATATAGGGAAATTTTGGGCCAATTATTTATTGCCTTTTATCTACGTGTTGTTTCAGGTTTTCCTGGGGCCTTTTCTGTTTTTGAAATATACATCTGGTCCTGATGAAGATGGCAACATTGCCATCGAAACGCGTCGACCACTGATCTTGTGATACTAAGATCCTGCTTTTGCAGTTGTTTCACTAATTTCAGATGATATTGACGTATTTCATGTTCTAAATGTTGAGTACATGAGAAAACAAAAAAGAAGTCTCTATTGTCGTTGTTTTTGCTTCATGTATGAATGTGGAATGTGTGGGTATGGATATGAATGAGAAGGTATGTTGTTATAATATTTTTGCTTTATAGTTCATGTGCCCTAGGATTGCTGTCTATATGATGCTGTTTTACTGTAATGAATTCAATCAGTGTTTACTATATATGATTTGATCATGATAAATGTATTAAATTGATCGATGACGAATTGAATAAGTCAAACAACAAAAAATAAAATTAACAAAAATTATTATAAAAAAAACTTTTTTCTTGTGTGTAGCATCATTGCTTTTAGACCTGAATTTTTCCCTTGTACAATTAATTTGTTTGTTTTCAAAAAAGAGGTCGTGAGGGAAGATTTACTATTTGTCAGTGTTTATTTCCCCTTTTTTCCCTGACCTTGAGTTCATTTGAAGGGGGTCCCATTTTTTTGCTGTGCCCCAAAGTTTGGAACAGATACTGATGAAGCAGTGTTATCTTACATTGAAGAATATGCAACATGTGCTATACCAAAAAGCACAGAAGAGAAAAAGTTAAAGGAGCAAGTTTTACGTTTCCAAAGTCATCGGTGTGGAAAATACTGTCGACGGAAATACAAGAGCAAAGATAAATACTACACTAAATGTCGATTTGGATTTCCTAGACCTGTTCTTTCAAATGGAAGAGTAAACAGTTTTATGTCATCTGTGAGACATACTATCACAAGAAAATCACCTAAGAATACCTACAACCTAAAAAGAAAAGAAGAATCAAAAAATATAAATGACTACAACCCAGTCATTTTATCCATGTGGAATGCTAACATGGATATACAGTATGTAGCTGACAATTCCATTGCTGTTGCTCGATATGTAACGTCTTACATTACTAAATCTGAAAAAACTGAATTGAAAGAAATGTGGGAAGAGATTTCTCACGAGAAGACTGTCAGTATGAAGCTGTACAGTTTCAGTTTAAAGATGTTATCGCATCGAGAAATTGGATCCTACGAATGTTCAGATAGGTTATCTTCTGCAAGTCTCTACTCGAAATCAAGAAGAATAATTTGGGCAAGTTTAGGCCTTGCAGCAATGAGAAATCGGGTACTGAAATCTGTTGGAGAAATTGAATATTTGGCCGAGAATGACCCAGAAAGTACAGATATTTTGAAATCAAACATGTTGGACACATATTATCCCAAGAGAAGTCATCATCTGGAGAACATGTGTCTCTATGAAGTGCTGCAGAACTACATTTATTCACGGAAAGCCGCAGAAGACATCAACAATGGAAAATATAAAGTCATTGGTGAGGAAGGATGTTTGGTGAAGCAAACAAAAGGAAGTTTGATAAATCACAGGAAGCTGAGTTGCGACACTACTGACAAAAAGGAATTTTACTACTTGGCTCTTTTACAGCTGTTTAAACCATGGCGTACAGAGGATGAAATACTGGGAGAATTTCAAAGCTATGAAGATTCATTTAATGCTTGCAAAGACAGCATACAATGCAGTACATTCACAACTTATCTGCAAATGTTAAATGAAGAAATTGAACAGGAAACTACAATTGCAGCAGAAGTAGCTAGAGACAGATCTCAAGACAGCCAAAGTTCAGGAACACTCAGTCAAGATCCCCTAGGACAACCAATCGTTGAAAATGAAGCATCAATAGCCATGAATGAAGTGGAAACGGCTATGAATCAAGCTCAAGAAGAATTTATAGACTTACAAAATTTGGAAAGACAACTGAATGAAGAGCAGCAACAAATTTATGAAGAGATCAGAAACAAAATTGATCACGGATTTCTACATGAAAAAAAAGAGTGCTCATGCACATCATTTCATCCAATCAGGATGTATGTAAGCGGACAAGCTGGAACTGGAAAAAGTTTCCTAATAAAAGTCATCAGAAGCTACCTACAGCAAAAAACGGATTCTACTTTGTCTTGTGTGGTCACTGCTCCAACTGGGTTAGCAGCATATAACATAAAAGGAATCACCTTACATCGTTTGCTAATGTTACCAGTGGAGCATGAGAACAAAATACAATACAACAAGCTAACTGGAGAAGCATGCTTGGAAGTTTCAAGAGTATTGAAGAAGATGCAAGTTCTCATTATTGATGAGGTGAGCATGGTATCAAACTTAATGCTTGCCTTTGTGCATTTAAGAATGCAGCAAATTCTAAGCACAGACTATGACGTGTTATTTGGTGGAAAACATGTCATAGTTTTTGGGGATCTTCTACAACTTACTCCAGTTAAAGGACAACCAGTGTTTAATACTGTGACACATGAAGACACAAAGAAGTCATTGGGAAGCATCGGTAATGCAAATATTTGGTCCTTCTTTGAGTACAAGGAACTTACTACTAATATGAGGCAAGCAAACGATGAAGAATATGGAAGTATTCTGAAAGATATCAGGATTGGACTACTCACAGAAGTTGGCAAAAAAGTATTACAGAGTCGGCTGCTACATAATTTATTTCCAAAGGAAGAAATAGTTGCAGAGAAGATATACAAGAACATTGCAGAAAAGAAAAGTGTCATCTGCTTAATGCCAACTCTACGTGAACGCTCAATATTCAATGAGGAGCTTTTAAAATTGGAAAAGGAAGATATCAGGAAATTGGAAGCAGTGGACAAAATTGAGGATGGAAGAATTACTATCACATTAACAGGCACACTGAAAAATAAATTGGATTCACTAGAGAAGAACATTTCCAAAACAGCTGGATTAGAAAAAAATCTATATGTTTGCATGAACTGTAGAGTATTTTTAAGGAGAAATTTGGATGTTGAAAAAGGTTTAGTTAATGGAGCTATGGGAAGAGTTGTGGGTTTTATTAATTATCAGAAAAAAGATGGAATTGAATGTTTAAAAATAAAATTTGATCAGATAGAAGAAGTTAAAGATATTTGTCGTTGTTCAGTTCGTTTCATGCTTGTGAAAGACTTATATGTACGTAAGAAAGCAGTTTCCGTTTTCTCTAGCATATGCTGTAACTATTCACAAGTCTCAAGGATTGACTGTAGATTGTGCTTTTGTGAACATTGGTTCAACTGTGTTCAAAGAAGGTATGGCTTATGTAGCTTTGTCACGAGTGAAAACATTATCTGGTTTATTCCTGATAGACTTTGATGACTCAAAAGTTAGTGCTGATACAAATTGTGTAAAGGAGTATAATAGATTAAGAAGAACCCATGCTCCTCATTTAGGTCAGTATCCTGTGTTGGAGAAACGTGTAGTTTCTCGTAAAAGGAGAAATGAGAATATCTGTAATGAAGATGTAGAGAGGAGGAAAAAAAAGAGGAGTGATGTAATTGCAAGCAAAAAGAAAAAGGAAAATGAAGAAGAGGTTGTAGGATGTCATTTTGAAAATAGCTCTGGTGTCAACTGCTACGCTAATGTAGTGCTGAATGTTGCATTTTATCTGGAAAGTGTGCAAGAGCAGATAATAGTAAATCAGAGAAAAAGATTCTGTTCTGAGTTGAGTCTCCTTTTTCAAAAGCTGAGTAATGATAAAACTCAAATAGAAAGTGCTACTGAAATTAGAAAACTTTTAGATGTATGTTCAAGAAGGGGTTCCCATTGAAATATATTTGGTGTCTCTTATAAATGGGAACATAGTTGTGAAAACTGTTACAATACATGTGGCTCTAATGTTGATTCTGAAAGGTTTATTTATTTAACATTGCCAGAAAGTAAAACAGTCACTTTTGCTAAATTAGTTAAAGATGCTAATCATAGCATGGAATGCGGTGAGTGTCAATCTGAAATGTTTTCAACGTTAATTTTAAAGGAATACGGACAGTATGTAATTTTAATGATGCAACGATGTAAAGCTGATGGTTCAAAATTGGATACTTTAATAAAGAAGTTTACAGGACAGTAATTATCAATTTCAGGAAAAACTTTTGTAACAGTTGCAATAATTTTCCATGAAGGACCTACTGTTACTTCTGGACATTACACAGTTTATCTTAAATGTGAAAAAGGCTGGACACTGTGTAATGATTCCCAATTGATTTTCAAGCAACGTTTGCCTTTTGATTTAGCAAATTCCTATCTAATCTTCCTGAAACCTAAATTTTAGAGAGACTTGGCAAGATCTGTACAAAACAATTTTACCATTTTATTGGATTACCATTGGAATTTAAAAAAAAAATGATTTTACAAATTATCATTTGGCCTAATGGAAAGGTAACCAATTGTAATGTGGACTTTTTAAATTTTTAATGAAACTTTGGAAAACCAAAAATTTAGCCAAAATCGGTAACATCTGCACAATTTAAATTTTGGAATGTTATTGGATTGCCATTGGAAATTTATTCAAAAAAGATTTTTAAAATTACTATTTGGCCATGAGGAAAGGTAAACAATTGTATTGTGGACTTATTTAATTATTAATTAATCTTTTGGAAACCAAAATGTTACAGAGAATCGGTGAGATCTGTACAATTTAAACTTTAGAATTTTATTGGATTAACATTGGAAATGTAATCAAAAAAGAATTTTAAAATTACTATTTGGCCTAAAGGAAATGGAACCAGATGTATTGTGGAGTTATTTGAGATATATTTTTGTGATTATACTTCTGAAACAAAAATGTCAGACGGTATTTTAAAGAAATAAGTATTGATATTAGATGATATTTTTTAAGAATATTATGCATTTCTATAATGTTATGTTTAAGTAAAAAGAGATTATGGGCTTTTTTAAAACAATCTTTGAGATTGTTATTTTTTTTTTGCCCGCTGTTAAATGATGAATGCAATTGCTTTCACAATTTATAGTGAAATGCAATATATTCTGAAAACAGCAAAAAAAAGGAAAAATATGTAAATATGTGTACTGTATTATAAAATGTTTTATTAAATATTAATACTTTTTTCTTTTTTTTCAGATTGAGATAGAAAATTTTTGAAAACTTGAACCATTTTTAAAGCAATTAAAATTAAATTTAAATTAATAAATAATTTTTTGAGTGGGTATGGTAAGTCAAAAATTTCATGGTCCCTTTTTCCACTTCTCCACAATCACATTTTCAGTTTTTCATTGTAGTCTCTCAAGGACCTTGTAATGTGATAATTGATTTTTAGTGTTTTTAAAAAAAAAAAAAAAATTACGCGTACCGTACGCGTACGGTAAAAAAAAAAACAAAAAAGTTTAAAAAAATATATAAAAAAAAGTTGAAAGGTAAGGTTGGCTCTTAAAAGAGCCGTTGTGTTCATGCAGGGACAGAGGAAAGAAAGAATGGGAATATTAGTCGTTACGACAAATGTGCTGATCTATTAAATTGTTCACTAGGGCAACACTGGTCTCCCTATGAGCAATTAGATCATGACAAGTGGCGCACCGAACTAAAACCCTCGCAAACCGATGGTTGATTTCCAGAGGACGAGAAAAAGGAGATGCTCCCCCCACAGATGAAGGGCTCAGCTGACCTGCCGAAGATGGACTCGGCCCTGCAGATGATGGACCAGGCTGAGCTGCTGTGGATGTGCTTGGTTGACTTACTGAAGGGTTACCTTCAGTATGTCGAGCAAATGTCCTACCGTGTACATCTTGAAGGTGTCTCAACATGGTGTGATTCCCGAAGGAATACTTCTTGTTGGGATTCCCTCTTGAAAGTACACGGCCACAAAGCTTACAAGTCACTAAGGGTGCATTTACCTTTTTCTTGCCCTCTGGAAAAGAAAAATACTCCCATATGAAAGAGCTCTTTTGTTTCCTCCTTCTCTGCCTCAAGGTAGTGCTGCTAGCCTCACTCTCAGAAGAGTTCTGCTGTTCTGCCATCGTATCACAAAGACAACTCAGCTCCTTCTCCTAAGGGATCACAAGCAGAAATGAGGGGAATGGGTGTGGTGTAGGAGAGTTCTAGAACTGAAAGTAGTTTCAACCAATCAAAAGTTGTGTTTCATGATCACATGACCCACCGTGCGCATACGTTACGCTTACGGAGCGCTTACGGTAAAAGTACGCATGCGCGTAAAAAAGACACGCGCACCCGCAAAACAGGCACGCCCCTTCACTTCCGCGTAACATGCGCGTGCAGCGTACGCGTTACGCGCTGCGCGCGCGTGACGTACGTCTACGCAAATTGCGTAAATGAACGCAAACAGCGTAGAAATCTAACGTTATGAAAGCAAGACGTGCGCTTACCGTACGCGCACGTTAAAAAAATAATAAAAAAAAAAAAAAAGGGGAAAAAAAACCCACTATGTTATACTAATAAATCTTACCTGTTTAGTTTAAAAAAATTGTAAAAAGAAAAATATATTGTAGAATTTTTAAAATTTAACCATAGTCTTTAAAAAAGGACAGAAAATTAAAATAAAAATATGTTAAAAAAAATTGAAAAAAAAGAATTAGCATTTAAAAAACCTTGCAAATTCACTGAAAAAACCATGGGTTTCACACACGTTATAGTTTGGAATTAGCATTTAAAAAACCTTGCAAATTCACTGAAAAAAACATGGGTTTCATACACGTTATAGTTAGGAATTAGCATTTAAAAAACCTTAGAAATTCAATGAAAAAACCAAAGGTTTCACACATGTTATAGTTAGCTGGACATTTCACTCGTAAAAAACCAATGAAATTCCCCCGTTATAGTTAGTTCAGCTAACTATAACTCGCGCGCCCGCAATGCACTACTGATGACGTCACATATTACATCACTCATGACATGGTCACTGACATCACTCATGACATCACTGATGACATCTCAAATGACATCACTGATGACATCATCCTTGTGATAGAGTGGCAGACCTCCTCTTCCCCTAAAATAACCTTTGATACACAGATTCAAAAATAGAGACTAAAATTTTCAAAACAATGGACATACCAACACCAGTTACAAGAACCTCTTAAGTAATTCTAAGAACCACATACACATCCACTCATTCACCAACAGTCCTATACAGTCACTCATACATGCACTCACTCATCATATGTACTCATACACCTATACATCCTGTTACACAATGCCACTCATCCATAGAGTTACTCACACATACTCACTCATGCTAATAAAGAAACAAACATACATTTATTAGCTTATACAGTTATACACACACCACCACACTTACTTCTACGGAAACTTACACATACTTAGTCTTATAAACAATCACTTATAGAAACACATACTTATTCATACAGGAACTCTTTCAATCTCTCACTCTCACATATACTCACTTATATACACCAATAGTCACATATACTAGTTTAATAGATATGTAGTTACTCATAAAGACACTATTGAGACAGTCATTCACTCACTAACACACCCATACACACACTCATCCACCCATACAGTCCTGCACACATGCTGTCTTCAACACATACAAACAGTGAATCACTCATTCATGCACCTATGCACTACATAATACCCCCCACCGAACCATACAGACACTCAGACTGATACTCAAAAAAACAACTAATAACCTATATAGACACCCATGAAGCTACTCACCAACCCATGCAGCCACTTATACACAAAGTGAGAGACTGATACAGATATTTTCATATTTAAACATTACTCAGTAAGCCATGTATTCACTATGATACACTTAATCAGTCAGTTACACAATCAATTTTTCAAAAACAAAGCATCCATTTAGACACTTATATACCCATTTATTCTTCCATTGACCTTGAGATATACATATATAAAACATATTTAATTTTCAGAAAAACACACATTCACTGGATGATGTCATCAGTGATGTCATCAGTGATGTCATTTGAGATGTCATCAGTGATGTCATGAGTGATGTCAGTGACCATGTCATGAGTGATGTAATATGTGACGTCATCAGTAGTGCATTGCGGGCGCGCGAGTTATAGTTAGCTGAACTAACTATAACGGGGGAATTTCATTGTTTTTTTACGAGTGAAATGTCCAGCTAACTATAACATGTGTGAAACCTTTGGTTTTTTCATTGAATTTCTAAGGTTTTTTAAATGCTAATTCCTTACTATAACGTGTATGAAACCCATGGTTTTTTCAGTGAATATATATATATATATATACATATCAGCCCCCGCTTGACGAATCACCCCGAGACTTTCAGGGTAGGAGCGGAGCGTAGCGCCCCACCTATTTTGAAAATGTCGCGAGGATAAGTCGACCGGCGCCAAAGTTATTCCAAATAGAATGTTGTGGATTTCCTATGGAAACAGGGTCCTAACTATACCTACCTACTGGCGACCGCCAGTAGGTAATATATATATATATATTCAGTGAAAAAAACATAGGTTTCACACACGTTATAGTTAGCTGGACATTTTACTCGTAAAAAACCATTGAAATTCCCCCGTTATAGTTAGTGCAGGCAACTATAACTCACGCGACCGCAATCCTCTGCTGATGCTAATACTGTATTTAGACACTTATTTGCCCATGTCTTCTTCCATTAAATTTTAGCTATACATATATTACAAATATTTTTTTTTCATAAAGACACATATGTCATCAGCAGAGGATTGCGGTCGCGTGAGTTATAGTTGCCTGCACTAACTATAACGGGGGAATTTCAATGGTTTTTTACGAGTAAAATGTCCAGCTAACTATAACGTGTGTGAAACCTATGGTTTTTTCACTGAATTTGCAAGGTTTTTTATATGCTAATTCCTAACTATAACGTGTGTGAAACCTATGGTTTTTTCAGTGAATTTGTACGGTTTTTTAAATGCTAAGTTACTTTACGCCGTTCGTGGCGTGCGCGCACACTTAACGCAGTTCGTTCTGTGCGCGCACGGTGTGCTTCACGCACCGTGCGCGCACAGTGTGCACGCGGTGCGCTTCACGCACCGCGCGCCGACTTTACGCAGTTAGTGCCGTGCACGCACGGTGGGCAAGCAGTGCGCTACGCGCACCACGTGCCCACTTTACGCTGGATAGGCCATGTACGCACGATGCGCTTCGCGCATCGTCCCCACACGGAGGACATATTATGCGCTTCGTTGAGAAACTTAATCTATTAATTGTTCCTTTGATTGATATACCATGCACAAAAGGTTCCCTGCGGGCACTATTTGCACACGGGGGGAGGGTAAATGTGGATATTTTTTTTTTATAATTAATTTTTACCGTACGCGTACGGTAAGCGTAATCGGCGTTTTTTCGAAAAAAAAGAAAAAAGATTTTTTTGCCTTGGGGGGTCTTGTGGGGCCCCTTAATCAATGCTAGGTGGTTAGGAGATGTCTAACATGCTCCTTTACATATTTTCCACCTTTGTTTTTCCTCCCCCCCTCAGAGTGCGAGAGAGAAAATGGCGGCCGCCGCTTCCTGGTTTCGACCGATTCGAATGTTTACTAAGATCTAACAGCCAATCAGAATCGCGCTCGCGCACGTCACCGTACGCGTACGGTAAGCTTACGGTAAGCGCACGGTAAGGGCACCGTAAACTGCCACAGATATATATATTAATTTAAAGGCTATTTTCTCAGGAACTACTGAACAGATTTACACCAGACCTACAAAAGGCACTTCCTTGACCTGTAGACTACCTCTCTGCCAAATTTCAAGCAACTCTGTTCAGCTGTTCGGGCTGTAGCTGTGTCTAAAGGTCCTATGGAAAAATGCATGGGAAAAACGCGTTTTGGGACCCCCCTTTTTTCTCAGCCCCCACTTGACGAATCCCCCCGAGACTTTCAGGGTAGGAGCGGAGCGTAGCGCCCCATTAGTTTTGAAAGTTTCGCGAGGATTCGTCGACCGGCGCCAAAGTTATTCCAAATAGAATGTTGCGGTTTTCCTATGGAAACAGGGTCCTAACTATAACTACCTACTGGCGACCGCCAGTAGGTAATATATATATATATATATATATATGCCAAACAAAACTCCACTTTACTGGGGGCCCCCGACCCTGCAGGGCAGGCTCTGTAGCAGGAATGGAGATCCTGTTAAAGTTGCTTACACCACCAAAGAATGCAGAGCCACAGCACCGTCTTATCTCCAAGTTAGACTTTATTCGTCTGTTGCAGCATTTGAAATCACTCAATGTCCTTACGCGTTTCGGCGGGAAATCGCCTTGATCACAGGTGAGTGTAATAAAGACCCAGTGGTCACATGGCCTAGTTGCAAACTACGGGCCCCAGAATGCACCAACACAGTTCTTGCATAACGTATATATATATATTCACTAAAAAACCATAGGTTTCAGGCACGTTATAGTTAGAAATTAGCATTTTTAAAAACATTGAAATTCACTGAAAAAACATAGGTTTCAGGCACGTTATAGTTAGAAATTAGCATTTAAAAAACCTTAGAAATTCACTGAAAAAACTATAGGTTCAAATGACATCAGTGATGTCATTTGAGATGTCTTCAGTGATGTCATCAGTATGTCACTGACCATGTCATGAATGATGTAATATCTGACGTCAACTGAAGTGCATTGCGGGGGTGAGATTTATAGTTAGCTGAACTAACTATAACGGGGGAATTTCTATGGTTTTGTATAAGTGAAATGTCCAACTAACTATAACGTCCCTGAAACCTATGTTTTTTTCAGTGAATTTCTAAGGTTTTTTA
This sequence comes from Triturus cristatus, assembly GCF_964204655.1. NCBI lineage: Eukaryota > Metazoa > Chordata > Amphibia > Caudata > Salamandridae > Triturus > Triturus cristatus. Next base: position 467,989,364 of record NC_140593.1, read on the forward strand.
AATGCTAATTTCTAACTATAACATGCATGAAACCTATGGTTTTTTCAGTGAATATATATATATATATATATATATTCACTGAAAAAACCATAGGTTTCAGGGGTGTTATAGTTAGCTGGACTTTTCACTTGTACAACACCATTGAAATTCCCCCGTTATAGTTAGTTCAGCTAACTATAACTCGCGCGCCCGCAATGCACTGCTGATGACGTCACATATTACATCACTCATGACATGGTCAGTGACATCACTCATGACATCACTGATGATATCTCAAATGAAATCACTGATGACATCACTGATGACATCATCCAGTGAATGTGTGTTTTTCTGAAAATTAAAATGTTTTATATATGTATATCTCAAGGTCGATGGAAGAATAAATGGGTATATAAGTGTCTAAATGGATGATTTGTTTTTGAAAAATTGATTGTGTAACTGACTGATTAAGTGTATCATAGTGAATACATGGCTTAGTGAGTAATGTTTAAATATGTAAATATCTGTATCAGTCTCTCACTTTGTGTATAAGTGGCTGCATGGGTTGGTGAGTAGCTACATGGGTGTCTATATAGGTTATTAGTTGGTTTTTTGAGTATCAGTCTGAGTGTCTGCATGGTTCGGTGGGGGGTATTACGTAGTGCATAGGTGCATGAATGAGTGGCTCACTGTTTGTATGTGTTGAAGACAGCATGTGTGCAGGACTGTATGGGTGCATTAGTGTGTGTATGGGTGTGTTAGTGAGTGAATGGCTGTCTCAATAGTGTCTTTATGAGTAACTACATATGTTTTAAACTAGTATATGTGACTATTGGTGTATATAAGTGAGTATATGTGAGAGTGAGAGATTGAAAGAGTTCCTGTATGAATAAGTATGTGTTTCTATAAGTGATTGTTTAAAAGACTAAGTATGTGTAAGTTTCCGTAGAAGTAAGGGTGGTGGTGTATGTCTAACTGTATATGCAAGCAAATGTATGTTTGATTCTTTATTAGCATGAGTGACTATGTGTGTGAGTAACTCTATGGATGAGTGGCATTGTGTAACAGGATGTATAGGTGTATGAGTACATATGAGTGAGTGAGTACATGTATGAGTGACTGTATAGGACTGTTGGTGAATGAGTGGATGTGTATGTGGATCTTAGAATTACTGAAGAGGTTGTTGTAACTGGTATTGGTATGTCCATTGTTTTGAAAATTTTAGTCTCTATTTTTGAATGTGTGTATGAAAGGTTATATTAGGGTGAGAGGAGGTCTGCCACTCTATCACAAGGATGATGTCATCAGTGAGGTCATCAGTGATGTCATTTGAGATGTCATCAGTGATGTCATGAGTGATGTCACTGACCATGTCATGAGTGATGTAATATGTGACGTCATCAGCAGTGCATTGCGGGCACGCAAGTTATAGCTAGCTGACCTAACTATAACGGGGTAATTTCAATGGTTTTGTACAAGTGAAAAGTCCAGCTAACTATAACACCCCTGAAACCTATGTTTTTTTCAGTGAATTTCTGAGGTTTTTTAAATGCTAATTCCTAACTATAACGTGCCTGAAACCTATGGTTTTTTCTGTGAATTTCAAAGGTTTTTTAAATGCTAATTTCTAACTATGCCTACAGAGATAGGACATGTGAAGAAAGAAGAAAAAATGCACAGAAAGAAAAAAAAGAAGTGCAGAAAGAAGCAACAGAAGTCCTCAAAGACGAAGAAAAGTGCAGGAAGAAGGATAACGTGCAGAAAGAACAAAAAGAAGAGCAGAAAGAAGCCTTGTTGCAAAATCATCCTGGACCCTCAACTTTTTCAGACGGTTACTGGTGGTAACTGAGTCTGACTAACCAGTCCTAGAGCCAGTGCTATGTTAAAAGACACTTAGAATACAGTGAAAACACCTACATACACTAGGGAACATTATGCGTTGGAGTCCCCCTGTGATTAGCATGACCTCCTCTGTAAGCCCCTAGTATATAATAGGGCTGGGGGATTAAAACTACCTCTTAAAACAGGCCACAGGACGTTTTTCAACACGTTAACTCAGGCCCCGTCCCCTCCCTTCACCACTGTGTAAACACGCACTGTGTCCGTTTTTAGTTGAGAGATTAAGTTCATTTGAATCCTGAGGGTCCCTAGGGTCCAACTAGCCCACTAGGTACCTCCAGTAAGTGCCACAGAGCTGCGTTGCAGAGAGGTGTAAAAAGTGGCACGGCCTGGACCACCTCTCTGCAATGCAGCTCAGTGGCGCTTACTGGAAGCACGTGGTGGGCTAGTTAGCCCCCAGGGGCCCTCAGTATTGAAGGAAAATGATATCCCCAATTTAAAACGTGCCATAGTGCGTGTTTGCACACGTCACCTCAGGCCCCGTCCCCTCCCTTCACCACTGTGTAAACGCACCCTGTGGCTGTTCTAAGTTGAGAGATTAAGTCCCCTTGAATCCTAAGGGTCCCTAGGGTCAAACTAGACCACTAGGTACCTCCAGTAAGCGCCACAGAGCTGCGTTGCAGAGAGGTGTAAAAAGGGGCTTGGCCTCAGAACACCTGTCTGCAGCGCAGCTCCCTGGCGCATACTGGAGATGCCTGTTGGGCTAGTTGGCCCTCAGGGACCCTCAGTATTGAAGAGGAATTAATTCCCCAACTTACAACTCGCCAGGGGGCGCGTTTGCAGAGTGCTGCAAGGAGGGGGCGTGGCCTCCCGCACGATGCCAGTCTTTTATTTATTTTAATTTTTTAAGAAGGGGGGCTGTGTGGTTCTCCTTCTTATTCTAATTTATTGGCCCTGATGACCCCATCCCCCAGGGCCTGTCTCCTAATTATATTTTTTTGACCCCAATCCCCAGGGCCGGCCACTGTTTTTTATTATTTTTAAAAAATATATATTTATAGACACACCTAGGACATGCTGGACAAACCGTACGTACCTATCACCATGACGATTTGCGTGATATTCATTAAAAGGCGACTATGCATACAATGAATCCACGTGGAATGTATTTACACCACTAGTGAAGCTCTGACATGTCTGATGCCCTACCGTGCCTCATCCCGGTAGACATCCTTGTCGTTTATTTATACAAACATGGGTAGCTATTGACGGGCACATTTAATACACATGCACACCAAGCCATTCAAAGGGGATTCGAAAAAAATTCGACCAAAACTATGCAAGAAACCCCCCTCACGGTTAATAAAACACACATCCACTGCCGGATGTGTAATACTTTTTATTTTACTCTCTGGAAAGGGGACGAACATCACTTGAGAGTCAAAGCACGCTCCTGGCAGAGCCCAATGCTGTGTTACACCCACCATTGCCTGCTGAGTGCCACACACCTCTGTGTTGTATTCCACTAGCTAGTGCATATGCTATGACATTCTCTAGCCCATGTGCACTGTAACACCACCCCGTGAATATGTCATGCCACACTTGTCTTCGCACTGGTTATATTGCCCCATCTAACGTGCCTTCCTCTATGCCTATGTTATAACGCACAGTGCTATGCCATACATATTACAATCTGGGATCCATATCATTGTCACAGTGCATATGCAACGTTACACTCCCCAGCACATATTTTATATTACAACTTTAGAGACTAGTTAGGTTACACAACACTGCCCTGTGCATATTACACTCCAAGGCGCATATCGCATAGCACGCGCTAGCGCCTGTGCTATCTCGCGCTCTCCAATTTATCTGTCATTGCGCACAATGTATTGCATATTATATTTCATGCCTGATTCATCTTATATCACACTTTTTGGTGCATAGTTTATACCATACACTGTATCTAGTTTTCATTTTCAATCGTGCTCTCAGGACTATGTTCTATATAACGCTGTGTTCACCTACCCTTTTCACGGGCATTACATTTTGCGATAGGGGGTGGAGGGTCAGGGGGTATTTCTGCCATGTGAGCCCGGAGTCACAGTCACAAACGTCCTCTTCTTCCTGAAAAAAAGTGAGATTATGCTGCATACTTGTTCATATTTTAAGTAGTTCGCACAGACACACGTTTTAAAAACAATAAAGTTCCTAATACCCGCCTTCTCTGAACAGTTAGCTTGCTGCCCCATCCCCCTCCTCCCTATCCTCTGTTGTGTGAATCCATGGACTAGCCTCCTCCCTCCTGCCATGCATGGTCTGATGTGCTGCCACTGCCCTCAAGTTAGTGTGATGTACCAGTCCACTCCTCCTGCCCTCCATTGCCCAATTCTATGCCCCATCATTGACCTCCTGCTTAAACTCTGTGCTTAGCTTGCTGCCCCTATTCTCCTTCCCCCTGCCCTCCGATGTCTTTGTGCATGCCCCTGCTCCATCCTTTTTGCCCACCATGTTCCATGGACCTGCCACTCCTATCTACTCTGAGTGTTCTGTTGAGCTGCCACTCCCCTCCCACCTGCATAGCATTGTCAGATGACTGTAACCTGTCCCTGCCACCTCCACCCTGCCTGTCCACATGCCATGCCCCTATCCTCTTCCTCCTGTCCTACATGGTCCATTGTACTGCCAGACCCTTCTGCCCTCCCTGGTCTGTTGTGCTGCAACTGCTCCTCCTGCCTGCCCCGTGCGGTCTGTTGTGAGGCACCTTCCCCTGAACTTTCTTGTCTGTGCTCAGGTCCTGACCCTCCCTTCTCTCCTCCATCGTCCTTTGTGCATGCCCCTGCACCCTCCTTCTTGCCCATCATAACCATTGTGCTGCCACTAACCCTCCCACTTGCCATGCATGGTCTTCTGTGCTGCCATGGCCCCTCCCACCTTCCCTGTGTGGTCAGTTAGCTTAGCTGCCCCTGACCCCCTCCCACCTTCCCTCCATGGTCTGTGTGTATGCCATCACAGTCTCACTGTTGCTCTTCATGGTGTGTCTTGCTTCTAGTGCCCATCCTGCCTGACCTCCATGGCTATCTTGCTGCTCCTGCCCTGCCCCCTTGCCCCCAGCCCTCTGTTTACATGTGCAGACCCCTACTCCTTCCCTCCTGGCTTGTCTGTTCCATTGTAATGCCCCTGATCCGTCCCTCCTGCCCTTTATGGTCTGTTATGCTCCAGCTTTCTCTCCTGTCTGTCCATTATGGTCAGCTAGCTACCATTGCCTCTTTACCCTCTGTTCTCTGTTGTCCATGTGCATGGTCCTGTCCCCTCCCTCTTGTTTTCTATGGATTGTTGTGCTGCACTCCCGTCCCGCATGCCCTGTGTGGTGTATTGTGCTGCTGCAAACCCTGATGCCTGCCCTGCAGGGTCAGTTTGGTGCACCTCTCCTTGTCCCTCCTGTCCTCTGTTATCCAAGTCCATGTCCCTACCCCATTTCCTTCCATGATCCAATGTACCATACTTGCAAACATTTTGAACTTGGTAAGAGGGAGATTTTGAAAAAAAACTGGGGTATTGATTTTCCCCTTTGAGTTACATTGAAAAAGAGGAGATTGTAGACAGGAGACAGATCAAATAAAGCCCATTTGAGCTTAAAAACATTGGACGTTTCCTGGCTGAATCGGGTCTGTTGGCATGTATGGTTGTACTACCATTGCCTCTTCCTTCTGCCCACAATGGTCTATTACATTGCCACAGCCTCTCTTGCAAGTCCTGTATTGTTGGTTTGTTGCCCCTGCCCCCCTTTCCACTGCCCTCCATAGTCTGTTGTGCTGCCACGGCCCTTCCTGCCTGCTCAGTGTGGTTAAATTGTTGCCTTTGCACCCTCCTACCTGCCTTCAATTTTCAGAGTCCGTGCCCCTGGCCTCTGCCTCTCAACAGTATCCTAATGAACAACTAGATTGCTAACATTCTATATTTATTACAAAAGTGTGGAACGCCTGACGTCATCTTGATGTAATCAAAACTGTAATACCTAGAGCATTTCCTTTAGAGAAATTACATATATGAGAGGGTCTTAATGGCATCAAAATTATGGTTAGTGCTCTAAAAGACTAAAATAAGGACATATTTTCTGAGTTTTCAAATAGCGACAAAGCACTTTTAAATTATTTGTTATCTTTATGTTTTTTTATCCAGTTGACCCCTTGATTAAATGTTGCACTTAGGGGAGAGGATGTGGTGTTACTTCCAGAACTGCAGACTTTGCAACTGGGGAACCAGGTTGGAGTTTCTGCTTCAGCTCGACATTCTGTGATTCTGGTCAAATCACTTAGTCTCCCCATGTCTACAACCAAAATGAATTTGTTATTGTGTGATGTAACCAATGCTCATGTAAAGCACTCCAATACCTGACAAGTCTGCACTATATAACACTGCAAAAACACAAAATAATAAGTGTTTTGCACACTTCTGTCATTGGGTGATTTTGGGCTACATTTGGGCTCTTTTGTCTCCGGTGGCCATCTTGGGAGATTTCTTTGTTATGAAGTTTCCTAATTTCCTCATGTACTGCAGTCTCCTCAGTAGGAAATGCTTTCAGTTTTTTACTTTGATTCCATCATGAAGGTATTCAGATATGTCTAGGCCTGGGCGAAGCACTACGCTACGCTCGCGTAGTTTGCGAAGTTCGCGCTACTTCGCGCTACGCGAACTGCACGTAGCACAGTGCGAACACGCGTAGCGTAGTGTTGCGTAGTGCTGCGGTCATTTTTTGCTTGCTCGCGGTCCTCAACGTCAAGTTGGCGACCGCGAGCAAGCAAAATGACATCCTGGCGAGACTTTTTCCTTGTTCGCGATCGCGAGCATGGAAAATAAACCTCCCGGCGAGATTCCCAACGCGAGAAGGTCAGGTTTCTCATTGCGAGGGGTCGCGTATGCTCGCGACCGCTCGCGATGAGAAACTACCAGTTCGCGTTGAGAAAGCTGCAGCTCGAGTAAAAATCTACTTGAGCAGCAGAAAACTACAGCTCGCACTGTGCAAGATGCCATTTTCAATGATTGCACAGTGCCGGTTGCTTGTCCGCACTGTGCAATCATTGAAAACAACATCTTGCACAGTGCGAACATGTTACTTCGCAGTTCGCGAAGTGCTACGCGTAGCTCGCGTAGTGCGAACTTCACTTTGCGTAGCTTCGCGAAGTGCTACTTCGCGAACTACGCCCACCCTTAGATATGTCACACATTTGCCATAAATTCTGAATGTTAGCACTCTAGTTGCTCATTAGATCACTGTAGTAAAACTACTGTTCACGAAGGAAGTCTGCTCCTGGTATTAAAAGTGCATGTTTCAGTCTGCATGTCAGAATTTTTTAATGAAATAGAAGAGGATTTGAGAAGTCACTCAAAATGTGCCCTATTTTTCTTTCTTCAGCATTAATCATAATTTCTATGGCAAAATGAACCCCCTCATTGTGTTCCTTTTTAAATTAAATGTTTTAAGTGTTACCAGTTTATTCCAATCAAGATGGCTTCAGGTGTGCCATACTTTTATCATAATGAAGACAGTAAGCGCTCTAGTTGTTTTTAAGAACACTCTGGGACATTCTGTCATTGCGCTATACTTGGGCTACATCTGGGTGATATTTGGGCAACATTTGGGCTCTTTTGTCTCTGGTGGCCATCTTGGGAGACTTATTTGTTATGAAGTTTCCTAATTTCCTCATTTACTGCAGTCTCCTCAGTAGGAAATACTTTCAGTTTTTTACTTTGATTCCATCAAGATGGCATTCAGATGTGTCACACATTTGCCATAAATTCAGAATGTTAGCACTCTTTTTGCTCATTAGATCACTGTAGTAAAGCTACTGCTCACCAGGGAAAACTGCTGCTGGTATTGAAAGTGCATGTTTCAGTCTGCATGTCAGAATTTTTTATTGAAATAGAAGAGGATTTGAGAAGTCACTCAAAATGTGCCCAAATTTTTCTTTCTGCAGCACTAATCATACTTTTTATGGAAAAATGAACCCCCTCATTTTGTTCCTTTTTAAATTAAATGTTTTAAGAGTTACCACTTTAATCCAAGCAAGATGGCTTCAGGTGTGCCATACGTTTATCATAAGTAGGACTGTTAGCGCTCTAGTTGTTCTTTGGAACACTCTGGGAAGCTGCAGTAGAACACAAAGGAATCAACTGACAGTCTCTGCCCTTGTTGGATGTACATGTTTTACTGAGAATGTCAGACTTCATTCTCACATGACTGAGAAAGATAATGTGAATTTACAGAAAATAAGCTCTTAGTTTAGCTTATAGATCACCTTCCAAACCTCTGTGGGAAAAGCATGAGAAAATATTTTTCTCTCAATCATGATATTCCAGCAGAAGGCTTTTTCACATGGTGAAATCACCTTAGAACATACCACAATTCCTAAAATGAGTATGGTACCATCAACAAATGATTTATAATGTAACTAAAGTCTTAAAACCTTCTATTAACTGCAATGCTTTTTAATGAGGTGCTATCATGTATATTGGTCCCAAGATGGCTGCCAACACTTCTTGGATGAAGTGCTGACAGCCAATCAGATCTCAGGATGAGATGTGTTGTTAGGCTCCGCCGACATAAATATATGATTTTACTTTTGATTTTCTCAGGAACTACTGAACAGATTGTCTCCAGATATTCAAAAGGCACATCCCGGACCTGAGGACTACCTCTCTGCCAAATTTCAAGTAATTCTGTTCAGCCGTTCGGGCTGTACCTTGGACTAAATGTCCCTATGGAAAAATGCATGGGGAAAACGCGTTTTGGGACCCCCCTTTTTTCTCGGTCCCCACTTGACTAATCACCCCGAGACTTTCAGGGTAGGAGTGGAGCAGAGCGCCCCACCTATTTTGAAAAATTCGCGAGGATTCGTCAACCGGCGCCAAAGTTATTCAAAATAGAATTTTCAGATTTCCTATGGAAACACGGTCCTAACTATAACTATCTACTGGCGACCGCCAGTAGATAATATATATATATATATATATATATATATATATATATATATATATTATATATATATATATATTATATATATATATATATATATATATATATATATATATATTTTTTTTTTTTATTTATTTATTACCTACTGGCAGTCGTCAGTAGGTAGTTATAATTAGGACCTTGTTTCTATTCAAAAAGTGTTTTTTCTTTTGCCAATATCTTTGGAATTTTTCAAAACTAATGGCCCACTCTGGCCAGCTCCTGTCTTGAGGGTGATTCGTCAAGTGGGGGCCGAGAAAAAAGGGGGGTCCCAAAATGCATTTTCCTCATGTTAATTTCCATAGGAACTTTAGACAAAGCTACAACCCGAACTGCTGAACGGAATTATACCAAATTTGGCAAAAAGGTAGCTCTTGGTTCAGAAAGCGACCTTTTTTTAAATGGTAAAAATATGTTCAGTAGTTCCTGATAAATTAAAAAAATAAAACCTTTGATATTCGAGCACCGAGGAGGAGTCGCGACTCCTCCCGAGCACAGGCTGACTTCTGATTGGCTGCCAACACTCCTAACCAGGAAGTCTTGGTAGCCATCTTGTGACTACATGACATCAATGTAAACACTGGGAACAGTAATGGGTATGGCTCTAATCAGCAAGGCTGAGCCCAGTAACAATGAGAACAAAGAAATACCAATGGTGATCAATTATTCTAAAACGTTGAAGCGACGTGGAAGAAGGAATAAAACTACCACGGCAGTACTAATTAATAGTATTTATTTTGAATATTTGCTTGAAGTTTTTTTGAAAAAATCTTGTATGACAATTTTTTTACAAGAATGGCCGACCGTCAATACAAACACTTACAGAAAACTACGATACTCAACAGTGAATAAAAGGTAGCAGATTGAACATTTTTCAACCGACAAAGTGCATGATCGTAATTTGACAAACATTCAAACACCACTCCTCACTCATCCTCACATAACAAACACACAGACTAAAGAATAAAAATGAGCGTCCTTTGGAAACATATTTTTTCTTGCTCAAGCAATTGCCAAAGGACTAAACAACCCTGGTGAGCTTAATACTGAAATGAGTTTACAAGTGCATGTTAACCTAATTACAAAGGCTAGACATTTTGAAAAAGGTATTTCAAACACATGCACTAATTTGTACTATTCACACCAGTGGTGGTGAAAACAGAAAAAACCAGGTCGACGCGTTTCAAACCCCTGGATTTAACAAGGGGTTATCCTCAGGACCGAGACACTAGAAGACGAAAGAGAGAAGAAACATTCAGTGGACCCGTACAAAATACAGAAACGTCTCAGAAAATTAGTGTCAGAAAATCACAAAGTGGAAGAATATCTTACCAGAGTGGCAGCGATGTAAGTCTAAAATAGACTGTCCAACTGTGGGAACAGAGAATAGGACTCAGTTGGCAGCAGAATTCAGCAGGATTACACACAGGCTACCATTCAGATTACAACAAGTCATAGTCAAGTGAGTGATATACCGCAAAAAATATATATGTGTACTCACTGTCATGGCAGACGTATTTTTTCTAATTAAGGACTTAAGATATTCTTCCACTTTGTGATTTTCTGACACTAATTTTCTGAGACGTTTCTGTATTTTGTACGGGTCCACTGAATGTTTCTCCTCTCTTTCGTCTTCTAGTGTCTCGGTCCTGAGGATAACCCCTCGTTAAATCCAGGGGTTTGAAACGCGTCGACCTGGTTTTTTCTGTTTTCACCACCACTGGTGTGAATAGTACAAATTGGTGCATGTGTTTGAAATACCTTTTTCAAAATGTCTAGCCTTTGTAATTAGGTTAACATGCACTTGTAAACTCATTTCAGTATTAAGCTCACCAGGGTTGTTTAGTCCTTTGGCAATTGCTTGAGCAAGAAAAAATAAGTTTCCAAAGGACGCTCATTTTTATTCTTTAGTCTGTGTGTTTGTTATGTGAGGATGAGTGAGGAGTGGTGTTTGAATGTTTGTCAAATTACGATCATGCACTTTGTCGGTTGAAAAATGTTCAATCTGCTACCTTTTATTCACTGTTGAGTATCGTAGTTTTCTGTAAGTGTTTGTATTGACGGTCGGCCATTCTTGTAAAAAAATTGTCATACAAGATTTTTTCAAAAAAACTTTAAGCAAATATTCAAAATAAATACTATTAATTAGTACTGCCGTGGTAGTTTTATTCCTTCTTCCACGTCGCTTCAACGTTTTAGAATAATTGATCAGCATTGGTATTTCTTTGTTCTCATTATCAATGTAAACAAGCATTGGCATAGCCAATAGGTCTCGCCTTTGGGACCTTATAAGTGTTTAGCCATGCAACAGTTGCATAACTAAATACTTATATGGTCCCAAAAGCGAGACCTATTGGCTATGCCGTGCGGCCGCGAAATGAAAGTGATCGCGAACGCGATCAAACATCAAAGCGGCCGCGAAAGTGAAAGTAATGGCGGTGAAGAGCGGCGCACGTACCCGCGCACATGCACTCTAGCTCTAGGCTGGCCTGGTAGCACTTTTTGGAGCCCTCTCAATAAGTCTCGCCAGACCTGTGCATGCGCTGGGTCAGGCAAGACCTAGAAAGGGTGAAAAACAAGAAAAGGGGGAAGGGTAGAAACACCCCGACCCCCTAGGCCTGCTCAGGGGATCCCACAGGGACACCCAGGCCCATATAAAGCATTTTTTTTCAATCGGCAGAATTCTGGGTGCGCAAATCCGGCTGAGAAAATTTTAAAAAATGAAGCATGGGCTCCCGCGCTTCGTTATCTGATAGCCCCCAGGTGGGCCAGGTCCCGGGTGCAATGCTTATTTATGTAGTGGGACCCGCGGGGGCCCCCGCAGCCCTGGGGACCGCCACCTCCCCTGGGTTTATTTAATTGTATGCACGGGGCATGCGGCCTCCCCGTAGCCCTGGGGATCGCCACCTCCTTGGGGCTTTAAAAATAAATGCAAGGAGGGGTCCCAACATCCCCACTCTGCCCAGGGACTGCCACCTCCCCGGGGCTTATTTAATTTTATGAAGGGAGGGCAGGCAGCCTCACTGCAGCCCCTGGGACTTCCACCTTCTTGGGGCTCTGTTTTAAAAAAAAATATGTGTGGGGGCTCGCCCCGGGGACCACCACCTTCCCAGGGCTTTGAAAATACTGTGAGGGGGGCTGTGCAGACCCCCTCCTGGAGCCCTTGATGGCCCTGGGGACCGCCACCCACCCAGGTCTGGCTCCTGCAATGTCCCGGGGAGCCCACCCATGGGACATTGCTGTTTGTATGGCAGGGTGGGAGCACGTTCTGCCCTGCCATACCAAACTCTGCTTTGCTTCATTGAAGCTGAAGCAGGAAAACCCGCTCTCGCTTCAATGAAGCAAAGCAGGATTGCTTTTGAGTAAGGGAAGCTGCATGTCAGCAACTCCCCTTTCTCAAAAGCAATGCCAGATCCAGCAGGAGGCGGGGAGCTGGTGGGACCGTGGCTGCATTGGGGCTCGCCCCACTCTCCCCACGGTCCCCAGCGGTCAGGTCATGCCACAGGGGATGGGGTCTCCAGGGCCAGAAGTGGCCCGGGAGGGAGGCTGCATGGCCCCCTCCTAAAAAAAAACACAGGGTGGCCATGCCCCAGGGGATGGGGTCCCCAGGGCCAAAATTGGCCTCGGGAGGGGGCCACGCGGCCCCCTTCCTCATTGTTTTTTTTTTTTATATAAAAAAGGGTCAGGCCCTGCGGGATGGTGTCCCTAGGGCCCCACAAAGGGTTAGAGAAGGGGGGCTACACAAAACCCCTTCTAAAAAATAAAATAAAGAAAAAAAGCCAGCATTTCGCTGGAGGTCCCGCCCCCTCCCTGCACAACTCTGCAAATGCATCATGTGGCTCGTTGCAAGTTGGGGAATTAATTCCCCTTGAATACTCAGGGTCCCTGGGGACCAACCAGCCCACTAGGTACCTCCAGTATGCGCCACAGAGCTGCGTTGCACAGAGGTGGTCCGAGGCCAAGCCCCTTTTTACACCACTCTGCAAACGCGCCTCTTGGCGCACTGGTGGTGGGGCGATGAAGTCTTCTTGTGTCCTGAGCAGCTCAGAACTCTAATGGACTTCATCCCCTGAGCAGCAGTGCGCCAGGAGCTGCATTTGCAGAGTAGTGTAAAAAGGAGGCGTGGCTTCTGACCAGTCTCAGCAAACCAGGTGTGTCGCACTTACTGGATGTACCTGGTGGGCTAGATGGCCCCCTGGAACCCCCAGGAATGAAGGGGACATAATACCCCAACTTACAATGCGCCAAGAGGCACATTTGCAGAATGGTGGGGAAAGGGGGCGTGTTCTTTGTCCACCTCTCAGCAATCCAACAGTGTGGAGCTTACTGGAGGTAAGAGGTAGGCTAGTTGGCCCCTAAAGGACCCCCAGCAGCTAAGGGGACTTCAATCCCCATCCATGAGTGCACCTGGGAGTGTGTTTGCAGAGTGGTGGGCAAAGGGGGCATGGCCTGCTATGAGAACTTAGCAATCCTGCTGTGTGAGACTTACTGGAGGTAATAGGAGGGGAAGTTGACCCCCAAGGATGTCCTTGGGGGCCAACTACCCCTCTTGTTACCTCCAGTAAGTCCCACACAGTGGGATGGCTAAGACTACTATGAAGGACATGCCCCCCGTTCTCTACCACTCTGCAAACGTGCCTCCTGACAGACTACGGGATGGAGGATGAAGTCTAATTTACTCCTGAGGGACTTTGGGGGACAAAAAGCCCTCTTGATACCTCCTTTAAGTCCTATGCAGCGGAATTCCTGAGCATTGGTTAGAGGCCCAGCACCCTTTCTCCCCCACTCTGCAAACATGACTACTACTTAAAGAAGCATCTTTCAGCACCTCTGACTTAGAGGTAGTTTTAATCCCCCTGCCCTATTATCTACTGGGGCCTTACAGAGGAGGTCATGCCAATCACAGGGGTACCCCAATGAATAGTGTTCCCTAGTGTATGTAGGTGTTTTCACTGTATTGTAAGTGTCTTTTAGCATAGCACTGGCTCTAGGCCTGGTTAGTCAGTTACCACCAGTACCCGTCAGCAAAACGTTGGGGGAACAAGATGACTTTGCAACAAGGCCTCTTTCTGCTCGTCTTTTGGTTCTTTGTGCACATTTCTTGCTTCTTTCTGCACCTTTCTTCGTCTTTCTGGACTTCTGTTGGCTCTTTCTGGATTTCTCTTGCTTCTTTCTGAACCTTTCTTCCTCTTTCTGCACATGTCCTACCTCTGTAGGAATAGTTAGAAATTAGTATTTAAAAAATCTTTGAAATTTACTGAAAAAAACCATAGGTTTCAGGGACATTATAGTTAGAAATGATCATTTAACAAACCTTTGAAATTCACTGAAAAAACCATAGGTTTCAGGGACATTATAGTTAGAAATTATCATTTAAAAAACCTTAGAAATTCACTGAAAAAACCATAGGTTTCAGGGACCTTTTAGTTAGAAATTAGCATTTAAAAAACCTTAGAAATTCACTGAAAAAAACACAGGTTTCAGGGACGTTATAGTTAGTTGGACATTTCACTCGTACAAAACTTGAGAAATCCGTCCGTTTTAGTTAGTTCAGCTAATGATGTCACATATTACATCATTAAAGACATAGTCAGTGACATCACTGATGACATCACTGATGACATCATTCACATGATAATCTGACACACCTCCTCATACCCTAATATAAACTTTGATACACCCACACTAAAATACAGACTACCATTTTCAAAACCATAAACACACCAATACCATTTAGTACATACCCACTCACTGATTCCTAGGTCTACACACACATCCAGTCATTCACCCATACAGTCACTCATACATGCAGTCAACCATCAATACGACACTATCATATCCACTCACATACCTATACAGACACTCACACTCCACCACTCATCCATAGCGTAAGTCACACACCTAGTCAGTCATTCAAAGAATCAATCACACTCCCATTTACTCACCTATACAGTTATACACACGACACCTCGCTTATTCAAACATATACTGACACATACTTACACTCTTTTACAATAACTAATACAAGCACACACTCATCCATACAGCCACTCTCACAATCACTCACTTTCACATAGTCATTAATATACTCCAACACTCATATATACTGCCTTTACATATGTAGTTACTCACACATGTATCACTGAGACATCTAAACACTCACCAACACACCCATACATACACTCACCCACCCATACAGTCCTTCACAGATGTACTCTTGAACCCATACACCCAGTGAATCACCCACTCACATATCTAGGCACAAAGGTACACCCCCCACCCACACAGACACTCAGGCACCCATACAGATACTCAGACAACCAATCAATAACCCATATAGACACTCATTTAGCTACTCACAAACCCATGCAACCGCTTACACACCAACTGACAAACTAAACTGTGTGTATGCTTGTATCAGTCACTAACCCATGCATTCAGTAAGACACATTTAATCACTCACTAATACAGTCAGTCACGCATCTACTAAATCATCCATTCAGACACTTATACACCCACTCATTCAATACACATTGGCATATATATACATATATATATATATATATATATATATATATATATATTCACTGAAAAAACCATGGGTTTCACACACGTTATAGTTAGGAATTAGCATTTAAAAAACCTTAGAAATTCAGTGAAAAAACCATAGGTTTCACACACGTTATAGTTAGGAATTAGCATTTAAAAAACCTTAGAAATTCAGTGAAAAAACCATAGGTTTCACACATGTTATAGTTAGCTGGACATTTTACTCGTAAAAAACCAATGAAATTCCCCCGTTATAGTTAGTTCAGCTAACTATAACTCGCGCGCCCGCAATGCACTGCTGATGACGTCACATATTACATCACTCATGACATGGTCACTGACATCACTCATGACATCACTGATGACATCTCAAATGACATCACTGATGACATCAATTATGACATCATCCAGTGAATGTGTGTTTTTCTGAAAATTAAATATGTTTTATATATGTATATCTCAAGGTTGATAGAAGAATAAATGGGTATATTACTGTCTAAATGGATGATTTCTTTTTGAAAAATTTATTGTGTAACTGACTGATTAAGTGTATCATAGTGAATACATGGCTTAGTGAGTAATATTTAAATATGTAAATATCTGTATCATTTTTTCACTTTGTGTATAAGTGGCTGCATGGGTTGGTGAGTAGCTACATGGGTGTCTATATAGGTTATTAGTTTGTTTTTTGAGTATTAGTCTGAGTGTCTGCATGGTTCGGTGGGGGGTATGACGTAGTGCATAGGTGCATGAATGAGTGACTCACTGTTTGTATGTGTTGAACAGAGCATGTGTGCAGGACTGCATGGGTGGATGCGTGTGTGTATGGGTGTGTTAGTGAGTGAATGACTGTCTCAATAGTGTCTTTATGAGTAACTACATATGTTTAAAACTAGTATATGTGACTATTGGTTTATATATGTGAGTATATGTGAGAGTGAGAGATTGAAAGAGTTCCTGTATGAATAAGTATGTATTTCTATAAGTGATTGTTTAAAAGACTAAGTATGTGTAAGTTTCCGTAGAAGTAAGTGTGGTGGTGTGTGTATAACTGTATATGCAAGTAAATGTATGTTTGATTCTTTATTAGCATGAGTGACTATGTTTGTGAGTAGCTCTATGGATGAGTGGCATTGTGTAACAGGATGTATAGGTGTATGAGTACATATGATAAGTGAGTACATGTATGAGTGACTGTATAGGACTGTTGGTGAATGAGTGGATGTGTATGTGGATCTTAGAATTACTGAAGAGGTTGTTGTAACTGTTATTGGTATGTCCTTTGTTTTGAAAATTTTAGTCTCTATTTTTGAATGCGTGTATCAAAGGTTTTATTAGGGTGAGAGGAGGTCTGCCACTCTATCACAAGGATGATGTCATCAGTGATGTCATCAGTGATGTCATTTGAGATGTCATCAGTGATG
Source organism: Triturus cristatus (assembly GCF_964204655.1). Lineage (NCBI taxonomy): Eukaryota > Metazoa > Chordata > Amphibia > Caudata > Salamandridae > Triturus > Triturus cristatus. The sequence continues at coordinate 468,006,170 of NC_140593.1, forward strand.
TCATGAGTGATGTCAGTGACCATGTCATGAGTGATGTAATATGTGACGTCATCAGCAGTGCATTGCGGGCGCGCGAGTTATAGTTAGCTGAACTAACTATAACGGGGGAATTTCATTGGTTTTTTACGAGTAAAATGTCCAGCTAACTATAACATGTGTGAAACCTATGGTTTTTTCACTGAATTTCTAAGGTTTTTTAAATGCTAATTCCTAACTATAACGTGTGTGAAACCTATGGTTTTTTCACTGAATTTCTAAGGTTTTTTAAATGCTAATTCCTAACTATAACGTGTGTGAAACCCATGGTTTTTTCAGTGAATTTGCAAGGTTTTTTAAATGCTAATTGTTTTTTTTTTCTTCTATTTTTTTTAACTTAATTTTATTTTATTTTTCTTACCTTTTATAAAGACTATGGCTAAATTTTTAAAATTCTTTAATATGTTTTTTTTTAATATATTTTTTAAAATAAACATGTAAAATTTATTTGCAGTACTTTTTTTTTTTTTTTAATTATTTTTTTAGTACGCGTACCGTAAGCTTACGGTAAGCGTACGGTTTTCGCAACGCTCGTAATTTTTCTACGCTGCTTGCGTATAGTTACGCAATTTGCGTAGCCGCGCGTACTCCGCGTGGGACGCGTGCGCGCGTACGCTACACGCGCACGTTACGCGGAAGTGTCGGGTAGTGTCTGTTATGTGCATGCGCGCAAGCGCGTGTCTTTTTTACGCGCATGCGCACTTTTGACGTAAGCGTACCGTAAGCGCACCGTAAGCGTACGGTAGGTCATGTGATCATGAAACACAACTTTTGATTGGTTGAAACTACTTTCAGTTCTAGAACTCTCCTACACCACACCCATTCCCCTCATTTCTGCTTGTGATCCCTTAGAAGAAGGAGCTGGGTTGTCTTTGTGATACGATGGCAGAACAGCAGAGCTCTTCTGAGAGTGAGGCTAGCACTAGCAGCACTGTTTTGAGGCAGAGAGCGAGGAAACAAAAGCCCTCTTATGTATGGGATTATTTTACTTTTCCTGAAGGCCAGCAAAAGGTGAATGCACCCTTAGTAACTTGCAAGCTGTGTCAGCGTGTACTTTCAAGAGGTAATCCTGACAGGAAGTATTCCTTTGGGAATCATACCATGAAGAGACACCTCAAGGATGTACACAAAAGGACACATGGTCATCTTTTTGGAGGTAACTCTTCAGAAAGACAAGCAAGTACATCCACAGCAGCTCAGCCTGGACCATCATCTGCAGAGCTGACTCCTTCTTCTGCAGGTCAGGTGAGCCCTTCATCTGTGGGGGGAGCATCTCCTTTTGCTGGCCCTCTGGAAATGAACCCTCGATTTCGGAGGGTTGATATTCGATGCGCCTTTTGTCAAGATCTAATTTGCCATAGGGAGACCAGTGTTTCCCTAGTGAACAACAAAATAGATCAGCACACTTGTCACTTTGAATAATTTTCCCATTCTTTCTTTCCTCTGTCCCTGCATGAACACAACGGTTCTTTTAAGAGCCAACCTTATCTTTCATCTTTTTTTTACATATGTTTTTAAAAACTTTTTTTATTTTTTTTTTACCGTACGCGTACGGTGCGCGTACTTTTTTTTTTTTTTTTTTTAAAAACACTAAAAATCAATATTAACATTACAAGGTCCTTGAGAGACTACAATTATTATTATTGACTTACCATACCCACTCAAAAAAATATTTATTCATTTGTTTTTTAAAAAAATAGCTTTAAAAATGGTTCTAGTTTTCGAAATTTTTCTATATCAATCTGAAAAAAAAGAAAAAAGTATTAATATTTTTAAAAGATTTTATAATAAAGTACACATATTTATATATTTTTCAAAAAATATTTTTGCCTGAAAACCCCACTCGCTTGTAAATACTGTGCATGATTATACATGGCAAGCAGCTGGGTGTGTGCTAAGAGTCTGCTTCTTCCCCCAAAAAATCGCTCCCCCTTTTTCCTACTAATGCAACTGTGAAATCACCAGAGAAAAACGCAATAAATCTCTGCCTGTAATTCCTATTTCCACACAGAGTCATGTTTTCACATTAGTCCCAAAACGAAATTTCTTTGCCAATTTGAAAGCACACTTACTGCTCTTTTTTTTTGGCAAGTGAAAATCACTTTTACAGACTGACACATTATGAATCCACTTTTTTGTTTTTTTTAAATGCACATGTCCAAACTGCTTTTTCAGACCACCACCATGTGTAACCTGGGTGGCTGCCTACATTCCAGCAAGGGCAACCAGCCTTAGTGATGCTGAATGTATTTGCATTACAGACTGAAACCTGAAAACCCCACTCGCTTGTAAATACTGTGCATGATTATACATGGCAAGCAGATGGGTGTGTGCTAAGAGTCTGCTTCTTCCCCCAAAAAAACGCTCCCCCTTTTTCCTACTAATGCAACTGTGAAATCACCAGAGAAAAACGCAATAAATCTCTGCCTGTAATTCCTATTTCCACACAGAGTCATGTTTTCACATTAGTCCCAAAACGAAATTTCTTTGCCAATTTGAAAGCACACTTACTGCTCTTTTTTTTTGGCAAGTGAAAATCACTTTTACAGATTGACACATTATGAATCCACTTTTTTGTTTTTTTTAAATGCACATGTCCAAACTTCTTTTTCAGACCACCACCATGTGTAACCTGGGTGGCTGCCTACATTCCAGCAAGGGCAACCAGCCTTAGTGATACTGAATGTATTTGCATTACTGAGTCCAACCTCAAACCCTTAAACTATTCTTTTTTTTTCCAGTACACCTTAATTTATCGTGAAAACATAGTCCATATTATTTTACATGTTCCTCACATTTAAATTTCTCCCAAAACAGAAAATGATAAACGCAACTTCAACAAAAAGAATTTCCATTTCTATTATTCATTTCTTAATTTACCATATACATCTCCTCTCAAACTCTAACCTCACCTTTAAAATTAGTTAGTTGTGAAAGAAATGTGGCACTCAAACAGCAGATTATCAGAGCCAGGATCTCTGTTCTGTTCACCTCTCTCCTCTCAGCAGAACCAGATAATGGCAAACTTTCCCTCTATTTTTCCACACATATACATGTAAGTTTCAAATCTCAGTGCTTCCCCCTTTTTTTCAAATGTAATCACACATTTCTATTGGTTGAAAACCAACCCTTTTCCAAAAGTACCCTGCCCCCAACTTGACTTCTGCCTAGTACCCTTCCCCCAACTTGACTTCTGCCTGCTACCATAGCAACAGCTCATGGAACACTGCTGTGTGGAGTTAGGTCAGAAGTTCGCCACACAATGTTTCAATTCCACAGAGCAAGAGTGCTTGACTTTTCAAACCTAACAGCAAATCCATAGTACTGTTCTTTGGTAACACATTTTTTTGTACCAATACAAAACATGCTTCTATTAATTTACACATACAGCCTAGTTTTTATTCTAGAATGGTATGAAACAGCCAATCAGTTCTTTTTGTTTTGTAAAAAATATGTATGCCTCCATTTCCAAACTGTCTTTCTTTTCATATTGCCATTCTACTGAAAGACACCTCCTGAGTGCATCCAGTTCTCCTTTGAAGATGTTCACAGTGTGGATTGTAGGGCACAGCTATGTCTTCTGGAGTGAAAAGTTTGCAGAGAAAACAGATATGGTGAGAGACCTTGCTTTGCCAAATGTAGACATTAAATGGATTGGTCAGAGAGGGTTAAAGTGGCACCAATTGATGCCATTGGTGAAATCCTTCATGCAAATCCAACACCCTGACCTCATAATAGTGCACTGTGGTGCAATGACCTAGGCACTTTGACTGGGGTAGGTCTGGAAATGCTTATGAAGGACACCTTTGCACAACTGTTTTCACTTTTCCCTAAAACTGCCTTTGTGTTTTCCAACATATGCCAAAGGCAAAAATGGAACTGGTCCAATCATTTCTGTCCGCAGATTGACAAAGCAAGAAAGCACGTCAACAAATCTGTTTCTGCTTTCCTCCGTGACTATGGTATGGGTGCCATTTACCACAACAACTTGCGTTATGACATGCAAGACATTTATAGAGGAGATGGTGTGCACTTCAATGATGAAGGGAACAGAGTCTTCCTCTTGAACCTTAGACTCTGCATCGGTACTTACTTGTAGGTACCACTAAAAAATCATTTCATAAACACAACGGCTCTTTTTAGAGCCCCCTAATATCTAAACACTTAAATCTGAATTTCATTTTTTTTTTAATTTTTTTTTTCTACCGTACGCTTACCGTAAGCTTACCGTACGCGTACCCCGTGATTTTTTTTAAAATCCATAAATGTTTTCTTTTTACTTTACAGTCCTTCTTTGACCCCCTCACAAATGTAAGGGGGTCTGTAACTCTCCTCATTGCCCCCTTTTCTTGTTTTCACTCTTTTTTTTCTGAGTGAAACACACAAAATGGCGGCCGCCGCTTCCTGGTTTCGGCCGATTCGAATGTTTACTAAGATCTAACAGCCAATCAGAATCGCGCTCGCGCACGCCACCGTACGCGTACCGTAAGCGCACCGTAAGCGTACGGTAAGCGTACCGTAAGCGGGCTCAGATATATATATTGATTTAAAGGCTATTTTCTCAGAATCTACTGAACAGATTTACACCAAACCAACAAAAGGCACTTCCTTGACATAGGGACTACCTCTCTGCCAAATTTCTATTAATTCTGTTCAGCCATTCGGGCTGTAGCTGGTTCTAAAGGTCCTATGGAAAAATGCATGGGAAAAACGCGTTTTGGGACCCCCCTTTTATCTCAGCCCCCACTTGACGTATCCCCCCGAGACTTTCACGGTAGGAGCGGAGCGGAGCGCCCCACCTATTTTGAGAAATTCGCGAGGATTCATCGACCGGCGCCAAAGTTATTCAAAATAGAATGTTGCGGATTTCCTATGGAAAAGGGGTCCTAACTATAACTACCTACTGGCGACCGCCAGTAGGTAATATGTATATATATATATATGTATATATATATATATAAAAACATATTTAAACTTTACAGAAACACACAGTCACTGGATGATGTCATCAGTGATGTCATTTGAGATGTCATCAGTGATGTCATTAGTGATGTCACTGACCATGTCATGAATGATGTAATATGTGACGTGATCAGCAGTGCATTGCAGGGGCGCGAGTTATAGTAAGCTGAACTAACTATAACGGCTGAATTTCTCAGGTTTTGTACGTTTGAAATGTCCAACTAATTATAACGTCCCTGAATCCTATGTTTTTTTCAGTGAATTTCTAAGGTTTTTTAAAAGGTAATTTCTAACTACTCTAACATCCCTGAAACCTATGGTTTTTTCAGTGAATTTCTGAGGGTTATTTAAATGATAATTTCTAACTATATCATCCCTGAAACCTATGGTTTTTTCAGTGAATTTCAAAGGTTTTTTAAATGATAATTTATAACTATAACGTCCCTGAAACCTATGGTTTTTTCAGTGAATATATATATATATATATTTATATAAATATATTTTACTGTTACTCTACAGTAAAGCAGGTGCCCATACTGCTGGTGTAAAGTTTTTCTAATTCTTCTTAGTAGTACATACGGCAGAGGTTTTCCATGATGGACACAATGCTTTGATCATACCAGTGAGGGCCAACCACATACATGTTAATATTGCCAAAGAAGAAGACACAGATCAGAAAAAGATAGCACTGACTAGATTGAAAGGTAAGTGAAAGATTGATTTATTTGGACAGTGTTAGATAACTGCACAAAGGCATGAAATGAGTTCAGCAGAAGATATTCAACAATGCCAAGAATATTTAATGACTCACACACTGGTTTTGTAAGATGGGAAGGCTTAGTATGTAAAGTTAAATGCAAACACCTTTTTTCTGTTCTTGGTTTCTGATCAAATGCTGAAATTCGTGACCAGCATTGGGTAAGGTAGGTTTAGAGGCAGTATGAGTCCTAGTAATAGCTGGAATGTATAAAGACTTGTCAATAATTCTGCCTCAAATGATAGTCACAATGTCTATATCTGATCTGGCACTGAGATGGCCATTGGGAAATTTGTTTTTATCAAAGTGTTCTTTTTTGGGGGGCAGATGGGATACTTGTGTTTTTCCAGATATTTTGCTTGGTGAATTCATTGCAACTTACATCTTTAACCATGAGGAATTACTCACGGAGCCTTGTTACTTGGTTCCCTTGTGCTGCTACCTGAGCATATTTTTCTTTCAGGTCCTTGTTTCTGAGACCTATATTTATTGTTCTTGTGGAGAGAGACTTATAATTGTGACCACCCTCAAAACTAGGTATTACTAGGCCTGAATGGATTGGTGACATAAATCTTAAGTCCAGCAGAATATTGAAAGTTGTTTTTTGAAACTAGAGAACGAAAGGAATGTCCATAGTATGGTGCAGAACCACTGCAGAAATGTATGGTCTGTTGCATCATACAAATGGAATAGACAAGAATATTTTGGACAGTGGTTGGTGAAATGTGCAAATACAAATAGAAAATCATAATCTCCTAAAGGAGTATATAAAAGTAGAATCTATTTATTGGCTAAAATGTGTGATGAATCCCATTCTCAAGTTAAGGCAGCCAAATTCTATCTATTGCAAGTGGATGTCATGGGGTTCAAAAGTAGCATTTCATTGCAATTGACTTAAATGTTATTATCAAGTATGAATTTAGAGCAGAAAAAAAAATTATAGTAACCAAGTCATCTACCACAGATTTATTAATTATGGGATTCAGTAAACTCCCCGGAAGAAGAACAGTCATGCATTAATGGTAGTCGTATACAGAATTAACGTGGTATGCATCAAGTCTTCTAATGTTTAGATAAATATCACAATGAGGGTCTCTGTTTACCTCAAGGGTTTTTTTTGGTTTTCACATGTATAAAGTGGTCAAGTTCAAAGAACATTCAAAGCCAGTTTTATGCTATCTCGCTAAAGCATACATGTAGGAAGCTGGCTCTCTATATAGTGTACTAAAAAGAAGTACACTTTGCAGAGTCCAGTGAGCCCCAGATTGTTTTGCAGAGGCACAAGTAGATAATACTAACACTCTTTTATGTAGTATTCTGGGCAAGCAGTTAGGCTTATCGAAGGGTAGTGTTAAGCATTTATTGTACTTACAAAGGCAATAAATGAAATACACACTCATGAATAATCCAAGAACAATTTGCAAAAATAATTAGTATCTTTATATAAGTTTTAGGCGCAAAAATCTGTATGATTAGGCAAGTTTGTTCCGAAAATGCCATAGAAAATGCTTAAACACCATCAAGTATTTTCTGTGATGGACAATGTAGAATACAAAGAGGTAACCTGTGTCACCGTCAAACAATTTAGTATTGCAGGCAATAGGGGAAATCGGTTGAAAGGCAGGACTGTTAAGCAAAGACTGTTGTGGTCGGGGGTAAAAGCACTCCGGGTTTTTGCAAGTCTTGAGCCAATGGCCACTTGGTGTTGGATTTGGTTTCTACTCATTCAGAGCAGAGGTCTTTGGGGTCCAAGACCCAAGTGGAATAGGCAGTTCTCCATTACCTTACCCAGGCATGCTGGATGCAGGGATGCAGGAAAATGTCTGTCACTGGGCATGGGTGCGCCTGAGATGTGCCTCGGTTGGTCTGTCAAGGAACTGCGGTCATGGCAAGACAGTTTCTGCCACACAGTCAACACCACCAAACAGGAGATGCAAAATCGCAGGAGAGGGGTAATTTCCTACATCAGTCGGAGGTGCTGCGGAGTGCCCTCTGGCTGGAGTGAAGTCTGACGGGGTCGGTGGCCAGACTGGCTACCAACAACCTTGGCTGTGGCAAATGAAGTTGAAAGGGATCTCACAGGCTGGTGGTCATTGGGAGTGAGATAGGGCTTAGAATGTCAGTGAGACCCAGCTACCACTTTTGAAGTAATCTTGCCAGTTTGCTGTGAGTCACCACCTAGATGGACCCAGCAGCGAGAACTTTGTTGCTGCTTCGGACTTGACCTGCGACGTTCAGGGGACTGATTTCACCAATCCAAGGGAGTTCCTAGTTCTTTGTCAAAGGCAGGCAGGTCTAATGGGCTTCTGGAGTACTCCTGCAGGACTTTGTTGCAGGAGTCGGAGACAACAGGCAAACCAGCAGATGTTTGATAACAAATACCTCTGGGTACAGTGAAGCCATTGTGGTACTGGGGAACTCGTAATGACGGATGTCCAGCCCATGTACTCTCTATGGTTTCCTTGCACACTTACAATATCCAAAAATGGACATAAATATTGCATGGTCATACGTGCTCAGGCAGACAACCACACATATGATAGAGTGCACTCTGCCTTAGGGCCGTAAGGCCTGTAATAGGGGTGACTAGGGCGGCACAATTTGTGCAGCAGCCCTGGTGAACCCTCTTCAGTCCCAATGGCCTACATACCAGGGGTACCTATTAGGGACTTACAGAAGGCCGAAGTTGTGCCAACTGTGGAACAGTTTTAGGGAAAGAAGAACACTGGTGCTGGGGACCTGATTAGCAGGAACCCAGCATACTCTCAGTCTAAGTAGCACCAGATACCAGGCAACAGGTGGAGGGTACCGCAACAACAAACCATTTCCCTACAATTATAAATGGATTAAATGAGGCAGCTTAGCAATGGTAATGGACGTGTGTACTCAGTACCTGGGGATAGTAGCATTGTGTTAAGGGTAGTCAAATCATGTAAGAGCCATTCAGTGATATGACTTTGGCTGTTTCCTTATATTTTCATATTATTGGATGCAACCAATAGATGTGGGGTTCATACTTGAAGTATTATAGTAAGTGTCATTAGGCCGACTAAAGGGAAGAGCTATTGTGAAGGAGCAGTATAAGCTGCTGACGTAATCACCTGAAGAGTGCCCCATAAAGGGGTGATGGTCTTCTATTGACCAGAGGTCACACTAGCGTGGCACCGCTGAGATAACTGTCCACTCTCAGATGAAGCCATATTCAGATTATGAAATGGAAATGTATTTTATATGTCTAGTAAAGTAGTGGGTAAAAATAGTGATAGATGTTCCTAAATGATGGACTGGGGAGATAAAGATCATGGTGTGCAAAATCTTCTTTATCGGATCCAATATCTTGTCATCTGTGTTAAGGGAAATTAAATAATTTAATAACATTCTCGTGATAATGCTTTGTCTGTTTCCTCAAATTTGTTGTACAGTTTTATAAACCCAGTAATGGCGGGGTGCAGACTGTTAGCATGACAGTAAGTGGCATTGGACTAACTATTGGAAACAGCTATTGAGATGGAGCTGTATAAACAGCTGACAATCATCTGAGCAGTGTATTGAAAATGGCTGATGACCTCCTTTTCAACAATTTCTGCAGCGACCACAGCAGTGTGGTGTAATTGCCAAAACTATTTCATTTGTATGCACCACATTTATATTATGCGTAGGAAAATGAATCCCATATCTTTAGGAACGTAATGCACAGCAATAGCGATAGTTATTTGTAGATGGAGGAGCTGAGGGTAGGTTGACTAAAGTGCGTAAAAAACTTTTTGTATCTGGCTCCATGCGCTATCAGTTTATTAAAAACTTACGTAGCGTAGTTTATAATTCTCCAAGTCGAGTATATATGGTATCATTGTTGAATCACCAAATAGGAGAACATACACGCAGGCGAAAGGACATAAACAAGAAAAGAGCTAACTTTAGTTCTATTTCCACTGTGCATCTAAGCTACATACTATTAACAACAAGTGAACCAGCAAACATTATTTACCAGTGCCTAAAAGAGTTCCCACAAAGTTTGATTGACATTTACACATAACTTGCATGCAGTCAACCAATAGTCTAATTTATAAACCGTGATGAAAGTGAAATTGGCAGAAGAACTTTCAGGGGGGGACCAGGTTAATTTTTGTGAAAGACAAATTCACTGTTGCAGAAATGTTCAGAACATGTTACAACTGTGGCGCATGATCTAAGAAGCCATTTCTGTTGTTCATGAATCAATCACTGGTTATGAAAAGCTCCGACAGAAAATTCTCGGTAGTGTCCTCTTACCTCCCCCACACTCCAGCCTACACCTCGTGTGCTAACCCCTTTCTAGTCAAATTCGAAAGCCCACATTGTACTTTCGCTGAAGAGAGACTAATTAAAAGTTTAAGGAGCATGCGCGGGTTAAACTCACATCATCTGCTAATTAACCGCTCCACAAATGAGGAATATTTGACGAAACATTTTTTCTGAAATAAAATATACTACTTCTAAAATCGATAGTGTTACTAATATATTGAACAAATCCACATTTTATTTGATTGTAAAGTTGAGAACACGTGACGTGGGTACAAGTTGGTCCTTGTTGTAAATGACACTTCGGCGGGATAACTAATGGGGAAGCGCGTGAACCATTTACTTAATTGCCATTTTCCAGCTGTTGCCATGGGACTGCGGGCTGCTAGACTTCACTGGAGAGTGACAGTCTAACAATCCACACACTGCACTCTTTCAGGCACCCTGAATGGTCGTGAAAGAGGCCGAACAGGCACCATTCAGAAAACATGTGATATCTGCTCAATGCATTACCTTTTATCCGCATTTTCCAAATTGCAGTTAATTTAATTCTACACAAATGTCTAAGGGGGGTACAAATGGGGATTAGAAGGAAAAGAACATCTTGAGCTCTAATGAGACGGTTTGTGAGGCGAACAATAAATCGCTTTCTTCTGGTGCCAAGATGGCCAGACTCCCGTCTTCTTTTTGGCGCTTTATTTAGACTCTGTATCAACAGTGACAAAACGCAGCATCAGTTATTCCATCCACGGGACCTATAATAGGTGTTTTGTATACCGGCCTCCAGGATGTATCGTGGAGTGTTTATTAAAAAATCTAGGGATTCTCCAAAAGTTTAGAACGTGGATTAAATTGTGTTAAAGACATTTATCTTGCGGCCGCGGCCTTAACTTCAAATCCAATGTATTGTCCTAAATTCCTCCCCCAAGAAGTGATTGCCAGTCTTTTAAAGCACTGCAGTAGCTTGTGAAATAATGACATTGTTGGAAGCAACCAGTTCAACAGCAGGTGTTATCTACTCATCGCCCTCACAGGTAATGCCTGGGAGATATAAGCGCCTCTCTATTTCCACAACACTATTCTTCTTGAGCGTCAACATTCGAAGACATTTTCCATTTTCGTTAGTGCTAACTGCAGTTCCAAACCAAACCAGGAAGAAACTTGCATTTGAGAATTTTTCCTAGTGCCAGGTAATTTGAAGTGTGTGGCTCTCAAAGCTAAATAAAAAAAAAATAGCACGTCTCTAAAGTTAAAAAAAAAAGATCTGGTAAAACAGAATAAAAGGTCGAGGAAAATCTTTACACAGTGTTGCTCTAGATGAAGTGATATGGGATAACATCCACATCTGAGCAGTTTTAATGTGAAATGCTTGCACTTTTAGAACTTTAGGCAGTGTTTAATTAAGCAGGCATATTCATTTTTCATTTCCATTAATACTCAGTAACCTACATCTGACCCAGGGACTGATTCTCGAAGGTAAACTTACACTTTTGTGAGAGTTTACCATTTTTTTGGTAGTCACAAACGATGAGTTAACAGTAATTTTACGACTGCTGTGATTGCAATTGTGGTGGAAAACTCAGTACAGAATAAGTTAAGATTAGACAGGAGAGTCTCTGCAGTCATTAAATTACTATTAACTGGTAATTTATGCAGACCAACAAAAAGTAAACTTACACAGTGTAATTTTACCTTTGTGAATCAAGCCCAATGTGCTCACCAGATCTACAGGGGATTTCTCTGAGTGTTCCTCCTTAATACTTATGTACTCATATCCTGATTTATTTACACAAATTCCCTAAATTTTATAAATGCAGACTAAAAATACTCATGCAGAAGTTACACCTGTTTACTAAAATAGGATATTTGTAAGTATGCAATTTTACTTAGAGATCGGACCCCTAGTTTCCTCAACCTATGGTAGAGACGTATTTCTAAAGTGATTCTGAAATTCATTAAAAGACGGACGCTATAATTATCTATTATTCCTTTCATGCCAACTCCACGCAGCACTTAGAAGTAATACATCATAAAAGGAACAGTTCCAGAGACAGAATCCTCTTGACATATCATAGGCATGCACACAGAATAGACTGTCTCTTTTAAATGCTGCTCCATGCAGAGAAGTATCTCCATTTTTATATCTTCTATTTCTTTTGTATTATTGCTTTTCTTACAGTTAATTTATCCTGGTTTCCAATTTACGGAAACCTTCTCTATTGTTTATCGCAGAGGTCCTTTTGATTTACTATTATTTTGTTGTATTCACTTAACCATTCGCCAGCTGACTGTGACTGCCACTCGACGGGAACTATCCGAGTAACAAACAGCTCCTATTGCCTGGTTTGTTTCTGGGGACCCCCTCTGCTGGCTCTGTTACAATTTGTTTCAGCGGGGGAATGCTCTCATAATATCGAGAGAGCTCCCCACCTTTCATTGCAGCCGCGTAGAAGGAATAACCTCTGTGCCCCACCTATGGGTTCCCTTTGCTTCCCCGAAGCGTCTCGATACTGCGGGTGTGTTGAGGGAATCAGCTCTGTATGCCGCAATGAGCATTTTCCACTTCGTAAAGGATCCTTCCCAACGCGTCTTTCAACACGACATGCCGAGACAATCATTAGAGGAATTAACAGGGCTACAGCAATTCACGGGCCAATGCCCTACGTACCTTACATGCTGCCATTTTAGATGCCGATCGGCTAAGCAAAGAGCTGATAGCTCGAGACATTGTGACATCAGGGAATTCCTGACAGTTACAGTGTCTCCAACGATCAGCTGCCCAGAGAAGGTTTATCGCTAGGTTCACTTCGTTTTTGGGCATGAACTACACTGTTTTTATCCCTGTCGACTGCCTATTTATTCTTTTCAAAGAGATTTTGGTCTAGTTTAGTGCCATTTACTTTTAAAAGAGAAAAAAATGATGGGTAAACAAGATATATATATACCTTTTGCTACTAGTAAGTAAGAAATATCCGTTCTGTCTGACATTGAAACTGATGACCCTGATGCCCCTACTCCTAATATAAATGAAGAGCTAATTAAAAAAATCATACACCAGAAGATGCACACTTGTGTGCATGAAACGTTACACCAAGTCATGTCTAATAAGAGGAACTTAAATGCTGAGGAGGATTGCGACTTGGAATCTGCCTCAGGGGGAGACTCTGACTGCAGCAAGAAAGGGGGCATAAGACAAAGGAAAAGTTAATAACATTGAAGGAGCAGCTCCATGAGCACACTGGGAGGTCCCAGCAGCTCAATTCAAACTGGAGGCCTAAGCACCTCAAAGCATATTGGAGGTATGAACACCACAAATAGATCAGGAGGTCAAAGTACCTCAAAAGTTTTGGATGGCCTATGTGATACAAGTCACAAAGGTGTTGGAAGTAGCACACATATCCTGACTGAGTGCTCAGAGGGTGGCACAAGACACTGCCATGAAAGATCAAGGGCATAAGAGTGAAGAATTGCTTGATGAATACATCCTTGTCCTGGATCAAGATAATATGGACATAGAAGGCCTCTGCATAGATGTGGATCACCCGTCATCCTCTAAGGGGATAATATATAGACCCTCTAGGTCAGGAGATGTTCTCCCCACATAAAATCAGGCACCCAAGAAGTGCTGAATTGTGTCATCAAGATAATTTGGGGACATTCATTAGAAGGTGGATAAATCCCTTGGAGAAAGAGACGTACCATCTTGAGAGCCGAGTGCTCTAGACCAGTAATTGAAGAGAAAGTTTGTCCAATACCAAACCTGGATCCTGAAATTATCACCTTTTTATTCAAGCTGGGAAGATACCTCAGAAAAGGCAATGAAAGATTACTTAAGGCCTGCCAAGATTGCCTTCTCGATATCCTAGGACCCCAGCAAGAATAATCAAAATGTCAGATGAGGCCCATGTCAATGGGATCTTAGTAGATATTAATATACTTAGGGGTTGGAGCCAGAGAGCTTTGATTGTCCTAGGGTAGGCCAATTCTGGGATTAACACCATATAGCATAGGGTTGTCCTGCGCAAGATCAATCCAAAATTAGGTGACATGGCTGATAAAGAACCCTCAGAAACCCCAAAGGCCTCCTGCTCGGGGAGGATATGATTAAGACAATAGAACATATGTGGCTATGTTCATGGCTTTGGACAAAGCATAGACAAATATGAGAAGAGTTTTCAACCCTAGTGTTTTTGGTCCGGTAGGAAAAAGGGGCCTTTCCACCGGCCGAGCCACTCAGAGGCCCAGTTTCAGCCAAAGATGTTCCAATAGAATTTACCAGTCGGGTACCTCACCATTCTTCTACCCTCAATGAGGACGACTCAATTGTACTAGAGGCTTCAGATCCCATGGACAAAGAATCAACAAGTGTCAGAGGGAGTACGAACATTTCTCATATTTCTTTTTCCCCTGGGTAAAGTGGGGGGTCGCCTAAGATTCTTTTCCCAGGCTTGGAAGTCAATTACACAAGACTCCTGGGTCCTGGAAACCATTCCGGACTTCAACATAGATTTTTCAGAAGTCACGGTCCAACATTCCCACCCAGTAAATTTGAAACTTAACTTAGAGCAACAGGAAGTGGTAAAAGAAGAGCAGGTCTCTATGCTACAAAAGGGTGCAGTCATCGAGGTACCTTGGGAATGGTGCAGAGAAAGAATATCGAGTAAAAAATATTGAATTGCACAAATATCGTGGGTCGGGAATATCAACAGACGAATTCTCGTGGTCAAGAATATCGATTTTAGGTAAGTAATATCGATTTAAAAAATATCAAAGTGTTTAATATCGTTTGTAAAAATATAGTTGTTAAAAATATCGATTTTTTATTAATGTTATGTATTTTAGTATGTATTTTATATGTGTGTGATGTTTGTTTTTTTGTATAAGAATTGTTTGTATTTTTATTATATGTGTTAAAAGCTTTGTGGTTATTAATTGTTTTTATTTGATTTTTGCGTTTTTATTTCCATAGCTAGTTGTGGGTTTATAGGGGAATAGGGTGGGAAGTAATTTAATTATCTAAAATGTATTGATTATTTTTAGTAGTTATCACTGTTCCCAATAAGCTGCGCGCATGTGCGTGTGCGCACATCTGTTTACCGGAGCGTGCAGTGCAGTGTGCGGAGCGCGCACACACACAGCACACTCCGCGAGAGCATTCGCGCCGCTGCTTTTAAAAAGCAAGCGATGCGAAAAAATTGTGTTTCCTGGTTGTTGACAGCTGCGAAATACACTAACTTCAACAGAAGACAAGGGAGCGGCAGGTAAGTGTTGCGGCAGCCTGTGGTGTTATGGAGGGCACTTATTTCTTCTTTTGAATGTAGAGCGCGGCTGTTGGCAGATTGTGTGCTTTTGTTTAAGTATTTATGCTAATGGCAGCGCTGTCAGGAGCTGCGATTAACATGAATACTTGAAACAAAAGCACACAATCTGCCGACAGCCGCGTGAGGACAGCCCAGCATGTCCTTTCAGTTAGCCACATTTCCCCAATCCCCCTGCCAGACTGTGAGGGGGAGACGGGAGGAAGCCCTGCATACCGCTGCAGCACACTGTGGGGACTCGCATTGTTTGGAAGCGCTGCTTTCACAGACATGCGGGGCACCTAGCGGCTGTCCGAAGGCCTCGAGGCGCACACAAGCTATCTGGCCTGCCCAGGCGTTTCTGTGGTTCGTTACTTGGATGTCCCCACTGACATCACGGCAGGCTGACCCTAGGGATAAGGCTGCTATTTGGGCACCGCATGCTCTGAAAATAAACACAGCTCTGGGGAAGGCGAGGGAGCAGCAGCCTGCGAGAGGTGGCACTCGATGAGTTACCAAGTCTTACTTTTCTCCGCTAGCACTCCTCAGAAGCTGGCTGGCACTCTGCACTTGGCATTGAGCAACGGTGCCAAATGCCCCCTCCTCGCTTCAGTGGTTCACTTTACAGGCTTAGGTCTTCAATATGTTCATGTAAGATGCTGTTGCGTACAGAGTCACTGTGCCCTGCCTGTCTTCTTCCGGGTAACCGGTGAGAAAGGGTTCACCTGAGGTCTTTGATATCTGCCTCAGACTAAGGGCTTTACAAATGGGATTTTGCCAGTTTCTAGAGCTCGGCCCTTTGGCAGATAGGAAACTAGAAAGCATGGGAAGGGGGTGGGGTGAGGGGGTGATTGGTCAAACCATTGGACCACCGCAGGTTCTTGCCTGCTGGATCCACTCGTTCGCTTTGCACACATCTATACCTTGGATCACCCGGAAGCAGTGTTTTAATTTGGCTGTTACTGAGTACTGGCACTTTTTTATTTTGAGAGGGAGAGTACCGGCACTTTTTATTTTGAGAGGGAGAGTACCGGCACTTTTTAATTCTGAGAGGGAGAGTACCGGCACTTTTGAAGGGTGACGTAATACGTTTAATTGGAGAGACAAGAAACAAGCAGGTACTCTGGTTCAGAGTACCTGCACTTCTATGTTTCCATTTCAAGCACTGCCCGGAAGGATGTGGAACAGGCATGAAGCCTACTATAACATATCCAGCTTGGCTCTAGTAGGATAGTCTTCGGTAAATCCAAAATGATGCGGAAAGCGCTGTGGCCAAAGAATTACTAATTGACACTGGTTATGTGGCGTTATTGGTTCATACTAAACACAGCTGATAGCTTTTAACCACATAACAATCTGCCTCCTTTTGAAATATTGCTGATGCTTCTAGTCACGTTAGGACAGTGCTACCCTTTATCCTTAAGGTGCATGTTAGACTCTTATGATCTTATCAGCTTACAAGGCCGTGCCACTTCCAGGAGATGTACCCAGGGTAAGGGGGCTCTCCAAGTTAGTCTGCTGAGTGTGCCTGCCGAGGTCTGTAGCTTCCCTACAGCTCTCAGGATTTTATTCCAATACACCCAATACCACTTGTCATCCTTCCAAGGTCGAGTAAGTGAACACTGCTGACTTGTAATATCCAGCTGTTTACATATCGCATCATACATTAGTGGGTGATTTGTAAAATAAAAGTGTTCTTTGTGAGCCTGCCAAGGTGCTGTAGAAGTAAGGCTGTCTAGTCCAGCTACCACTCCATCTCATGCTTCTTTCCCCCACTACCATACACTCCTTTCTCCTTAATTCACTTTCCCATATGTTTTTTTTGTCCCTGCTTTCTCACTCTTTCTCTGTCTCTCTTTTCCTCATTCTTTCCCACTTTTCTAGCATTGTTTCTCTTGATCTGGGTCAGAGTCTGATGAAGAAACATAAGTACCGGTCCCCAAAAGAGAATGCCGAAACCCATCGCCTGAAAACACGTGGCACAAATTAAGCAGTGCTCATACCATTATTTAACCTCCTTCTATGTGTTTCCCACTTTATATAAGAACCGAGACAGTGGAAAAGAGGCTCAAGATCACACAGTGTGATTGATTGAGGAATGCCTGATTAGAATCCAGGTCGTCTGGATCTACAGTTGTCAACACAGTGACTATACCGTATTTCATCACTTATAATCGCACCTGATTTTTAAAATGGCAGTATTTAAGGCAGCAATTATTTTTATTTTCTGAAAAATGGAGAATGGTAGACCAGTTGGGGGCCCTGGGGCTGGACCACATTAATGTATTTCCATGAATCAGAGGACCTGCTAAATCCAAGCTAAACAACTGTACCGGCGATGTAGGTATTGTAAAAAAAAATTCTGTTCACATTAAGCACATGAACACTCTCAGAACTCAGGCATTTGATGCTCTAGGGTTAGAAATTCCTGCCACAGCTGAAAAGTCAACCTTATAGACATCTTCACGAGACTCATCTCCACATGAGCTGCCCTGGCGCAGTCTCTCTGGCACCCCACCACATTCAACATGGGAGTCACCTTCAAAGCAGTGAAAGGGCGCAAAACCATGCAAAATATGTTGATTGGTCCATGAGGTTCCCAGAAACCGCATCATATTTGCTCCGCCATTAACATAGCAGCAAATAAGCCCCCTCTGTGTTAATGTCAGTGCATTTATGGTTTAGTTCTATGTATGGAACCTTCACTTTTGATGGCAGATTAATTTCTGGCTTAGGCCCAGGGTTTCGGGCCCTCACTTTTAATGACAGTTCCAGTATCTTGGCCCTCACTTTTAATGGCAGTTCCAGTATCTGGGCCCTCAATTTTAATGGCAGTTCCTCTGTCTCAGCCCTCACTTTTAATAGCAGTATATTTCTGGCTTATTTCAAGTGTCTAGATCCTCACTGTTAATGGCAGTGGATTTCTGGCTCAATTCCAGTGTCTGAGTCCTCACTTATATTGAGCTTGTACTTCTGGCTTGCTTCCAGTGTAGCAGATCCTCACTTTTAATGGCGGTGTATAACTTGCTTATTTCCAGTTTCTGCCTCCTCGCCATTTCTAGCAGTGCATTTCTGTTTTATTTCCAGTGGCCCTCATTGTTAATGGCAGTGGGTTACTGGCTTGTTTCCACTGTTGGAGTCTTATGCTTTTCTAAACCTAAAGTGTACTTGCCTGTGTAACCAATTCATGTCATGGCGTGTGTATCCAAATTGCAAATCTGCCTTAAGCCCCTTAACGTGGCGCTGTATGTGTGGAAATCAACCCTGGGCGTAGTTCGCGAAGTAGCACTACGCGAAGCTGTGCAAAGTGCACTTCGCACTACGCGAGCTACGCGTAGCACTTCGCGAACTGCGTAGTACCCTGTTCGCACTGTGCAATATGTCGTTTTCAATGATTGCACAGTGCGGACAAGCAACCGGCACTGTGCAATCATTGAAAACGGCATCTTGCACAGTGCGAGCTGTAGTTTTCTGCCACTCGAGTAGATTTTTATTCGAGCGGCAGCTTTCTCAACGCGGACTGGTAGTTTCTCATCGAGAGCGGTCGCGAGCATACGCGACCACTCGCAATGAGAAACCTGTCCTCCTCGCGTTGAGAATCTCGCCGGGAGGTTTATTTTCCACGCTCGCGATCGCCAACTTGATGTTGCTGATCGCGAACGAGGAAAAAGTCTCGCCGGGATGTCATTTTGCTTGCTTGCGGTCGCCAACTTGATGTTGAGGACCGCGAGCAAGCAAAAAATGACCGCTGCACTACGCAACACTACGCTACGCGTGTTCGCACTGTGCTACGTGCAATTTGCGAAGTAGCGCAAAATTCGCAAACTACGCAAGCGTAGCGTAGTGCTTTGCCCAGGCTTAGTGGAAATGCACCATCTTTTCAGTATTTTAAGCTAAAATTTGGAGTGATATTTGGCGCTGCACACACTCGCGGCTGGTTCCTGGCGCACATAGACATGGCTTCAGCACACAGAGACCCTACACTGCCGCACACAGAGGGAAAAAATTAGAGGGGAACATTGGTAGTTATTCATTTTTTTTATTTGAAATTTGTGTTTTTAGTTCCGTAGCGGGTTGTGGGTTTATAGGGGAATAGGGTGGGAAGTAGTTTAATTATATACAATTTATTGAATAATTTTTATTTATTAATATTTGTTAAATTGTGATGTTATAGTGTTCAATGTGTACATTCATTTATTATTAATTATTTAATAATTAGTTGTTAATTAATTTAAGTTAATTAATTAGCAATTAATTATGGCAGTTGTGTAATTAATTTTAGGTGTGTGTTGTGGGGTTTATAGGTGTAAATGGTGGGAAGTAATGTATTTTTTATTGATGAATTGTTAATTAGTTGTTAATTAATTTAAATTAATTAATTATTAATTAATTATGTTCATTGTTTAAATATTTTAGATGTGTGTTGTGGTGTTTATAGGTGTAAATGGTGGGAAGGGTGGGAAGTAATTTTTTGGGATGAATTATTAATTAATTTAAATTAATTAATTAGTGATTAGTTATGGTAATTGTGTAATTCCTTTTAGGTTTGTTTTGTGGTGTTCATAGGTATAAATGGTGGGAAGTAATGTATTTATTATTGATGAATTATTAATTAGTTGTTAATTAATTTAAATTAATTAGGGTAAGATAAGACAAAGATAAAATAGGTTTATAAAGCCCTCGATTGCCATGGCGTCTTGGCGCTGAAGAGTGTAAAAAAGAGGCTGCTCTATTAATCGTCCTACTTATTTATGAGGAAACAGCCAAGTTTTAAGTGTTTCCTAAAAAGCTGTCTGTTTGGCTGCAACCTCATAGCAATTGGCATTTTGTTCCACAAAGAAGCTGCACAGTGGGATAGACTCCTACCTCCCCATCTTGCTTTACTAATTTTAGATATTTGTACCAGACCTGCATTGGTGGATCTTAGATTTCTCAGGGGTGGGGATGACGGCGGACCACTATATTTCCAGAGGGGTTGATCAGCGTTAGTCGGTAGTGCCCCAAGACGTATTGCTAGCAATTTCCTTTTTAGATGTACGGAATATGTTATGTCCAAACAAGCCGCTGGTTGTAAAATCGTACAGGACTGCAGTACCATCCAGGCATGAAAGCGCTTGCTGAATGTTATTTTGTCCTCCGTTAGTGAGTGTCTTTTTGCTGCTTTATTTATTAGTCGTCGAAATGTTGTGAATGGTAAATTCAAGTTCCATAACTCTGACACCTTTGTTAACTTTATTGATAACTGCAAATATTTGTGATAAGCTGATCATTAATTATTCACTTGAGCTTCCCAAATGGCGCTATTAAGCGGATTCTGGCAGCTTAACCGGATTTTATACCATAGTTTTATTGTCGCATACATTCATGCTAGATGTTGCTGCAGTAAACCAAACTCTAGGCAAATCTGCGCAGGAGAGGTATTTCTCAGTAAAGCAAATACTGTTCTATATGCCTTCATTTGCATTCTCTCAAGAACAGCTGCATCCATGCCATGTTGAACTTCAGTAGCATAGGCTAAAGTCGGCAAGAGCTTCGCTTTAACAACAGCCAATATTGGTTTGAACGATGGACCGCTTAAATTCTTCGCTCTTGAGCAAAAAGTATATATCAATCCATTTCCTTTCTTGATTAAACCATCATTATGTGTTTTAAAGTTAAATCTGCTGTCAATACTTAGGCCGAGGTATTTATAATTTGTGACTCCCTCCAAGTTCACTTTGTCCAGTTTGAATTGTTGTCGTACCTGCACGCGGTGACTTATTGTCATGACCTTAGTTTTCGCTATGTTTATTTCTAGTAAGTTGTCATTCGCGAAATTGCTCAATATGTCAATCCCTCTTTGAAGCCCTACTTTCGTTTGACTTAACAAAACTATATCATCCGCATAGGATAGATGCGTTAATTGTAGGAGGCCTAGACGTGGTGGATGTAAGTTTGCCTGGTCCAGCTTGGGGGAAAGATCGGCCATAAATAAGTTAAACAGGTGAGGGGCTAAAACGCAACCTTGTTTCTAGCCATTTTCTGTTTATATTTTCCTCGTAAGTCTAGAGCCATCTGCTAATTTAACTTGCATCCAAGTGTTTGTGTACAACTGCATTATGGCTCGGAGGATGTGGGTTGGAAGCCCCCACTGCCTGAATTTGTGCCATAAAATACCTCTGTCTACACGATCGATTGCAGCTTTGAAGTCTACAAAGCATACATGTAGGCTTTTCCGCTGTTGTATGATCTTATCTGCCATTAAGCCTAGAGCTAGGATGTTTGTAATTGTGGCTGAACCCCTACGATATCCAGACTGATTTATGGGGATTATGTTATTTGTTTGCGACCAATGTACCAAATCACTGAGAATTAGAGAGGCATATCATTTAGCTTCTGAGTCCATTAGCGAAATCAGTCTATCATTTGCTGGATCTTCCAAATTGCCTCCTTTTTGTACAGGGTTGATTATGGTGCCCCTCCAGACTCACTGGAGTGGGAAAAGTAATGTTTACCCATCCACTAGCCAACATTTTCCCTACTGTTGCACTCACTGGAGTGGGAATAGTAGATTTTACCCCACCGCTATCCAGAATTTTCCCAACAGTTGCACTCACTGGAGTTGCAATTGTAGTTTGTACCCCTCCGCTATCCAGAACTTTCCCTACAGTTGCACTCACTGGAGTTGGAATAGTAATTTTTACCCCTCTACTATCCAGAACTTTCCCTAGAGTTGCACTCACTGGAGTGGGAACAGTAATTTTTACCCCTCCGCTATCCAGCACTTTCCCTACTGTTGCACTCACTGGAGTGGGAATAGTTATTTTTACCCCCCTGCTATTGAACTCTTTCCCTACTGTTGCACTCATTGCAGTTGGAATAGTAAATTTCATTTTTTCGCTATCCAACATTTTCACCTACTGTATTGCGAAATGTATGTTTTAATAGTTTAATGTTTTAAATAATTAAAGAATGTTTTTTTAATTATTGATATATGTATACATTTGATTTTTATATAATTTAAAAGTTTAAAATTTAAATAAAGATAATAGTTAATAAATTATTTTGAAGTAAATATATGTATATGTATAAATTATTATGTTTGCATGTTTCTTTATTTTTTAATTAAGTTTATTTTTTATATTCAGTTAAAATGGATATTAAATTTAATTAATCTTGTTAAAGATAATATTAATATTTTATATTTTTAATATTTATTAGTTTATGTTATTTATATTTTTAAATCAATAATTTTTACATCTATATTTTTAAGTCCGATATTTTTTATTCAATATTTTTGTACTCACCTGTTTAAGTATAGGGAGTCGATATTTTTGCATTCTATATTTTCTTTCGATATTTTTCACATCGATGTTTTAGCATCAATACTCTATCAGTGAACCCTTGGGTATGCAAAGTATTTGTAAGTACACTCTTCCCTGTGGAGAAAAAAGACAAAGGATGGAGACCAGTTATACATCTCAGGGATCTGAACAGGTTTCTAGTCTACAGACACTTGAAGATGGAGGAAATCCATCTCCTGAGAGACATTCTCCTAGAAAAGGACTGGTTTGCAAAGCTGGACCCAAAGGATGCCTACTTTACCATTCCCATGGCCATAGAATGTCCATATTACCTCCAGTTCAAATGGAATCACCATTTTTTTTGTTTCAGGCACTTGCCTTTGGTCTATCCCCGGCTCCTTGGTGTTTCACCAAGGTAATGAGAGTGGTTGTATCCTTTCTGTGAGAGAAGGAGTTACGGTTGATTGTCTATCTGGACGATATCCTCTTAATGTCCAAATATCATTCTCAGATTTTTAAAGATCTGGATATGATGGTAAATTTTCTGAAAAGTTTGGGTTTTGTGATAAAAAGGGAGAAGTCCATTTTAGTTCCTTCCAGGTCCCTAGATTTCTTGGGTTTCCCAATTAATACAATAAAGACCCTTCTTCTATTGCCAGGGAAGAAAATTACCAAGATTCAAAAGGAGATAAGATTTGTGTTAAGACAGAACTCTATATGTCAGGTTACGCTCCACAGGATCCAGTTGCAGCAGAAAATGGTCCACCCCGATCAGTATCCAGGGTGTTCGAGGGATCAGGCGGGGGATTGGATAGGGAAGGGACGGCATGGGAATAGAACCTGTAATAAGAAAGGACAAATATGTAAACAGAGTGCAATCACATCTACTCTCATTAGGTCTCGCTAAACCATATATATATATATATATATACCTGGTGCAGGATATAGAGATCTACAATCCTAAAGAGTGTACCCAATGTCTGTAGTTTGAAAGCATATCTGAAACTCAAAACCAAGAATCATTAAAATTCTTCCCATATGCCAGTCAAGCAAATCGAACAGTACTCAATCTTACATACCCCAGGTTCTAGCACAGCAAAAGAGACAAACAAAAGTCAGGATTGTGGTGAACGGGGCCAACCTCCCCAGAATTTTTCCTCCTCCAGGAGAGAGTGAAAGCAATTGGCTTTTCCAAGAACCAAACAGAGTGTACAACAGTTCCTGCTCAGGTACGTAGGAAATGAGGTTAGATTCACCCCAGTGCTCAGTTACTCTTCCCTACACCAATCCTTATAGAGCAACAAGACAGTTTGCTCAGGCCGACTGGCCAATGTTACTCGCAACAAATCCGAGGACAGAACGATACAAGTCGGACATAGCAGCACGCAGCACTAGCACCCTGGTCCTCCGCTATGCATCCAAATGATACTGTCCAAGCCCCCTATGCATACACGGAAGTACGCGGTTCCCTCACCGCTGTACTCCGCTATGCATCCAAATGATATTGTCCAAGCCCCCCTATGCATACACGGAAGTACGCAGTTCCCTCGCCGCTGTACTCCGCTATGCAAGCGCTAAGGTGCTAGACAAGCGCCAGGAATACACGGAAGTACGCGGTTCCTTCACCACTGTACTCCGCTATGCGAGCGCTACGAAATGTAAAAACACTGCTATCGCCATACACGGTAATACGCGGCCTTAGCACGCAGTATTCCGCTATGGGAACGAGTGTACACAAACACTCCCCCGTCGGATGCCCGCAACGGACTCCCCCAGGCTACTCACGGATCCGGTCATGATGCAAGCAGGCTTCCAGAAGCAGTCTCGGGTCCCGAAGGAGAAAGCTGGAACAGAATGGAATTACGCGCATTGGCCTGCACGTATAGGACGGCTTTATCCCCTCCCACGAAGGCATCATGGGAATTGTAGTTCCTTCAGGGAACGGGAATGTAGGCGCCGCTACGCTCACTCCCTGACACTATAACCTTGAGAGAGCTGGCAAGGCTCCTAGGTCTCCCCTCCACTTCTTTTCAAGCTATATTTCTGGGGCCATTTCATTATCAAGCTTTATAGAGGGTGAAAGCAATAGCCCTAAGAAGAGGATCAAGGTATGAAGACAAGGTGTTCCTGGATCAGGAAGCCAGATCGGAGTTAGGTTGGTGGTTAGAGACCTTGGATGCCTGGAAAGGCAGAGCAATCTTTGGGAGCTCTCTGGAATATGTACTAGAGTTGGATGCAAAGCTTCATGGCTGGGGTGCACGTCTGGCCAACCAGAATACAGGAGGTTTATGGCCTTATATGGAGAGGTACTGTTAGACTTGGGGGTCTCTAGTTGGCACAGGTATGCGCTTGTGACAAATAGGGACCCTCGCCTCTAGTCAGGGGAAGGGGGTACACTCCTAAAATAACAGCTGCTCACCCTCTTGGTACCTTGGCACGAGCAGGCAGGCTTATCTCAGAGGCAGTGTGTAAAGCATTTGTGAACACATACAGTAATCAAGTGACAACACTACAGATGGACACCACACAAGTTTTATATCAAAAATAAGTATTCTTTATATAGATTTATCACAAGACCATAAACAACAAAAATCCACAATACTGATACTTAAAAAGGGTAGTAGTTAGCTTAAGTCTCTTTAGTTCTTAAATGCGACACTTTAAGTCAATGTACCTGTAGATGTGACACGCAGGGCAACGAAAGTGTTGCAACGATGTTGATGCGATGGAAGTTTTATGCAAAGAAATAAAGACGTGAAGATCTTCCTGATGCGGCTCGCTTCTCCGATGGTGCTGGAAGACTCGACTCGATGCGTCAGCTGCAGCGGCGGCTCCCTTGTTCAGTGATGCGACAACAGCGGCTTTGGCGGCGACACTCTTCTCCGATGTTGCGAGATGCTTCCGCTCGATGCGATAACTGCAGCAGTTCCGACGGCAGCACGCTTCTCCGTGGATGCGAGGTGCTTTTCTTGATGCGGTGAAATGCGACAGCTACAGCGGCGTCATCCAAGATGCGACAGCAGCGGCTGCGATGGCGACATGCTTCTCCCTCGATGCGAGACTCTTCTCTTGATGCTGTGCCATGCGTCAGCTACGATGGCTGCGACGGCGACACGCTTTTACAGGCTGCTTCTGTGGGTGGCACAACCAGTGCTGCAAGCCCACCAGCAGCATTTGGATTTACAAGCCCTGGGGACCCCTGGTGCACTGTACTAGGGTCTGTCAGGTAAACCAAACCAACCAATCATGGAATCACAAATTAATACATCAATTTACAATAGGGAGCACTTGCACTGTGGCACTGGACAGCAGTGGCACAGTGCCCTGTGCAACTAACACCAGCAAAAACACATGAGGCAACAGCAAAAATGGAAGGGAGACCCACGCCAAGGTGCCAGGTCTAACACGTGTCCCCTCCAGCTGAAATGTGGGGAGAACTACCCTACCTCCTGGGAGTTCTCATCACTAAGGCAGAAAAATCTGGACAGACCATCAGCATTGGCGTGTTCTGTACCAGGGCGTTGTTCCACCGTGAAATCCATCCCCTGTAGGGAAACGGACCACCTCAACAGCTTTGGATTCTCACCCCTCATCTGCATCAACCATCTGAGGGGCCTGTGGTCTGTCTGAACCCGGAAGTGTGTCCCAAACAGGTATGGTCTCAGCTTCTTCAGTGCCCAGACCACAGCAAATGCCTCACACTCAATAGCACTCCACCTCTGTTCCTGTGGAAGTAACCTCCTACTGATGAAGGCTACGGGTTGATCTAGGCCCTCCTCATTCATCTGTGCCCGAACAGCCCCCACACCATGCTCTGAAGCGTCTGTTTGTACTATGAACTCTCTGGAGAAGTTGGGTGCCAAGAGCATGAGCGCCGTGCACATAGCAGTATTTAGGGCCTCAAAAGCTTTCTGACAGGTGTCAGTCCAAATCACTCTCTTTGGCTGCTTCCTGGAAGTCAGTGCTGTCAAGTGTGCAACAATGTTGCCATACCCCTTGACAAACCTCCTGTAGTAACCCGTCAGTCCTAAGAAGGCCCTCACCTCTGTCTGGGTTTTGGGCGGCTCCCAAGCCAGGATGGTTTCAATCTTGGGCTGCAGGGGGGCCACCTGGCCGCTCCCTACCTGGTGTCCCAAGTACACCACGGAACCCTGCCTGATCTGGCACATACTCACCTTGATCGTGAGGCCTGCCCTCCGCAGCGCCATCAATATTTCCCAGAGGTGGCGCAGATGTTCTTCCCAACTGGCACTGAACACTGCGATGTCATCCAGGTAGGCTGAACTGAACGAGTCCAGTCCAGCCAACACCTGGTTGACCAACCTCTGAAAGGTGGCAGGGGCATTCTTCATCCCAAAGGGCATCACCCAGAACTGGTAGTGCCCATCTGGTGTGGAGAATGCTGACCTCTCCTTTGCCCCATCAGTCAAGGCGATCTGCCAGTACCCAGATGTTAGGTCAAATGTGCTGAGGTACCGTGCAGCCCCTAGCCGATCTATGAGCTCATCAGCTCTGGGGATGGGGTGCTTGTCAGTCCTGGTTACTGAATTGAGCACTCGGTAGTCCAAACAGAACCGGAGTTCTGGTGTGGCACCCGGTGCGGCAGCCTTTGGGATCAAGACCACTGGGCTGGCCCAAGGACTGTTAGAGGACTCAATCACCTCTGTCTGGGTTTTGGGCGGCTCCCAAGCCAGGATGGTTTCAATCTTGGGCTGCAGGGGGGCCACCTGGCCGCTCCCTACCTGGTGTCCCAAGTACACCACGGAACCCTGCCTGATCTGGCACATACTCACCTTGATCGTGAGGCCTGCCCTCCGCAGCGCCATCAATATTTCCCAGAGGTGGCGCAGATGTTCTTCCCAACTGGCACTGAACACTGCGATGTCATCCAGGTAGGCTGAACTGAACGAGTCCAGTCCAGCCAACACCTGGTTGACCAACCTCTGAAAGGTGGCAGGGGCATTCTTCATCCCAAAGGGCATCACCCAGAACTGGTAGTGCCCATCTGGTGTGGAGAATGCTGACCTCTCCTTTGCCCCATCAGTCAAGGCGATCTGCCAGTACCCAGATGTTAGGTCAAATGTGCTGAGGTACCGTGCAGCCCCTAGCCGATCTATGAGCTCATCAGCTCTGGGGATGGGGTGCTTGTCAGTCCTGGTTACTGAATTGAGCACTCGGTAGTCCAAACAGAACCGGAGTTCTGGTGTGGCACCCGGTGCGGCAGCCTTTGGGATCAAGACCACTGGGCTGGCCCAAGGACTGTTAGAGGACTCAATCACCCCTAACACAAACATCTTGGAGACCTCCTCTTTGATGCAAGCTCTCACCCTGTCAGTCACCCAGAAGGTTTTGTGCCTCACAGTTGTACTATCCCCAGTGTCCACATCAGGGACGCACATATCAGTGACACCGGGAACCAGGGAGAACAGATCAGAAAACTGTCCCAGCAACTGGCGGCAGTCATTCTGTTGCTCAGGGGTCAGGGTGGAAGAGAGGTTGACACCATCCACTGAACCATCTTGCTCTGTTGCCGACAGGAGGTCTGGAAGAGGCTCGGTCTCCTCCTCCATTCCACCATCTGTCACTAAGAGCATGCCCACCTGGGACCTCTACAAGTGGGGCTTCAGGCGGTTGACATGCAGGACCCTCACGGGGTTCCTGGGAGACTGCAAGTCCACCAAGTAGGTAACCGGACTTTTGCGATCCACACCCTCAAATGGTCCGGTCCACTTATTTTGGAGCACGCAGGGCTCCACTGGGGCCATGACCCACACTTTCCAACCAGGCTGAAGCTCTTCCAGCGTGGCATTCTGGTCGTATCACCGCTTCATCTCCTCCTGGCTGGCTTCCAGATTCACCTCAGCGAGTTGCCTGAAACGGCGAGTTTGATTCCAAAAGGCCAGCATGTAGCTATATACATCTTGGGGAGGTTTCCGGGGAGATTGCTCCCAGCCTTCTTTAACCAAACTCAGAGATCCTCTCACAGGGTGTCCATAGAGAAGCTCAAAGGGGCTGAACCATAGAGATTTCTGTGGCACCTCACGGTAAGCAAAGAGTAGACATGGTAAGAGGACGTCCCACTTACGCCTCATGGGTTCCTCAAGACCCATAATCATGCCCTTCAGGGTTCGGTTGAACCTTTCAACCAACCCATTTCCTTGGGGGTGGTAAGGAGTGGTAAACTTGTAGGTTACCCCACACTCCTGCCACAGGGACTTCATATACTTGGAAATGAAGTTAGTATCTCGGTCAGACACTACCTCGCGAGGTAATCCCACTCTGGAGAAAAATCCCATCAGTGCTCGTCCCTCCATGGGGGCCGTCACTGTCCTCAGAGGAATGGCTTCCGGGTACCGGGTGGCATGGTCCACCGAGACCAGGATGAACCTGTTGCCCATGGCTGTCTTGGGGTCCAGTGGCCCCACAATGTCAATACCCACCAGTTCAAAGGGGGTGCTTACCACAGGGAATGGCTGGAGAGGAGCCTTGCGCTTCCTCTCACTCTTTCCACTTGCCTGGCAAGTCTGACATGTCCTGCAGTGAGTGTCTGAACTCCTGCGCATTTGGGGCCAATAAAAGTGGGTGACAAGCCTTTCAACGGTCTTGTCCTGCCCCAAATGTCCTGCCAATGGAACATCATGAGCCAGCCCCAGTAGGAAGGCTCTGAAGTGCTGGGGTACCACCAGCACACGGGCTGACCCAGGATCAGCAACCTTACACTTGGTATACAGGAGGTCATTCTCCCAGTAAATCCAATGTGACCCAGACTGATCGCCTGCTGCCTGGTCTGCAGCCTGTTGCCACAGACCCACAAGAGAAGGGCATTCTTTCTGCTTCTTGCAGAATTCCTCCCTGGAAGGTCCTCCTTCTTGCTGCCAATGGGTCAGCTCAGGCAGGTCCCCCAGTTCGGCTACCTGTTCCCCTCTAGGCTCCAGGGAATCCCCCTCATGGTCTGCTCCCTCCTGGACCGTGGGAACTTCGGGGTCCAGTTTCTAGCACCCCCTGCCTCTACTCTTGACGGCAGGTACCTGGGCCTCCCACTCAGGTCCTCTTGAGCACCTTTACTCGCTGCCATGGACCGGGTGGTCACATACGCCCAGTCAGGCAAACCCAGCATTTCCAAATGAGCACTCCGCTCCACCATCGCCCAAGAGGAGCTCTCCAGATCGTTCCCTAACAAACAGTCAACAGGCATGGCGGGCCTCACAGCTACCTGAGGAGTACCAGAGACCCCCCCACACTCAAAGGGAACCTGAGCCACCTTGCAGTGACTCTCTGTGTTGTCAGCGGCAAGAACTGGGTAGAATGCACCAGGGACAACCTGCTCTTGAGACACCAGGTGACACTTGACAGCTGTCACACTGGCTCCTGTATCTCTAAGAGCCTCCACTCTATGGCCATTGATGGTCACTCACTGCCTGTATTTTTTAGTGTTATCAGGCAGCTGGCACCTCACAATCTCCTAATGAGACAAGGGACATTTCTGCGGGACCCCACCTACCTTGGGCACCCATCTCCTCACCCAGGGCTACATTAGCCATCTGCCAGGGGGCTGCACCAGGGGGTGCGTTATATCCAAACAGGCTACACTTGGGATCATTCGCTAAATGACCCAGGTCTCCACATTTGTAGCATTTTGGGGGTCCTCTATGAACAGGTGGACCTGTCGGGACCCCTGATGGTTTCTGGGGGGGAGGCTGAGAACCTTTCCTTTTGTTCCCATGGGGACTATTTTGGGGCCTTCTATAGAACTCCCTCTGTTTGCCCTTGTCCCCCCCACTCTTCTGCTGGGGACCCTGCCCACTCTTGGCTGAGTCTCCCACGTGACCCTTGTGGACCCTAGTACTGACCCAGCCGTCCGCCTCTTCAGCAAGCTTCCTAGGATTAGTCAGCCTACTATCTATCAGGTGCTGGCATAGCTCAGGAAAACAGTTACTTGACAAGTGCTCCCATGCAATCAAATCAAGAAGTCCCTGAAAATCATCAACTTTGCTACCCTTCACCCAACCATCCAATGCTCTGCAGAAAAAAGTGACATATTCCACCCAGGTACTGTTCTCTATCTTCTTGCAACCCCTGAACCTCTGTCTGTACAATTCATGAGTTAAACCATACCTGGACATTAATGCATCTTTCATGTGGGGATAAGAATTATAGACATCAGCAGACAAATCTAACAGTGTGTCCCGCCCCTCACTAAGGAACCATCCCGACAACCACACTCCCCAATCCTTCTCAGGGACCCGGTGGGAAGACATGGCTACCTCCTAGGCCATGAACCACTGCCCAATATCATCATTTAAAAAAAATTCTTTCACCCCATCCTTAGGAATATACACTCTAGATTCAACAGGTAATGACGAGGTGCTGCCACCAGAGGGAGCAATTTCTAAGCTCTTGGCCTTCAACTCCAGCTCCCTCAAAACCTTTTCATGTTCAAACTGCATTTTCTTTTCTTCTAGGGCTAACTTTCTAGTATGGATTTCAAATACTAACTGCCCATTTAACTTGAGCTTGGTCAGCTCCATCTCATGCACCCTGCATCTCTCCCTGTCCTCCAACTCCTCTGGAGACAGGCCTCTGGAAGAAACACTGCTACTTGCTAGGGAGGCTGCTTTCCTTCCCCCTGGGCCCAATGGCCCTTCCAGCTGCTCATTTGCATCATCATCCTCTTCCACATCATCAGGGGCATTTCCAGCTTCTACCCGGGCCCTCAGAGCCTTGTAGAACTCTTCCTTCCTGTTGAACCCCACAGTGGAAATATTGAATTTTTTGCAGAAGCACTTCAGCTCCCTTTCTTTGTAGCTTCCCAGTTTCTCCTCTTCCTACTCAAATTCATCAGATGCTACAGATGCTGCTTTCTCCACCATGGTTAAACTTGGCAGTACTCAAAAATAGAGAGTCCCAGAAAAACAATCTACCAAAAGTATGTGGTTGCGTTTTGGTCTGCACTCACTAGTAGTGTTCACCAATCACTGTACATGAGTCATAAATGCAAGTCCAGAATCCTCACCGCTGACCACCAATGTTAGACTTGGGGGTCTCTAGTTTGCACAGGTATGCACTTGTGACAAATAGGGACCCTTGCCTCTAGTCAGGGTAAGGGGGTACACTCCTAAAATAACCCCTGCTCACCCCCTTTGTAGCTTGGCACGAGCAGGCAGGCTTATCTCAGAGGCAGTGCGTAAAGCATTTGTGAACACATACAGTAATCAAGTGACAACACTACAGATGGACACCACACAAGTTTTATATCAAAAATAAGTATTCTTTATATAGATTTACCACAAGACCATAAACGGCAACAATCCACAATACTGTTACTTAAAAAGGGTAGTAGTTAACTTAAGTCTCTTTAGTTCTTAAATGCGACACTTTAAGTCAATGTACCTGTAGATGCGACACGCAGGGCAACAAAAGTGTTGCAACGATTTTGATGCGATGGAAGTTTGGTGCAAAGAAATAAAGACGTGAAGATCTTCCTGATGCGGCTCGCCTCTCCGATGGTGCAAGAAGACTCGACTCGATGCGTTAGCTGCAGCGGCGACACCCTTGTTCAGTGATGCGATAACAGCGGCTTTGGCGGCGACACTCTTCTCCGACGTTGCGAGACGCTTCCGCTCGATGCAATAACTGCAGCAGTTCCGCCGGCGGCACGCTTCTCCGTGGATGCGAGGTGCTTTTCTTGATGCAGTGCAATGCGACAGCTACAGCGGCGTCATCCAAGATGCGACGGCAGTGGCTGCAACGGCGACACGCTTCTCCCTCGATGCGAGACTCTTCTCTTGATGCGGTGACCCGCTTTTACAGGCTGCTTCTGTGGGTGGCACAACCAGTGCTGCAAGCCCACCAGCAGCATTTCGATTTACAAGCCCTGGGCACTCCTGGTGCACTGTACTAGGGTCTGACAGGTAAACCAAACCAACCAATCATGGAATCACAAATTCATACATCAATTTACAATAGGGAGCACTTGCACTGTGGCACTGGACAGCAGTGGCACAGTGCCCTGAGCATCTAACACCAGGCAACAGCAAAAATGGAAAGGAGACCCACGCCAAGGTGCCAGGTGTAACAGGTACCATCACATAAGTTACATGGAATTGACATTCAGCCTATATGCTCTAATAAGCTTTAAAAGCTCTCTGCAGGGCAGAACTGTCATGTTGAAAATGGTCAATGTATCTGCAATGGCATACATACATCGGTTCAGGGGTACAAAATCCATCTGACTTGTCAGATATGGCCAAAATACTTTGGATGCTCTGTCTAGAACACAAGATAAGCCTGAGAGCAGAGTACTTACCTAGGAAAGCCAATATTGCAGCAGATTGGAACTTGAGGTTCTTGAGCGACTACAGCAACTGGAAGCTGAACGAGAGCCACTTTAGATGTCTCTGTCGTTTGTGGGGTCCTTTGAAGGTGGATGTCTTTGCAAGCAGGTTGACATTTCAATTGAAGAAGTATTTCAGCTGTATGCCAGACGCGGGTGCTCAAATAGACAATGCAGTCCTGCAATCCTAGAAGGGAGCCTGAGCATCTGCCTTCCCCCCTTTTGCAATGATCCAGAGAGTTCTCCAGAAGGTGAGGCAGGAGCAATGTTCTCTGGTACTAGTTACTCCCATTTGGCCATCCCAGGCTTGGTTCCCAAAGACCTTGGAATTAGCTTGTGATATTTCCTTGCATCTACCTGGAGAGGAAGGCCAATTAAGGGATATGGATGGAAGAGAACACCCTCTGGTTCAGATAGGGATTTTGAGTCTTCTTGCCTGGAATATGTCAGGAGACCTAGCACAATGTTAGGCCTTTCGGGAAGAGCTGAGAAGCTCCTTGTGGAATCCTGGGCTCCAGGTACCCACTTTAGATACACTAGAATAGGGAAAACAGGGGTATGCTGGTGTTTGGAGAGGGACCTGAATTCCGAAGTTGTTAATTTCTTAGTAGAACGGTTGGACAGGGGCCTTAGCTAGTTATTTGCTACAGATCTGCAATTTCAGCAGGACATGTATAAGTGAACGGTAGGAGCATTGGAAAAAATGTCACAGTATGTAGAATTATTAAGAGTATTAGGTTAAGGAGACCTCCTAGACCTAATTATGAGACACTTTGGGACCCTAAACTAGTCCTGGATCTTTTCTCAGCATGGCCTAGTAACAGGTATTTGGATCGAAAGAGACTCTCTTATCTATGTAATTTCCTGTCATTGTTTATTGGACATTAGAGGTTTAGAGGTAAGTAACTGGGTTTATGACACGTTTGGAGTGAAATTAGAAATTATTAGGAGAACTAAAACTATGTCAGACACAATTATTTAGCCTAAGTTTGACTCCTGCAAAATCTTGTGTGTGGTAAATTGCATGAGAGAATATGATTCCAGAATGAGTGACCATCATCCTGATGGTGTTAATCAACTTCTTATCTCATTTGTGAAAACATTCAGGGCAATAACCTTTGCTTCAATAGCAAGATTGTTTAATTAAACATTGTATTTGGCAGGTGTTGACCTTAAGAAATTTCAAGTGCATTCTAAGAGAGGAGCTATGGCTAGCCAATTCTTCTAGAAAGGTGGCAGACTAGAGAAAATCCTTAGAGCTGCTGACTGGTCAAATTCTAATACCTTTGAATAACACTATTGTAAGCCAATCAAACACTTGTTGGATGTGGTTTTACAGGACTGCCAACATGCATAATCTTAGCCTTTGATCTTGTAATGAAATAGTGATTCTTCTAATTAAATGCCAAGAGATTTTCCCACCCTCCCAGCCCAAGGATAGGGTTGGTTTATGGATGAATAAATAACAAAAAATGTGTTTAAAGTCTAAGATTTAATTCAGTTAAAGTTATATGTAAGACATTCATTGCTTGTTCTAGAATTACTGCTCTATTACAAGTTTGCATGACAATGAACACTCTTCCTTGTTTTCAGATACTTCTCAGTAACGCGGTCCTACTTCAGCGTACCTTCTACTGGGAGTGTTATGCACCGGGAGAACTTCTTTCCATGGCTCAGCTATGAACTTCACTTACTGTTTTGGACTCGTCAATCAAAAGAAAAAGTACTTTTGATCACATTTCAAAGAGATGTCATATGTCCCGTGCAGGCTCATTGTAGATTTCCCTTTTTTAGCGTGAGCAAGTAGCAGGCTACTCTCTGCTTTGCACACATTACTATACAAACGTATCTTGCTTCATGCAACATTGTACTTTCACACAGACCCTACTGTTGTTTTTGTGTTCTGTTCTTTCCTGGGATTTAGTCTGATTACAGTAGACAAGGTCAAACAACTATGCCTCTTAATATTCTGTTCCAGTCAGGCTCTAGCACCTAGACACAACACACAAATGCAGCTGATATTTGGGAACACGTACTCTTTGTCATTTAGGAATGCACAGACATGAAAGCAGACAGACGAGATTGCTAGTCGGTCCCGGGCTCATGGGTAATAAGGTGGCAGGATAACTCAGTCCCTGCCTCCTCAGGTTATATAATCCCAAGCATAGTTCTGTGCCTCTGCAGAATCCTTGTAACATGGCGCCACCAGCGTTTGGTCTGGTACGTATATGTGGGACCTTTGAGTAGTGCTTGTGATCATCAACAAAATCCTCTGACCTGTGCCCGGAGATGTCCGTAGTGGGGGGTGTTACCTCCTCAGTTTGTAGGCACCTCCTATGTTGTAGGATTTTGAAGCTTGAATTTTAGAAGGTTTGTAACCCACTTTTGTACTGCAGTTGTAATCCCTTGTCGCTTCATATGGCTCAACCGGTTACAGTTCTGGTTGATTGTCGTGAGATTTACTCAGCATTTGGTACAAGACGGAGTCCACAATGCAGAGACTCCAGTTGTTTTTGTAGTCGAAGTGGATCCTACATACCACTTAAAAGTTTTTTTACTCCTGGGTTACGTTTCCCGCTGTTGATGCATTCCAAATGATAATACTTTTCATACTTGTACTGTAGTTAATGTTCCTGCAGGTTATCGCCCTTCTGCAATCATTGAGCTTCCTCTAACGGCCTGGGAGCACTAAATTTGGTTTAATGGCACCCTTCCCCATCCTCTTGCTTCTGTTCACATGTGCCCTTTAAGTATTGAAGGGCCGCGTGGTCTGTCTTGGCAGGCTTTACTCCTTATCCACATTATGCCACCGCTACTGTGGCAGATGTACGTTTGTTTTACTCCCAATTGGTCCATTCACATAGACGATTGATTCACTTTGTTGCACATGCCTTTTTGGCAGCTCCACTTTGGGCTGTGCCTCCTGTGCAGGCCCCACAAAGTAGAGGGCTTGTTATTAGCCCGGTTATTGTAAACTCTGTTCTGGACAAGCGACCCCTCAACTGTAAAGACTTTCCATTTTGGATTGCTCAAAAAATTAATCAGCTTGATGCTGTTTTTCCCCTTACTGGTCCTGTGGAGAAGGATAGGATCCTTACTATGTGTTTGCCTAGTGGTCTGTTCCCCCCCTCCTTGGCCGACTGCAACAGCTGGGGGATGTTGTTTGCCACAGTGTGTACACTTTGTTATGGAACCCCCTTGATGAGCGTTCTTCCAAACGTTCTCAAACATGTAAAGAACGAATATGGGTCAGGTCCTGTCCTAGATTTGGGGATGAATCTAGTGGGTAATTTTCCCATTGTCTCCAAAATTATTCTTTGATTATATGCCAGTAACTTTCTGCAGTGGCCTCAGCTGACCGTGTGCATGAGTTGCCTGTAATTATTTCAGATGTTTATACATCTTTAGGTCATAATAGTTTGGGGTCCAGACCTTCGGCACAATCAATGGGCAAGCCTCTTCCTGAAAAGGAAGGTTTTCCTAAGAAATCTTGGGATAAATTTAGGAAACAACAACAGAAGCCCAGGTCTCGTGGCAGGTCACCACCACCAGACACTTCTGAGTGACGATATGATTTGTGTGATCACACTAAAATTAAGACTCCGGAGCATTTTCAGGTTCCTCATCCTCGTTCTCCTCATTCCTTTCAGGAATCATCTCATCAACACTACAACAGGGGTGGGTCTCAAGATCGATGAGAAGGCGAGTCAGTAGAGCCAAAGCGGGACACGCAACGCTCTTTTGACAAATTCAAGAGAGCAGAACAGCCTCCGTATAGAGCTACATTCCAATAGAAGAAGTTTGCTTCATTAATAGCAAAATATGCCCCAGACAATGAGAAACCTTCTTCTGGACAGGAGTTTGGCAGTGACTGACCTCAACAGCACGGCGGAAGTCACCCTAGTGTGCAGGCTAGGGGTGGGCGGATTTTGCGTAGTCGCGCTACGCAAAGCACCACGAAACGGTAAAAATTCTCCGCAAGCACGCAGAAATTCTGTGAACACGCGGAATTGCTTGTTTGCAATGCTTTTTTACTGTTTGCGAATGCTGTTTGCATGCTCGGGGGGAAATATCTTGTGAACACGCATTTTGAGAACACGAACAAGCAAAAAATTCCGCGAAGCCGCGGAACACAGAATTTTGGGCAATTCCGTGTTCTCCGCGGACCGCAAAATTACCCAAATTCCGCAAATTCCGGGAGCGGAACGGAATTTAGCGCCTAGGCCTAGTGCAGACACTCTGCCAGTTTCTCAAAGCGAAGCAACTAACACCTTTGTAACAGTTGAGACTGCGTACACCCACGTTGCTCCTCCTGATGGACTATATCATTTAGATATTCTGATTGAAGGTGATATTAAATGCACCATTAATGCTATTTTTTAAGATAATCAGACTTCTTATAAAATTTGCTAGCGGAGGTCAAATGGCATCCTGCCTTTATTCTCGCCCGTCCTCGAGGCGAGGAAATAATTTTACCTTCTTTTACACATCACTTCCCGGATGAGACCAAGTATGCTTATGCTTCTGAGTGGGCCCTGACTTTAGGCCCTGCCTTATACCGCAACCAGGCTGGTTGGGACAAGGATTCCCCATTACATGTTATTCTGATTTGTTCCACCCTCCACCCTCAGCCTCAATATCCAATTAAACGTGACGCTAAAGCATCCATTAAACACATCTTGCGCAACTTGAGTATCAGGGTGTGATTGAGACCTGTTGTCAAGGCGTGCCTGACCTCCTTACTCTACACACGGGGGCAGAATGTCGCAAGTTCCCAATGCCACTCCCAGCGTTCCCAGTGCTCAACGCTCTTAGTATGCGAGGACACCGAGGAACTCTAGGGGGGGGAAAGGGGATGGGATAGAGAAGAGACAGTCACTTTTCGACCTTCTCGGTTCTTCGGTATGTCGCTCTTCTATCTTCTTAAGAGACTGGATAGGTGAAGTATTCTCTATAAAAGAAAAATGATTGTTATACTCCTTATAATTTCCTAGTTTTATCTTGATCCTTGTGTACTGTGAATTCTCCCTCAGTGTACCTACCCTATCCTCTTGTGACCAATGCTCCTCTTCTTTCTTTCTTTGGACTACTATCTTGCGTAGT
This sequence comes from Triturus cristatus, assembly GCF_964204655.1. Taxonomy (NCBI): domain Eukaryota; kingdom Metazoa; phylum Chordata; class Amphibia; order Caudata; family Salamandridae; genus Triturus; species Triturus cristatus. The sequence continues at coordinate 468,044,222 of NC_140593.1, forward strand.
TCCTGCATTGTCGCTGCAACTATAAATGGAATATTATTACTCTTATTCTGGCCTTTTCCTCTACTCTTCTAATGCTTGTGTTTTTCCCTTTTCTAGGGGACTCCTTACCCTCGAACTCAGATTGCGCTCTTCAACTGGATTCTGTGTAAGGTAGGTAGGTTTATGTACAAATCCTTGTTCTCTTGTTTTCTCGATGTTTTTATGTATATGAGTCTTTTCTCTCCTTTCTTCCTATGGGTACCATTCTCTCCTCAGGAACTCCGGTGCGAGCTACGCACCTCGCCTACTATTTTGTGCAAGCTACGCTTCTCTATCAACTACTGATGTGCGTGCTTCATTTTTCTCTCTTCAGGAACTGTAATTCTCGCCTCCTAAAATGCGATACCTAAAACTCCGGTTATTCTAGGATAATTGTCTTATACATTCTCCACGCTGTTCTTTTCCTGTATTAGCGCTACCTTTTAGCGACCAACCAGTTTGTATTTCCCTACCGTTGCATGAGAGGGAGCCTTTTGACTAAACTGAAAATGCGAACTGGATACTAAAACAATTCTCCATCTGTAACATACATGCAATTGGAACAGTCTTACCTGCAAACTTCTTTTCTCTCAGGTAATTTCTTCTTCCTCGAACAAACTACTTCTCAAGGCACTACTCGGAATTCTCATGTGCTGTGAACGCGACGACGTGACTTCCCTGACTAAACTTTGCGACGCGTCTCTCCACTCGACCTACTCTTCTCAGGAACTTGGTGAAGTGCACCGCTGTGACGGCTCTGCACCTGTAACATCGTGATTGTAAAGGAATGCTAGAGCGCTAACCTGCTGCTCCAACGTTCCTATCTCGGCAGCCATCTTGGGTTCCGTTTGGTCTCTACCTGAACTTGAAAGACCGCGCTTCTTCTTCAGAGCATTATTTCTTAATATTTTAACCCTGACTGATGACTTTCCTAATACCCTTGGTCTGACAGTCCTGACAGTACCCCCTCTCAAAGAGCTTCCTCCCTGCTTGGGTTTATTTGGAAATCTTCTATGAAACTCCCTAATCAATTGAGGGGCATGTACATTAGAGGATGGCTCCCAGGATCTTTCCTCAGGCCCATAGTTCTTCCAGTCCAGCAAGTAATACAATTGTCCCTTTTGTACCTTAGCATCTAATACCTGGTGTACCTCAAATTCCTCTCCCTGCTCAGTTTGGATGGGTTTTGGAGATTTTTTTACTCGTAAAGCATTTGAAACCTTTTTTAATAAAGAGACATGAAACACAGGGTGAACCCGTAAGCCTTTAGGCAATTGCAACTGATAATTGACTGCACTTAGCCTTTTCTCAATCAAATAGGGGCCTACAAATCTTGGCTGAAACTTCCTTACTCCCTTGAGTCTAAGATACTTCGTGTTTAACCATACTTTATCCCCTGCCTGTAAGTCTGGTTCCTTTCTTCTTTTCTTATCAGCATAAAATTTGTAACTTGCCTTTGCTTTGGTTAAATTGTCAGTGGCTGATTTATGTACTCGTGTTAGATGTTCTACCAAATTGGTCACCGCAGGCACATCTACCTCCTGAAAGTTTAGAGATTGATGGGGATGCCTGTGTTCAAATAAAAAGGTGAGTAACCGGTAGACATATTTTTTGCATTGTTATGTGCAAACTCTGCTGCCCACAAATAATCCGGCCAATCACCCTCTTGCTCTAACAAACACAACCTTAGGTACTGCTCTAGTTCCTGATTGGTTCGTTCGGTTTGGCCATCGGTTTCTGGGTGATAGCTAGTGGTATACCTAGAATCTATACTCAATTTTTGTGTGAAGGCCTTCCAGAAATACGATAAGAATTGGGAGCCCCTGTCTGATATCAACACCTTAGGGATTCCATGAGCTCGAACTATGTTCTGACTAAAGGCCTGTGCCAAGATTGCTGCCGTGGGAACCCCTTTTAATGGTATGAAATGGGCCATCTTGGTAAATGCGTCTACGCACACCAATATTGTGTCGAAACCTTTACTAGACGGTAAATCAACTATTAAATCTAAGATTATATTGTGCCATGGGTGAGGGGGAGTGGGCAAGGGTTGCAGTAACCCCTTAGGCACTTGTCGTTCAGACTTCCCCCTAGCGCAAGTCTCACAAGTGGTTACGTAATGTCTCACATCCTTTATGATGTTTGGCCACCAAAAACGCCGTCTCACCAGGTCTTCAGTCTTTGCAATGCCCTTGTGCCCAGCCAAGATGTCATCATGACTTTCTTTCAAGGCCTTTTGCTGCATTTCGAGTGTTGGCAGATAAAGAGCTCCATGATGATACGGTAAACCTCCACGTATCTCTCGCCCAGGATCTTCTTTAACCCAACTCTCCATTTCAGCCAGAGGCATCGATACTTGATCTTGCTCTTCTTGCGACTCACTCAATACCGCCCCAATTATCTTCTCTGCTGGTAGGATTGTCTGCACCTTGACTTCTTCTGTAACCCCTTCAGTTCCTCTTCGGGACAAAGCATCGGCCTTACCATTTTGTGAACCAGGACGGTAAGTAATGACAAAGTCATAATCCGCGAAGTATAGGGACCAACGTAATTGTCTGGGGGTTAAGGTTCTGGCTGACTTCATAAATTTTAAGTTTCGATGGTCAGTATAAACAGTTACCACATGTCTCGCCCCCATCAGGTAATGCCTCCATTCTTTGAACGCATCTTTGATAGCTAACAGCTCTTTCTCAGTAATTGTGTAGTTGGCTTCTGCTGCCGTTAACTTCCTAGAACGATAAGCCACTGGATGCAGCTGCCCGGTGCTTTTGTGTCTTTGAGACAACACACTCCCCAAGGCCCCATTGGAGGCATCGGTTTCCACAAAGAATGGCTCAGATGGATTTGGATGGAGCAGTATTGGTGCCGTGGTGAAGTCCTTCTTTAGTTGATTAAATGATTTTTCTGCTTCCGAAGTCCATTCAAAATGGACTCCCTTCTTGAGTAACCTTGTCATTGGAATCAATTTCTGAGAAAAGCTTGGAATGAACCTAATTCGCAAATCCTATGAAACTCTGGATTTCTTTTACCATTTTTGGAGACTCCCATTCCAACACCTCCTTGATCTTGTTCTCATCCATGGTCACTCCAGTTGGGGCTAGCACAAAACCTAAGAACTCCACAGAGGATACGCTAAAAGCACATTTCTCCAATTTGACAAACAAACTGTTTTCTCGCAATCTCTGCAAGATCTTAACGTGCTCTGTGTGTTCTTCTACAGTGTTCGAGTAGATTAGAATGTCATCAATGTACACGATGGCGTTTCTATCAATGAATTCTTTCAACACATCATTTATGAAATGTTGAAAAGCGGCTGGGGCGTTGCACAAGCCATAGGGCATTACTTGATATTCAAAAAGCCCATGTTTTGTCCTGAATGCCGTCTTCCATTCGTCTCCTTCACGAATTCGGACTAGATGGTACGCCCCTCGTAAATCCAGCTTGGTGTGGATCTTGGCTTCCTTCACCTGGTCCAACAGTACGGAGATTAACGACAAAGGATATCGATTCTTAATAGTTATCCGATTAATTGCACTGTAGTCTATACACGTTCTCAATTCTCCACTTTTCTTCGCGATAAAAAAAAGTGGAGAAGAGACTGGGGATTGTGATGGTCTTATAAATCCATTTTCTAAATACTTCTGTAGATATTTTTTCAAATGTTCATCTTCCCGCTCAGTCAAGGCATAAATTCTGCTACAAGGGAGACTGCATCCTGGCTCTAATTAAATTTTACAATCATAACCCCTATGTGGGGGAAGCTTCTCAGCCTCCGCTTCACAGATTGCGGATTCTCTTTCACTTAAATGAAAAGTGGGCGTCTTCTCTTGATCTCGTTGACATTCCTGATAACAGTTTTCTCTACAGTATTTGGAGTTTAGTGTTACTGTATGCGCTTCCCAATCGATGGTAGGGTTGTGCTCTGTGAGCCATGGCAGCCCCAGAATCAACTGGAACTGTGGAGCATCAATTAAATTGAATTGTAAACTTTCTCGATGTCCTTCCTCAGATTCCAATTCCACTGGTTCCGTATGGCTCACTATGGGCCCTGATGATAGATTTGTTCCATCGACCGCTCTGACAGCCTCACTCTTTTCCTTCATAATTGCCTTTAGTCCGATCTTCACTGCAAATTTTAAATCACAAAAGTTGCCTGTCGCCCCTGAGTCAACCATAACAGTTACTTGTTTCAAGGTTCTTTCTCTGTACCGTAACGTCATCATCATCACCAAATGTGGAGCTGCCGACTGTAAGGTGTGCGCCAAGGTATGTTTGGTTGGAGCTGTTTCTGTATTAGCAACCACCAGTCCAACTCCACTTACTGATGGTGCAAGGCGTTTTCCGACGTCTTCTGTTTGGGCTTCTTAGGACAATCCCGGACAAAATATCCAGAAGCGCCGCAATATAGACACTGCTTGTTCGCCCTCCGTCTTTCCTTCTCCGCTTTAGAGAGCGGTCCTCGGATGGTTCCTATTTGCATAGGTTCACTCCCACGAGTCGAGTCATTTTCCTTGCTGCTTTCTGTTCTCACATGATCAAATCTGGCCACACTGGGGCGATTGTCTCGTTTCCTCTCTCCTCTTCTCTCACTCTGACGGAAATCGATTTCTAAAACTAGATCTATTAGTGCCGAAATTCTGCAGGTCGATTAGGTACTTGTGCTAATGCATCCTTTAATTCGTCTCTCAAACCTCTGTAGAACACAGCTGCTCTCTTGTTCTCCGGCCATTCTGTCTCCACCACCAATTTATTGAACTGAGCTAAATATGCCACCAAATCTCGATTGCCTTGTCTGATTTCCAATAATTCGTTATCAGTTGCCTGTGAGACTCTTCTTCTGTCAAAGATTTGGGGGAATTCTTTTTTAAAATCATCTAAATCATATAAGAGCGGAGCATTGCTGGTCACCAAGGGCATGGACCAAGACGCTGCATCCCCACTTAAATAAGACAGGATAAATGCCACGCGAGACTGCGCATCGGGGAAAAGTGCTGGACGACACATAAAGTGTAATGTACATTGTGTTAGGAAAACTTGCGCCTTTTGGGGGTCTCCACTGAAACGTTCAGGGGGTGCCAAAGGAATTACTGGGGACAGGGAGTGAATTCCTTGTGTAGTGACCTTAGGTTGGGAGTCTGGTGCATCACTGGAACTTCCTTCAGGATATGCGGAATATCTTGGACCAGACACCATACTATTCATCTTTAAGGTTAAATCTGTAGTTTCTTTCCTCAACTCCCTATTCTCTTCTCTCACTAAACCCAACTCCCTTTGAATTCCCTCCAGGATGTCTCCTAACTTTTTTAGGTCCAATCCTTCCGCCATTCTGCTCGAGTGCGAACAACTACGTGGGCACTTCACTCTGTCAAGGCGTGCCTGACCTCCTGACTCTACACACGGGAGCAGAATGTCGCAAGTTCCCAATGCCACTCCCAGCGTTCCCAGTGCTCAACGCTCTTAGTATGCGAGGACACCGAGGAACTCTAGGGGGGGAAAGGGGATGGGACAGAGAATAGACAGTCACTTTTCGACCTTCTCGGTTCTTCGGTATGTCGCTCTTCTATCTTCTTAAGAGACTGGATAGGTGAAGTCTTCTCTATAAAAGAAAAATGATTGTTATACTCCTTATAATTTCCTAGTTCTATCTTGATCCTTGTGTACTGTGAATTCTCCCTCAGTGTACCTACCCTATCCTCTTGTGACCAATGCTCCTCTTCTTTCTTTCTTTGGACTACTATCTTGCGTAGTTCCTGCGTTGTCGCTGCAACTATAAATGGAATATTATTACTCTTATTCTGGCCTTTTCCTCTACTCTTCTAATGCTTGTGTTTTTCCCTTTTCTAGGGGACTCCTTACCCTCGAACTCAGATTGCGCTCTTCAACTGGATTCTGTGTAAGGTGGGTAGGTTTATGTACACATCCTTGTTCTCTTGTTTTCTCGATGTTTTTATGTATATGAGTCTTTTCTCTCCTTTCTTCCTATGGGTACTATTCTTTCCTCAGGAACTCCGGTGCGAGCTTCGCACCTCGCCTACTATTTTATGCAAGCTACGCTTCTCTATCAACTACTGATGTGCGTGCTTCATTTTTCTCTCTTCAGGAACTGTAATTCTCGCCTCCTAAAATGCGATACCTAAAACTCCGGTTATTCTAGGATAATTGTCTTATACATTCTCCGCACTGTTCTTTTCCTGTATTAGCGCTACCTTTTAGCGACCAACCAGTTTGTATTTCCCTACCGTTGCATGAGAGGGAGCCTTTTGACTAAACTGAAAATGCGAACTGGATACTAAAACAATTCTCCATCTGTAACATACATGCAATTGGAACAGTCTTACTTGCAAACTTCTTTTCTCTCAGGTAATTTCTTCTTCCTCGAACAAACTACTTCTCAAGGCACTACTCGGAATTCTCATGTGCTGTGAACGCGACAAAGTGACTTCCCTGACTAAACTTCGCGACGCGTCTCTCCACTCGACCTACTCTCCTCAGGAACTTGGTGAAGTGCGCCGCTGTGACGGCTCTGCACCTGTAACATCGTGATTGTAAAGGAATGCTAGAGCGCTAACCTGCTGCTCCAACGTTCCTATCTCGGCAGCCATCTTGGGTTCCGTTTGGTCTCTACCTGAACTTGAAAGACCGCGCTTCTTCTTCAGAGTATTATTTCTTAATATTTAACCCTGACTGATGACTTTCCTAATACCCTTGGTCTGACAGTCCTGACACCTGTGTCCCTTGTATGAATAATCCTCGGTTTCCGATTTTGAAACCTGATAGTTCCTATCACATCGTCTTGGATTACAGACATTTGAATAGTTATACACAGTCTTTCGCAGTGCAGAATACGCATAGGACAGCTCTGGTTAAAAATATTGTCCATAAAACATTCAAGACTACGCTAGATATTTCTAACGATTCTTTCAGTCACAACCTGGCTCCTGAGAGCCGTGGCTGGTCTGAAATTATCGCCCTCGATTCCCAGTGCCAATATGCCCATTTACCAATGGGGTATAAGAATTGCCCCGGTGTCTTTACAGTGCATATTGTGTCCCTTTTATATGACATTGATCCTGAAGCTTTGTCCTATGTCGATGACATATACCTTACCAATGATGAACTATACTCATTTGGCGAGAGTGGATGTTATTATTACGTGATTCTCTGAACTTGGTTACAAGTTCAATTTTACAAAGTCGCACATTGAGCTCCTTGCTGTGCTTTTTCTTGGTTATGAATTTACCAATGATGGTAGGGGTTTGGCCCCTCATTTTTGAAACAATGTGCTCCATTGCAACCCCCTTCTATGCTCAAAAAAATGCAGTCTCTGCTTGAATTTGTAAATTACCGTAGAACATACATTCACTATCCTCGGCGAATTCAACCTCTTTATTATTTGATACACCCTACTTTATGCCATTTCTTCCTGGCTTCCAGAACATACTGCGGTCCTAGGTGATTTGCAGTCAGATCTGCTAGCGACGCAGTTCCTACAGACCAGGATTAATACCACGATTATGGTCAATTGGTTTCACTAATGTAACATTCAATGAAGGAGACACAGTCCCCATCACTTAAAAATCGCGGTTGTACACTTCTGCTGAAATGCTTTTGTCTTCAAACCGAGAACATTTTGACTATGGTGCAAATGGCCATCCTTAAAGAATGACCATTTACTCAAGATAAACACATCTTTCTCATTGCACATGTGCCTGCCTTAGAGGCATTTACATAGTGTTCCTAATTCAAATGCCTTTCACCCTCATTGGATTCAATGGGCTACGTCTTTAACATCTGTTGATGTTTCCATTGTTTTTGACCCTTTCTTGCAAACACAAGAGTTTCTTCATTATGAACATGTTCATCCTCTGCCTTCTTCACTTCTTCCTCTTGATCAGTATAAATGTATCATTTACACTGATGGTTTAGAAAAACAGGCCATTGGTTCTAAGCAGATTTATTCTGCAGCTTGCGCTATTGTTGTAGGCACTATGATCGATGGTGTTTTCAACTCCACTTTGATTCATACTCAGTCTCAAGGAGACTGTACAGCACATTTGAACGATCAGAAAGCACTGCTTTTAGCTCTTAAGAATTCTGATCCTGACTCGTTCACACTCGTGGTGTGTAAGAAAGGTCCCTCTGTAACAATTCCTACAGTGGGTGATCACTTGATACCCAACTCAGACCGCAGACACTCTTTGATAGTAGCTGCTCATGAGGGGATGGCCTCTGTGCATACAGGGGCTGCTGCCACTGTTCCACTTTTACAGCAATGTTATTGGTGGCGAGGCTTATACCAGCAAGCTCATCGTTATGCCCTATGTTGTGATGTTTGTTAACAAATTAACATTAGACTGTGTCCTGTCCACCACAGACACATCCATATATTTCAAATCAGCCTTTTGGCAGTATTTATCTTGATAATTGCACTCCCCTTGTTTAAGATAATGCATTCAAATATATTTTGTTTGCAGTAGATTCTTGCTCTAGATTCCCTTGAGTCTGGCCTCAGTGCTCAGCTGTCACTCAAACTATTATTAAGGATTTGCAAGTCTTTGTTGGAACTTATGCCTGTGGCGCCTTCCATTCGGACCAGGGTCCGGCTTTCGGCTCCAAGGCGTACCGTGATTCAATGGCGTTGATGGGGGTGCAGGTGCATTTCTCATCTCCATAAAGGCCCAGGGGCAATTCTGTTGTGGAGCGGATGAACATTGACTTAAAGCAGTCTTTAACATCAAGGGTATTAGGTACATATCGTGGCTGGTTAACTCATCTGTATGGGGTTCAACCAGTGCTTAATAACCTCCCTAAAATATCCCTGGGTGGGTGAATAGTGATTAGTGATTAAGAAAGAATTTGCTCCCTCCTACTGTGCTCTGGTTTAAGTGCTTCGTCTTCAGGGTATCCAAACTATGATTTACCTACACTTCCAGGATGCAAACAATAATGGCTTTGTTTCCATTGAACATGTCAGGTTACACCATATGGCCAATCCTAAATAGTATTTCTCGAGGTGTTCATACACAGAAAGTCACTTTACAGCCTGTGACCACCATCCTTGCTGATTCTCCACGGCTGCAGGAGGGGGATGTCAAGTCTTCAGTTGACCTGGTACCTGTTACACCTTCTTCATGCTCCATTGACCTGGTTCCTGTTACAACTTCTTCTCACTCCGTAATGGACATTGTTTATTTTGATCCTCCAGTCGAGACCCCTGCTGCGATACAAGAATCAAGTCTACATGCAGAATCACAGCCTCCTTTGTTCCAGCTGAGTACTTCTGGTTATTATATTGATCAAGATGACTTTTCTTCAGACAGTTCTTCATTGTCTTCAGTTTTTCCCGCAACACTAGCACGAATTTGCATCTTCATCTCCTTGTTAAAACGCACTTATCTAGTCCCATCGTCAATAGATCTTGCTCGGGTTACTGTGGTATTCTTTTTCATGTGTATTGGATTTGTGACAGTTTTCTTTCCTTTTAATCATTGGACAATACCTCCCAGAACATTCTGCTGCAGAACTGGTCGACGGAGAGCTGGCCCCACATTCTTCCTCACATAAAATGAAAAGAGATCAGTGTCTAGTTAACATTTCAGCAGTCTAAGGCACGGATGTAATTGTATGAGATAAAGTACCATTCAATATATTTGGTCCTACGGAGACTATGCAGATACCATATGTGTTCGAAATTTCCATGGGTGATGTCATAGTACCTGTGTTACATGTGGATGATTGGGATGCTGATGCTATGAGATCCATGTTTTCTGGATTGCAATATTACACTCTCTCTCTGACAATGAGGATTTATATTTAAATTCTACTAACTATGCCAATTTCTTCTATTATCAACATTATGAATGTAATTGTTTGCATAGAATGAACGGACAGTGTCCCCAATATAATTATACTCAATGGGAGAATTGCCCAACTCCACCTCGTGGTGGCTCAAAAACAGAAAGACTGAAGTATCCATATTTCACCAGTTATAATACTTCAGACCCGAAATTATACTATTTTAAATAGGTTCCTACTCCCTCAAAGAAATATATGCTTACTCAAACTAGGTTAATCTATACAGCGTTCTAACCCTGAAAGGCTATGATTATTGGAAAGATAATATAGACCTAAAGTCAGTTTGGGGCACTAAGTCCTGGCAAGTCCAAGGTACAGAATCTCTATTTCGTGCTTGTCTCATTTAAATAACACAGTCCAGCAGACTACTTGTCTAGGACTGGTTAGAAATAAAAAAAATGAATACTCCAAGTATTCCATCCCTAGCCCCTTTCAATAATGTGGGTAAATTATATCAACAATGGTTAGAACATTCCTCATTGTCTGCCATGAAACATCATCTGTCTCTCCTGTCTGCAGACATGAATTTAGCTGATTTCCATTTGGGTCCAAAATCCCCCCGTTATAAACGATTTGTTTATGCAGCTTATAATGAAATTTGGAAATAGTTACAAATGGAAGCTGCAGTACATTCACGCCAAATCGATCAAGATAATTTGCGTAAAGTACTTGTTGTGATAGACAACAGTATAAATACTTTGTCATCTCACATTTATACCTTAGATAATATTGTATTGTTTGTTACTGATAATGTGCACAATGATATGTCTACAATATATGGTGGTTAGAATCAACTTAAATCAATCTCGCAATTTAGTTGGACACTCCAAACACTTAAGAACGGGTGTGTTCCCTGGCATTATCTAAATTCCACTGCTTTGTTCTTACCGTTTAATTTGACAAGTAGACAGCAATCAATGGCTACGCAAGATGCTGTTTATTCCATGTTGCACTTAGAGATACTTGAACAGCTTCCACAGCAGAAACATCAGCTGCAGACTGGTTAATACACAGGGTTATTTTGTTACCTATCTCTACTTTTCAGTTCACTGCGTGTATGAAACACTTCCTGGTAGGTAGATATGAATTTCTTGGGAGGAGGCATATACAATAATTGTGGTGCCTGCCATTTGCATATCATTGACAACGGGCTAAAAGCAAGGATTTCCTTACAGGTGAGGAATGCAACTCTACTGCAGGTCATTTCCTTGTTTGTCAGCTTCTAAAGATTTATGGCACCTGTAATGTGTCTGCCCCTAATTTGGCTTGTTATTTAAAAGGAACTCCAGTTCCCGCTATTATTCCAACTCTTACATTGCTTTTGAATGGAAGCTATATTGTCCTTAATAATCAGGACTGTTGCAGTCTGCGGGCAGAAATCCCGTATGTAGTGTCGGTTTCCCAGTTAGTTACTTGCTGCAACAATGCCCTGTTTCCCCCTCCACACAGGAGTGTTGATAGTTCATTGTGGCCTTTTTATTCAAAGTTTGAAAACAGATTTCAATAAGCTAAGCAGACTCAAAGGGTTATTGTTTCAAAAAGAAGTTGCTCTCACTTCAGCTTGTGAAACCTTTGAATTGCAGGTGGCGAGAACTTCTAGTAAAATACAGTCATTGTTAAACACAAATTTCCCCCTACATTTCGGTGAACTGATGCATCAGATATTTAAAGTGTCTGATGCCACGGGCCTGGTCCACATTTTAAACTTGTGGGCTCCGGCCTCGTGACCTCATTTCAAACTATGTTTGGAGTAATGCCAGCTTTTATGCATTCTATTTTTCAAGTTTCAAGTTCATTGGGTTGCCGCTGCTGCAGTCGAGAACCCTGCTGCATTACAGGAGCAAGTCTACTTGCAGAATCACAGCCTCCTTTATTCCAGCTGAGTACGTCTGGTTATTATATTGATCAAGATTTTTATTCACACAGTTCTTCGTTGTCTTCAGTTTTGCCAACAATACTAGCACAAATTTGCTACTTTATCTCCTGGTTAAAACACACTTATCTAGTCCCATCATGGATAGGTATTTTGATCATGTTTTCTATGGTATTCTTTTTTATGTGAATTGGATTTGTGACAGTTTCCTTTCCTTTTAATCAATGGACACTACGTCCCAGAACGTTTTGCTGCAGAACTGATCAACAGAGTGCTGGCCCCACATTCTTCCTCACATAAAATGAAAAGAGACCCGTCCCTAGTTAAAATTTTAGTGGTCTCAGTCACGGATGTAATTGTACAAGATGAAGTATCATTCAATATATTTGTCCTATGGAGACCATGCAGTTACCATATGTGTTCGGATTTCCATGGGTGATGTCATAGTACCCATGTTATATTTGGATGATTGGGATGTTGATGCCATAAATTCCATGTTTTCTGACTTGCAATATTACACTGTCTCTGACTCTGAGAATTTATATTTAAATTCTGCTAACTATGCCAATGTCAGAAGTGTATAGTTCCTCAGGAGCAGTACCCTCAAGAGGCCCACCTTCCGGCAGCTCTGACCCTGAGTAAAAAACACCAGAGGATCAAAGTGGCCAGATGAGGGCAAGGGAATTAGGGAGGGTACTGCAGGGAGGGAGATCTGGAATGACAGCAAACCACAATTGAGCTCTAAATTGTAGTATTTTCCTTATAGATCTAAATATATTACATGCACTAAGAACCACTCTTACCTGAAATAAAACAATCAGCAAATTATTCGCAAATCAGCAGTGTCCAATGTGTGACACAACACACCCCTCGCAAAATAAGGAATCACAAATGTTGTGATTCCCTATTTTGCAATGGCATTTAAGGAATCGCAAATTGTGATTCCTTAAATTCAATGTAAGAAGCACCGAAAAAGTGCCATTTGGCCCTAAGGAATCGCAAATTACCACCAACTTCAAGTTGGTGGTAATTTGCGATGTCTTTGAAAAATGCACTTTTTTGCATTTTTCAAAGTGCCATGTGGCACATATACATGCCCTTAATGCATGTATGTGTGTCACATGCACATTTCAGGGGTGCAACAGGGTGCCTTTTTGACACCCTGGCACCCTTGAAATTGAATTCTCAATTTGCGATTCTCTAATTGAGAATCGCAAATTGAGAATGTCTTCCCATTCATTCCTATGGGCCTCTAGGCCCATAGGAATAAATAGGGAGGTATTCCTTAAATGCCAATCACAATTTGCGATTCGCAATTAAGGAATATGTAGGATTCACAATTTTAATTGCAAATCCTACATACATAGCATTTTGCGATTCTCAAATAGCGATTCGTAAAAAATCGCTATTTGAGAATCGCAAATGGACATTTTCATACATATGGCCCAAAGTTCTTTGAGAATTGTTCAAAAAATTTCTTTGAAGATTTTCTATATGATTTGAGGCAAAGAATCACACTATCTGTGAATAACTTCTACAATGTCTTTGAGGAGATTTCACAATATCACACGATTAAATAAACTCTGAATATCTTGGTTTTAAAGGTTCTCTTTAAGTTTGTACGTTACTCATCATATGTGCGCTCCTTAAAAACAATCATATGTGCATATTAATTTCATCATTTAATAATTAGCACTATTATTGTAATTATCCTTTCTCTCTTTTAATTCCCACAAGTTCCGTGAATGTCAGCTCACATAGCGAGTTCATGAATATTAGCGCAATTAGACACTAAGCATACTTTCTTGCCATGGAGTGTCTTTGAATGGGAGCGTGCACCTTCCTTCAAAATCCAAGGATAGACCAGAAAAGCAAAAAAACTGTTATCTCCTACCTTTGCGGCTGTCACAGCACCAAGGACCGGAAGGGGAATATCACCGGGAGCGCCGTACAAGAACGAGAGCAATCCTACCGGCAGAGCTGCACCCGAGCGGGAAGAGAACGGCTTTAGACTTCAGGCATCGCAGCACGAATAATCTGCAAGGCCGCGGCTGGGCGTGGTGGTCTTTTATAGCTGGAGCATAATTACGGTGGCTGCAACACAGCAAAATAAAAAATAACGCAAACTTGGCTAAAATAAAACAAAATAGACCAAAAGGTTACAAAATGGGAACTACTAAAAATAATTTTGGAGCATATTCTTCCTGGAAGCTTAGGTCAGACAGTTTTTTAGTAATAACATACACTCCTTAATATTGTCAAAACGGAACTTGCACTCCTGATGAATAACAAAGATGCACACTGGCCAGTATGAGATAATACCAATGGAACTTGTGTTTGCAGCAATGGTTATGAGTCTTGTCAGTGCAATTAGCGCACACTGCGCTGTTTGTTTGAAAAGTTGTAACAAAAACACACTGAGCTGGAGGATGAGCTGGAGGATCATGACAGCCAATTTGTTCTATTATCAACAATATGGCTGTCATTTTTTGCATAGAATGAATGGACAGTGTCCCCAATATAATTAAACTCAATGAGAGAATTGCCCAACTCCACCTCAAAAACAGCAAGGTTGAAGAATACATATTTTACCAGTTATAATGCTTCAGACCCGAAATCATACTATTTTAAATTGGTTCCTACTCTCTCCAAGAAATATATGCTTACACTAACTAAGCTAATCTATACAGCATCCTTCATGAGGAACTAGCCCTGAAAGGCTTTGATTATTGGAAAGATAATATAGACTTAAAGTCAGTTTGGGGCACTAAGTCCTGGCAAGTCCGAGGTACAGAATCTCTATTTCGTGCTTGTCTCATTTAAATAACAAAGTCCAGCAGACTACTTGTCTAGGACTGGTTAAAATTAAAGACTTGAATTTCCCAACTATTCCATCCCTTGCCCCTTTCAATAATGTGCAATCTTATACAAATTATAATGAAGAGCAATTGCATATAATGATACAAAATGGTACATTTTGTTTTCCAGGTATGGTTCTGGGTGGGTGGTTACTATGGCCGATAGACACTAATGTTTGTCATGCTCGTTTTTTCAACTCGCCATCTGGGTTCAAATCAAATAGACCTGATCCTCGATATTCTCAATCCACATACCCTAACACTGGTACCAATTACTATGTGGGTAAATTATATCAACAATGTTTAGAACATTCCGCATTGTCTGCCATGAAACATCATCTTTCTCTCCTTTTTGAAGACATGAATTTGGCTGATTTCCATTCTGTCCAAAAGTAAAACCCCCCTGTTCTATATGATTTGTTTATGTGGCTTATAATGAAATTTGGAAATCGTCACAAATGGAAGCTGCAGTACATTTACGCCAAATCGATCAAGATAATTTGGATAAAGTACTTGCTGTAGTAGAGACCAGTATTATTACCTTGTCATCTCACATTTATACCTTAGATAATATTGTATTGTCTGTTACTGATATTGTGTATAATGATATGTCTACATTATATGATGGTTAGAACCAACTTAGATCCATCACGCAATTTAGTTGGACTCTCCAAACACTTAAGATCAGTTGTGTTCCCTGGCATTATCTCAGTTCCACTGCTTTGTTCTTACCGTTTATTTTGACAAATAGCCAGCAATCAATGGCTACGAAAGATGCTGGTTATTCCATGTTGCACTTAGAGAAACCTGAACAGCTTCCATTTACAATAGCAGAAACACGATCTGTAGTCTGGTTAATACACAGGGTTATTTTGTTACCTATCTCTACATTTCAGTTCACTGCTTGTATGAAACACTTCCTGGTAGGTAGATATACATTTCTTGGGAGCAGTTATATACACAAATTGTGGTCCCTGCCATTTGCATTTCATTGTCAACAGGCTAAAAGCAAAGATTTTCTTACAGGGGAGGAATTCAGCTCCACTGCTTGTCATTCTCTCGTTTGTCAGCTTCTAAGGATTTATGGTGTCTGTAATGTGTTTGCCTCTAATTTGGGTTGTTATTTAAAAGGAACTCCAGTTCCCACTATTATTCCAACTCCTACATTGCTTTTGAATGGAGGCTACCTTGTCCTCAATAATCAGGACTCTATGAGATGGTATTTCCCGGAGCTCTTATGTAGAGACCAGCTACATCGAGATGAGCTTCACAAAGCGATCAGAGACTTCTTCCTACTTAATGACCCTACCGACACATCTCTAGCGACCAACTGAGATACATTCAAGGCACTTATCAGGGGCCACTGCATCTCCCTTGCCTCCTCCCTCAGGAGACTCCAAACCAAAGAAAGCCTAGAGGCTACAGAGGGAAGGATAAAGCAAGCACAATCTTAGCTAAACAATTGTGGGTCAAGCAAGAGAAAGAATATGTAAAGCAAATTCTAGACGACTATGGCACGAGCCACGTCAGTGAATTCATGACTTCTATCAAAACCTGTACCGAGCTTACTCCCTCAGGGAGCCCGAGCAAACACAATACTTAACTGCCCTCGACTTGCCCCAACTCTCGGATGCCGCAAATGATGCTATTGGTGTGAGTATTTCCCTGGAAGAGGTCCATGCTGCAATTGACTCCTTAAAACGCCACAAAGCGCCAGGGACTGACAGCTTCACCGCTCAATTTTATCACACCTTTGTGGCTGATTTGGGCCCGCACCTAACCACGTTATTTAACGATATTTCATCCCGACAGGCGGTGACACCATCTATGGGCGAAGCGCTGATCTCGATTAATCCGAAACCCGGGAAAGATCCACAGAAATGCTCATCATATCGTCCCATTGCCCTTCTTAACTTAGATGCCAAATTATATTAAAAGATTGTAGCTATCCGGCTTTAGAAATTTCTCCCTGATCTCATTCATCCCGATCAATCAGGGTTCATCAAGGGGCGACAGACCCACGACAACCTTAGGCACATCTTCCACCTCATCGATAAGTCCCAAAAAAAGATGATCCCAGCTGCACTATTGTCGCTCGACGCGGAGAAAGCTTTTGATTGAGTTGATTGGACTTTCCTGAAGCTCTCTCTGTGCCGATTTGGCTACTGTGACGCCTTTATCGGGATGATTCAAGCCAACTTTCGCGCTCCTAGGTCCCGAGTGGTGGTGAACGGGGTGGCTTCGAACTTTTTTAACTTTGCGAGCGGGACCAGGCAAGGCTGCCCCTTATCCCCACTGCTTTTCGCCCTTAGTATTGAACCCTTTGCAGCACGGGTCCGGGCCAATCCAAGGGTCACTAGGATCCGCTTTGGGATGGATGATCATAAGATCTCCTTATTTGCAGATGACTTCCTTCTGTCAGTCACTGACCCAACCACTTCCCTCCCTGTCATTAGTCGGGAACTCGAACAATTCGAGGCTGTATCTGGCTTTAAAGTTAATCTTTCTAAATCATTCATCCTAAATCTCACCCTGCCCTCAGGCACTCAACGGAGTCTGGAGGAGACATCTCCCTTTCAATGGGCTTGTAAAGCCCTCATATATCTCGGAATCCCAATCACCCCCAACCTCGCGGACCTAAACAAGGCTAATTTTCCTTCTTAATCGCCTAAGAGCAGACTGCAAAAACTGTAGCACAGCTTACATATCCTGGATGGGTAGGATCAATGTAATTAAAATGAACGTACTACCACGTCTCCTTTACCTTTTCCAGGGCCTCCCCATACAACCAGACAGGACACTCTTCCCTGAGCTAAAAACCATGCTGCTCAAATTTATTTGGGAAAGAAAGCGCGCACAGCTTTCTTACCATTTACTGACGAGGCCATGCAGGCAAGGAGGCCTAGCCCTGCCAGACTTCCTTACCTACTATAGGGCGGCACAATTAAGAGTACTGAGCGAATGGTCACTAAGAGAATCTGACAAAACTGTGGCTCCATATAGATAGGCAGGTGACAGGTAGAACGATCTGGGACCTAATTTGGCGGAACAAAGCTAATAGGCCTCTCAATGCTTATCTAAGTGTTCCCACCTCCACCACCCTCCAGGTGTGGGATGCAGTAACCAAAACATCATCACTGACCACATTCCCATCTCCCTATTCCCCCATACACTTTTCCAAGTATTTCCCCCCGGCTCTTCACAAGGGGCCCTTTGACTCATGATTTCGGACCTCTTCCAGGGTACTAAGCTATCCTCCTTCCATGATTGCATGAACCACTTCCACCTCCCACTCACTGAGCGATTCCAGTATACTCAATTGAGCCATTGGGTCCAGCAGCCACAGATCCGCCAAGCTGCCACAAGGGACTACCTGTCAGGAACTCAGAAAACAAGTAGAGCGTTCTGTGGGGGCTATTCTAAACCCTTTACGCGAAAGTTACTGTAGCATTCCTAGAACCCTAAATCTACTTGACTGGCTTTAATTAAAAAGCGGAATCTCAAGATGGCCGTTTAATGCGCGGTCAGGCATGCAGTGTCTGTGTAATTTGCGCGACCCCTGAGCACAGCTGAGGCTCGTGCTGGCTCTGGGAACTGCACACTTCACCGAGTCTGTTTAGATGTTTGTTTTCTGTTGCGCTTCTAGAGTCAGTGTAGCAAGGCGGCATTATCGTTTCTTCACTTACGGTACTTAGAATCACTACGCGTCGAGCTTCTGCAGTTTTAAAGAATTCTGGAGATTTTTCTGCAAAGCAGTGGGTGTTATTGCATGGAACTTACCGGTATCAGGCTTCAGGACAAACAGCTGCCAAGGCGACCTTCCCAGTCACGCAAGTACCTTAAAACAAGAGAAAAGAAAAGACAAAAAATGCATTTCATTGTTAATAGTTTATTCATGTTTTACAAGTAATTAGATACTGAAGTAGGAAAAGCATTTCATAGAGCCTATCAGTATAGCATTACACAACCTTACCTGACTATTCTTCTGACTGGAATTCTTCAGTTGTATTGTTTCTGGAGATTCTCTAAGATAAACAAAAGACAAAAGAAAGGTTTGTAAAAGTTTAGGAACATTAGATATATATATATTAAAATAAGACAAAAACCCTTGACAAGAAATTCACTGTTATGTATTTTCACAGGAAATAATAATCTACCACCACTCAACAGTATGAATATATAATACTGAGATTTAAACCATCAAATAGAAGAGGGGCAATAGCTTGGTCTCTCAAGGGTAGGTACTTTTAGAAGCTTAGTAAATAACGCGCTTACTTAGTTTCATTGACTGCATATGAAGAAGAACTTAGTAATTATTGCTTGTGTATTACAGTGTTGTCGGTGCCAGAAAATAAACAGAGGTAGCTGTAGAAGACACCAGGCCAGACGACCCAGCTGTCTCTTCTCTGTCCCATACCCCTTTATCCCCCGTTTTTTTTTCTTCATGAAACCAGAGTTATCCTTGGAGAGGCAGTGGGAAAAACCTTGTCGTTCTGCTCCCGTGAAGTCCAGGGAACACTTCAAGTAAGAGTCTTATGACAGAGTGAAGTGCCCACGAAAATTTTAATTCACCTGAGCAGAATGGCCTAAGGAGTGGATTTGAAGAGTTTAGGGAAAGTTTTAGAAGTCATACAGAAGGAATTGCTAGCTGTTAGATAGGAGAACCAAGCATTAAGACAAGACTTAATGGCCTCCAGAAAGGAAACCATAGATTTAGCTAGTAGAATGGAAGGGTGTTTCACAGGCACCAGTTTTTCACTGCTTTCTCAGGATGTCCAAACAAGTAGCTCCACTTTTTCACAACCTACTAAGAGCACCACACAGGTCATACACTTTTTGTCCCCTGTTATACCGCTTGCCCCACCAGAACGTTTTAGCGGCGATCCTTAAAAATGCATAGATCTTTCTTACACAATGCTCTTTACACTTCATGTGTCGGCCAGCCATTTTCCCTGATGCACATTCCCGGGTAGCCTTTGTTCTTTTGTACTTAAGTGGAGATGCAGCCACCTGGTCTTTGCCTTTGGTCTCCAAAGACTCAGCTATCCTGTATGATTTTGACAAATTCAAAAAAGAATTCCTGCGGATTTTTGATCGGAGAAGTGTATCTCAAGCCACAGACAATGAGTTGCTGAATTAAGACAGGGAAACAGAGAATTAGTTGCTTATTTGGCGCAATTCAATATGCTTATAGTAGAGACGGACTGGCCTGAGAATAAAAGAGCTGCATTATTTTAACGAGGTTTGAAGGACAAATTGAAAGATGCTCTTTCCCAGCTCCCCAAATGACCTACTGAAGTTTCTGCCCTCATCGATTTGATCCTAGAGTTGGACTACAGACAGTCAGACCATAAGGGCGAGAAGAGAAGGAAGTTTCGCCCGAGTGTTCCAAGGTTTGATCGAATGAGATCCGAAGGAACTAGGTCAGCAGAGAGCACTCAGTTGGCAGAACCAGTGCCGATTGGAGCCTTGAGGGGACCCTTGTCGAAGGAAGAAAAGGAGAAAAGGAGAGTCAATAACCTCTGCATGTACTGCGGGGTCAGTGGCCACTTTGTTAAAGTCTGTCCAAAGAAACCCAAAAATTCACAGAAGGAAAACTTGCGGCACCACTAGTAGGAGGGGTTGGACTGGTGGATGCTAAAGAAAAGACAACTCCGGAAACCCATTTGTTGGCAAATACACTACAATCTTCTGCTCCTCATGTAATCCTACCAGTAACCTTGAAATCTAGAACTTCTATCCATTCTGGTATTTTGGTGATGATTGCTCCAGGGCTACCGGAAACTTCTGCAACATAAAATTTTCTTCAAGGATTGGACTGCAAGCAATACAAAAAACTAAGAGTGAAGCAGTGAGAGCAGTAGATGGTACTAATCTCTCTTTAGGTCCAATAGTTAGTCACACCGAAGAGGTAGAACTTGTCCTACCAGATGGCCATCGAGAGAAAATACAGTTTAATTTGATTGACGCGCCACAGTTCCAATTATTCTTAGGACTCCCATGGCTAACGGAACATAATCCTCAAACTGATTGGGAGAAAAGATTGATCAAGATGAACTCCGAATTCTGCAAGGAATCTTGTTTTCATGACCAGGATCAAGCCAAGGAGTCTAGTCTAGCTGCCTGTCCGTGAGAGAATGGGGCCTCGGTCTGTGTATTTCGTACCAAATAAATTCCAGAGATGTATCGGGAATTTGAGGATGTCTTCAGTAAAGCCAATGCAGAGAAGCTTTCACCTCATAGGCCCTATGATTGCAAGATCGAACTGGAACCAGGAGCGATTCTCCCATGCAGTAGAATCTATGCCTTGACTGAGAAAGAGGATGCTTATTTGAAAGAATACACCCAGACATATTTAAAGAACGGTTTCATTCGGCCCTCTCAGTCTCCAGCCTCTTCGCAGTTATATTTTGTACCTAAGAAAGAGGAGGACGATCTTCAAACGTGTATTGACTATCGCGCACTGAACGAAATCACAGTCAAGAATAGGTATCTATTGCCCTTGATTTCTACGCTCCTGGATCAAGTTAAAGGGGCCCAGATCTACACTAAACTTGACCTCAGAGGAGCCTACCACCTAATCTGGGTCGGAGAGGGTGATGAATGGAAGACCACATTTAGGACCAAGTTTGGTTTATATGAATATCAGGTCATGCCCTACGGTCTTTGTAATGCTCCGGCGGCCTTCCAGTTTTTTATAAATGATGTTTTGAGCCAATATATTGATAAGTGTGCCATCGTATATATTGACGACATTCTGATTTACTCTGCATCAGAAAAAGAACACCTGGAACACGTAAAGGGAATCTTGAAAAAACTGCAGGAGTACAATCTATATGTCAAGCTTGAAAAATGTGCATTCCATGTCCGTTCAATGGATTTCCTGGGTTTTGCTTTGTCCCCAGAGGGAATTACCATGGATATCAAAAAGATTAAGGCTATTTTGGATTGGTCATCTCCTACGACAGTTAAAGAGATACAGCGATTTCTTGGATTTGCTCATTTTTACAGGAGATTTATTCAGGATTTTTTCCAGAAGATAATTCCAATAACTCGTTTGCTTAAGAAAGGTGTTCCTTTTTTCTGGTCGGAAGAAGCGGAAGCAGCCTTTCAGTCCCTTAAAAGGAGTTGCACTTCCGCACCCATCCTCCTGCATGCGGATCCCACTGAGCCCTTTTATGTGGAAACCGACACGTCAGACCAAGCCATTGGAGGTGTCCTATCCCAGAGACATAAAGAGATTGGACAACTGCATCCAGTTGCATACCATTCCCGAAAGCTTCTTCCTGCTGAAATTAACTATACAATAAACAAGAAGGAGCTTTTAGCTATTAAAGACGCTTTCAAAGAATGGAGGCACTACGTGATGGAAGCAGACATACTGTGACAGTATATACGGTCCATAAGAATCTGCAATTTTTTTAATCTGAGAGGACTTTGACTACTCGTCAAATCAGATGGTACCTCTACTTTGCAGATTATAATTCTGTGATCACCTACCGCCCTAGAAGCAAAAACGGGAAGGCAGACGCCCTATCCAGACTGGAAACGGAAGAACAAAAGATGGTCATAGATGACCAAAAGATAATACCAGAATCAAAGATTGTGGGAGCCATTACCAGTGGAACCTTGGAAGAAAAGGTACGAGAGTCTATTACTTCAGCAGAACTTCAGCAATGGGTTGGGGCAAATCCTTCTCATGAAATCCAAAATGGTTTACCCTATCATGGTGGAGCCCTGTTTATACCTACTACTGAACTACAGGAACACATTTTGTATAATTGTCATGATCACCCCATGGCTGGTCATGAAGGAGTCAAGAATTGATCAAAAGGCAATTCTGGTGATCAGAGATGACGAAGGATATCAAGCAGTATGTATCAGGGTGTGGGATTTGTGCTCAGGGAAAATCAACACGTCAATCTCCTCAGGAGCTACTCCAACCAATGCCTATGCCTCCTCACCCATGGCATACGGTGACCATGGATCTTGTTGTGGGCCCTCCTGTCAGTCGGGGTTACCACACAATCCTGGTTTTTGTGGATGCCTTTACCAAGATGGCCCATTTTGCCGCACTCAAAGGCATTCCTAGTGCTAAGGAATTGGCCTTACACTTGGTTTTGAATATAGTAAGATTACATGGGATTCCTAAGGTCCTCGTTTCTGACCGGGGTACTCAGTTCTTGTCTCATTTCTGGAAGGCCTTCACCACAGGTTTACACATAGATACCAGGTTTTCCACTAGTTACCACCCAGAAACTGATGGGTAGACAGAAAGGGCAAATCAGGAGTTATAACAGTACCTCAGATTGTTTTTGTTAGATCAAGAAGGGAATTGGTCAGACTTTCTTTGGGCAGCAGAATTCGCACAGAATAATTCTCAAAATAGCTCTACAGGTCACTCTCCTTTCTATTTAAATTATGGCCAACACCCGAACTTAATGATCAACACTAGGAAGTCTCAGTCCCAGCGGCTAAGGATTTTGTTCAGCATTTAAAAGATATCCATGAAACAGCTAGAGAGAAGTTAGAGAAGTCGAAGGAATTGTACAAAAGTTATGCAGACAAAAGAAGAAGACTAGGAGAGAACCATACAATAGGTAGCAAGGTCTGGCTCAGTATCAAAAATTTGAGACTCAAAGGGAATCATAAATTTTAACCCCGATTCATAGGCCCATTTGAAGTGGAAAAGAAGGTAAATCCAGTGACCATTAAGTTAAAACTCCCTCCACGTTTGCGAATTCATCCAGTCTTTCATGTCTCCTTATTGAAAGGTTCTTCACCTCATCTTTGACTCAGAGCACATCCAAAAGCAATCCAAACTGATAATGGGAGGAGTTTGAGGTTAAAAGAATTCTAGATTCTAAGTGGAAGAACAAGAGACTGTATTACTTAGTGGACTGGAAGGGCTATGGTCCGGAGGAAAGATCATGGGAGCCTTCATCAAATGTTCATGCTCCAAGATTAATTAAGACCTTTCATGACCAATTTCCTAAGGCAAAACTTGGGAACCCCCCTTGCGGAGGGGTACTGTCAGGAACTCAGAAAACGAGTAGAGCGTTCTGTGGGGGCTATTCTAACCCCTTTATGCAAAAGTTACTGTAGCGTTCCTAGAACCCTAAATCCATTTGACAGGCGACCTTGGTCTTCTTTAATTCAAAAGGGGAATCTCAAGATGGTCGTTTGATGCACGGTCAGCACTGCAGTGTCTCTGTGATATGCGTGAGCCCTGAGCACAGCTGAGGCTTGCGCTGGCTCTGGGAGATGCGCACTTCACCGAGTCTGTTTAGACGTTTGGAGGTGTTTGTTTTCCGTCGCGCTTCTAGAGTCAGTGTAGCAAGGCGGCATTATCGTTTCTTCACCAACGGTAGTTAGAATCACTACGCGTTGGACTTCTGCAATTTAAAAGAATTCTGGAGATTTTTCTGCAAAGCAGTGGGTGTTATTGCAAGGAACTTACCGGTATCAGGCTTCAGGACAACAGCTGCCAAGATGACCTTCCCAGTCACGCAAGTACCTTAAAATGTGAGAAAAGAAAAGTCAAAAGAGGCATTTCATTGTTAATAGTTTATTTATGTTTTACAAGTAATTAAATACTGAAGTAAGAAAAGCCTTTCATAGAGCCTATTAGTATAGCGTTACACAACCTTACCTGACTATTCTTCTGACTGGAATTTTTCAGTTATATTGTTTCTGGAGATTCTTTAAGATAAACAAAAGATAAAAGAAGGTTAGTAAAAGTTTAGGAACGTTAGATATATTATCTACTGGTGGTCCAGAGGGGCCCCTCAGCCCCGGGGACCACCACCCCCTGGGGTTTATGTTAATGTATGCAGGGGCTCATGGCCCCCCTGCAGCCCCGGGGACCGCCACACCCCGGAATTTAAAAAAAAAAACCTGTGTGGGGGGGCTCGAGCCCCCCCACACGCCCCGGGGATGCCACCTCCCCGGGGCACTGATTATGTAAAATAGGAGTTCCGTTACGGACCACCAAGCCCCGGCGACCACCACCCCCCGGGGCTTTAACTTAAGTGGGGGGGGCCGTGCGGCCCCCCCTGGAGCCAATGATGGCCCTGGGGACCGCCACCCCCCAGGGCCGGCTCCTGCAGTGTCCCGGGGTGCCCACCCCCGGGACACTGCTGTTTGCTATGGCAGGCTGGGAGCCTCGCGGCTCCCGCCCTGCCATAGCAAACTGCTTTGGTATTTAGAAGAGAGAGCAGGAAACCTGCTCTCTCTTCCAAATACCAAAGATGATTGGTTTTCCACACGGGGAGCAGCATGTTAGCTGCTCCCCATGTGGAAAAGCAATGCCGGATCCCGCAGGACGAGGGGAGCCGGCGGGGGGAATGGGGACCCCCCCACGGCCCCCAACGGAGGCCAGGCCCCGGGGGATGGGGTCCCTGGGGCCATAAGTGGCCCAGGAGGGGGGCCACGTGGCCCCCCTCCCCAAATTTTGTTTACATTTGTTTTTTAAATGGCCTCGGGGGATGGGGTCCCCGGGGCAAATTATGGCCTGGGGAGGGGGGCTACGCGGCCCCCTTCCCGTTTAAAAATAAAAATAAAAATTGGGGGCAGGCCCTGGGGGATGGGGTCCCCAGGGCCAAAAAAAAAGAAAAGGAATGGGGGCTACACAGCCCCCCTTCTAAAAACAGAGGGGAAAAAAAAAGGATCGGGCTGGAGGCCACGCCCCCTCCGTACACCACTCTGCAAACGCGCCCCCTGGCGTGTTTGCAGAGGGGTAACGAATTCCCCTTCAATACTGGGAGCCCCTGGGGGCCAACTTTGCAGAGAGGTGTAATGAGGCCACGCCCCTTTTTACACATCTCTTCAACGCAGCTCCCTTGCGCCTACTGGAGGGCTAGTTGGCCGCCAGGGGACCTAAGGATTTAAGGGGACTTAATCTCCCAACTTAAAACACGCCACGGGGTGCGTTTGCACAGTGGTGAAGGTAGGGGGCGGGGCCTGAGGTGAGATCTGTGCAAACATGCACTGTGGCGCTTTTTAAGTTGGGGAATTAATTCCTCTTCAATCCTGAGGGTCCCTGGGGACCAACTAGCCCACCAGGTACCTCCAGTAAGCGCCACGGAGCTGTGTTGCAGAGTGTTGTAAAAAGGGGCGTGGCCTCTGAATACCTCTCTGCAATGCAGCTCCCTGGCGCATACTGGAGGTACCTGGTGGGCTAGTTGGCCCCCAGGGGACCGCAGCATTGAAGAGGAATTAATTCCCCAACTTAAAACGCGCCACAGGGCGTGTTTGCACACGTCACCTCAGGCCCCTCCCCCTTCCTTCACCATTGTACAAATATTCCTCTAAAATCAGCCGAACTACGAATTCCGATTTACTCACCTGTAATCAGGAGATAACCCAGTGCTGCATCTTTTAGCCCAGCACTGACCCTGAAAAGTAATTCTAAGCGTACTTACCAGTTACTTGTATTTCCTTCCATAGGAATCCATTGTGTGATTTTCACCAGAAAATTTTTGAAGTGTCCATTTTTGAAACGTACAAATATTCCTCTAAAATCAGCCGAACTACGAATTCCGATTTACTCACCTGTTATCAGGAGAGAACCCAGGGCTGCATCATTTAGCTCAGCACTGACCCTGAAAAGTAATTCTAAGCTTACTTACCAGTAACTTGTATTTCCTTCCATAGGAATCCATTGTGTGGTTTTCACCAGAAAAGTTTCTAAGTGTCTATTTTCACAAACTAAAAATATTCCTAAAAAATCGTCTGTATGACTTAAACACATTCTTTCAACTGGTTACAGGAGGTTGGCCAGTGCTGGATCCAGGATCCACCACTGAGTAAGAAAAGTAACGATAACACTACTTACCTACTAAGTGAATTTTCTGCCATAGGATAACATTGGTGATTCTATGGGAAAAAGTTTCCAAGTGTCAAGTTTTAAAATACAATAATATTCCTTAAAAATCACTACTGTAGCCAAAGCGCTTTTACTCAACTGTTTACAGGAGATGTCCAAGGACTGAATCTAGGATCCAGTCTTGTGGTTAGAAAAGTAATCCATAAAGTAACTAATTGCTTTTAACTAGAAATTCACATTGAGCTCAATGTTGCTTTGTGTTTGAAATTGTGTTGCCCATTGCAACAACTGTAACTACTGTACTTAAAAGTCTGTTGCCTATTTGCCAAGTATTTAAACTAAAGTAATTCATTCTGAGAAAGTATATTTTGTATTGTAATGTATAATGTAATTATAATGTAATTAATAAAAAGATATCTAAAAATAAATAGTTTAAAAAATGTAGTAAGTCAGTATCAAAAAAATCAGCATAACAATTAATACGTTCAAAATTGTCATTTAGAAAACCTTTGAAATTCACTGAAAAAACCATAGGTTTCAGGCCTAATATAGTTAGGAATTAGCATTTAAAAAACCTTTGAAATTCACTGAAAAAAAACATAGGTTTCAGGGGCGTTATAGTTAGGAACTGGTATTTAAAAAACCTTAGAAATTCACTGAAAAAACCATAGGTTTCAGGGGCGTTATAGTTAGCTGGACATTTCCCTCATACAAAACCCTAGAAATTCCCCTGTTATAGTTAGTTCAGCTAACTATAACTCACGCCCCCGCAATGCACTGCTGATGACGTCACATATTACATCACTCATGACATGGTCAGTGACATCACTGATGACATCACTGATGACATCTGAAATGACATCACTGATGACATCACTGATGACGTCATCCATGTGATAAATTAGTGCATCTTCTCACACCCTTTGATATACTCAATCAAAATTTCAGACGTCCATTCTCAAAACCATAGATACTCCAATACCAATAACTACATACCCACTCATTGACTCTTAGATCTATACACACATCCACTCACTCACCTGTACAGTCACTCATACTTACAGTCACTCAGTACAGGACTATCATATGCATTTATATACCTACATAGACACTCACACACCACCAATCATCCATAGAAATACTCTCACACCTAGTCAGTCATGCAAATAGTTAATCACACTCCCATTTACTCACCTATGCAGTTATACACACACAAGTTCACTTACTCATAAAAATAGTACCATATTCTTACGCTCTTATACAATCACTGATACAAGCACACACTCATCCACACAGCCACTCTCACAATCACACACTCTCACATATACCCACTTATATACTCTTACACACATATATACTGCCTTTCACATATGTAGTTACTAGGCCTGGGCAAAAATTTCGTTCTGTTCGCGGAAATTGCGATAATTTGACATTTTCGCGTTCCGCGGAGAGCGCGAAAATGTCAAAAACTCCGGTTTCCGCAGCTTGGCGATAATTTGTTTCTTGCTCGCGCTGTAAAATAATACATTCTCTCGCGCGCGCGATCTCCTTACCTGAATCCCTGTGTTCGCCGACAAGTTTTCTTGATCCGGTCGCGTTCTCCATGAGATGTTGTATTGTTTTTAGCCATTTGCGCTGTCTTGCGACAGTTCGCGCCCGCAGTGACGTCATGTGTCGCGCGATCACATCTTTCTTCTCGCGATCATGCACCGCGAGACAACTCAAAACAAGATGGCCGCGCCCGCAAGCAACCACATGGGTAAGTTGGCGACCCGCAACCATGCAGAAAATCTCGCGAACATGCCGGAAAAAAACTTCCGCATCTTCGCGATATTTCCGCTTGTTTGCGATAATTTTAAACATTTTCGCGATAATTTGCGAAAGTTAATTTCGTAAATTCCGCCCACCCCTAGTAGTTACTCACACATGTACCAGTGAGATATACATTCAATCACTAACACACCCATACATGCACTCACCCAACCATACAGTCCATCACAGATGCACTCTTAAATCCATGCACCCATAGAATCACCCACTCACACATGTATGCACAGAGTCACACACACTCCACCCACACAAACACTCAGGCACCCAAACAGATACTCAGACAACCAATCAATAACCCATAGAGCCACTCATATAGCTATTCACAAACCATGCAGCTGCTTATACACCAACAGACAGACAGATACAAACATTCACACAGTTTAGTCACTAGTCTGCAGTAAGATACGTTTAATGACTCACTTATACAGTCACACACCTACTAAATCATCCATTCACACACTTATACACCCACTCATTCTTCCATAGGTTTTTCCCTATATATATATTAAACATATTTAAAATTTACAGAAACACACACTCACTGGATGACGTCATCAGTGATGTCATCAGTGATGTCATTTCAGATGTCATCAGTGATGTCATCAGTGATGTCTCTGACCATGTCATGAGTGATGTAATATGTGACGTCATCAGCAGTGCATTGCGGGGACGCGAGTTATAGTTAGCTGAACTAACTATAACAGAGGAATTTCTATGGTTTTGTAAGAGGGAAATGTCCAGCTAACTATAACGCCCCTGAAACCTATGGTTTTTTCAGTGAATTTCTAAGGTTTTTTAAATGCCAATTCCTAACTATAACGCCCCTGAAACCTATAGTTTTTTCAGTGAATATATATTAAAATAAGACAAAAACCCTTGAAAAGAAATTCACTGTTATGTATTTTCACAGGAAATAATAATCTACCACCACTCAACAGTATGAATATATAATACTGAGATTTAAACCATCAAACAGAAGAGGGGCAATAGCTCGGTCTCTCAAGGGTAGGCACTTTTAGAAGCTTAGGAAATAACGAGCTTACTTAGTTTCATTGACTGCATATGAAGAAGAACTTAGTAATTGTTGCTTGTGTATTACAATGTTTTCAGCACCAGAAACAGAGGTAGCTATAGAAGACACCAGGCCAGATGACCCAGCTATCTCTTCTCTGTCCCATACCCCTTCCCCCCTTTTTTTCCCATGCAACCAGAGTTATCCTTGGAAGCGTGGAAAAAGTCCCAGAGAGACATTGGGAAAAACCTCGTCGTTCTGCTCCCGTGAAGTCCAGGGAACACTTCAAGTAAGAGTCTTATGACACTACCTCCCATTAGAGAAGTTTGTCCAGACGGGCACTACGGGCAAAAGTTGTATCTCCTTTCTATATACCCTACTATTCACGCTCTCACTGCAACTCACTCACCGCCATAGAGTAGTTTGGGGAGATATGCTACAGACACCGCCCTTGGACAAGCAATGGGAATCCCTATATAAGATAAATCTCACACACAATATATAGGGTAGCATGATAAAAAATTGTCATACTGCAAAAACAAGTTGGTAGAAGGTTGAGTTGGCACATACAAACCACACTTAGGTAAGCACCTTTTCGAAATATGAATTATACCTGATAAGTGGTGCTTTTATAGAAAATTAAAGGTTGTTGTTAAGTTGGGATGTATTATTATTGTTTTACAGAGCCCCCTGACCGATTATATTGATCTACGCAAGTGTATGATGGTCAAGGAATAGAGGCCTAAGTATCACTTTTATTTTTATTCTTTACACTTGATACCGCAGAGTGACTGTTTTTTGATCCTGATGAATGCCCCGAACGCTTAAGTCATCATGGCAGAAACATGTTGATCATTCAAGAGGGTATATATCTATAACCCTTTATTCACTTGCATTTTAATCACTACCACTTAGGAAGGAGAAATAAAGTTGTTACCCCGCAGTAGTTAGGTTTTATTACACTAGCTTTACTCATTCTTTAGCACTCTGCCCCTCCTCACCATTTCGAGTTGGTAGAACAATCACGTGCTCTGCACTCCTGCTCCTTCCCTCTCGGGTTAAGTCGTAGCCCGCACAGGGTACCTTGCAGTCCCTGTGTGTTGGAAAAACCCAATGATGAAGCATGTCACCCTCGGGTGAGTGAGGGTTTTCGTCCACAACAGTGTTGTGCCCATCTACTTCCAACTTTCCCCTTCACTAGACCTGTCAATTTTTTATCGTGCTACCCTATATATTGTGTGTGAGATTTATGATAAGGAAGCTATGTAGGATAGAATGTCTCTATTGTGTAGCATTGTTCTTCCTGTTAACGCTCTTTTGTGAGATACACAATCCCTATATAAGGACATAGCCAAATTCAATAGATCTATGCACCTCAGGGAAGCCCACTACAAAACGCTCTATGACTGGTATCTGCACCCTCACAAGCTACACACTATCTTCCTGGGCACTTCCGATCGTTGCTGGTGGGGATGTGGTTTGCTGGGAGATTATAAGCATATATAGTGGGACTGCCCGGTCATAAAAACATTTTGGAAGGAAATTCTCTACCAAATTAAACTCATATTGGGCTATCCAATTGGGGACTCTTTGGAACTGGTTTTGTTGGGTCTCCGTGACCCGATGCTCAAATACCAAACACATGCTGATAGATCGATTTTGTGGGTTTGCCTGGATGCCACGAAGATGGCTATAGCTGGGGCATGGAAGAGACCCAAAGCCCCCTTGTGAATAGAGTGGTGCCTGGTAGCATCTTCCGAACTGCTGAAAGTGATGAGAACAGCGCTTCTTTTACTCCCCTATGACCTGCCGGGATCATATCATTGCCCCCAGAATGAATCACCAGCACCTCTGGGATGGGCATGCCCTTAGCCAGAGCACTCCACAAATCGGCTGTTAGATCTACCAGCCACTGCCTGCCGATCCCTACCCAGTGGTGATCGATCTCCTTCAATCTCTGCGCTCTGTCTTCTCGTGATTTGTTGAAGAATTGCCCTGCTCTGCGTATAAATGAATGGCCACACCAGCATACCTGCGTTCGCTGTCTCGGGACACCTGTATTAAATTTAGGAATAGAAAGATAAGAGAGTGGGCGGGGGTAGTAGATGGGGAGTGTATTACACTCATACAGTCACCCCCTGGGCTGACTCGGGACTATGCCAGGTGGGGTCTTACATAACGCTCAAAACACAACGACTTCCATCTTCCCACCTTCTTAATAGTTTCAGATGGGAGGCCTAATGCTGCCGCCGTCGTGACTGCCCCAATGCGGAACGAGTGGGATGTGAAATGTGTCGGCTCCACCCCCAAACACTCCAGCGATCGTTAACATATTCTGGTGAACAAGATGGCCGCGCCCGCAAGCAACCACATGGGTAAGTTGGCGACGCGCAACCATGCAGAAAATCTCGCGAACATGCCGGAAAAAAACTTCCGCATCTTCGCGATATTTCCGCTTGTTTGCGATAATTTTAAACACTTTCGCGATAATTTGCGAAAGTTAATTTCGCAAATTCCGCCCACCCCTAGTAGTTACTCACACATGTACCAGTGAGATATACATTCAATCACTAACACACCCATACATGCACTCACCCAACCATACAGTCCATCACAGATGCACTCTTAAATCCATGCACCCATAGAATCACCCACTCACACATGTATGCACAGAGTCACACACACTCCACCCACACAAACACTCAGGCACCCAAACAGATACTCAGACAACCAATCAATAACCCATAGAGCCACTCATATAGCTATTCACAAACCATGCAGCTGCTTATACACCAACAGACAGACAGATACAAACATTCACACAGTTTAGTCACTAGTCTGCAGTAAGATACGTTTAATGACTCACTTATACAGTCACACACCTACTAAATCATCCACTCACACACTTATACACCCACTCATTCTTCCATAGGTTTTTCCCTACATATATATTAAACATATTTAAAATTTACAGAAACACACACTCACTGGATGACGTCATCAGTGACGTCATCAGTGATGTCATTTCAGATGTCATCAGTGATGTCATCAGTGATGTCACTGACCATGTCATGAGTGATGTAATATGTGACGTCATCAGCAGTGCATTGCGGGGACGCGAGTTATAGTTAGCTGAACTAACTATAACAGAGGAATTTCTAGGGTTTTGTATGAGGGAAATGTCCAGCTAACTATAACGCCCCTGAAACCTATGGTTTTTTCAGTGAATTTCTAAGGTCTTTTAAATGCCAATTCCTAACTATAACACCCCTGAAACCTATGGTTTTTTCAGTGAATATATATTAAAATAAGACAAAAACCCTTGAAAAGAAATTCACTGTTATGTATTTTCACAGGAAATAATAATCTACCACCACTCAACAGTATGAATATATAATACTGAGATTTAAACAATCAAATAGAAGAGGGGCAATAGCTCGGTCTCTCAAGGGTAGGCACTTTTAGAAGCTTAGGAAATAACGAGCTTACTTAGTTTCATTGACTGCATATGAAGAAGAACTTAGTAATTGTTGCTTGTGTATTACAATGTTGTCAGCACCGGAAACAGAGGTAGCTATAGAAGACACCAGGCCAGATGACCCAGCTATCTCTTCTCTGTCCAATACCCATTCCCCCCTTTTTTTCCCATGCAACCAGAGTTATCCTTGGAAGCGTGGAAAAAGTCCCAGAGAGACATTGGGAAAAACCTTGTCGTTCTGCTCCCGTGAAGTCCAGGGAACACTTCAAGTAAGAGTCTTATGACACTACCTCCCATTAGAGAAGTTTGTCCAGACGGGCACTACGGGCAAAAGTTGTATCTCCTTTCTATATACCCTACTATTCACGCTCTCACTGCAACTCACTCACCGCCATAGAGTAGTTTGAGGAGATATGCTACAGACACCGCCCTTGGACAAACAATGGGAATCCCTATATAAGATA
This sequence comes from Triturus cristatus, assembly GCF_964204655.1. NCBI lineage: Eukaryota > Metazoa > Chordata > Amphibia > Caudata > Salamandridae > Triturus > Triturus cristatus. The sequence goes on from NC_140593.1 coordinate 468,077,437, forward strand.
AATCTCACACACAATATATAGGGTAGCATGATAAAAAATTGTCATACTGCAAAAACAAGTTCTAGTCACTTGTCGGGGCAATCTGAGCACCAGACTATAAACTAAAGATGGGATTACAATTACCTGGTGAACAGTAACTAGTGTTAGATACAGCCAGGGGAGATCAAGTATCTCTCATAATTTACTAGATGGGCAGTATACACTAGGAGATTTTAATTTTACACTATCCATAAATTACAGGACACATTAGGGGCCAACACAATGTAATAGATACCATCTTGTTATCTAGTTATCGCTATGTTGTGGTGTCTGCAGTAGGCTATCAATATTGCTATGTGTTCATACTATTTTTAACCTTCTACTAGAAAAACGGACATGGTCAGATACCCGGTAGAAGGTTGAGTTGGCACATACAAACCACACTTAGGTAAGCACCTTTTCGAAATATGAATTATACCTGATAAGTGGTGCTTTTATAGAAAATTAAAGGTTGTTGTTAAGTTGGGATGTATTATTATTGTTTTACAGAGCCCCCTGACCGATTATATTGATCTACGCAAGTGTATGATGGTCAAGGAATAGAGGCCTAAGTATCACTTCTATTTTTATTCTTTACACTTGATACCGCAGAGTGACTGTTTTTTGATCCTGATGAATGCCCCGAACGCTTAAGTCATCATGGCAGAAACATGTTGATCATTCAAGAGGGTATATATCTATAACCCTTTATTCACTTGCATTTTAATCACTACCACTTAGGAAGGAGAAATAAAGTTGTTACCCCGCAGTAGTTAGGTTTTATTACACTAGCTTTACTCATTCTTTAGCACTCTGCCCCTCCTCACCATTTCGAGTTGGTAGAACAATCACGTGCTCTGCACTCCTGCTCCTTCCCTCTCGGGTTAAGTCGTAGCCCGCACAGGGTACCTTGCAGTCCCTGTGTGTTGGAAAAACCTAATGATGAAGCATGTCACCCTCGGGTGAGTGAGGGTTTTCGTCCACAACAGTGTTGTGCCCATCTACTTCCAACTTTCCCCTTCACTAGACCTGTCAATTTTTTATCGTGCTACCCTATATATTGTGTGTGAGATTTATGATAAGGAAGCTATGTAGGATAGAATTTCTCTAATTGTGTAGCATTGTTCTTCCTGTTGACGCTCTTTTGTGAGATACACAATCCCTATATAAGGACATAGCCAAATTCAATAGATCCATGCACCTCAGGGAAGCCCACTACAAAACGCTCTATGACTGGTATCTGCACCCTCACAAGCTACACACTATCTTCCTGGGCACTTCCGATCGTTGCTGGTGGGGATGTGGTTTGCTGGGAGATTATAAGCATATATAGTTGGACTGCCCGGTCATAAAAACGTTTTGGAAGGAGATTCTCTACCAAATTAAACTCATATTGGGCTATCCAATTGGGGACTCTATGGAACTGGTTTTGTTGGGTCTCCGTGACCCGATGCTCAAATACCAAACACATGCTGATAGATCGATTTTGTGGGTTTGCCTGGATGCCACGAAGATGGCTATAGCTGGGGCATGGAAGAGACCCAAAGCCCCCTTGTGAATAGAGTGGTGCCTGGTAGCATCTTTCGAACTGCTGAAAGTGATGAGAACAGCACTTCTTTTACTCCCCTATGGCCTGCCGGGATCATATCATTGCCCCCAGAATGAATCACCAGCACCTCTGGGATGGGCATGCCCTTAGCCAGAGCACTCCACAAATCGGCTGTTAGATCTACCAGCCACTGCCTGCCGATCCCTACCCAGTGGTGATCGATCCCCTTCAATCTCCGTGCTCTGTCTTCTCGTGATTTGTTGAAGAATTGCCCTGCTCTGCGTATAAATGAATGGCCACACCAGCATACCTGCGTTCGCTGTCTCGGGACACCTGTAATAAATTTAGGAATAGAAAGGATAAGAGAGTGGGCGGGGGAAGTAGATGGGGAGTGTATTACACTCATACAGTCACCCCCCTGGGCTGACTCGGGACTATGCCAGGTGGGGTCTTACTTAACGCTCAAAACACAACGACTTCCATCTTCCCATCTTCTTAATAGTTTCAGATGGGAGGCCTAATGCTGCCGCCGTCGTGACTGCCCCAATGCGGAACGAGTGGGATGTGAAATGTGTCGGCTCCACCCCCAAACACTCCAGCGATCGTTAACATATTCTGGTGAACTGGAATCTTGTGAGGTGGATTCCGTCTGCGTGTATTAGTAATCTGCTGTCTACACCCCCCTGTCTAATTTGCAGAAAGGTTTGCGCTAGAGTGACCGGACAAAACATAGCCCCCTGCACTGCTCTTAGCTGGACCCATGTCCCTTTACCCAGAGGGTCTGTCTTGGACCGCCTCATTCTAACCTGTAACGCATCAACTGTCATCAGCACGTCCTCCAAGTTGATTCCCCCTTCTTTATCTGGCCTAGAGGCCGGTAGGAGCTCAGAAATTCTAAACGCGCCAAAGAATGCCAAGAAATAAGCTAATCTCAGCGACTGCGTTTCATAAAGGGAAAAGCACACTCATGGCAGTACTTCCAAGATATTAGTTAGTCTCCTAGCATCAATGGGTCTCCTATTGTCATTCACCCCTGGGACCAATCTCTCCCATCCTTTCACCGCCCGTTTGACTCTAGGGTCTTTTGTAGGGTCTGCCACCCTCCCCAAACCTGCAAAGAAGGCAATTGCCGACAGCTGTCTTCTCACCATGGGTAGCGATTTGCCATTCTCTTTCGGGTGCACTATGAATAACAGGACATTTTGTGGTGATAGCCTCTCTATTCCCCCTGCCCCTCCTATGACAGCTAAGTATGACTGCCACGCCTTCTCATACATACTCTTAGTCTTGGAGGCCAGGGACTGGGTTATCAGCTTGGGGGCAGTGGGGCACCAAGCTTCCATAACCCTTCCAGGAAGTTTGTCATCTGTTTGTCGGCTTGTGTCCACCTCTGGCACATGATTTGCAGTAAAAAATACACTGCGCTGCAGGCATCCTATCACTAGTTCCTTCAGTAGGCAAAGAACCCATGGGCATTTAGCTCTCTGGTTTTTAACTGCCATAACTGCTGACATGCTGTCAGACCAGAATACAATGCGCTTATTTTCCAACAGGGGGCCCCAAAGATGCAATGCCACAATGATTGGGAATAGCTCCAAGAAGGTGATGTTGCGGGTTAGCCCTGACACAGACCAGTCCGCCGGCCGGTGCTGGATGCACCACTTGGTACCCAGCACGGCCCCAAATCCTATGCTGCCCGCTGCATCCGTGAAGAGTTCTAACTCTGCATTCGCCTGAATTGGTTGTTGCCACAGTACCGCTCCATTGAACCCCTTCAAGAATTCCTTCCATATGGCCAGATTGTTTCTAACCTCTTTGGAGAGCCTGGTGTGGTGGTGCTTGGCCCGCAAGCCGGACATTGCCCTTGCTATGCTCTTAGAGAATGCCCTGCCCCTCGGTATCACTCTGAGTGCAAAATTCGGCTGACACACCAGGACCTGTAGCTGGTGCAGCGTCACCTTGCATGCCGCCAAACAGTCATCTATGGCGGCCTCAAACATTGTCACTTTCTCTTGAGGGAGTCTGCATTCTCCAGCTATGGTGTCTATTTCAATACCTAAGAAAGTTAGCTGTGTCGCTGGCCCCTCTGTCTTTCCCTCTGCCAGGGGTACCAGTGCTTTATGCCAATAGTACCTGAACCGCCCATTCTAAGAACCGACTGAATGTCTCAAACACAGCACATGCAATAGAACACCCCATTGGCATACAAAGATCAATGAAGAATTTCCCTTCAAAAATAAAGCCCAGCAACCTGGTGTCGTCAGGGTGCACTGGCAGCAGGCGAAATGCAGTTTCTATGTCGGATTTGGCCATTAGAGCTCCCTCGCCTAACTTCTGCATTTTTTGTATTGCCATGTCAAATGTGGTATAACGCAGATCGCATAGTTCTGGGTCCAATTTATTATTAACCGGCAACCCCGGTGGACTTTCCAAATTATGAATAAGGCAATATTTCCCGTTTGCTTTTTTGGGTACCAAACCCAATGATGAACGTACTAAGTCCTGCCTTGGCAACTGCTGAAAAGGGCCTGCTACTCTACCCAGGGTTACTTCTTTTATGATCTTTTCCCTAGTCACTTCCGGATGCAACAGGACTGAGAGCTGGTTGCGTGGCGGACTCGTGGACGGGGTAGCGCTAGATGGGATGCGAAAGCCAAATTTAAAACCTTGGTGCAGAAACTGTGCCTCTTGTATCTTATCTTATTTACTGAGTAGGTGAGTCAGAACATGGAGCTGAATGGGCGTAGGTAAGTTCCTAGGGTGCTTGGGCCCTGTGGCCCCTGTTCTGGGGTTAGGTATGTGCAGGCTCCTCTTTGGGTCTACCCACTTTCTCTCTGAGTGACCTTGTATTCCACAGAAGGAACATATATGCTTGAACTTTCATGCTGCACCCCTGTTGCACTCGTTCTGATTGAACTGCCAGCAGGCCTGTTTCTTATCCCCTGTCCCTCTGTTCCCACGAAAGGACTGATTGGTCTTGTTAACTGGCGCTGTTGAATAAAATTCTGCATGCCATATGTTGATCTCCCGCTGGTCCCAAGCCACCTCTGGGCGTACTGCCTTCATTTGCCTGAACTTTATATCATACTGAAGCCAAGCTGTGCCCAGGAATTCTGATGGCGCCCCGTGTATCATGAACATGATAAACAGGGCTGCCAATGCGGTATACCTCTCTACCATGATTGCTGCATATATAGCGAATCCTGTGATCCAATTCTTAATGGACCAATCTACCCAAACTTTTCTGTTTGAACTCACCCTCTTTTCCTGCTCTGTTCTTCCCCGGGACTATCCCTGCGTTGATGAGATCGAAGACATCTACAAACTCACCCCTGGTTTCTGCTGGCACATGCCATGTAATTTCTGCCGATGGGGCAACCGGTGGTGATGCGGACCCATACAATACCAGACTATGAGTCAGCAGGGGCTGACCAGCAACCACTGCCCCAGGGACCCCAGTGGCCTTGCTAAGGGGTCCCTCGGTCCTGGCATTGCATTACCATTGGCCGGCCCCTGCAATGTTGCCGCAACCACAACAGATTGTGCCACCCCTCCTTACTGGGCCCATACCTATGCTATTCTGCTGCCTTGGTGTGCCACTACAGGAGCGGGGGCCTGTGTGATGGGTGGTGTTGTAACCACTACCCCCCCTTGGTACGCCACCACTGAGGCAGGGGGGCGGTGTAATGGGCGGTGTTATCCCCACTACCCACCCTTGCCCCACTGCTGATGGAGGCACAGAAGTATGTGGTACATTGGTTAGCGTAGGAGGCTCCACCTGACTGTTCCATGACCCCGCGACCCACCTGCACAGCTGCGCCGGGAGTCTCTAAAATGTCTGCAGTCATGAGAGGCTTGCCCGTTACCACTGCCTCACCTGAGGGATTAGCATGAGTTTCCACAGACTTATTGCCCTTCTCCGGTTGTGCATCCTTGAACCGCTCTGGAGTCCGCCTTGTGCGCTTGGACCGCGGTGCTTTTTGTTGTACGCTCGTTCCGGCCCCCTACATCAGCATCCGTAGTGCCCAATCGATACCCCCGTTCTTAGCGACCTCCCACAGTGCCGACAGCGAACGAAACTCGTCTTGAGTAGCCGGGGCCTCCATGTCCACTCGCGCACATTTTGGTGGCATTCCACACTAAGAAGAACAAAAGATAAGTGGACAACGTCCCCCCTAGTCTGTCACCACACACTCACAACACGCTCCGCAGCCTCGTGCTGCCTGATTCTTTCACTTAGATTTGTCCAGCGCACTGGGTATACTCACTACCCCAGTTCCCCCATGTTACCCTATCACTGTGCATGCATCATAATCTTACTGTCGTTCGGGGCACTGGAGATGCTCACTACCCCAGTGCCCCCACCTTACCATTTCATTGTGCATGCATGCTAAACTGACTGTTGTCCGGGGCACTGGAGATACTCACTACCCCAGTGCCCACACATTACCTTTTCCACTGTACTTGCATTTTCCAAATTGTACCTGCATAAATATTGCATATGCATATTTCTCATTTTAAGCTTAAAGTTGTCCGGGGCACTGGAAATACTCACTGCCCCAGTGCCCCCACATTATTCCCCATGCTTCCACCGGTCCATGCATTACCAGTACATGCCATGACTCGTACATTTTCCTGAGCTCTCAGCATACACACTAGCTGAGCCCCCGGTAGTTTTTCCCTGGCCTGCATCGCTTCCGCTCTCTGGGCTTGTTATGCACCCCCCGCCCCTTCTGCACACCGCACTCGCGGTTGCTTGCAGCCATTTCAGTAAAATATGAATGACAACGGTGATGCCTTGTCTCCCGGCCCCAAACCGCTCCCGCTCATATAAAGTGCCGCCTTAAACCCCCTGCTGGCGCCCTGGACAACCTGTTTGCCGCGAGCGTGAAGGCCCCGCTTCCCAGCTGCCAGCATTGAGCCCACTCCCGTCCATTGAAGCTCTGCACGTTGCGCTTTGAGCGTTAACTTCGCGATGCTCCGATCTGCTTCACCGTGGCGTGAGGACAAAAGAGGGCTTCCCCTTCCTGTCCTTGGTTTTTTAAATCCCTCGGCAGCCTTGGCGACGCGCTTATGGGTTGATGACCCGGAAGAGACCCTCACCTGACTCCTGCCTGAGATGCCACTTAAGGCACCACGCCCCCTGGGTGGGGGTGGTGCCCATCAAGAGCAGTGTAGAGAAAGTGAGGACTCAACATCTGCAACAGTACCAGAACAAGTACCAGAACATGAGACAGATATTACTGTTGATAATTTCCAAGACGAGATTAGAAATTTTAACAATGTTTCTTCAGAGATATCAAACTTTCTTTGTATTTGTTGTAGATGCACTCACTACAAAATTCAAACTCTGAATGTTGATTTGTATTTAAAAAGTAAAAAAGAAAACCATGATAAGTGACCAGAATTTGAAACATATTTATTTGTAGAGGAGCGTTTTGACTGTTCCATTCGAGAAATTATATGTAAGTTCTGTTATAGTAATTTAGAGGATAAAAAAATGCCAGCTGGAGCAGTCCATAACAAGTTAGTAGTAGTTTCAGTTCTGCTACAACTTCAAAATCTTAATATGAATGAATCAATTCTTATCCAGTGTGTATATCCATTCCAAGTTATAGTCCGTATGCAGCCAAAGACAGGGAAGTTACCTCCAACTGAGCTCCAGAAAGATTTTAAAGGTAGAGTTTATACTTGCCATTAGATTTGAAGCAGAGTATTGAAATTGTAGGGGTAGAAAAAGATTTGGGAAGAAGCACTTGTAATTCTAGTGAATGGTGTTCCTACCAAAAGCTAATTGAAATGGCAAGAATTAGTAGATCTTACTAAAGTAAAAAATGCTATATTGTATAGTGTAAAAAATAATATTTATTATACAGATATAGATGTTCTTCAGAATGTACCACATATGGAGGATGATATGTCATTATCAAGAGGTCAGATTGAAAAAGTGGTTTGATCCCGATCAGAAGAAATTTATTAACACCATAGTATTCATTCTCTACATTCTAAAGAGATCACTGGCGATACTATTGATTTCTATCAAATGAAAGAAGCAAGAGGAGCTCCCTTGAGTATCTGGGAAAGAAGTTTAAAAGTTAGTTGTTTTTCGCCTCTCTTTCCCACAGGAATTGATGCTAGATATGATGACCGACCTGTACAGATTTTGGCAGCCGAGTACAGATCAACTAGACTATACTCAGAGGATCTTAGATTTTAGATTTTGCCATTGTATTCCCTATATATTTTATCTTTTATTTGAGTTTGCCTTGTGCGGCTTATCTTTTGCAGTAAACCACATTCTCAAGATAGGAGTGAGCCTGCAAAATATGACAAGGAAATTTGTTGACAAAGTTCAAGGAAAAGATGAAAACCTGGAATTTAACTTAATTAATTTGATGGCATGGCAGCATGACAATAATTAATATTGTTATCATTGTCATGGTAATTTGAAATGCATGTTGAGAAACCTAGGAGCACCGACTTTGCTTCAAACACTCAGTTGTGCTGAGTATTCATGGAATGGCCTGCTTAATTTTCTGTGAGAAGTGAACTCTAACATAAAACACATCAATTTAATGGGCGGTTCAGGTACTATGGGCATGTATTTCAAAGCTAAAGCTACAAGTATGACCATTGAATATGACTTTTAGATGAGCAGGATTTTCAAAAAATACTCCGCCCCGAATTTATGAAAAGGGCTGAAGAGCAGTTGCAGCTGCCACTGCCTTTCTACAATAGCATGCGCAAAATCAAGTCTGACAAAAAGGGAAACCCCTCTCTTTGTGTTAGTATGGGCCAAATTATAAATTTATTGTCGTAACAGGAAGTTCCCCCCAAAAAACTAACATAGCCTGGGGCCCCCCTAGTTCATTAGACTGACGTTTCTTCACCATTATGGGAAATCGGTGAGCATGTTGGATTTCTACATCCCTGTTCCAGTTGGTCTTTTCTGGGAATGCCCCTTTCAATAAGGTCACCATGTATGCTCTTGAGTCCTTCCCTTCATCCCTTTCGGAATCCCAAAAAATCTCAAATTGTTCATGCGTTTTTCTGTTTTCTTGATCTTCTAGTTTGTAAAGCACGTCCATCATTATTGCTTTTTGGGAGAATTTCCGGGATTGCCATGTGTTAATCTCTATCTCTAGATACTCAGTCTGCTCTTCCACCAAGGCGATCATTTCTCCTTGCTGGGCTAAGTTTTTTTTCATGCTTTTTGCATTTTTGATGATATGTTGTCACACCCCTGATCGGCTTCTGCTCTTTGATTTTTACCGCCCACCTTTGGGTCTACTTTAAACCAACAGAAGCCAGCGCTTGCATGTACACTTTCTTCTCTCGGGACTGCAGTGACTGTTTTCGCATATCTTTTAAAGAATATGATGCTAACCTTTTGGAGGCCTTTAGGCGTTAGCGGTATCATGAAGTATACGTTAGAATGAACTGGCATCAGGCTCTAGACACCTGTATTTTAGGAAGGCACCCTGGTACTTTGTTGTTTTAGTCCTAATGAAAATTATCATAATCACCTAAGATTTTATATCCTCAGTAATCATTATTTGGACATCTGCATGCTGTCTAGTAATCACCAATGTGTGGCGGTTACATCAGCCACTACCTCTTGTTTGTACCTCATTAACTTTCTATGTCTGCTGAGGTTCTGGACTTTTAAGAGTCCAGAGGTGTCAGGGAAACAACACCCGAAGACCCCTGAGTTCCTCCTGTCCCGGTGCACAAATAAACAGAGACACGGGCTTCTCGATGGTGGCGTCAAAGACCAAGGTTTATTTACTGCAGGGACACAGAAATCATAGGAACCACACAGAGGCAGAATCTACGAGACTGTTCGAATTGTATTAAGTGGGTTACTCTTTAAATACACGCAAAATGTCTTTAGGCTACATTACACGAATATTTCTCATGCCCAACCCGGTATCCCAAACAAACAGTAAATTTGACATTAAACAATAATTAGTTGCAGGTTTTCGGTATTCAATCAGGTCCTCTCGACAGTTTTCCATTCTTTGCCCGATCCTCCCCATCATAAAAATCGTAACCTCCCCATTGTAAAAGCCCACAAGGAAAGGAGCAGAGCCAGGTGCAAAGGATTGAAATGTAGGATAAGAGGTGTTTATGGATCATAAACGGGCATGGCTACCGTCTTCGGCCTTTCAGTCAGGACAACGGACACGAGAACCAGTGCAGCAGGACTGGCCTCAGGCAAGGGAGGTAGCTTGATTCTGCCTAGTCATGCAGCATCAGCCTTTCTCGGGACTCGAGCTTACGTGTCCTTAACAAGGTGACTCTGCCGGGGTCATCGTCCGTTCATTGACTATGTGAGGGCAAGAAACAAAATGGATGCCATAACTAAAATGGATGCCACGACTTTACCACAGAATGCCCTATTTCTCAGTGAATTCATGCTAGTTGCGTAGCGAAAACACTGTCATACATGTAATGGATCATTTGCGGTTCATTGGTACCGAAATCGTGTCAGTATTACGATACCGAATTCACGGGTTCGGATCGCTACAGAACCTTAGACCGTCCTTTTGCCCTTACATAGGCAATAACTCACTCTATGTCAGAATCCATTTCTATGTTCATCAGGTCACTGATATGTTGTTGGAGCATTACTCTATCCCGTGGCGTATCTCTAAAAACAGGTGGTCTTCTTACGCATGTAGAAATGCAGAGATTACATAGGGCAGGACCACACTGAACAATGAGACAGCACGAAAATAAAAATACTAATGCAACGCCAGTGACTATCAGAACCTTCCATCCCCACGCAGACAACAGGCTCCAGAACCATCCCATTAATGACCAGTCACCTTCCTCTACATGAATAGAGTCAGAGATCTTATGTAACTTAGAGATGGCCTTGTACACCGTTGGCGCATTATCTGGAATAAAAATGCAGCAACTTGATTGGATCATCTTACATACTCCACCTCGATCTGCAAGTAACACCTCAAGGACCATACGGTTCTGTAACGTCATGAGGCGATCCGCTTGAAGCTCAGCTGTCAGGTTACTAAGAGCACCCGCCGTTTCAGTGATAGTGGATTCAACTACCCGTGTTAGTTGACGTAAGTTTCTACTGTTGGCCATAGGCCCCCAGAACGGGAGGAAACCTTTGAAGAAGTCTCCTGCTTCTTGGCCAGCAGTATCTTCTTTACTGAAAACACCTCTCACAACTCTAGTTTTGTGATAGTCCGGTGCAGCAGTATATGTCGGAGGTAACAGTTGAGCGATATAACATGAGCCTGAGAAGTCAGCAGGCAGCCATGTGTATGCTCTGTCTTGGCAAACAAAATAGGTACCCTTAGCAGCTAAGAATGCAGGGGAAGATTGTGAGGGGAAAACATATGTTTCTATACAGTCACTTTTCCCTAGTCGAGCTTTCGGATTCCTCCCATTTCCTTGCAAACAGACTTGACCTTGGTGGGGTACGACCCAGATCGGAGTTGAGCTCTTACGTTTGTTCTCACCCAGAGTAATGCCATATTCCGTAACATTCCAACCCATGTAAACTCGCAATTCATCCTTGGGAATGAACGGAGTATTATTGACATCTCTCACCATGTCAGTGATTCCTTTTACCAAGGCTCTATTAGCAGAGTTATACCGGGTGGAACGCGGAGGTCGTGGAGGATAGGTCTCTAGGGCATAAGCGAACATGGTCTGAAATGCCCAGAATGATCCATTATAACTAAAAGGCAGGACCAGATAGGGGATGCCCTTGTCCATGGTATGTGGTATCAAACCACACACCCAGCAGTTTGTTGTATTAACCACTAGTTGATGTTGGTGCAAGAGTTGAATGAAAGTGTTATTTATAAACTCAGAGCGTCGAGCTTGCTCGTGGGCAGGAAAAGGATGGAAAGAATGAAGAGAAACAACAGTCAGAGAAACAGGAGCATGGGGAGATACTGTAGATGCAACAGGTGTAAAGATCAACTGAATACCAAAAATAATTCCGCCTACCAAAGTTATTAAGACAATCAGAAGTGTCAGAGTACATTGCATTAGGAAACATTTACTGTACAATATGTCATATAATTTCGTCTTGTGCACATTTATGACATTAACCCGTCGCAGTTCAGGAAGCTCCATCTTCTACAACCGTTCGCAACGGATGGTTTGTACCTGTAAAAACTTGCCTCTGTTTATCCTGGGAGTTCCCAAGACAAACAGAAAAAACCGACCTAGTGTCTGATTCCCTGCAAATTAAAACAAGGCACACGTTACGACCCTACGGTAACCCAGATGGCAAGGTGAGAGAAACAATAAATTTTGAGCAAACTTCCTGACTGAATGGAATGCAGTAAGATCAAAACAGTTTTCAAACAGAAGGGTAATTATGCAATGTCATTAGTTGATAACATGAGAACGTAGATTATATCTGTACTTTCCGGGTCTTGTCTGGTCTTGAAATAGCTGGTCTACAGGTACGGAAATGTTCGACTCCACAGGTGACAAATGTTCACTTTGTACAATACTCGGTTCAGGATTCAAAGGAGCGGTTCCTGCTGGGGTGTCAAAGTTCTGTGTTTCCGTTCGTGGGTGGTCCGTTATGTACTCTGCATCACTGAAAGGGATGTGCCTAGGAACAGGTTCTGTCTCGGATACACCAATTCCCTGTCTAACCCAGTTATCATAGGGGAGTGGAAGAGGGACACGCTTCGTATGGCTGGCGTGCACCCAATTTTTCCTTCCAGCTAGGCGTACTGCAGTTCTTGTTGTGAGGAGGACCTGAAACGGACCCACGAATCTTGGCTGGAGGTTCCGAGTACGTTCAAAGTTCCGAACTACCACTTGGTCGCCTGGTTTCAACGTGTGGCCTGGACTCTCCGGCAGTTTAGGCAAGGATTCGAATACCTGTTGATGAATAAGGCTCAATTTAGCAGTCAGATCATGAAGGTAATCAATCAACATTGGGTATTCAATCTGTTTGAATTCCTTTGGCCTAGGGACTCCCCAAACATTAGCAGGGCGGCCGAACACAATCTCATATGGGCTAAGCCCTACTCGAGAGTGTACAGTCGCTCTGGTGGACAGTAAAGCTAAAGGCAGTGCGTCTGGCCAAGAGAGACCAGTGGAAGCTTGAATTTTCGCAAGTTTCAGCTTCAGGGTGCCATTGTACCCTTCAACCAAACCCGCTGATTGTGGGTGATTCGCACTGTGGTATTTTTGGGAAATACCCAGACCCGCACACACACTCTTCATAACTTTCCCTACAAACTCACTTCCATTGTCCGACCAAACAATCCGCGGCATACCATACCTGGGGAAGTATTCTTTTAGGAGGATTTTGGCAGTGGACATAGCAGTGTTGTCCTTTAACGGATATGCCTCAATCCATCTTGAGAAGGCACAGACTACCACTAGGACGTATTTAAGATTGTTACACCTATCCATGTGGATATAATCCAACTGAATCACTTCAAAGGGACAAGAAGGGGGAGCAAAATGGCCAGTTGGGGTTGGGGTTCTCTTGCCAGGATTATGCATCAGGCATACCATGCAATTTTTCACCACTCTTTCTGCACACTTAGTAATTCCATCTTTCTTCCATACTGGAGCTAACATTTTACAGATCCCTTTCGAACTGATGTGCGCCGCTCCATGCGCCATCGTTACCACTGCAAGTACATACGCATCAGGTAACATCCAACGCTGCTGCTCAGACAAATCGACCCAACATCCACTTGAATCCATTTTACCCGTTTTCTCCTTCCATTCATTCTTCTCATTTTCAGTTGCTTCATTCTGGATTGTTTTCACACTTTCAATTGTATTCTCACACATTCCTGATTCCGCAATCCATCTTGCAGACGTTGCAACATACATTCGGCTCGTCATGTTCTTGGCCGTTTCTTTAGCGACCTCATCAGCAAACGCATTCCCACGGCCAACATCATCCGTAATCTTCCGATGTGCACTGCACTTCACAATTGCAACTTCATTCGGTAGAGTCAGGGATTCCAATAGATCGCTGACTAACTGTCCATGTTGGATCTTAGTCCCATGGGACGTGAGAAAACCTCTTTCTCTCCAGAGACGCCCAAAATTGTGTGCAACGCCGAAGGCGTATTGGCTATCAGTAAACACATTCACTCTCTTTCCCTCAGCTAAAACACACGCTCTTGTTAGTGCAATTAATTCTGCAGCTTGGGCGGAATTCTGACTTACTCTTGCAGTCTCAACAATCGTACTCAAAGTCGTAACTGCATATGCGGCTGTCACATCGCCATTCTGTAGTTTGAAACACGACCCATCGACATATAAAGTGCCGTCTGGGTCTAGTAACGGAGTGTCTTTTAAATCAATCCTACCTTTTGTTTCTTTCCTCAGTTCTGAAACAACAATCATGGGGCTCTGAATCACTCGACTCCTGAGTAGTCGGCAACAGTGTTGCTGGATTCAATATGTTGCATCGCTTGATCTGAATGTGACTTGCCAAAAGCGTCAGCTCATAGCCTGATAGTCTAGCACTGGTGAGGTGCTGAGTTTTCGTTCGATTCATGAGTGTATCCACAGCATGTGGAACCATGACTACTAACATGTTATTCATGACTAGTCCAGCAGACTGTCGAATAGACACTGCAGCTGCCGCTGTAGCTCTCAAACAACTTGGCAACGCTCTGGCTACCGGATCTAATGTGGATGAGAAATATGCACAAGGCTGCTGTTTATCACCAAATTGTTGCGTTAATACACTCAATGCACAACCTTCTCTTTCATGGACATATAGAGTAAACTGCTTACTGTAGTCAGGAGTACCCAACACAGGAGCTGAACACAGCGCATCACGTAAGTCAGAGAAGCTCTGTTGACATTCATCAGACCATGACAAAGGGCTCGGAACACCTTTTCCAGTCAGGGCTACCAATGGTTTTGCCATGAGAGAAAAATTTGGGATCCATTGCCTGCAGTATGACGTAATACCCAAAAACGCACGCACTTCTCTCTGTGTGTTTGGTACAGTCATCTGTGAAATTGCTTTGATTCTCTCTGGGGTCAACCTTCTTCCCTCCTTTGACAAAAGATGACCTAAGTAGGTCACTTCTTGGCAACAATATTGCAGTTTAGAAGGTGAAACCTTGTGATGTAAGTCTGACAAATGACGCAACAAAGAAATTGTAGCTGCTTTGCAAGTTTCCTTGTCATCAGCGGCTAGTAAAAGATCGTCTACGTATTGGATCAGAGCAACACCATGAGGGAGTACAAGGGCATCTAATTGACTCTTCAATGCTTGGCTGTAAATTGAAGGGCTTTCACAATAACCTTGTGGAGCGCGTTTGAATCTGAAACTGCGACCTCCTAAGGAGAAACCAAAAATGTCTCTACTTTCCTCGGCTATGGGAATGCTGAAAAAGGCATTTTTCAAGTCGATTACTGTAAACCATGAAGCTGAGGCAGGAATCAACGTCAGTAATGCAGTGATATCTGGGACTACAGGAAACTGTGGAATCACCATTTTGTTAACTTCTCTGAGGTCAATCACAAATCTGTAAATTGGAGGTTTGGAAGGGTCAGTACGTTTCAAAATCGGCAGAACAGGACTATTGCAGACGTTTCCTCTAGTTTCCTCAATCACATTTTTCTGTATTAAGTCTTTCACAATCAGCAAGAGTGCTCGTTCACCTTCATTCGAAATCCGATACTGTGGGATTCGTGGGAATTTAACATTAGCTTTCAGACTTACCACATAAGGGGGAATTTCCAAGAGGCCTACATCATTAGGACCAGTCGCCCAAAGAGTATCAGGGAGAGAACGCAGCTCCGGTGGGAGCTTGTCCATCGACATATACATTGGAGAGATGACTCGTTTGCCTAATGTGAGCTGTACTCCCGAAGGAGAACAGTACAGTGTCGCGTGCAGGCGTTTCAACAGATCTAAACCAAGCAGATTCTCATTACAACCGGTTGTTAGGATAAGGGGTGCTTCTAGTTCGCATGGCCCAACAGATATTGACAAAGGACTAGAAACAGGATTGTGAACAGGGGCGCCTGAGAATCCTACCGAAGTGTTCGTTAAGCCAGACAAAGGTGCGCCAGGGAGTTTCGCATGCATAATTGAACTTTTTGCCACACCAGTATCCAACAGAAACGGTTCGACCACGCCTGAGGTAACTACTGCGACATAAGGTCCACTCTGATCAACTGGAACTGATACTACTCCCTCTCTTTGCCTGCGGCTGTCCTAGTGCTCGCTTCTTTGAATGTCTTCATTATGATCATAGTAATCTCCAACATGATACTGTGGAGATCTACCTGGTTGCGTAGGTTGTATATTTCGCTGATCAAAATAATTCGATTGGCGATCAGTCTGTGGTGTCATCGTACCACGCCCTCTACCTCTAGGAGCTTGCATAAACCCAACATTACCTCTCTGAGCTGGGACACCACTAGTTTGTGGGTGCAGTACTGGGCACTCATTCTTATAATGACCCTCCTTTTTACAATAAGCACACTGATTCCATGCTAACTGTTGTCGGGGAAAGCCATAATTAAATCTTTGGGCCGTCCCTTGCTGGAATTGTGGCTGTGGCTGAAACTGGGGTCGCTGCTGTGAATCTGACTGATTCGAACGAGGCGGATACGCCTGTTGCAGAAGAACTTTGGTCTTTAGATCTTTCGTTTTCTTTTCTGACTTTTCCTTCTCTTCTTTCTCTCTATTCTCGTAATACTGAGCAGTTGCAAGTATCTGTGCTGTCGTCGACACTGCCCATGCACTTTCAGAATCCTTTAACTTGTTACTAAGCTCAGGTAGTAAATTAAACACGAACTTGTCGACAAACAATCTCTGGCCTCCCTCAGTACTCATATCTTGCCCACTGTGATCTACGAAGGTCTCTTCAAATCTAGTGAAGAAGTCAGAGACGCTTTCGTCCTTCTTTTGCTTGCATGCCGATAATTTATCCCAATTGACTCGTAACGCTGGCATCAGCGTTTTCATCAGAGTAATTATTCTGCCAGGTAAAGCAGCAATCAGAGGTTCAGGTTTAGCACCACCAACTTGTTGCGCATCTGCCGCTATAATAGCTGCCCAATCACCTCCTAAGGCGACTGGGTGGTTTTCTTGCCGAATTTTGGCCCATATAGGCTGTGGCACCACATTACCAAACAACATTTCAATGTCTGCCAAATTCATGATACTCGCTTGAACTGTCTGCGTTAACTCTTTGTAATAACCAGCAGGATTTTTACGTGGGTCTGGTAACGCTTGTTTTACGGCTAACACTTCGGCCCGTTTCCAAGGGATGTGTATCCACACTCTCTGGAAATGTGCCGGGGCAGCGACAATATTATTAGCCCCATCAGCTGGAACTGCATCACGCCATATCGGTGGAACTTCCCTCATCGGATATTGTCCTCGTCGTTTCCTAGTAGTAATCGGTGAACCATCAGGGTCTCTTGTCGCTCGAAGAGGGGACTCATCCCTATAAGCTAAAATCAGTTCTATCGCTCCCCTTACTTCTGGACCTATCACCATTCCTGCGGCAAATTTCTGTTGAATATTTGTCAGGTCAGAGGGGACGGAGTCTAACTCATCATCTTCCCATTCTTCACGCACAAGAGAACACATCACGTCAAAAACATAACGTTGAGTTGGTTCATTCCATTGCATAAAGGTATCTAACACTCTTCGTGCATCGTACTTCGTAGCTTTTGACATCCACCTAAGAGCTGTCGAATCTAACGTGTCTCGTTCCTGGGGACCAGGAAGCTGGCTACGTCTCTGTATAGAGTCAGAAACGGGGGTCCCAATTAAAGACCTGTAGAGAGGAGTTAAGATATTAGTTACAGAGTCGGTTATTTTCCGACGAACGGAAAGCGGAGTCAGAATGTTCACAGGGTTCGGGGACAGGACAGCTGAAGCAGATGAAATAGTAAAGGTGGGAGTAGCAGGTAAAGCAGTTTGCGAAACGACAGGCGAAGGCGGAACGGGCGCCCCAGGAAGAGGGGGTGCCGAAGGAACATTAACCACAGGAAGGATAGGAGCTGGAATCAAAGGAAGTGGAGCAACTATTCCAGGCTGACCAGCAGCTGGCTGTACAACAGGTAGCAACTGTGGTACTGTAATACCCTGTGCATACGGTGGGGGTGAATTCAACAGGTAAGACAACAGAGGATCCTTTTCATGATCCTCAATCGGCTTAGCAGGACATGATGGCAATACAGGGTAACATTTATCAATTGCCAATTTATATTTTCTATTCGCCATCTCCATTGCTTTCTCAGTCTCGTTGACATGCAGCTGCCTAGCAGACTCCATTAAAGTCAACCCTTTCTCTTTCTGTTCTTTCTTCGTTTTCCTAATTTCTCTCTGTTTGGCTTCTTTGCGCCATACGCGAAAAGAATCAAACATTGCCGGCCGGGCTTTTTTCTTGAACAACTTCATTTCTAGATTGTCTAGTATTTCCGTTTCGAAGCTACCATGCGGTGGCCAACTAAGGACACCATCTTTTTTGGTATAACGGGCCCATACTTCATTATACGTAATAGGACCCACACCATGTTTACAATAGAGCTCATATGTAGGAGTTCCAATCGGAGGAACCGAACACGAATCCTCCAACCGGGAATCCCCGTTGCAACGTACCCAGGACAAGAAACAATTACTACTGGTAGTCATGACAACAAAGACAAATTCCAACAAAAATGCGCAGAGAACTTAGGCCTACCAAAATGAACTAATACCAAAACAGAGTTTATCTAAACAAGAGCAACCAATGATAATCTACGAATTAAACCAGAGCAACAAGGAACAACCAAACTGAGCGTAGCCCACTTAATACTTAACTGAAATGTGGAAGACGTCACCAAGGAGAACCCGTCTACGTCTCGCCGTACTAAGGTCTGCACCTCGGGTCCAAGACAGGGCGACAGTCAGGGCAGCGGTCCTCTGTAGCTGTCTGGGAACGGGAACCCTCGTGGAAGAGATCGTCGGGCCACTTTTACGACATGCAGGGATCGATGAAGCGGGGTACCTCCCTCCGGAATCTTCACACGAAACTTCTCGAACTTTTCAGGCTTTGGACCGGTACCGGATGACGTCGCCCGACGTTGGGCGCCAATTTGAGGTTCTGGACTTTTAAGAGTCCAGAGGTGTCAGGGAAACAACACCCGAAGACCCCTGAGTTCCTCCTGTCCCGGTGCACAAATAAACAGAGACACGGGCTTCTCGATGGTGGCGTCAAAGACCAAGGTTTATTTACTGCAGGGACACAGAAATCATAGGAACCACACAGAGGCAGAATCTACGAGACTGTTCGAATTGTATTAAGTGGGTTACTCTTTAAATACACGCAAAATGTCTTTAGGCTACATTACACGAATATTTCTCATGCCCAACCCGGTATCCCAAACAAACAGTAAATTTGACATTAAACAATAATTAGTTGCAGGTTTTCGGTATTCAATCAGGTCCTCTCGACAGTTTTCCATTCTTTGCCCGATCCTC
Organism: Triturus cristatus; assembly: GCF_964204655.1. Classification (NCBI taxonomy): domain Eukaryota; kingdom Metazoa; phylum Chordata; class Amphibia; order Caudata; family Salamandridae; genus Triturus; species Triturus cristatus. Next base: position 468,096,477 of record NC_140593.1, read on the forward strand.
CCCATCATAAAAATCGTAACCTCCCCATTGTAAAAGCCCAGAAGGAAAGGAGCAGAGCCAGGTGCAAAGGATTGAAATGTAGGATAAGAGGTGTTTATGGATCATAAACGGGCATGGCTACCGTCTTCGGCCTTTCAGTCAGGACAACGGACACGAGAACCAGTGCAGCAGGACTGGCCTCAGGCAAGGGAGGTAGCTTGATTCTGCCTAGTCATGCAGCGTCAGCCTTTCTTGGGACTCGAGCTTACGTATCCTTAACAAGGTGACTCTGCCGGGGTCATCGTCCGTTCATTGACTATGTGAGGGCAAGAAACAAAATGGATGCCGTAACTAAAATGGATGCCACGACTTTACCACAGAATGCCCTATTTCTCAGTGAATTCATGCTAGTTGCGTAGCGAAAACACTGTCATACATGTAATGGATCATTTGCGGTTCATTGGTACCGAAATCGTGTCAGTACTACGATACCAAATTCACGGGTTCGGATCGCTACAGAACCTCACTGCTCCTCTGATTTCTTACGAGCTCACTACACCAGGACCCATATGGTTTTTCTTTTACATCTCCAAGTAGATTGTCACAGGGCATAGTAAATTTGTGGAACTATTTACTGCAATGATTGGGTAAGACAGATACCAAGTCCTCGTACTCTCTATTTTGCTTTGATTCCTTTGCAGATTATATAACTATTTATAAGACGCTTAGGTAAGTCTCCTCTACTTTTGTAGCAACATAACTTTCTTGTTGTTTTAACCTATGACTCAGTAATAGAAGGATGGTGACCCAAGCTTGGCTTGAGCGCACTGCTATTGCAATGAACCGTGTTTCTTCCCCATGGAGTATGAGGAACCATCTATTCCCTAGGCTAATCTGCAATGCGTCATGATTGCGATGGGATATACTTTCTATGTCATTATTATACAATTACTGCTGCTATATAGAATTGTTGCCTTCGTTGATCTCTCTCATGACAATTGCTCACCTTAAATGCAATATGACTGTGATGAATTGTATGTCTTTTTTCACTGACTATAATGAATTTTCGATGTATTATCTGAATTAAAAGATGTATAGAGTTGTGCATTTTAGATGTAATTATTAAACAATTACCTAATTGATTTCTCTATATAACTGTAATCATCTGCTTTTTGTTTCTCTGTTTTCCCTTTCTCCCCATCCCCCAACTTTATTATTTCTGTCATTAATTTACTGTTCCTCTCTTACTGTTTCCTGTGCTTCCCATTTTTTCCTTTTTTTCTTTTCTTTCTGTATTCCCACAATGTTAACCTTGTCACTGATGTTTTCTTTTTCCAACATCTCACTTTACCTTACCCTACCACATAAATATGAATGTGTGTTGATCCTCCTGTGGATTCTGCATTTATGTGATCACACCCTGTTGCAGGGATTCTGCTTATGCACAGAACTATGCGCAGGAAACCAGGACCTCAGTGAATTGCGGTGTACCAAAAACTCACCTCAGTACCCAGAACCCCTATCCGACTAGCATCAGTGTCTCATTCGCTCTTCGTATCATCTTGAAGCTACCAATGACATACGACTTAGAGTACTCTCAGGAATGGTGGGAATCGGAAATACCTGTTCGTTATTATTCTCATATCAGTCCACAACAAGAGTAACCAGGGACACCGTAAAGTTTAAAATGTTTATTTTATAAACTACGTGTCCTAAGATGCAGTACTTTGGCTAACATAAGCAGACAAATGATTAAAATTAAAACCATCAGCATTGTTACAATACCATAGAAAAGGAAGGGAGAAATCATATTACAAATGATAGTGGAATACAAGCACCCTCCCTTCGCTAGTAAGCTAGTACCATAAGACTAATAGAAGGTCTCTAGGCTTGAATTGGGAACCCCATACCGTACATATCAGCTTAGGGGAATCACATCACAGGATCAGCTTTGCTCTGTGCCTGGAAAAGTTCTTCTCCAGAATGTGTATCTCATGCATGCAAACTGGAATATTAAAGGCGCTCGAATTTCAGATATTTGAGCTGTGTGCGTGTTATGGCTAGAGCGTGGGCCGATCAACCTGATTTCAAAAGCATACATTGGGGCATATCAACAAGGGCTTTATCTTTTTTTTTAAAAGCCAAAAAAGGAGAGAAAAAACTAGCGCCCTATCAACAAAAGAGTGCTAACATGCAAATTTGCATGTTATCACCCTTTTACTCTACGCTTCCCCTTGCATCTCTAATGAGATGTAAAGGGGGCATTCCAGAGTAAAATAATAGGAGAAATGTCGCTAAGCGACATTTCTCCTATTATCAAGAATGTCGCTAACCCTGTTAGAGACAAAAAAAGCAGCGCTAACCGCGGTTAACGCTGTTTTTTTACGTCTGGTATTTTTCTGACTTAGCCATGATATCCTATGGAAGGAGGATATCATGGCTAAGTTTGTCTGTCCCTATCAACAAGCTAACATGAGATTATCGCTGGGTTTCCAGCGATAATCTCACGTTAGCCTGTTAGCGTGAGAATTTTTATCGCTATTGAGATAAGCGTTGCTAATAGCACGCTATCTCAGCGATAAAAATTAACGCTAGCCGGCGATAATTATCATAGTACTGGAAATAAAGAGCGAGGATTTGTTAGAAAAGGGACTAACTGGAGTTTTGAACTTACTCTTTTAATTAATTATTAATATTTGGCACATATGAATAAATGGGTACCCACCTTTTTGAAAGAAAATGTAGGGTGTGCCCCATTAGGAGTAGTTTGGGACACATGTAAAACAATGATACGGGGGGAGACTTTGCAGTTTACTTTGATTTGAGGAAAGAAGGAGAAACAAAGATTGAGTGAGCTACATGCAGCATTGGCAGTGGAAGAAAGAAAATTAATCCTGGCCACACAGCAGGGAGATAAGGTAGCTTAAGCTCAAATGGGTTAGCTGTTGCCGAAGCAGCAACTATTTAAATTTCAGCAGGAAGAGCAGCTGACAAATGTACGGGGTGGGGAGGGAAAGCATATGAATGTAGTGAGCAGATAGAACATCATGTGGCTACTCTGACTAGGCTGAAGAATGTGCAAAGTGAGGTGCGGGAAATAAGAGACCCGAGATGGGGGATGGTCTCTTATCCAACGGGTATCAGGGTGACATTTCAAAGATATTATCAAAATCTTTATACAGATAAAGTAGAGAGAGGGGAGGAGAATATGCTTTACTACCTGGATACCACTACCTCAGTTAAATTTAGAGATGAGGAACAAGAGCTATTGGAAGGGCCTCCTTCAAGGAAATACATTTTGCTTGCTTTGAGTAGCCTCCCTGCTGGGTAAGTTGCAGGTACTGATAGTAAACCCACTGAATTTTACAAGGTATTTGTGCCAGATCTATGCCGGCATAAACAAGTCTTTACTTCGCAAGCTCCAATCAATATAGGGCACCACCGCCAGACTTGTCCTCAGTATCCCTTGACACGTACACATCAGCCAAAATCTCCGGAATTTCACTGGCTCCCCATCGAGAAGAGAGTTACTTTCAAGACACTCACCCACACCTACAAATGCCTCCATAACACTGGACGCCAATACCTCAATGATAGAATCACCTTCCACGTACCCAAAAAGAGACTTCCGATCCACCAACCTTGTCCTCTCCGAGACCCCACGCATCCGCAGAGACAAAGCAGGGGGTAGAGCCTTCTCCTACATCGTGGCCAAGACTTGGAATGAGCTCCCGATCGACATTAGACACGCCCCCTCCCTAAAAACATTCACTAAGGGGGGCGTGGCTAGCAGCCAATGAAAATGGCCACAGCCTAGGGAGGCTCCGGGGTCCACGCAACCTTCCCTGTAAATCCGCACATTTATCCTGAGGTTTTCTCACCTCAAACCTGCAACCCGCAGTGTCGGAAGACCCTGGGTATCCGATGTTCTGGGTCTGATGTTGATCGATTGTTCCCTGAGGTGCAGGCGGTGAAGTAAGTCGGGAACGAAAGTAGGAACGGAACCGGCCATGGTGGATTGACATGAAAGGCAGGCTTGAGCGCGGGGTGAGGCTGGCTGAGGACGGACGAGAAAGGCTCCGTACTAGCTCCTAATCAGGATGAAGTAACGCTCGTCCTCCAGCAGAGCGGTTGACTAAGGGGAACCTGCATGAAGACGACGGAGGAGTGACTGCCGCTCAGAGGGCCCTGCGTGGCTCGCCCCGGGGAGGCGGCAGTTGAGGCGGACGTGCGGGTGTGGAGTTACCATCCCCCACTTCAAAAAGGTGACAACAGCTAAATAACAGCAAAATAGCAGCTAAAATAATAAGCTAAGAACACTCATGCAGGCTGATTGAAGGTACAGCAACGACTACTGCACATCAGCAGGGGGCACCACAGCGAATTCGGAGGAGTGACTGCCGCTTAGAAGGTCCTGCGCGGCTTGCACCAGTTCAGGAAGCGGCAATTGAAATGGACGTGCGGGTCTGGAGCTAGCATCCCCCACTTCCAAACGGTAAAAGCAGAAAACTAATAGCAAAATAACAGCCAAAATAATAAACTAAAAAAGCGCATGCAGACTGATTGAAGATACGTAAACGACTATTGCACATCAGCAGGGGGCAACACAGCGACTTCCAAGGCGCCATATTGACAGGGAGGAAGGGAATCCCTGAAAACAGTAATTTCGTCTCAAGTGGAAGTACAAAGGCTAACCCTTGAACATATGCATAGATTGGGGCCAAGCAGACAGTGCCAGTCCTGGAGTAATTAAGGCAGCGCAGCACAGGAGGGACAGGGGTGCGAAACCCGATAGGCTGCTTGGGCTACAATAGCCCTCTGGCAGGCGGCGGTGACTACCACCCCTGACCCCAAACTCCACGTGTACTTGCCCCCACAGCCACAATAAGTAGCAGGAATTTGAAAGGCCCGAATCAGGCAAAGCTAAAAAAATATGCATACACGAAATCACAGTCGGACCCCGTGGACTAGGATGCTGCATCGGCGCTAAGCCCGAAAAACACAAAAACAAGTGAAGTAACGCTACAAGACATCATGACCACATTGCATAAGGTGCACACGTCCCTGGATTCACGCATTGGGACTCTTTCAGTGGAACTTTCCTTAATCCGAGCTGACCTCAACAAAATGTCCGCCAGAGTATCAGAAGTGGAGGTCACTGCAACAAACCTAACGAATGACACTGCCACCCTTAAGAAACAAGTACATCAACTCACAGCAGATAACAAGCTACTAGCTGCTAAACTGGAAGACCAAGAAGGGCTGTCGAGAAGAAATAACATCCGCCTCATAGGTGTGCCAGAACGGACGGGTGGCCCAGCTCTCGACCTGTTTGTCGAAGATCTCACTACAAATCATCTCCAACCACGGAGCCTCTCCAACTACTTTTCCGTTGAAAGGGCGCATCGGGTCCCCGGAGGTAAACCAAAACTGGAAGCCCCTCCGCGCCCTATTCTGGCCCATATTTTGAATTACAGGGACAGAGACGTGATACTACAGGCCGCACGCACTGCTCCTCCATTGTGTCTCAACAGCACTACAATTACCATCTTCCCGGATTATACTGCAGCAGTCACGAAGCAGAGCCGTGGCTTCCTCAAAGTTAAAAAGACACTCCGTGACCGTGGAATCAAGTACTCAATGCTGTTTCCCGCAAAATTAAGGGTGGAAGCCGAAGGTAAAGCATGGTTTTTTATGTCACCAGAAGACGCACAGGAACGGCTGGAGGGTTGGCGCAGGTCCTCACGATTGGAACGCTTCGGAGGAGGCAACAGTCAACGCGGTGGGACTGAAATGAGAGAAGGACCGGAGTAGACAACTATAACGAGATGCATCATTAATCACTGAGAAAAAGAGACAGAATGAGATATAGAGGTGAAGACGGCTTGGCCCTGATGGACTATTAGAAGCTAAGGACTTTTTGGTTGGACCGGATGAAACTAGAACAATACTAACAAACCAACAACACAATGAAGAAGAGTTCTTGTGAATGGATAGAGAGACACAAACATTCCACCGTGGGGACTCCATGCCCTCCGGAAAACTTACATGTTCTACCAGAGAAGGAGAAGATGCCGCTACTAATGAAGATTTAAGGTAGGTTCTCAAGGACAACGGACGATTGCTCTCACCCCCAAGTTATGTTATCAGGGAAGGGCACTAAGCACTCTGCACAGTTGGGGTGGCGGGTAGTTTAAAGTCCGTCAAGCAGGGAGGCAGAGAGGAGGGAGGGTGGGGAGGGATTGTTATTATGGTATTGCGAGTTATTGGTTGTAACTTTTATAAGGGCACTGGCTAAAAACTTGTTTGCATGCATAGGTCACCTGAGATACTGTTGATACTATTCCATGATTACACGTGTTAATTATGACAGGAAGGGTGGTACAGGATCAACAAAAGTCTGAGTCACCAACACCCCCCATATCCCCAATTGCTCCTCTGTCGCTGGTTACGTGGAATGTCCATGGGCAAGGGGATACGATTAAGAGAGGTTTAGTTATACAGTATTTGAAACGCTGTGGCCCTATTACTAGGCCTGGGCTAAATTTCCGTTCCGCATGCGGAAATTGCGATAATTTGACATTGTCGCGTTCCGTGGAAAGCGCAAAAATGTCAAAATTTCCGCATTCCGCAGCTTAAGGATAATTTGTTTCTTGCTCGCGCTGTAAAATAATACATTCTCACGCGCGCGCGATCGCCTTACCTGAATCCCCGCTTTCGCCGACAAGTTTTCCCGATCCGGTTGCGTTCTCCACGAGATGTTGGATTGTTGGTAGCCATTTGTGCTGTCTCGCGACCGCAGTAACGTCATGCGTCGTGCGATCACGTCTTTCTTCTCGCGATCATGCACCGCGAGAAGAGTGAAAACAAGATGGCTGTGCCCGCGAGCAGCCACATGGGTAAGTTGGATAGCCGCGACCACGCAGAAAATACCGCAAACGGGTGGGAAAAAAACTTCCGCATCTTCACGATATTTCCGCGTGTTTGCGGAGATTTGTAACATTTTCACGATAATTTGCGAAAGTCGCTTTCGCAAATTCCGCCCACCCCTACCTAACACATTTGACGGGATCAGCCTGTAGGGCTTTGGACCGGTGGGGGTTTAAAATGGTTGTACACTCTGATTTTTCCTCTGGGTCGCAGGGAGTACGTATTCTAGTAAGAAAGCAATTTCCGCTGATAATCCACCAGACATGGACAGATGACCAAGGCTGCATTGCGGCTATCGCATGTCAATGGGAGGGGAGGCCTTTCAATATAGTGTCAGTATATATTCCTCCATCACTCCACGCAGTGGCCGTCCCAGCGCTCAGTGAATTTCTGCTCGCCCTTCCAGAGGGGGAAATGTTGATTGGGGGGACTTTAATGCCACTATTAATGGGGTCGTGGATCGACATCCCCCTAAAACTCAGAATACTGGACTCTCCCGCCTTGAGCGATTATTAGAAGCACTTTTTCTCATAGATGCCTGGAGATGCCGTCATCCCACGACATGACAGTTCACCTTTCAATCGGGCGTGCATAATAGCCTCTCAAGGATAGATTAATTTTTAACATCAGCTGGCAGTTTACAGAATATAGTAGACATTGAGATCCGGCCCAGGGGAATTTCAGATCACTCCCCGGTAGTACTAACATACACGTATCAACACAAGGTTCGACGGCGCATTTACCCCATATACCCGGGTTACTTACATAATCCCAAAACCCTCAAAGACGTCACCACTGCAACACAACTTTACTTCCAGAAAAATGTTTCCTCGGTCCCGTCCCCAATCACCCTTTGGGAGGCCTCTAAAACTCTTATTCGCAGCCAAGCCATTGCATCCATTGCAGGACATAAATGTGAAAAGCAGAAAGAGTTAAACACCATTGAATTAGAACTACATAATGCCGAAGACCAACATACCCAAAACCAGACGTCGGGATCACCCCAATCCCTGCGTCTTAAGCAACAGGAATTCAGAGAATATCTAAAAGAGATGACTAGGTCCAGGTTGCAGGCCACGTGACGCAGCATAAGATATATGAAATTGGAGATAAGGCGGGTAAACTTCTGGCCTGGCTAGACAAAAAAGAGCGGGCAAAGAGATGGATAGCGCAAATACGACCACAGGATGACGCACTAGTAACTGACCCACAGGAAATAATAAATACACTAGCTGGGTATTTTTAAACAGGTTTATGCGTCATCGTCAACCACAACGGTTGAGGAGGCACAGGCCTTTATAAAAGACATTAAGATGCCCAAACTAATGCCAGAGGTGGCCCTCACGCTCGAAGCTGACCTCACGACGGATGAATTACAATTTTCTATCGGGTCTATACAGTCAGGAAAAGCGGTGAGGCCTAACGGCATACCCACCAAACTCTACAAAAGGACAGCTGACATAATCACCCCACATCTACTAAATATGTATCTCGAAAATCTCGAAGCGGGAGAACTTCCACGGGTCCAACGAATGCCCACCATAGTAATAATGATTCCCAAACCAGGAAAACCTCCAGAGGAATGCATCTCATATCGCCCATTATCATTAACGCTGAAGCTAAAATCCTCGCTAAACTTCTTGTGACAAGATTAACCCCACTCCTTACGGCCCTAATACACCCGGATCAGTCAGGATTTATGCCTGAAAGAAACACGACTCTTAATCTGAGACTATTGCATGGGGTGATGGCCTGTATACCGTACATCCAAGAACCAGCTGTAATTCTTTCGCTAGACGCCCGCATGGCATTTGATATGGTGGAGTGGCCTTTCCTCTTCACGGTTCTTAAACATTTTGGCTTCGGCCCTAAATTTTGTGCCTGGGTACACCTGTTGTACTCGGAACCTTTGGCACATGTCACAGCAAACGGTCACATATCGGAGGACTTTCCACTGAAATGCGAAACACGTCAGGGATGTCCCCTCTCCTCATTACTGTTCGCCCTTGTGCTGGAGCCACTAGCCGCATGGATTAAATGGGAACCGACTATCCGAGGGTTCAAGTGGGCAGCAGGCTGGGAGGATCGCATCTCCTTGTATGCGGATGACGTATTGCTATATCTGACATCCCCCAAATGATCCATTTTGGTGCTCCTAAATAACTGTGACCTTTATGGTCGGGTGTTTGGCTACACCATTAATTGGTCCAAATCGATCATATTTATACTTTATGGCCCACCACCGCAACTGCCTAAAGATTCTAATCTGCAGATCGCAAAGGACAGCTTTAAATATTTAAGTATCTCTGTGACACCTAGGCCTGACAAATTCATTAAAAAAAATCTCATGCCCCCCCCTGGAACGTTTCAAATGTGATACGACACATTGGCACGCCTTACGATTGACACTGCTTGGAAAAGCATCACTTTTCAAAATGATGGCACTCCCACGGTTTTTATATGCCTTGGAGAACACCCCGTTTCCCGTACCATCGAGTTATTTTAAAACAATAGCGGCAGAAGTCTCCAGTTTACTATGGGGGAACAAACCGGCACGCATTGCAATGGATAAACTGGTCAGAGGCTGGTATGATGGAGGCATAGCTCTCCCAAACATACAATTATACTATTCGGCAGCACAGTTAAAAATAATCAATCAATGGATACACGCCCCACAAACAGACCCTGCGTTTCAAGCGGACAGATACGGGTTAGGGGAGGAGGGCGTTATGAGGGCACTATATACCAAAAAACGGTTCACCCCACTAATTGGACCAACAGCACATACAGTCAACATATGGTACATGGCACTCACAAAACTGAGCTGGCAAGGGGTCATCACCCAACTCACTCCGCTCTGGGACACACAACAGCTTGGGCGACTCAGAAACAGTAAAGGGTTCCATAGATGGGACGCAATAGGCATCTCTACGGTGGGCGACTTATGGATGAAGGGCAAGATGACCACGTTCGAGCACCTGCAGGAACAATACAAACTGCTATCCTCTGAAATATTCAGATACATGCAGATCAGGCATGCACTACAGGCAGTTATACCACCCGACACTGCATTACCTGAGGTTTCTCCCATAGAGGATAGGCTACTGACCGATTACATGCACAAAAAGGCCACCTCCCTTACCTACCATAAACTAGTTAACAATGTATCTGACCCATCGTAAGCACTAAGGCAAAAATGGTCCCTAGACTTGGTGGATCTCGACAATACAGATTGGCAAATGGCACTTTCATCCCCATGCGAAGTAGCAATACCTAAACTATTAAGATTAGTTCAACTCAAGATATTACATTGAACGCATTACACCAGATTGACCCTCCACAAAATAGGGAATGATCCACATCCAGTCCATCTGCGGGAAAGCGGGGAGGAAGGTACGTTCTACCACACCATATGGCAATGTCTAAAGATTGTACCATATTGGGTAGCAGTAATGAGAACTATATCACAAGTAGAAGAAGTATCAGTGGTACCAGAACCCAAAAGATGCTTATTAAACATATTGACGCCGAGTAGTACTCTTTATGGAAAACTCGTGGTGGCTTTAGTGATTCGTGCCGTTACTACGTATGGTACAACTGTGACAGACACCACCTCGGAAACTCTGGGAAAGTAAAAAAGTTTGGTTTATGTAGCTTGAAGTGGTGATTTTTTGTGGACCTCAGTGCTTGTTCCATTATTTGGATGCGCACAACTTATGAACTGGAGTTAGACACCCTGATTAATGAGTGCCAACTAGCCTGATTTGGATTTTAAGGCACACAGAACTGTTTTCCACAAGCCGTTTCCCTCACCCTTGTCCTGAGGAAGCCAAGATGTTTTTGGAGGCCGAAACGCGTCCGCGTCGACAGATTACGATCTGAGGAGTCTGATGATATTATTTGATTAAGTTTGGAAATATATTTTTCGCACAATCATTGTATTAATGTTCTAGAGAAAATAGAATAGATTGTGGAAATGAGGCTACCTCGAAGTGAATTCCCTGTATGGAATAGGTGAACACTTTCTTTTTGATGAATTGGGTGGAAGGAACCTATGAATTGTTGATTACATTTTGTGATTTGTATATGATTGTTGTATATGTACCTCTTGTGTGTGTATATATATGTATATATGTTTGTTGGAAAAAAGTATAAAAATGTTGATGAAGTGATTTATGATTACGGTAATTAAATTATGTAATCGTGTGTTTTTTCGGTATGTGATTGCTTTTTGATTAAAATGGAATTAAATTAATACAGGATTATAGACTGATAATAGAGGAATATATAGTCCTCTATTAAAAAGTGAGAGTTTGTATATATATTTTTTCCTCCTTGCCACTTCAAAATTTCTTGTATTAAACATATGGGAGCCCACTGATCTTAAGCATCCAGCACAGGACTGGGCAACCCTTGGGATGATGTTTGCCAAGCGCAATATAGCCAGATTATGAGGTTCAGGATACTCACCAATGCTCACTGACTGGTGCAAAGACATAGATGGGGCCATGGTGGCAGAGAAAGCAACATATGTCAACCGAGGATGTCCCCAATAATGGGGGAAAGTCTGGGGAGCATGGAATAAGTATAGGGGATATATTTGTGATCCACCCAGGTCGGCAACTGATGACATTTCAGACTGAAGGGGGTGACGGAAGAAACAGGAATTATGGATTGTCAGATGAGCTATTTCTTGTGCTACATGTAATGATGATGTGCATAATGTCAATGGAATTTGTACCAACTAACAGTGATAAGTTTGTAAATTGTGTGACTTTACTCTGCCCTGAATTTATTAAAAAGAATTAAAAAAAAAAAAACCTTCACTAAGGTGCTCAAGACCTGGCTCTTTGACTGAGCGTAACTAGGCCTCGCAGTGCCCTGAGACCCTAACGGGTGAGTAGCACGCTTACAACTTCCCTGATTGATTGATTGAATTACAAACATAGTAGCTGGACAAATATCAATTTCAGGAAGAACTTTTACTACTTTGGCTATCATCTTCTACGAAGGACTCTATAATATATTTTGACACTACAAAGTCGATTTAATATCCCAGTTTGGATGGACAGAATGCAATGACATTAATCTCAAATTTAAACCAAGACTACCTCGGAGATTACCAAACTCATATCTCTTCCTTCTTCAACCAAAGTTCTGAGGATTATTTCTGGATGAAAATCTGGAATAAGTTGATTTCTAATTACGTGGTTTATCTATTTATTGGACATTATTCTGCCTATTGGGGTAATGTCTTTGAAAAATATGTTCCAAATGCAAGATTCCTTTTAACAAAGGAGTTTATATAACATCAAAATACTACAGTGTCTAATAACAGTTAAAAACTGAATGCATATACTCCAATTACAACAACCTTAACCTGGAATTAAAATGATCACTTTTGTTCCTCCATCAACAATGACTTCTACATACTACTATTACAGCACTCTCATTAAACTATGAAAGTGGATGCACATACTGCAGCTTTAAGAGGAAACCAACACAGTGCCTTCAGAAGTAAAAAATTGTACCATTTATAGTCTTCAACCAAACCTATACATCCATTTTTTAGGAAAAAGGTACTGCATGGGATATTGTTTAAATAGATCATCTCTAGGTTATACATCATATGGCCTACCAGGGGTGATGTTTTCTAAACAATCTCCAAAACTGAAGAGTACCTCACATTTATTTGTGATATTGTACCAGATATAATAATATGAGAAACATTTTTAACATACATTTTGTCAGATTACCATAGTAAGTCCACAACAAGCCACTAATTAGTGACTTGTAGTGAGTAAAATACATAGTATCATTTCTTGTGATCTGCTGTGCAGCTTTGTGTTTTTTTACCATCCATTGATTGTTTTTTCTCCGAAGTATGAAAGCTGAGAACAGTAAAAAAGGGAATATTGTATTTGTAGTATATTGTAATTTACTCTTACAGTATAAGCAATATGTTTTGTTATGTGTGTGTAATTTTGAAGCTTAAATACTAACACATCTGTATCTGTTAGATGTCTCCGAAAAGTTCTTCTACTTGAGACATGTTCATTAGTAATATATGCTTAGTAAATCATCCATTCACAACTAAGGCACTCATTCTAATATCCATGCACCAGTCATCCACTCATACTAACATACTTGTCCACCTTATGTACTAATTAAACCATGCATGCACCTCTCATGTACTCATTAATTGATTAATTCATCAGTCATACACTCATTCAATCATCCATTTACCACTCATGCACTTATTCTAATATCAAAGCACCACTCATGCACTCATTCAATCATCCATATACCACTCATATAGCTATTCAATTATGCATGCACGGTGTGGCTTTGCCACGGAGCATAATGGCCGCGACATAAGTGAGCTCTGCAGCTCACCTGATCGCCCTCAGTCTATCGATTAAATTCATCCGCCGCCCTGCTGGGGAAAAGCTGTCGGACTCCTGTGAGAAGTTGGCCTGGTATATGCTGTCCACTAATTACAGTGGGCACCTTGCACCAGTCCAAACAACCCCTTATTGATGGTAGGTTAAAGACAACCTTTATTGAAAGCTATCCTAGTGGTAGCTATGGAGAGCAGCCTTCAGGCTAAGTCTTGAAGGGATGTAAAGCAGCTTGTTTTACCAGTCTATAATCTCTTGAGTGGCCAAAGGAAAGGAGACCACACCAGGTATATATATAAAATATATGTATTTATTACTAAACACACCCCTCTAGTCTCTTTATGAGGCTAGAGGCAAAAGCACATAAGTTACACTTCAAAATATTACAGTAAAGTAGCACAATACACATTAGGCCCTAGGGGCGGACCAAACCATATACTAAGAAAGTGGTATAAGAACTATGACTTAATTAGTCACAAGGCCTAGAGCCTGTAGAATCGCTGGGATCCCAAGGAACCTCCCAAGGTAGTGATGCAGGGGACCCACGGGGGCAGCGTGCAGTGTGCAAACACAGCCGCGAGCTCCCGTTAGCTGCTATGGGGAAAGTCGCGGTTAGATTTTTAGAGTTAAAGGACACTTAGAAATGGACTACCCCAAACCCTCTTGGACGTAGACAGTTCTAGGGTCAACACCCATGAGAGTACCAGAGTACCCGAGTTACCTCACCCAGGGAAGCCGGGTGCATAGGTGTCAAATGGTGTTGGGTCGCGTTGTTGTTTTCAATGGAAGCTGGCGAAGAAGTGCTGCTGCCGGGAAGATGCGAAGTGTCCGAAGGAATCCAAGCCTGAATCGGAGATGTGAAGAACCTGAAAGCAGAGGGGTCAGAGTATGGGTCACTTGCCAGTGACCAGGGGCATGATAGACGAATGCCCACAGATGTCGGATGCTTCAGGTGAGATGAGGGAAGCTTGACTCTTCAGCCACGAGGACCAGGAGGTGTTGAGGACAACCAGGTGCTGGATTCGAGCTGAGCCTCAAAGGATGACGAGTGCCCCAGTGTTGGTGCCTGGATTGGACACAACAAGCCTTGGCAACAGCAACCCATGCAGAAAAGAGATAGATGCTTCGGTGTGGACCAGCAAGGTCCAAGGGACTCCCCCAGCAAGGAGGAGTGAGGGCACATCTGGAGCAACCAGGGTAGCCCAAGGAAAGTCAGAGTTACCTTCACAGGGACCCACCAGTCGACGGACCAGGGATCACGAAGGAACCTCAAGAAGAATCACAAAATTGTGGCCCACGGATCACTCGGAGTAGGTAGGCTGACAGTCTTCAGTGGATTCTCTGCTTAAGGACTGGGCTACAATTAACCCAATGCACAGCCTCAGGGGACGTCGAGAAGCTGATGCACTTGCAAGTGTGCACGGTGTCCAGGGGTTCCGGTTCCATGGTACCCACGTGGGCTACGGGTCTCAGCTTTGCTGGGGACTCGGTTCATCCTCAGGGAAGTCTGGAAATATACCACTGGTGTTGCAAAGTCTTAGATGTCCGGCGGGAGCTTCAGAGATGCAGACCGGACAGATGCATCTTTGGTGCCTGCCAGGTAGGGGATTAACTCCTTTACTCCAAGGGAGATGCTTCAGTCATCTGGCGTTGAACAGATTGTCGAAGGTCCAGGATTCAGTTTCAGAGTTTCATCCAGGGATATCTAAAGTTCTGGTTACAGAGGTTCCTTCTTTATACCCAAGGAAGGAGTTGGACTAACTCAGGGGACCCACCTATAGGAGGGTTTGGAAAGAGAGGGTGGCTACACCCATTTCCTTTGTCCAGTTTCATGCCAGAGCAAGGGCTGGTAGCCCCTGCAACAGGTTTGAGCTGAACTATGCACAGGGGCACCAAATGTGCCCCCAGTGCAGGACTTCAAAGCACTCCTGGAGTGCTCCCACCCAGCCCTAATCCACTAAGGCCTGTCTGGGACATGGTAACACCTCCCTGTGACAGGAAACCTATAGTTCAGGCTTCCCCTGCCAGAGTTTTGGTCAGCAGCAGGAGGCCAGACTCGTGTCTGTGGCTGAAGCATCAATTTTGTGATGCCAGGGCTCTTTTAAGCTGGTACCGGGTATACCGGGGCTGTCATGTCTCTCCCTCTAGAAGGGTGGGATCATACTCCCACATTAGTTACTGGTGTGGGGGTATGATTCCAAGGTGTATGACATCAAACACGTCATGTTTCCATGCAGCCAGTCCAAAGTTAGCATTTACCGTTGGGTTATAATGCACTTAAAAGTATATGGTCAGGCTGCATCACAGACAACCCCAGAGAAGAGATTCCGAAGGCTGCAGAGGGGCTCTGCTCATTCATGGGCACCCTCCCACACAAAACCAAGCACCCTACCTTCAGGATTGATAAGGCCTGCCATAGGGATGAATGATAGGTTTCTATGTGCAGTGATAGGTGAGATATAGTGAACCTATATCTCTGCATGCACCCCCTTACCCAGGCTGCAGTAGCAGACCTGTAGTGTCATTTTGGACGGCTTCCCATGGGTGGCATAATACATGCTTCAGCAACTGGTAGGCCTCTGGGGTACCTATGCCCTGGGTACATAGTATACCATATACTAGGGACCTTTAATGACACCTCAGAATCCAATCTGTTATGTACCTAGGAATCAATTTAGAGAGGAAGCAGCTAGGATGGGATCCTAAATAGCAGGGCACCAGCCAGACTAAAGTCGAAAAACAGTGTTACATCAGCAAAAAGTGAGGGTAACCATAAGAAGAAGATCCTACTCTCCTACAACTCCTGCCTGGGGCCACGCTGTGAAACAGCGGAGTCGTCTTACCCCTGCAAGCTGTGAAATTGTGGTCCCGATCTGGGGCCTGCATTGACTCCGAAGCCGGGAAATGGCATCATGAGGAGGTGGGCATGGTGTACAGAAGGCCGACCTCGGGAACACGCGAGGCTGTGGAGGTTGTGATGCCTGGGCCGCAGGTCGAATCAGCCTGGGTTCTTGGCTCCCCCGCTGGCTGGGGGGCGTCTCAATTAGGCTGCCTGCTGTTGCAGGAGAGAGGGCACATGCAGACCGGAGCGGCCTTAATTTATAACGCCAGCTGAGAGCAGCAACATCAGGAGGGTCCTGGCCGAAACCCTTGATCCTCTGCCACCCGGGCACACAGTGAACCAGCCATTCCCAACTCAGGAGGTAGGAGAGGTATATGGGGACAATTGTGGGCCGAATAAAAAGTAATCACCACTGCCCAGCAGAGTGGAGGAGGTACTTTGGAGCGCCTATATTGACTTTGGCCTGAAGACCTGGTAGGGCTCGGTGAAACCCAGTGATCTACTGCAGGTGTATCCCCCTCCAGAGATCACTGGGGAAAGCTAGGGACACAAGGACAAGCGTAACTGACCGCCCGGTCCCAGAGGCACAGATCCACCACTCCACTGGTGGTGGCAGAGCGTACATCTGGGGTGCGTTGGACACTAGGATTGTGGGGCATCGTCTTGTGTGCCTGGGTGTGTGCTGTGCACCCCCACCCCCCAAACCTGTATCCTAGAGTTACTGTTGTGATCTGTGGGGCGCAGGAGTTTGTGGTGGAGCAGCAGAAACCGCTGACGGAGAGTGACGTCCTGACACACGAGTTCGGGCTGGCCCATCAAGATTCATGCAAATGTTGACTGCAAAGTGTGCAAAGGTACCGAAACAAACCAAGCTTGACAAATTCACTCAGCCCAGACAGACTGACCCTGAACTCGGCGACAAGGGGAAAGAGCTATCTGGGTACGAAGAGAACCCTCCAGGCCCGACACTGAAAGATATAATGGAGGCCATCTCTGGTGTGTGTGCCTCCCTTGTGCAGAGGATGGACACCATAACATTCAAAGTGATGCTGATTCGTGCATACCTGACCAAAACCCGGAGAAAAAGTGAAGCAGATGGAAATTGTCACAGCTAGCCTAGTGGGGGAAACAACACAACTACAGCAAGACATCAAGGATTTACAGGCCTTTCGTAAATTCACTGACGACAAGCTGGACGACTATGAAGGGCGTACATGATGGAATAACGTATGGATCAGATGCCAGAACGGGCGGAGGGGTCTGCCGCGGATTTATTTGTGGAAGACCTCATCCTCAACCATCTGCAGTCCAAACAACTGTCAAAAATTGTTGTAGTCGAACGGGCACACAGAGTTCCTGGGGATGTTGAAAGCCTTTGGCACCTCCCTGCCCGATGTTCGTGAGACTTTTAAATTTCAGGGATAGGGACATCATCCTACAAACCTCACATGCAGACCCCCTCTGAAATATGAGAACTTGGTGATCTCTTTTTTCCCTGACTTTACTTTGAATGAACAGCGACAACGACGATCCTTTTTGGAAGTGAAGAAGAGACTCCGCGACAGAGGTGTAAGGTATTCTATGTTGTTCCTGGCCCGGCTTCGAGTTGAGGTGAAGGGCAAGGTCTGGTTTTTCGAGGCCCTTGAGGCAGCTGCAGGTTGGCTCAATGGCTGGAGAGCAGCAAAAGACCACAAGGCCCACTAGGCAATGGACTGGCTTGCCTGGGGTCTCGACTTGCTGTGAATGGGCACTGATGGCAGGTATCAACACCTCGATCGAAGGTGACGTGGCTCTGCTGTGACAATTCAACTTTCACGGCAGACGTTGGTTTGATTGCACCGAATATCTGTCCCTTATGTGCCTTTCTCTGGCTGTTGAAATGGTCACTAAGGCAGGTCACTGTAATGTTGGTTATAGAGGGAGGTCGGGGTGGTGGAGCTACTACCTCATATTGTATTCTACTTTCAGTTCCAGTTTGGGCGACAGGCACTCTGCATAGTTATAGTATGGGCAGTTCTAGGCCCAGAGTACGGGGGGCAGGGTGGCGGTGGAGTTGGGGTGGAGAGGGGTTGTTCTTTGTTTTATTTGTAAAAGCAACATTGCATTTTATTAATAGAGAGATTCACTATTGTATCTGTATTTTTCCATGGGGTTACACTGGGACAAGACCTTTAAGCTCCTAATCTGGAATGTGAATGGGCTGGGGGACAGAGTAAAGCGTAGTATTGTATTGCAATATGTTAAACGCCATGCCCCGGAGGTTGTGCTTCTCCAGGAGACGCACTTGGTTGGTAACTCCTGCAAGGCCTTGAATAGATGGGGCTGCCGGCTGGTGGCCCACTCTTGCTTTACCATGGGGTCACGAGGGGCAGGCATCCTGCTCAAAACCTCATTACCACTGTCAATACAACACACGTGGACTGATGTGATGGGCAGATATGCAGCAGTTTCTGGGGAGTGGGAGGGTAAGACACGTACCTTGGTATCAGTATATATCCCACCAGGGTTGCAGGGTCAGTCTTTTGCAGACCTAGGTAAAATAATGTTGTCATTCCCCGAAGGGTACTTCGTGATGGGAGGAGATTTCAACTCAGTGGTGTCGGGCGCTTTGGACCGCTGCCCTCCCTGACCCCACACAGAGTTGGTTTCTGGATTTCCTCGAGGCCATGATCTTTGTAGATGCATGGAGGGTATTTCACCCAGAGCACATTTAGCACACCTTCCACTCTTCGGCTCATAATTTCTTATCCTGGATAGATTATATCCTCACTCCAGCTCACCAAGTCGGGAACATTAGCAAAATTAGACACCTTACCCGGGGTATATCTGACCACTCCCCACTGTGGGCGGAGGTGGTCATTGGCAAAAAGAGAGTTGGGCGGGTGGCACCCATCAATCCGTGGTACCTCAAAAGTTATGTGGCAAAGGACAAGGTAGTGAAAGCCATGGAAACCTACTTTCCTGAAAATAGTGAATCAGTGAGTTCATTCCAAACCCTCTGGGAAGTCTTCAAAACTGTGGTGTGGGGTAAGGAACTTTCATCAATAGCTGGGGTGAGGAAGGAAAAGTCGCAAGATTTGACGCACTTGGAGGAAGATTTTCTCCAACTTGAAGATGTTAGTGGGAAGCCATTGACACAAGACAAGCTTCACGCCTAGACGTTTAAACAAGCTGAATATAAGTCTTTAGCAACCAACATGGCCAAATCATTGGGCAGAGAAAGAGAGGGTAGGATCTACGACCTGGGAGACAAAGCCAGGAAATTATTGACATGGCTAAATAAAAAAGAGTTTGCGAGCAGGTTTGTTCCGGAGCTGGTAAAGTCATCTGGGGAAGTTATATCAGACCCCCAAGAGATTGCCACTGAGTTTGCCGACTATTACCATTCCATATACTGTGCAGGCTCTCCCTTCACAGAAGAGGAATACAGGCCCTGATTCGAGATATAATGCTGCCCTCCTTGGTGAGCGCTGACAATGATATGTTAGAAAGTGACCTAACCAATGAAGAGTTTGCCCAGGCGATCAGACGCATCCAGCCCAGTAAGGCATCGGACCCAAACAGCTTGCCAATCGAGCTTTATAAGCTGCTTTCTGACCTGCTCACCCCATACATATGTGAAATGTTTGAGGAAAGTCATGACGTGGGGCTGCTCCCACTGGACCAACGGGTCGCCACTTTGGTCACTATCCACAGAACTGGTAAACATAGATTGGCATGCTCGTCCTACAGGCCCATTTTGCTTCTAAATGCTGAACCTAAAATACTTGCCATACTCCTGGCCAGGCGTCTGGTCCAGGTCATAGACAAATTGGTACATCCAGGCCAATCAGCATTTATGCCCCATTGGAATACCGCTTTGAATCTGAGAAGACTGCATGGCGTGCTGGGACGTAGGGACACGATTCAAGAAAATGCGGTTGAGGTCTCGTTGGATGTGGCGATGGCCTTCAACCCAATAGAGTGGCCACATCTCTTTGCTGTCCTGACCAAAATGGGCTTCGGGCCCAATTTCATAGGGTGGGTGCGCTTACTGTATGCAAGGCCCTTGGCGCAAGAGGTCATTAATAATAAGAAATCAGGGGTCTTTGAGTTGATCAGGGGGACGCAACAGGGGTGTCCGCTGTCTCCCCTCTTCTTTATCCTCACGCTAGTACCACTGGCTGCCTGGATCTGTAGAGACGAAGGACTGTATGCACCAAGCCAGCATGTAAGTTGCATTAAGCACTTTCATTTTTCCTTCTATACAAGATGAAATACAAAATTGTCTATGAGAGACTATGAGAACAAAGTAAAACTGTGAAAAATGAAGTGTGCCTGAAAGTTCAAAGCAAGAAAAACAATTGCTGACATTGCAGCCAGGAAAACTGGTATTTAGACCAAGAAATTTAAAAGTCCTTTGTTGCTGGCTATGTTTTTGCAGCGCTCCAATGAAATCAACTTGGATGTAATTTAAACATGTGCAATATTTGATGCTGTGATGGAAAGCACTGAGGAAGGCTATGTGCCGAAATGCATTTGCTTACAATAAATTTAACAGCTGTCCTGTGAAAAAAAAAGAAATTGTGCATGCACAACTTATATATCCATTCAATCCTCTGTGCAGCACTCATGTACTCATTCTAACATCCATGTACCATTCATACATTCATTCAGTCATCAATGTACAGCTCATGAACTCATTCAATCATTCATATACCTTTCATGCACTCATTATTTTAACCATTTACCTCTCATGCATTCATTTTAATATCCATGAACCACTCATGCACACATTCCATCATCCATGCACCACCCATGCACTTATTCAATCACCCATGTACTACTCATTTAATTATCCATACAGCTTACTCACATGCACTCATTCATTCATGCATACACCTCTTATGCACTCATTCTAACATCCATGAACCACTCATGTACTCATTGAATCATGCATCTATCACTCATGCCCACATTAAATCATCCATGCACAACTCATGCACTCATTCTAACAACCATGCACCACTCATGCACTCATTCAACAATGGATGCACCATTCACACCCTCAATCAATCATGCATATACCACTCATGCATTCATTAAATCATTCATGCACAACTCATGCACTCATTCTAACATCAATACACCACTCATTCGCTCATGCAATCATGCATGCACCACTCTCACCCTCATTCAATCATCCATGCATCAATCATGCACTCATTCAATCATGCATGCACCACTCATGCAATAATTCATGCACCACTTATGCAATATTCCATGCAGCACTCATACACTCATTCAATCACACAGGTACCACTCATCCAATCAGTCTCACATCCATGCACCACTCATGCACTCTTTTAATCGTTCATGGACTACTCATACATTGTCTAACATCCATTTACAACTCATACCATACACTTATTGAATCATAAATGCAGCACTCATATTCCTTGAATCATCCATGTACTATGCATGTACTTATTCAATCATCCATGCACCGCTCATGTACTCATTCAATCATCTGTGCACCACTCATGCACCCATTGTAACATCCATGCACCACTCATGCATTCGTTCAATCATTCATGCACTACTCATGCACTCATTATAATATTCATGCACCACTCATGCTATCATCCATGCACGACTCGTCCGCTCATTTAATCGTCCATGTACCACTGATGCACTCATTCAATCACTTATGCACCACTCATGCACTCATTCAATCATCCATGTACCATTATTGTACTCATTCCATCATTCATGCACACATCGTGCACTCATTCAATCATTCATTCAATCATTCATATGCCTCTCATAAACTCATTCTAACATCGATGTACCACTCATGTACTCATTCAATCATCCATGCACCACTCATGCAAACATCAATGCACCACTCATTCAGTCATGCAATCACCCATGTACCACTCATGCACTCAACCATGCACTACTTCTGCACTCATCCAATCATCAAATTACCACTGATCTATTCATTCAATCATCCAAGCACTACTCATATACTCATTAAATCATCCATATACCACTCACACATTCATTCAATCATCCATGCCCCTTTCACACAGTCCTTCTAACATCCATGCAGCACTTATGCACTCATTCAACCATCCACGCAACACTTATTCAAGCATCCTTGCACCACTCATACACTCATTCAATCATACATACTCCACTTATGCATTCATTCAATCTTCCATGCACCATCCTTGCACTCATTTTAACATCCATATACCACTCATGCACTCATTCAATCATACATATTCCACATATGCATTCATTCAATCTTCCATGTACCATCCATGCACTCATTTTAACATCCATGCACCAGTCATGCACTCATTCAGTCATTCATGCACTGCTCATGCAGTTATTGAATTATGCATCCACTTCTCATGAAGTTATTCTAACAATGAAGCACCACTAACTCATTCAATCATCCAAAGACCACTCATGCACTCATTTAATCATGCATGCGTTATTCATACATTCATTTAATCAACCATATACCACTTATGCACTCATTCATTCATCTATACTCCACTCACCAGATCATACATTCAATTATGCATGTACAACTTATACACTCATTCATTCATCCATGCAACACTCATCCATTCATTCATTCATTCATTCAATCATCAATGCACCACTCATGCACTCACTCAATCATGCATACACCTCTCATGCCCCTATTTAATCACCACACACCTCTTGTGCACTCATTCTAACATCCATGTAGCACTCATGCACACATTCATTCATCCTTTTACTACTCATGCACTCATTTAAACATTCATGCACCATGTATGCACTTATTGTAACATCTATGCACCATTCATGCACTCAATCAGTCATCCATGTACCACTCATGCACTCATTCAATCACCATAGATGTAATCATGCACTCATTCATTCATTCAGCCTATTTTTTTTAAAATCTGAAAAGGTGGCTCTGAAAAGATCCATTGTTTTATCGTTTTGATTTTTTTGTTATCTAACTGTTGTAATTTTTTTCGTATTTTATCAAAAATAAAATGTCAACAAAAACTACATAGTTGTGACCACCAACAGAATAAATAGTGGTTCAAGTGGTGCAGCAAGAATAAAAATAATGGGTATGTTTTTCATCCCTTTAGTTCTGGTTACGTGACTGCATCTTCTCTCAACTTCAATTGGTACTTTATCTACAGGAGCAGGTGTTAGATGTCTGGAGGCTGATGATCCCTCTCCTTCTCCCTCCCTCTGTGCAACTTCCAGTTGCTTCTTGTGAAATGTTTTTAAGAGGACCAACATACTTGTACCACATGAATGTATCTCTCCTGTGTCCCAAGATGTTTTCTCACATATGCTGCACTTCACCAATTTAGCTGTAGTCTTCAATTTACCTGATGGAATAGTGAAGAAATCCAAAGCAATACTTTGTTTATTCATTGGTGGTTCTTCATCGGAAGTCTATTCCTGTGCAGCTGGGACCTCTTGCTCTTTAACAACTCCAAGCAGTCCTAACTCCTGATATTTCAAGTTGAGTTCTTTGATGGGGGGGTCCCTTTTTGTGTTATGCAACTTCATGCAGTTGCTGCTCTCTCTGCATCTTGTGATGTCAATAGCAAAAAAAAACTGAAAAGCCCCCTTTTCCAAAATAAATGTGGGAGAGCTCCTAGAATTAACTAACCAGTAACTGAAACATTCAAGAAGGGAGAAATGGGTGTGTAGTTACTTTTATAATGAAAACTGTCTAAACCAATGACATTTTTTTCTTTGTTAGTTAAACCAATATCTTCATGAACACCTAGAGTTACACATTGTCTAAAATATGCCTATGTATGTCTTTTAAGCTTTGTGAAAAGCACTCGCTTTTCGCAACTACCAAAATCATCGCGACTTCTGGTGTTGCTGCGAAAATACATTTTAAAAGTGCTTTTTTGACAAATAAATACAAAAAGGAAGGGTTAAAGTATATCTTATTAAACACCTAGGGTGTGATTATGATGTCATCATCGCAGAATTGGGACGGACCAGATTCCGGTCGGCAGTCCCGACCACCTAATCACAATGCGAACGTACATGGTGCGGTTGCACACTCACATTCCCTATGGGATCCTGTGCTCATAGCACAAGCTCCCATTAGAAAATGGGAATTTGTTTTCATCCCTGTACCGTGTGGCAGGCACCTCAGTGTGGCTGCCACACGGGGCATTGAGCAACAGGGCAGCCAACCAGAGGCCGCATGGAGAAGGGGACCTAGCATCATAATCGCAACGGCAGAAATGCCATCCATTTGAGTTATAGGCTGGTCTCCAACTGACCGATGGGCTCCTTGAGCCCATTGGAAACCAGCCAGAATGACGAGCCAATTTCAAATCCAACCGCCTACATTGTAATTAGGCGGTCAGGATTGAAACCAACGATGCCGATCGGTTCCGCCTGACATTGTAATAGGCCCATTAGAGTAAAATTTTATTTGAAATAAGTCTCTATATGTCTTTTACACTTTGTCGTCAAGATCAAACATATTTGTTAACAATAGTGATTAATGTACCTCTTGAGAAATACATAACAAATATAATAATGAGTGGTGCACAATGCAGATGTAATGTTCAATAGCAATTATAGAAAAAAAATAGAAAAGCCATAGAAATTAAAAAAAAACAAAGATGATGTGGACATTAAGGTTAAGACATAGAATTTTAAAAATCTTAGAAATTCACTGAAAAAACAAAAGGTTAGAAGAATAGTATTGTTAGGAAATAGAATTATAAAAACCTTAAAAGCCCACTAAAAAACACAAAGGTTACAAGGACATTATAGTTAGGAAACAGTATTTAATAAAACATTGAAATTCACTTAAAAAGCAAAGGTTACATTGACATTATAGTTAGGAAATAGAATTGAAAAAAACCTTAGAAATTCACTGAATAAAACAAAGGTTACAGGGACATAATATTTAGGAAATAGAATTAAAAAAGACCTTAGAAATTCACTAAATAAACTCAAGGCTACAGGGACGTTATACTTAGGAAATAACATTTCAAAACTTTAGAAATTCAATGAAAAAAAAGGTTACAGCAATGTTATAGTTAGGAAATAGAATTAAACAAAACCTTAGAAATTCACTGAAAAAAACAAAAGTTACAGGGACTTTGAAAAAAATATTTTTTTTACTGAGTTTTGATACCAAAATCGTACAATGGAAAAATCGACAGTAGTATATTGGGAACAAATAGGTTTTCCTTTCTAAGTATCGTCTCAGATAGCACCAATATTCAAATAAGGATACATATACATAAAGTGTAAGTAAGGAGTTGCCTATGAAATAAATAGCAAAGAATTACAGACAGAGAGAGGGGTAAGAAAACATTTGTTGAATTTCATAGGCAAACTATCATATGAGGTTAACATGGTAAAATAGAAGAAACTCGTACTTATCTATTTAACTTGAAGTTCAAGTTAAATAGATAAGTTCGAGTTTCTAGCACTAAACTAAGGAGACCCCCCTGCCCCCAAGGCACTGGTCCATGTAACAACATAATCATTGATTTTGGAGATTGTAGTCCCACAAACTAATGTAAGTACCAACAGATTTATACGCTCACATATAAAGTTAGATTGGCATATATTTATGTTTTTATTTCCCTTGGACAATAAGGGTGACCTAATGGTATAGTTTCATACTGATACAATTGAATGAGCAGGGGAGAGGGTAGAGGAAGTTATTGGTGTGGGTTCAGCTTGAGATGCCGGGGGAGTGAAGGTCTATATGGCTCTAAAGGTCTCAAGCATTTGATCCCACTCCAGTGAGATAGGGATCCTACGCAGGCCCCACAATTCCTCTTGCCTAATTATTGCACTCTCCGCAGTGCCCCATCTGGACATCTCTGTGTGCCATGTAAGTAGTGTAGGGGGAAGTAGATGTCCACCGCATTGTGAGTGTCCGTTTAGCTATGAGCATAGCTAGGTCTGCAAATCTATGTTGGACCTTCTGTTGTTTAGAATGCTTATGCAACCCCAGCAGGTAACTTTCCGGCACCAACCACCCAGTCATGCCTGTAACTCTCTGCACAGTATAACCAACTGTTTGCCAGTACACCCGTAAGCACGGACAGTCCTACAACATATGGAGCAGGTCCGCATCCGTTTCCTGACATCTGGGACAAGTCAGCTGTGCATGGGGGTAAATACTGTTAATGCGATGAGGTGTGAGGTTTGCTCTGTGCAGGATCATGTACTCTATATATTTGAATTTGCCATTACGGGAGACCTTCTTGGGAAATTCTAAGATTGCGGCCCACTCTCTATCAGTAAGTTCTCTCCCTAATTCCATTGACCACTTATCTCGAAGCGGAGTTAACTCTGTACCGAATACCATGATACAACCAACAAATAAGGTGGCGCCCCTTTCCCTACAGGTGCATAGCATGAACCAGTTCATGTGTAGGGGGTTTGATCCCATCTGGGGACCAATTAAGTTTGATGTAATGAGTGACCATGGCATAGAGGAGAAATAGCATCGGGGGGGACCCCTTGTGCTCGAAGGAAATTGTCGTGATCCACTAGTGAGCCCTCTACAAACAGTGCTCCAAGCATTGACACCCCCTCTTGAGTCCATGAGGAAAGCATTCTTTTGGACATTAAGCCAGTTGTGGTAGGAATCCCAAGTAGTGGAATGTTGGGAGAGTATGGAGATACCCGTCTAGTATATTTTAGAGTCCTCCTCCAATACATTAGAGCTGTTTTAAGTAACGGAGGAGCCATGAGTGGGATCTTAGCAGTCGGCAGAAGTAGGTTGTGTAAGGTGCCCTGGTGAAGGAGTTGAGGAGTGTAGTCTATTTCCTGGATATGGCAGCCCGCACGCCAATAGAATAGCCACTGCAATTGGCTAGCCATACAATAGGCTCGAAAATCTGGAGCGCCTAGACCCCCCTCCTCTGGTCGTAGCTGTAGTTTCGCAAGGCTCACTCTTCTCTGTTTTTTACCCCAAATAATGTCTGTTAGAAGAGTATGAAGTGTATTAAAGATTTTGGCCGGAATCAAAACAGGTATATTAGTGAAAAAATATAGAAGGTGGGGAGCATTACCCTTTTGGTGATGGCCACTCTGCCCATCACAGATAATGGCAATGGAGTCCAAAAAGAGACCTGCATACGGAGTGATCCTATCACCTTCAGTACATTGCCATCTATGAGGTCTTGAGGGGTTCTATACATTTGTACACCCAAGTATTGGAACGTGTCTGGAGCCGTCGTCAGGGTTAAATCGCCGAACCTAACTGGGTCTGAGGTGCTATTATGTCGCATGTAGTAAGCGTAGGATTTGGTTGCATTAATTTTCAGGCCCGAAATTCATGCAACCTGTGTAAAAATAGATGGGATCCGCTCAAGATTCGTGGTTAAGTCTTTAAAAAAAGGATAAGGTCATCCGCATAGGCGGAGACTATATGCGTTGTGGTGTTAATCACTATCCCCAAACCTAATGCCTCTTTGCGTAGTTTAAGGAGTAGGGGCTCTAGTGCCAGGACAAACAACAGTGGTGATAAGGGGCATCCCGGACAGGTGGCCACTAGCTATGGAATAAATCGCAGATATATGTGAGCCAGTTCTGGCCCGTGCTGTAGGGGCAGTATATAACAACTTAACCCATTGTAGGTAACCCTTGGGAACACAAAATTTCTCCAGTCGAGAGTGTCAAACGCCTGTTGCATATCTAAAGAAATACATCCAGACGTACATGAGAGGGCCGCCACCATTTCCATAATATTATAAAAGCACCTGATATTCAGGGATGTGTTACAGCCCGGTATAAAACCACTTTGGTTAATATGAATCAGTTTCGGGAGGTAGGGAAGGAGTCGTTTGGCTAGTATTTTGTACTCGGTGGCCAGCAATGAAAGAGGTCAGTAGCCCGACATGTCACGGGGATCTCAGTTAGGTTTGGGAAGAGAGGCCACAAGCACCTGCATAGTTGTCAATGGTAAAGTGAGCTTCTCCAGGGCCTCCTCATAACGGCTCTCCAAGTGTGGTGACAGTTTCTCTGCGTAAAGTGAATAGATTTCAGCTGGTAGACCATCGAGGTCAGGGGTCTTGTTTCTGGGCAAATCTCTGATGGCTTCTTTAATATCAATTTTAGTTACAGGAGCGTCTAGTTCAGATTGAGCATCCGGTGACAACTGAGGGAATGTGAGACCGTTAAAAAAGGTGGTTATTTGGTCATGTGTTGTAGTGACTGGAGCACTATACAGGTTTTGGTAATATTCGCTGAATGCACGGTTAATGTCAGCTTAGGTAGAGACGACAAAGCCAACTGGGAGAACTATTTCCATTATCGGGACAGGGGGAGGAGTATTCCTTATAAGGCGTGCTAGAAGGGTCCCCGACTTATCTGGATGTTTGTGACTATACTGAGTGTATGCACTGTAATCTATCAGGCGGTGTTGTTCGAGCAATTCTGCATGTTTAATCCTGGCTTCTTGGAGCTGCAGTTGCTGTGACGAGTGAGTAATGGTTGCATTTTCAAGCTTATTAAGGGAGGCCTCCAATAAAGTGAGTTTATTGTGTGTTTCTTGACGAGCTCCCACAAGGGCCCCAATGGCCGTACCTCGAACAACAGCATTAAATGCATCCCACTCAATTAAATGGGAGGACGCAGATTTGTCATTATTTGTGAAATAATCAGTAATAGCAGTATCCAACTTATCACGAAAGACTGCGTCCTCCAGGGTTTGTGGCCAGATCCACCAAGTTGGAACCGGGGTAGGAATCCTCCCCCATTCAAATATGATTTCAATTGGATTGTGGTCGGACAATGTTTTCCCAAGGTAAGTGGACTCGATCATCTGGGGCACCAGGAATGTTGAGCAGAATATTCTATCAATCCTGGTGTGTAACAGGTGTGGTGGAGAGTAGAATTAATATTCTCGACTATTAGGATTATGTGTGTGCCATATATCCTGCATCGATCAACCCGCCACCCAGGACCTCAAGAAATCTGCATTTTTGGTAGTTACCTCTCCCTTTAGCATGGATACGATGTCGCTTGTGGACCGACCCCATACCATGCACATTCCATGACAAAATGTTATATTTACCCAAGACAGCCATACCTAGTCTAATAATTACAATAGTGTGCCAAGGGAAAATACAGGGGACACAATACATTCAGCATCGCAACAAGGACCAGCGACCAAAACCCCTTTTGAAGAACAAAACACCCAATACTAGGGCCAACAATAAAATTATGTCGGTCCAAACAGGCACAAACACATACTGCGGTCACACGGTTATATAATGCATTAACTGCAGGGGGGGCAGGCCCTGTACCAGGCAGGACTGAGCAATCAACGACATAGCAGCACCCTAGGCAGGACCCTGTAAAATACGTAGATTAAGCGAGAACCTGGGGAAAGAAGGCATGTGTTAAATATACATTCATAATTGCATGCTACCCCACGACTGAGAAAAACAATACTTCTATACTTGTGAAGTAACCACAGAGACCAACTGGATATTTTAGCCAAACAAGTCCTTCACAATTTGCATTGGGAACAGGATATCGTTGCTTTCAGAGTCCAATAGTATTGCTTTGTCATCTGATTGTTCCGGGGAAGTGACCTGTGTGGGGTCGCGCATGGATGCGGCAACCACCAGTGCCAATTCCTGACCCAAAAGTGCTTGGTCCGTTGTGGGTTTATTAACAGAACGTGTGTGAGGCAGCCTTCTGCGACGGGATCTAGGTCTGTCAGACCGCGGCGGCACACGGCGTAGCTCCTGGTCAATATTGTCCAATGATTGGGAGGGCAGGGTGGACTCTAGCCAGTCATTTGTCGCTTCAGGGCATTTGAAGAAATGAGCCTTCTGATTGTAAAGAATTTTTAAGAGTGCTGGAAATAACAGGGCATATTTCAAATTTAGAGCCTAGAGCTTCCGTTTGAGTGGCTGAAAGGAGGCCTTTTGACGTTGTACTTGAATAGTATAGTCCGGGTAAAGTGAGATCGATTATTTTCGTACTGGGTAGGGGCATTTTCTCTGGCTTTTTGTAATAAGTAATCACGGTCCCTATAATTAAGAATACGGGCTATCAGCGGTCTTGGCAGCAGGCCTGTTGTTGGCCTACCCGTTGGTATGCGGTGTGCTCGCTCTACACAGAAAAAAGCAGAAAGACCTTCCGGGGCCACGTGATCTCGGACCCATGTTTCAACAAACTGGGTCACGTTGGATCCCTCTGAGCGCTCTGGCATTCCAATAATGTGAACATTATTGCATCTGGCCCTCCCTTCGACATCTTCGACTCTATCCAGCAAGGTAGTTAGTTGTGTTTGCATGTGAGACAACTGGGCAGTATGTTCTTTCTGCTGGGGTACAAGGTCAACTAGCGTTTTTGCATGATCTTTGACCTTATCAGAGAGTTTGGTGTGGTCAGCCCGCAGAAGGGTAAGGTTAGTAGTGAGGGTACCCACTTGGCGTTCAATTGCTTGTTTTGAATCCCTAATCTCCTGAAGTATTAGATCCAACTTATCAGGGGGAGGTGTTAAGGCTGTTGGCGGGACGCAACTTATTGAAGACGCTTGGGGGACCGAGTCCGAGTTCCTTGTATCAGTGTATCAGTGCCTCCGTGGAAGACATTTCTGGTTGCTTCCCTGTTGTGCGCCCCATTATGATGCTTGGTCCTGTATTACGAGGCATTAATGACACCCAGGTGTGATCTTGGGACTCAGCTGTTAGCCCTAGGAGGTCCGCAGGGCAAGGTAGAATGTGTTCATGATCTCAAGGAGGTAACAGGGTGCCGGTCCAAAACCCCAAGTAGCCCTGTCCTTGAAAGATGAGATGTGCGGAACTAGGGTCCAGCAAGTGAAGGTCTCAGAAGTAAGGCAGGGCACCGAATTCGTACCCAACCCAGGCCAACCCCGCAGGGGGCAAGGGAACAGACCCGGGTACAGCAGGTAGGTAAAGATTAATAGCCTGCCCCAGAGAAAGACCCAGCTGAGTAGTTAAAGGAGACTCATTCCAAGTAATGAGCAATCAGATATGCTGTGTGTAGTGGGAGTGTTGGTTAGTCAAGGAATGGCATACATGTGAGAGTAGAGGCGCTATGTACTGGACCGTCAGGGCCCTCTGTAATCAGTGTGCCAGCCTCTTTCACAGATATTAGCACACCCCAAGTCTGTGTAGATTTCAAAGGGGTAAAGCAATCAGGCAGAGAGCATGTAGCGTGGCAGTTCAAACTTGTAATAAATCAGCCACTCAAGGGAAATAAAGCGTCCAGTAGGGCCCCCGGAACACAAAGGTCTCAGCAGGAGAAGTGACTGCTCTCACTAAATGCAAACAGCTCACTTGCACATGTGCCACGCAGCAGTATTGAATAAATTCAGCCCGGGGCTCTCGGTCAAAGCATGCCAGGTACTCAATTGAAATAAAAGCTTTCCAAGCTACCGCCGTTAGTAGGGTTGGGAGGGGGAGGTTGTCCCCTTGCGTTAGTTAGACTTTGCCAGAGATTAATCACCCCCACCTCCTCACCTTAACACTAAAGGTCCGCTATGAGTGTCTTTACAGGTGGCTCAGCACACCGTCAACGCCGGACCGAGTCCGCAGGCCCAAGGAGGGCTCCCAAGCCCCCGCAGTGCTCCGGCGTCATCGGTACAATTATGGCAGTGCCGCAAAGCAGGGATAGAGTCTCCAGCACCAGGACCAATGACGCATGAGTGCCAGAACTGGTCGGTGACACTCCTGCCAGTCTGCTGGAGAGGCAGGCACAACCGCCAGCCGTAGTCCTCCAGGATATTCCGTGTGAAGTGACCGTAACAGTGTCTATATGCACTCAAAGCCCCAAGCAGGTTAGCGCGTTCAGAGTCAAAGAAAGTGCATCATGGGCCTGCACTCCGGGGCCTGTAGCATGTCAGAGCCCGTTTCCAATGATGATGCCAAAGACACACACTTCGTAAGAATCCGGGCACTCGTCACAGCACGAAAGCGCCGCCACCGCAGGAACAGTTCAGCCGCGATCAGTGGTAGGTCAGCAGGAACTGCCTCATAGGAACTCCCGCTCTCACAGCAGCAGCAGGCCTCAGCGTTTGGATTTTGTTCCTGGTTGCGGTTCACAGCAACCGCAAGTACTATCAGGGTCGCTGCTGTGAGGAGATGTTCCCAGGGCCTCCTCGTCACACCTGGGTAAGATTTGAAGGGAAGTTTCCCCAGGTTCCATCCAGGACAGTAGAATTTGTCGGGTCCCGGCCGGGAGCTTCACTAAGGTGCGGCCGCCATGCTTGGCAGTTAGCCGCACCCCCAAGTTACAGGGACTTTATACTTAGTCTGACTTTTCACTCGTACAAAACCAGAGAAATGCAGCAGTTATATTTACCTGAGTAAACTATAACTCATGCTCCGCAATGCACTTCTTATCACCTCACATTTTAAATCACTCATGACATGGTCAGTGACATCACTAATGACATCACTAATGACATCTCAAATGACATCACTGATGATATCATCCACAGAACCACTCACATATGCACTTACATCCCCATACAAGATCTCATACGCCCAATCCCACACAACCACTCATTTACACATTCACAGACCCATACATACACTTACACATCAACTCACCCATACAGCCACTAAAGCAAACACTAAGTCACATATATAACCACTGATGCACCTACTCGCTGACCAGTACAGGCACTCCAACATCCAGTTATGCACACACACAGACACTTACACACCCACTCATACATCCATGCAGCCACTCACACACCTATCCACTCACCCATACAGTAGAACTTCTACTCGAGTGACAGAAAAAAGCAGAGCCCTCTTGCACTGTGCAAGATGCTATTTGCTCTGATTTTACAGTGCAGGACAAACACTCAGCACTAAAAATCGTCGTGAGGTAACCCACTCTGCCACTCCGGGAACTCCACATAGCTTGGCAGAGTTTTTTTGCCACTTTGCGGCGTTTCACATAGTGGAACTCCACAAACTCTGCCCAGTGTTACCATACAGTCACTCACACAGCCACTCACTCACCCAAACAGTTAATCACAAACCAACTAACTTACTCACAGATATACTAACACGTGCTCACTGACCTGCACAGTCACAATCACTGACACAAACACATACTTTCTCATAAAATCACCAATACAGCCACTAACACAGCCATTCACTCACCATAGAGCCATTCATACAGCCACTCAGTCACCCATTTATCCACTCCCACACCTATTCACATACCCATATAACCACTCATATTTCCTCTCACTCACCCATACAGTCGCTCATGCACCATCTCATTCAACATTTACAGAAACTGGCACACCCGATCAATCACACATACACCCTCTCATTCACCACTGTAGCCACTTAAACAGACACTTACTCATCCATACACATGCTCACACACCTATTCACTTACTCAGACATCCACTAAAACACCACTCGTTCACACATACAAAAACACACACACCCCCTCTCACTCATTTTTACAGTCTCTCACATACCCACTCACTCTTCTGTACTCCATATACGCACTCACTGACTCATCCATACAATCACTCCTTCATGCAATTACTTTACTATCTATATTTAATATTGTGTACGTTTTGGAAAATATTTAGAATCACTGGATGATGTCATCAGTGATGTAATTTGAGATGTCTTCATTGATGTCATTTGAGATGCCATCAGTGATGTCATCAGTGATGTCACTGACCATGTCATGAGTGATGTAATATGTTAGGTCATAAGCAGTGGATTGCAGGGCATGAATTATAGTCCGCTCAGGTAACTATAACGGCTGAATTTCTCTGGTTTTGTCCAAGTGAAATGTCAGGCTAACTATAACATCCCTGTAATCTTTGTCTTTTTCAGTGAATATATATATTGCCTGCTAGAGGTCACCAGTAGGTACTTATAGTTAGAACCATGTTTCCATAGAAAAAGTATTTTTAAACTTGCCTATATCTTTAGTGCCACTTGATAATTCTTCGTGAACTTTTTCCAAAAGAGTGCCCTGGTGAATCTTGCAGTGCATGGAAAGTTTTGGGGGGGTGAACCGTCAAGTGAGGGGGGCCAAGAAAAAGGGGGGGGTGTGTTTCCCATCTTAATTCCTATGTACTCTTTAGACACGCCTGCAGCCCTAACCACTGATTGGAATTACACCAAATTTCAGAAAGGCAGCTTTTAATCCATAGATCGTGTTTTTTGTTATTTGGTGGGAATCCATTCAGTAGTTTGCAAAATATTAAAGTAAATTCAAAATTGAAAATCTATGATCGCTGCAAATTAGCGATGAATTTACAACGAATCATGAATGCTTGCACCAACAGGAATGCCATGATTGGCTGGCCACAACCTGAGTAGAGAGTTAAGGCTGTCATTTTAGCTAATCGGAACATTCCTGGGAGCTCAAATGACATGGCAGAACCTGGCATAAGGTGTTCGGTTGGATGCGCCCTGACCCCATGGGAGGAATGTAGGGATCATTCAAGGACCACAGATGTGTTTAATAGGTTAATAAAGAGTTTTTTAAACAAGCAATAATCAAGAGTTCACTGCCACCATCAGCGCAGGCCCCCCAGTGTAACGTCATGGCAAACTCGCAAATATCAGTGTAAAAATTAAAAATAAACATACATCACAGCTCCAGTCAGAGAATAATGCATCCATTCACAGATCCAGTCAGAGACTCATAAACCAACTTACAGACCTACTTAGACACTTATGCACCTATTTACAGTGCCACTCAGTCACCCATGAACCCACTCACAAACCCACTCAGATACTCTCATACCCATCCACAGGCCTACTCAGAGACTTATGCACCCACCCAGAGACTCCTGCACCATCTCACTAATATACTCAGAGACTCATGCACTCACTCACAGACCTACTCTGAGACCCATGCATGCATTCAGAGACTCACTCAGATACTCATTCACCCACTCGGAGACCCACTCAGACAATGACTCACCCACTAACACACCCACCGAGTTACCCATTCACCCACTCACAGACAAACTCAGATACTGATGTACCCACTCACAGACCCATTAACAGACTCATTCACCCACTTACAGACCCACACAGAGAGTCATGTACCCACTCACAGACCCACTCACAGACCTATGTACCTATTCACAAACCCAATCAAACACCCTTGCTTCCACTCACAGACCCAATCAGAGACTCATGCACCCAGTCACAGTCTCCCTCAGAGACCCATACACTCACTCACAGACCCACTCAGACACTCATGCACCGTCACAGATTTACTCAGATACTGATGCACCCTCACAGACCCGCTCAGAGACTCATGAACTCACAGATATGCTCAGATGCTCACACATCTCATAGACCCTGTCAAACTCTCACACACCCTCTGACAGAGCTTCTGAGAGAATTATGTACCCACTGACAGACCCACTCAAACTCTTACACTCGCACTCATAGACACACTCAGTAAATCATTTATGTTTTGTTACAGTTATTTAGATACTGATGTACCTAGTGTGATGCACAGAATTTCTTGTATATAGTTATGAATTTTAAATGTGGTGGTGTTTATTAAATGTCTGCCTTTGTTTTGTGTATTTGACACTATGTCACGCATATAGCAACATCACTACAAATATTTCAAAAATTTAAAAAACAGAATTATAAAGAAAATAAGCAACATTATGGGCTATAGGGTAGGCCTGGGCTAAAATTCCGTTCCGCTCGCAGAAATTGCAATAATTTGACATTTTCGCGTTCCACGGAGAGCGCGAAAATGTCAAAATTTCCGCAATCCGCATTTTACCGGAAATTTTTTGCTTGCTCGCGCTGTAAAATAATACATTCTCGCGTGCGCGCGATCGCCTTACCTGAATCCCCGCGTTTGCCGATAAGTTTTCCCGATCCGGTCGCGTTCTCCACGAGATGTTGGATTGTTGGTAGCCATTTGTGCTGTCTCGCGACAGTTCGTGCCCGCAGTAACATCATTCGTCACGCGATCACATCTTTCTTCTCGCAATCATGCACCGCGAGACATGTGAAAACAAGATGGCCGTGCCCGCGAGCAACCGCATGGGTAAGTTGGCGAGCCGCGACCACGCAGAAAATACCGCGAATGAGCGGGAAAAACCTTCCGCATCTTCGTGTTATTTCCGCGTGTTTGCGGAGATTTTTAACATTTTCGCGTGAATTTCGCAAATTCCGCCTATCCCTACTATAGGGTGACTCCGAGAATAGCTGTTGTGTTCATTGTGAGTATGCAACAGCTAAGTCAGGAGACAGAGTTTCAAGTTGCTGAGAAACACCATTTTGCCTTCATCTGTCAAGTGAACTATATCAATTCTATGGATTCCATGCATGTCAAAACTCAGGTTATTTTTGCAGGTAGAACCCATGTTATGGTCTCTGAGAAAAACAGAAACAGTTTTATTAACATGTTTCGTGGCTTTGTCAATCTGTGGACAGGATTGGCATTTGTGAAGTACACCAAGGCAGTGTGAAAGAAAACTGTCATTAATTCTGCAAAGGTACCCTTCATTAGGATTTCCATTCTTACTCCAGTCAGCGTGCTTAGGTCATTGCCACCACAGTACACAATCATGTGGTCAGGGGGTTGGCAATCCACAATTCTTTCAACTGAAGGCAGCAACTGATTTCACTTCAAGCCTCTCTGACCAATCCAAGTAATGTCCACATTAGCCAAACCCAAGTCCATGTCGATGCCACTTTTTTTAGCAGCCTCTCTACCCCTAAACACATAGCTGTGGCCCACAATCCACAATCTAACCATTTTGAAGTGAAGAAGCAAAAGCAGACAGGAGAAGGCTGGAGCTGAATGAGGCAGTATGGAAAATGAAATGCAGTTCAAATGGAGGTGTGCTCCTGGTTTAAAAAACACTATAGTTGATTGGAGGCTGTGATTGTGGAGGTAAATGAAATTGCGTAATGTCTTGAAAGCTTAAGTAACTAGATCTATGATTGGTTGCAGTAAAAATTAAAAAGCTTAATGTAGACTTGGACATTCTTTTTATTCTGTGCAGTAAAACACACCTGCTGTAGCTCATTTTGGAACTAGTATGGTCCTTCTAGAATGTGCTACAAACGTGTGACCTTTCAGTTCTAGTTGGTTGCTATGGAGACTGTGCTAAGAGTGTATTTGGGGAAGGGTGTTATAGAGGTAGTTGACTATTTTTAGAAATTAAGACTGTTTAGACTCATTGTTGTGTAACAAGGTTACATTTCCTAGTGAGGGCTTGCTAATAATGTGTAGTATACTCTTATAGTCATAAAACAGGGGACGTGGCAAAAAACGGCGGGTGGTTCAGACGTGCTTAACTGACTCTCCATCCCCGCCACCTACCGAGCCTGAACTACGTCACTGTAATTGAACCAGTGGGGTCTGTGATGCATGTGTTTGGCTCCAGAGACAGCTGGAGTAATGCTGACCCCCCCCCCTTAAGACCAACAGCTGCCTGATAAGCTCTGGCAGCACGGAGCGTGACTACCAAGCCACTGACAGAAGATGGCAATGCTGTAGACGAGGTGAGATGTGGCCCTCCTCCCTTCCATTGAGCAGCGGCTCTGGAGATGCTACATACCACCAACTCAGCCCGGACGTGGGCTCGCTCCTCCAGGCACCCTGCTGAGGCTCTCGTGCCACACTCTGCTTCAGACCGCATGTAAGAAACTGGTGGAAGACGTTCTGAGATGGGCACTCTGCTGAGGCCTCCTACCAGCCCTCTGCCACACATCTGCCTCTCTACCACCCATGCTGTGCAGATCTCCAAACATACTTCTGGTCCTGGATGGGGGCGATTCCTCCAGACATCTAGATGAGGTCTTAACATACTCCTCATTGACATGCAAGTAGTGAAATGGCGGCTGATATGCGTCGTTAGCCAGAGCGATAGGGTCTGCTGCATGCTCCCTTCTGCCCATCAGACTCTCTATTGTAAGCAGCCTGCCAAAGCCCTGGGACACTGATGGGCTTTCAGACAGTGAGAGGTCTGATGCAGAGACATGTTGCAAACTGCATCTTGCTATGGCCGCTTGGGCCTGGTTCCATCGCGGGAGCCATACTGAGCATTGTGCGGGTCTAGAAGCATTAGTGAGATACCCTGCCGGGGGCTACTTCACCCACAAGGCACTGCGCAGTCATGCCTTAGCTTGCTCCTCTGCTGCATGTGGTTTGCACTTGGTGTGACTGGCTGGGCTGTCACAGATCTGGTGGTTCCAGTCACAGAAGACTGGACGCCTCTATATATTTTGACTACCCCACAGAAGAGAGCCCTTTGCGCCAGATTCATGATCTGTGGAATCTTGTCATAGCTGCACAGCTTTGGTGTCTCCAGCTACAGTGCTCTCTGAGCCTGACTCATCATCCCTGCTCACAGGCTGGTCTACAGAGATGTCCCCGTACTATCACTGCAATCTGACTGGGCACAACGACCCCTGGGGAGCACTCTGCAATCGTATCCTGCTGGGTGAAGGACACTGACACCTTCAGGCACAAATATACAGAATCCTTGCTGGAAGCCCACCTGGCCCGGTCTGAAACCAACCTCATGATAAAAGGTTGAGGCTAGGAATGTAGGCCGGCTTCTCCAAGGTCATATTCACATCAAGATCATTCTCCCCATCTATGTGGCAAGGGCACCAGCAAGAGAAAAGAAGATGACCTGATCTTTGAAGGACATGCTGACCAAACAGGCTGGGGACCAACAGGGTGAGACGCCCTAGACTGAAGCGAAACACCAGACAGATGGGGACAACCCAGAGGGGCTGGTAAATCAATCCTTTAGGAGGTTCTATTCGCTTGACTCCAGGATGACCTCCAGTCAGTCAAGTATGCCCGGGCTTGTAAATTCCGTTCCGCTCACGGAATTTGGGGAATTTGGGTAATTTTGCTTAATCTTTTGCTTGTTCGCGCTTTCAAAATGCATGTTCGCGAGCTATTTCTCCCTGAGCACGCAAACACCGTTCGCAAACAGGAAAAAAGCATGGCTATCGGGCGGAACAAGCATTTCCGCATGTTCGCGGAACTCTGCGTGCTCGCGGAGATATTTTACAGTTTCTCAGAGCTTTGCGTAGCGCTACTACGCAAGTTCCGCCCACCCCTACGGTCAAGGACTTATCCAGCAATCTCACGGAGGTCACGTGAAACCTCGAAGAAGTGGGGGACCATGTTT
Organism: Triturus cristatus; assembly: GCF_964204655.1. Lineage (NCBI taxonomy): Eukaryota > Metazoa > Chordata > Amphibia > Caudata > Salamandridae > Triturus > Triturus cristatus. The sequence goes on from NC_140593.1 coordinate 468,135,811, forward strand.
CTGTACTCGAAGACCACCAAACTAGTTGGGATGAAGAACTCGGACAGCTTCAACAGGAGGTCCTCCAACACCAAGTGCAGCAATCTTTATTGATGGCCAAGGCTGAAAGCAAAAAAAAAGCTCAAGACGAAACAATATACGCATTGGTAGAGTCCCAATGAACGTAGAGGGCAGAGACTTGACCCCCTACATAATGGATCTTTTCCTTTATATCCTTGAAACGCCACTAGACCAACCAATAGAGCTTGATATAGTGCACAGAATAGTCCTACCGAGACCTGCACCTTTCACTCCTGCGGATATATGGATCTGCATACATAACTTTCAGTTAAAATAATACATCCTCCACAAAGCCAGAGAACATTATCATCTGCAATTCCAAGGGCATACAGCTATGCTTTACCAGGACTTGGTGGCTAGCATGTTACAGAAACATCATGACTTTCGCCCGGTCACTGCTCATCTACAGAGCAAAGGCATTTTGTATTCCTGGGACCACCCCTTCATCAAAAAAACCAGATGGTGACCAGAACGACAGGAACAATTACAGATCTATAACCAACTGCCCTCTTATGGCCAAAATCATTGAAAAATGCATGTTGGCACAACTCAACAACCACACTAAACAATACAACCTGCATGACACACTCCAATCTGGGTTCAGGAATGGGTACACCATAAAGACTGTAATACTGAACATCATAGATGATGTACACAGATCTTTGGACAAAGGTTAGGCCTGCCTCCTAGTGCTCCTGGACATCTCCACTGCCTTTGATACTGTCAAACACAATATCCTCCTAATACCCTCTCACAACTTGCTGGTATCACTGGAACAGTCCTTCTGTGGTTTGCCTCCTTTTTGAAAGAACGCTCATAGTAAATCAAATTAAACAACTCCACCTCAAAAGCAACACAAAGTCCCGAAAGGAGTTCCTCAAGGGTCAATCCTGTCTCTTGCTCTATTCAACTTCTGTATGGAACCCCTTGGATTGATCCTGAAACAAGCCAGATTTGCCTATTATCTCCATGTGGATTGCACCCAAATCTACATATAAATTTTGACAGTTTAAGACATCCAGCATCTAAATAACACTCTCTCCACAATTCAATCCTGACTGACTAAAAAAGATTTGGCACGACGACCTCACTGCATTAAACTGCAAACGTTCTGTCTCCAACTTTGTAAAATATCTGAGGATTACACTTGACAAAAAATCAGACAAACGAAAGAGCATATTAATACCTCACCTAAAAGTGCCTTCTACACGTTCTACATGTTGAAACACCATAAAAAATCAAATCCTTCATCCCCAACGAAGACCTAAAGTCTACGGTACAATCCTTAATCCTCTCCAAACTGGACTACAGTAAAGCAACAATGATAGGCACTGCAAAAACACACATAGCCCCTTTGAAAGCTACACTCAATGCAGCAGCCAGACTTCTGTTGGGGAAGAGTCAAATCGACCACATCACTCCCACTTTTACGGAGCTCAACTAGCTTCCCAAGATGTACATACAAAACTGCCTACATAACCCACAAAGCTCACTATATGAAAAGAATAGTTTCCTTACAAACAAACTTTCAAAAACCAGCCAAACAAGACCTCTTCGAAGCTAAAATATTCCACTCCTGATTCTGCCCAAATTCAAGAAGGAAAAATCGTGCACCTGCTCCTTCTCTGGGAATGCTACCAGATTCTGGAACTCATTGCCTCAGGATTTACATGACATTTATTCATTCCCTCATTTCAAGAGAACATTTATCTTCTTCTCAATAACTACCTAAACCCCTCACCATAAGCAATCCGATTGGCCTAATTGCTCCTACCCTCTATCTCAAATTGAGAACCACTACCTTGGGAAAGAACTCTCCTCTCCTACTTAAGCAACCCCTTACCCTTATCTCCCTTAGACCTATAGCTTATGAATATCCTACTGACCATCATATACTTCTCTTCATATGGTACTATGGAATTTTACTTACTCTTTTATGTAAACTCGTGTAATCTTCGTGGAATTGCTGCTGTATCATTCACATATTCTACAGTTAATTCTGAGTACCACTCCCTTGGGGAAGAACTGTGACTCCACTCTCCCCTCTTACATAGCTCCTTACCATAATGTACCTCGGAGCTAAAGCATTTGCATATCTTACTGGAAATCGTATACTTGTCTTTATATGGCTACTACATATCGTGCAGGCTAAGGGGATGGTTCGACCATGCAAGTACTAATGCACTTAAGGGTCTCAAAGAGGCAATTGCTGCTAAACCCAGAGACACAAATTTGGTAAGGGAACTTAGAGCCACCTATCAGTCTGCAATTAATAACAGGAAGGCCGAATTAAGGCAAGACGCCTGGGACAAGTTAGACCAAGCGGCCGAAACCTCAGATTCCTCCCTTTTCTGGGCAACCGTTAATCGTCCATTTCTTAAAAATGAGGAGATGCCTGAGCTGACTGCTAACGTTAGCGTAGAAAGTTGGGTCTTCCATTTTTCCATGATTTTCGAGTCGAATAAATCCTTGGATGTAGATCGAGGTGACTGGTCTGCCATTCCTTTAGATATATCCATTTCTGAGGTTCAGGATAGTATCTCTGCCAGCAAGGGAGGTAAGGCCCAGGGGCCGGACGGGGTGCCCATTGATGTCTATAGGAAAGAACCTGAGATCTGGGGCCCGTTATTAACAATCGTGTTTAATGCAGCAGTCTGCCTCGGTGTCCCACCCTCATGGGAGGAATCTATTATAGTACCAATATACAAGAAGGGGGAGAGGAGTGATGCCAAGAACTATCGTCCAATCTCCCTTCTCGATTCCTCCGTGAAAATCATGAGTAGGGTGCTCTTGGTTAGACTCGAAGAATGGGCTGATTCTAATAATATACTGGCTAACTCTCAGTATGGTTTTAGGAAGGGACGGGGAACAGTAGAACAGTGCCTCAACCTTGAACTTCTAATAGGGAAATATACGAAGGCCAAGAAAGGATCTCTTTTTATCTGCTTCGCAGATCTGAGCAGTGCCTTCGATATGGTGAATCACAAGATTTTATGGGAGAAACTTCTGGAAATGGGAGCCCCGGAGGGCATTGTTCATTTCTTGGCCCGGCTCTATGCCAATCTCAGATCTAGCGTACGCTACGGCTCGGGTGGGGAGTGTACCCCTAAGTTCCCTATTAGGCGTGGTATCAGGCAGGGATGTGTACTCGCCCCCCTGCTTTTTACACTCTTTATTAACGAGGTTGATTCGGTCTTAAAGACTGTAGCGGCTGATACCCCTAAAACCCCTGATTTTCATATTCCTGTTTTACTTTATGCAGACGATGCCGTTATTTTATCTAGGACTCCCATCGGCCTGCAACGTCTAATGGACAGATTTTCTCTGTTCATTAAGGACAGGAAGTTGAAGATCAATAAATCAAAAACCTTTGTCATGGAGTGTGGTAATAGTTGTAAAAAACCACATTCTTTTTTCATCGAAGGGCAAAAGGTTCTAACAGTGGACTCTTTCAACTACCTAGGTATCACCTTTTCCAAATTAGGTAGTTGGTCCAATGAGATCAGCTATGTAAGGGGTAGAATGGCGAAAAGTGCCCACGGGGTGTTTCAGTTTGCTTCTAAACTAGGGGATAAACGGCTCATGGATATGCTGAAAATTTACCAAATGAGGTGTCTTTCTATTACTCTCTATGGTGCTGGTATTTGGGGGCACGCCCCGAGTGGAAGTCTTCAAGTGGAGGAAAATATCTTCCTTAAAAGACTTTTAAGTCTACCCACTTCGGCTTCTACCGACCTGGTGCATAGGGAGTTTGGAATTCAACATCTCTCAGACTATGTAGCCCTTAGACCGCTTATGCTTTGGCGTGCAATATGGGTAAAGGAAGAGACCTCTTTAAATAGAGCTATTATAGAAGATTGTCTCTCTACCGACAAGCATTTAAAGATTCCATGGGTAAAATTTGTTTCTGATAGTTTTTCTGAAATCTATGATCTTAATGTAATAGAGGATCATTATGCCGCCTCTTGTTTGACCAAAAATGAGTTGAAATCTACTTTTATGAACCACAGGAATGAGAAGCGAGGGAGGACCAGTGGTAATTTAACAACCTGTCGTTTTTATGGAAGTTTTAGTGAAACGACAGGGTTTCAACCGTACTTGAGTTTTGTTTCCAGACCCTCCCATCGATTTGTCCTGACAAGACTCCGTTTTGGCATTGTTCATCATCTGGTGGCATTTCCAAGCACTAGGAAACACCCAATTGGTCCTTGCCCATGTGACAATATTACCATACAAAGTACTATGCACTTTTTATTGTTCTGTTCATTTTACGGGAATATCCGATCAGCTTTTTTAAAACCCGTTTTTAGGAAATATGGAGTTAGGACTGTAAAAGACACTATGAAACTGTTATTTAACCCGTCACCTGATGTCTGTTTTTTCACTGCCACTTTTCTTCTACGGGCCATTAAAGCAAGGCCAAGTCTGTCATTTTAAAACTGTTTTAATGTACTTTTATATGTTTGATTGTTAAAATGATGAAGCTGTTTTTATGTATGTATGTGCTTTTATGGACTTTGTTTTTAAGCTCCGAATAAAGCCTTATGAACTGAACTGAACTGGCTACTACATATTTCCACTCACTTTTTTATGTAACTTGCACAATATATCGTTCACATATTCTGATTTCTATTGTATACCTCTTCGTACACTGTTACTATTCATTGTTATTTGCTTTTTATGTAACTTGTGTAATTGCTGCTGCACTAACCCTGTAAAGTGCTCTGATGCCTTCAGGTTAAGTTTGCACTATACAAAACTCGATAAATAAATAAAATAAATAAATAACTTCACTCACATACATAGAAACTAGTTATGTATGCAACATTATCAAACATCAGTTGCAGGCACATCTCCATACCCCTCTAATTCCCAACACAGGCACTGAGGTATTTTTCAGCTTCTAACATGCACATTTATTGAGCCATAGTGGTACTAAACCAGACAGTCACATACTGGCACATTTACTTATACATCTCATGGTACGGTGAATGTTGTCAGAACCTTGTCACCCAGCCAGACAAATAGTCCTTTAATCATGGGTCAGGTCCTGTCTATACACTCTTACTGCCAAATTCACTTGGTATGCAAAAAACATTTGTCAAGTCTTAAATCCACTTTTTAGTAAACTTAATTGACCTCTGAGATATGCTGTAGGTATGTAATAAACCATTATGCTTTGTGCTTAAAAGATTGAGAGATGTTCTTTTGAGTTTAGTAAGCTACTCATGTCAACCACTACATAGAGTTTGCCACGCATTTTGCAACTGACATATATGTTTCCAAATCATAGAGCCTCACTCTCATCCAGTGTCAGAGTGATAAGGGGCTTATACATTCACTCACATACTCAGAAACTATGTATGCAGCAGTATGAAAGGCAGTTGCAGAAGCACCTACATACCCCTCTAATCTCAAACACAGGCACTGAGGTATTTGTTCAGCCATTTACGTACACATTTAAAGAGTCATGGTGGTACTAAACCAGACAGTGATATACTGGCAAAGGTATTTAAATATCTTATGGGTCATCTACAGCTGGACTCCTAAATGCACTCAGATATGTAGGCAAGTACTGACACATCTTAGTCATCTAACCAGACAAATACTCCTTAAAACATGGTACAGGCTTACTAGTGCAGACTCTCTCAGTGCACTCTCACTGCCAGCTGGATTTGACATGCAAAAGCCATTCACCAAATGTTAAATACATGTTTTAGTATACATAACTCACCTTTAAAATAAGCTGTATGTATTGCATGAAGCACCATGCTTTGTGCTTAAAAGAAGAGAGATGTTCTTTTGAGTTTCTTTAAGTTACTTATGCATTTGTAGGCACCTATGCCAAGTTCTTCATAGAGTACACCACCCATAATGCAACTGACACACATGTTTGCCAAGCAAAGAGACTCTCTCTCATGTAGTTAGACAGTGACAGAGGGACTTATACATTAATTCACATACTCAGAAATGACTTAAGTGTGCAGCAGGATGAAATGCACTTGCACACACACTTACATACTCCTCTATTCCCTAACACAGGCAGTTAGATTTTTGTTTAGCCACTCACATATACATTTACAGAGCCATTGACTTACTGAAATAGACAGTTATATACTGTCACACTTACTTAAACAACTGATGGCACTGCTTCAGGTGAACTCCTACACTCACTCAGATATGTAGGTAAGTAATGACACAACCTAATTATCCATTCAATAAAATAGTTCTTTAAACATGGGTCATGCCTTCTAGTACAGAGTTTGTTTGTGAAGTCTCACTCCCCGCCCAGTTTGGCATGCAAAAGCCTTTTCCCAAGTGTTAAACCTTAGAAGAAGAGAGATGTCCTTTTCTGTTTCAGTAAGTTAGTCATGCACTTGCAGATGCCTATTCCAAGTACTACATAGAGTATACCACCCACAATGAAACTGACCTATATTTTTCCAAAGCATAGAGTCTGTCTCACCCAGTCACAGAGTGACACAGGGACGTATACAGTCACTCAAATACTCAGAAAATACTTATCCATGCAGGAGAATGAAAGGCATTTGCAGGCATACCTACATACCTCCCTATTCCCTAACACAGGCACGGAGGTATTTGTTCAGACACTTACATACACATTTAGAGAGTCATAGGCGTACTAAAACAGACAGTGACATACTGGCACATTTACTTAAACATCTCATGGTACTGCTATAAGTGTGCCCCTACACTCACTCAGACATGTAGGCTACTAGTGACACAATCTCTTCATACCTCCCCGCCCTCCCTCCCCCTGACAAGGAGCGTTTGCAGCAGGAGCGTTACGGCGCTGCCGCGCAAATTTTAAAAAATCTCACCTATTATTTTCTCTTTTAGGTCTGCGGACTCGCGCTTCACCTCCCCCTCACTTGCACCATAATTCGTGCCCTCACCGCCGTTTGGCGGGCTGGTTCCGGGGTGGCAGACATCTTGGGTTGGGGTGCGAGGATCGGGCTGACAGCGCTTACTGCGCATGCGCCAGCGGGGGAACGGGCATTTAAGGCGAGTCCCCGCCCTCCCTCCCCCTGACAAGGAGCGTTTGCAGCAGGAGCGTTACGGCGCTGCCGCGCAAATTTAAAAAAATCTCACCTATTATTTTCTCTTTTAGGTCTGCGGACTCGCGCTTCACCTCCCCCTCACTTGCACCATAATTCGTGCCCTCACCGCCGTTTGGCGGGCTGGTTCCGGGGTGGCAGACATCTTGGGTTGGGGTGCGAGGATCGGGCTGACAGCGCTTACTGCGCATGCGCCAGCGGGGGAACGGGCATTTAAGGCGAGTCCCCGCCCTCCCTCCCCCTGACAAGGAGCGTTTGCAGCAGGAGCGTTACGGCGCTGCCGCGCAAATTTAAAAAAATCTCACCTATTATTTTCTCTTTTAGGTCTGCGGACTCGCGCTTCACCTCCCCCTCACTTGCACCATAATTCATGCCCTCACCGCCGTTTGGCGGGCTGGTTCTGGGGTGGCAGACATCTTGGGTTGGGGTGCGAGGATCGGGCTGACAGCGCTTACTGCGCATGCGCCAGCGGGGGAACGGGCATTTAACGCTCCTCCCCTGGCGCAGCGGGATCGCGCAGCGGGCGTGTCCTCGCGTGGCCGGAGTCGTGCCAGAGTCCTGCCCGTCTGCGCCCGTCCGCGCTAAGGCCGTGCGGGACGTGGCGGGCTCTGGCTCGGGTGCGTGAGAGCTCAACTAAGTGTCTGTCGCCATGCTGACATATTCCAGGGAGAGTCTGATGTCCATCAACCAGGTGAGTTGCTGCTGTGCGTGCCCGCCTATCCATCCTCTCTGTGGTCCATACCGTTGTCCATGCAACGGCCTGATACTCGATCCCCCAAAGCTTCTCCCCCGGAAATCTCCCTCGGTTTCCCAGCATAGTAGGGTTTCCACTCCCGCTTTGCGGATCATGAACTTGAATGTGAGGTCGATTCTGAAACACCAACAAAATTTGTTCGATCTCATTGAGGACGAAGATCCGGACATTATGGCTATAACTGAAACATGGCTTCAGGAAGCTGATACTGCCATTCTCAATCTGGCTTGCCCCTCTGGCTACTCGATATACACCTTGAATAGAGCCTCTAGAGGTGGGGGAATAGCGCTGATAGTTAGGTCCTGTTTTCCCTGTGTGTGGAATAGCATTATGATCGCTGGTTGTGAAAGTGCCTCCTTCAAAGTTTCTGTCAATCCTGAGTTTACACTGTCTGGGATGGTGGTATATCGTCCGCCTGGCAGTGACGTGTCGTTTAGAAATGCTTTTGTGGATACTGTTGGCACTCTGGCCACTGATTGCGCCAATTTTTCCATACTGGGCGATTTAAATCTGCATTTCGACACATTGTCCAGTTTGACAGTTCGTGCCATCTCTTTGGATTTAGAGGCCTTTCAATTATTCCAGCTGGTCTCATTGCCTACGCATATCGGGGGACATACTTTGGATCCTTTCTTTACCAACTTGATTGAGGCCAAAGTCAATGCAGTTACACCGGTAGAATGGTCTGACCATTTCCTGATGTCTATTCAGTGTCCCGTATCAGTGACTTTTCCCACTTCTTCAGCTAGACGGGTGCTTAGGAGGCCTTGGAACAAACTCAGGCTGGAAGATTTTCACCATCTTTTGTTGGTGGAACCCTTGGGCACATTGGACAATGTGGAGGAAGGATACGATCTCTTCTGCTCTTGGCTTACTAGGGCGCTGGACGCTCTGATACCTATTGTATCAATTAAGATCAACCCCCGTGAGTCTAGCCCCTGGTATGGCGGGCCTTACGTGCCTTGAAGGGAGCCTGTAGACGGGCAGAGAGGGCATGGCGGAAGACCTACGGGCCGACTTAAAAGCCGCATATGCTGCTTCGGTTAAACTTTATCACCGGGCCATATGTCGGGCTCGTGCGGCCTTCTATGCTGAAGAATTTCGGAAGAGCATCAACCTGTCGAAGGCTATCTTCAAAGCGGTTAAAGATCTTATGGCCAAACGTACTATTCCTTTAGCTGAGAGCTCGGTCTCCCATTGCGAAGCCCTAGCCTCTTATTTCCTGGGAAAGGTCCAAGCCATCTATCGGGCCTTCCCTAGTATTGGGGCTCCGCTGGAAAGTTCTATCGAGACATCATGTCAGCTCATCCTGCCTTCATTCCCCCCCCTCACCTCTGATGGGTTTGACAAACTTGCTTTGCAAGTTAAATCAGGATCTCCATCTGATCCGGTAAAGCCTGCTCTCTTTCGAGACCAGACCTTTTTGGGACGCCCGGTGGTGCGCTCCCTTGTCAACCTCTCCCTGGAGTCGGGGGTAGTTCCAACTAAATGGAAGCAGGCGGTAGTGTCTCCGATTATTAAAAAACCCTCCTTAGACCCGTCTAAGCCTGAAAGCTTCCGCCCCATCTCGCTGCTACCGTGGCCGGCGAAGTTGACAGAGGCCCATGTCAATCTGGCCCTGTCGGATCATCTAGCCCGGACCAATGCCCTTGATCCCACACAGAACGGTTTTCGTGCTGGGCACAGCACGGAGACCGCTCTCCTCGCAATGGTGGAATATCTGCGTGCTAGGTTGGATGCGGGTCAGACGGCGGCGCTGATATTGTTAGATCTCAGCGCCGCCTTCGACACTGTATCCCATGGCATCCTCCTGCATCGGCTAGAGGAGATTGGTGTTCGGGGTCTGGCGTTGCAGTGGTTCCGCTCCTTCCTGGACAATCGCTCCTTCTGTGTGGCCATTCCTCCCTTCTCGTCCAGTTCTCAGCCTCTGGCCATGGGGGTCCCGCAAGGGTCTTCGCTAAGCCCCACGTTGTTCAACCTCTACGTGAGACCGCTGGCTGAGGTCGCGAGGCAGTGGGGCCTTACTTTGGTCCCATATGCCGATGACACTCAGCTGGCGGTTACTCTTAGCGGAGATGTCCATCTAGACGCCCCTAGGTTTCAGTCCGGACTGAAGGCGGTGGCCTGCTGGTTGACAGAAAACTGTCTCCAGCTTAATGCCACAAAAATAGAGGTGATGGTTGTTGGGAAGGGAGTAGAGCTTTGGGGGGATCAGTGGTGGCCTTCTGAGCTGGGCCCCACTCCGACCCCTGTGTCGGAGGTGAAAAATCTGGGGGTCTGGTTGGACGCCGGCCTTTCCTTCGCAGGACATACAAAAAAAACAGCAGCTTGTTGTTTCGGCCTATTAAGAGGTCTTAGACCAGTCCTCAAATACTTCGATGCCCCTACCAGACAGCTTGTAGTCCAGGCTACTATCATCTCTCGCCTGGACTACGCTAGCTCTCTTCTGGTTGGTGCGAATCAGGCTGAGCTAACTCGCCTTCAGCGGGTTCAAAATGCTGCGGCTAGAGCTATTGTCGGCCTGCCCAGATTTTGCCCGGTGGCGAATGTCCTCCGATTCTTGCATTGGCTCCCTGTAAAGAAGCGTATTCTTTTCAAGGTCCTCTGCTTGGCTTTCAAGATACTTAGAGGTATCGGCCCTGAAATTTTGTCCAATCTTATCTCCTTTTATGTTCCCACTCGTAGCCTCCGTTCTCAGGGCCAGGCCCTTGCTGTGGTCCCTAGATTTAGACTCTGTCGGATGGGGGTCGTTCCTTCAGCGTGAAAGCTGCACTAATTTGGAACACCCTCCCAGTTGAAATCCGACAGTTAGACGATCTGCTTTCCTTCCGTAGAGCGATTAAGACTTTTCTCTTTTAGCTGTTTATTTTGGGCGTTATTGTTTGCTGTGTTGTGTTCCTCCTTGTCTTTGCGCCGGGACGCTCCTTGGCTGGAGTAGCTGTGCGCATAATAAATTAACCTAACATAACATAACATAACATAACATACATCCTGACAAATAGTCATTTAAACATGGGTCAGGCCTACTAGGGCAGACCCTCTCTGTGGACTCTCACTGCTAGCATCACTTGGCATGTAAAATCTGTTTGTCAAGTCTTTAATCCACGTTTTAGTGCAGATAACTTACCTCTATAAATCACCATGCTTTGTGCTTAAAGATTCAGCGATGTCATTTTGTTTTTTAGTAAGATTAATCATGCACTTGAATGAAAACCCCTATGCTAAGCAGTACTTAGAGTATATCACCTATGATGCAACTTACATAGATTTTTCTAAACATAGACCCTCCCTCTCACTCACTCACAGAGTGACACATGGATTTATACAGTTATTAACATAAACTACTTATGTGAGCAGCAGCAACAAAAGCAGTTGCAGACACACCTACATACCACTCTACTCCCTAACACAAGCAATGAGGTACTTCCATGCACATTTAGAGAGCCATAGATGTACTAAAACAGACAGTCACGTACATGCACATTTACTTAATGAACTCATAGCACTGCTATAGGTGGACTCCTACACTCAGTCAGATGTGTAGGCAAGTTGTGACACAGATTTGTCATACGTCCAAACAAATAGTCCTTTAAACATGGGTCCGATGCAGTAGTGCTGACTCTGTCTATGTGCTCTCACTGCCAGCTTGACTTAGCCTGTAAAAGCTGTTTGTCAAGTTTTAAATCCACATTTTAGTACATATAACTTACCTCTGAGATAGGCTGTAGGTATGCTATAGAAAACTATGCTTTGTGCTTAAAAGATTCAGATTGTGTTTTAGTAAAATAATCATGCACTTGTAGACCCCTATGCTATTAGGTTTCATTTCTAATTTTTGATATAATGTTTGATAGTTTTGAATATCATTTAATGTATATATTTATTTATTAATATTAAGTTGATGTATAAATGTTGGTAGTTGATGGCAATATTTTTTTGTTATAGTGGCATAAATTTAGTTATATGTTTTTGGGGTCAATTGAAAATATTTTGGTGATGTAATATGTTTATTTTAAATGTAAAATGTGGATAAATGTGTTCATGTATATTTTAAATAATTATCTCATGTAAAAAAGTGTTGTATTTAATATTTAATAATGAATTCATGATATTGTAATTATTTTGGCTATATTATTGTAGTTGATATTGTTTTTGACATATTATTCGTTTCATATTTTTGTTTCCGATATTTGTGTTTTTGATATAACTAGAAATCTATATTGTTAACAAAGATATTTGTTTTATTGATATTTGTGGTTGTAATAGTTACGTATAGGTGGCATTATTTTTGTAAATAATATATTTTTTCCGCTATTTTTGTGTTTTGATATTGTATGCTTTGATATTATGTTGGTGATCCTAATGACCTGCTAGGAAGCACCTTAATTGTTTTAATAAACATTACATTTTTTAAATATTTTTTTTTTGTGTAAGCATAGGGCCACCATGTTGAGGCAGTGACATGCTTTGTTGCTTCTCCTTTCATTTTTGTAGAATATGCTTGAAATAAAAATAATAAATATCGAACCCTAAAGCCAGCTTGCATTGGCTAGACCTATTGCTTTTTTCCATGCTTGTTTTTATTGTACCCCAAATTCATTAGATCACTAAACGGTATTTTCCTAATATGACAAAATGGACTCCATTTGAATTGATGTGAAGGCAATGTATCTGGAATGTGTATGCAAATGCACAGGGTGGTTTTCTTTTTTATGCTCGCTCATTTTGTTCTCTGTCTCCCTTGGGTAGAGTAAGTCAAGGCAGAGACTTGCACTGGCTTGCATTTCTCCAGATTTACTAAGCCATGCCTGGCCACACACGGTGGCCTTGCGTGTCTTGGTAAATCTCATTCTAGGTTTTCCATCACCCTGTGTCCCCATGCTTCCTCAAAAACGACCCAAAACCTTTGATTAATCTGGCCGGGTATTTCTTGCCAAATGGACTGATATACATTTTTGATAGTCGAAAGCAGTCAATAGCTCAGTGAGAATTATAATAATGTACAAGTCATATAGATTGTGTGTCCCCATAATATCCATGCAGGAATCTCAATGGCACTAAATATCGTAGACACGACGTTGAGGGACAAAAAAATAAAATACTAAGGGGCATATTTACATGCCCCTATCGCCATCACAATGTCACTTTCAGTGACGTTGTGATGGCGATAGGGGCCTCGCCTTATTTACAAGGCAGTGTTAAGCCATGTAACGTGCCTTAATGCTGCCTTGTAAATAAGGCACCCTTTCACACTGTATTTAGCATGAAAGGGGTTCCACCACAACACCAATTGATTTTGATGCTGCCTCCTATTTACAAGGGCATCATAAATAGGAGGCAGCGCCAAAATAAGACCAGGGAAATCCTGGTCCTAAACAGGTGAAACGAGGAGAAATGCTTTATTTCTCCTTGTTTTTTAGGTTTCCATGTTTGCTGCATTGTGCAGCACACCTAGAAACAGCAAATTGCCTATGATTGTTTATGTGCAGGAAGGTCCCCCTTCCTGCACATAAACAATCATTTTTGAACAAATGCTGTTTTGCAACTTGTATGTGTGCAGCATTAAGCAGCACACATAGAAGTTACAAAATGTCATTTAAAGATTGTTTATGTGCAGGAAGTGGGACATTCCTGCCCATAAACAATCTTCCCCTCAACACAGGCACCCTTGCACTATGGTGCAAGGGTGCCTGGATTGGCACTAGGCTGCTAAAGTTAATGCCAGCGCAGGGGGAAATGCAAGGCTGCACCATATTATAGTAAATATGGTGCAGCCCTGCATTTCTAAAGTGATGAAGCATGTTGTTAGCCTTCTTGGCTTAATGACATGCTTCGGTACTTTATTGTAACTATACCCCTAAGTGCCTCATTTGGAGTTTTGAGGTCCGATGGACTGCCAAATCCACGTTGGGGGTGCGGCTACCACCACACCTGTGGTCTGACTGCCCTATTACAAGTAGGGGGGCCGGACCACCATGGGTGGGACTGTTGCTGCTTCCAGGGATCCACGATCCCTAGTGGACATGCAGTGGTTTGAGGCCCCTAATATGCTGGTGTGAAACTGGGGCACTGCCAAACATATTAGGAGTTACCTCACCATCACAGTTGTTATGCCGGTGAGCCCACCATGTAATCTGTGGCAGTGGGGAAACAAATGGGGCCCTTGTCTCTGCTCCAGGGGAGGCATGCAGGGGGGCACATGGTGTGCCGCCCTGTATGCATGCACCCCCAGTTGACAGTCCATGCCCTGCAGGAATGTGCAATGGCATTCCCATTGTGGTGCCTTTCTAATGCTCACGTATGAGCCTTAGCACTGTACAGCTGTGGGCCAGCTGCCTCAGGATCACTCAACCTGGATTCCTGTTGAAATTCGGCAGATTGTCGCGTTATGGCTTTGGGTGTGTGTCAGTGGGTTCTGGCATGGCGGTCCACTGCCACACCGCCAAAGTCATAATTAGGCTCATAGTGAATATAGATTTTGCATACCTATCTCCACATATATTACGTCCACTATATTTATATCTTCTAGGTGCATACATGTAGAGTTTAGAGTAGTAAATCTATACCTCCTCTACATGCACTTACCTTTATCAATGTTGACCCTGGAGATTCTGTCCACGATATTAGTACATCACGATATTCCTAGCCTCGATATTCGGTAGTAAAATCGGAAGGTCTAGGGGGTATATTCACAAGAACGTGTGATAACTACCGCAAGAGTAGCGTAACGCAACTTTCAATGTCGCATCCTATCGCGGGAAAAAAAACCCGTGACAACGTGGGATTCACAACAAGACGGTAGCATGCGATAGTCACCAGATAACGCGCCAAATGTCCACGTCAAAATCAACGCCACGCCGCATAAATGCGATACGCGAACGCAAACAAAATGGGATGAGGCCAACCGCGGTACAAAAAGTAGCAAATACCAGCCACAGGCCTGCAAATCCCACGCGTCTGGCGGAACTATGCACTATAAAAACCACAGAAAAAATACACCAAAAACAATCCAAAGTGCGTAGCAACATGAATGCACCCTGACACAGCGCAGGGGCCAACCTGAACCCCACAACCCCCAAAGACTACCAACAAGGAACAACTGGGCCAGGGAAGGCCAAGGAGAAGAGGGAGAGGAAGACGGGGTACAAACCGCAGGAAAACATGACCAGCGTCACGGAGGTGACAACACTACCAGCAACTGACCCACAAGCAGACCACCTGGATTGCAGGCGGAGTGCCGAGGAGGCCAATCCAGGAGGCCAATAGGCGCTGGCATTAGGTGACTACCTAAACCAGGCACAAACCCGCTGCAAACTGGAAGGCAGCAACGGCGAGAGGAGGTGGCAGTCCAGCGCCAGCGGAGGAGCTGAGGGAAACCAAGGCCAAGTGTGGAGACGACACAAGGAGTAAGGAGTATGGACACAACTCGAGAGGACCTGACACAACATCAACAGGGAGTGCAACGAACAGGGACTGGAGGGACAAGATGAGTGGGCAAAATGGCATACATGCACAACGAGGTGTACCACACTGCACACCCACAATCACCCAGGTCCATGGCCCAGATCCTCTTGGCACACTGCAGCACACACACATAGCACGAACAGCACACCCACATTGACAACAACGAGGAACAACGCGCATAGTCGACACTGTAGAACAGAGGACACAACTGACTCCGCACATGCACAGAAACATGCCTACTACATCTGACGGAGCCGGAAACTGTGAAATGGAAATCTACGCGTACGACATCACATCCATCATGTAGACCAAATGTACACTGTCCCGCAGAAGAATCCTGCACCCTCCAAACAATCACAATGTACATTGCCATACAGTCTGCATGCAAACCTGCACAATGCGCCAACATACATGTCAACACAAAGTCAATACGCACCTCCCCTTCACATGGCAGAGGGGCACACAACACAATCAGCATACTACAGAATACAACACATCAGTGATTCCGGAGAGGACCACCACACCATCGACACCGACACCCTACAACAGCAAATGGATATCCCCTGCAACCCCCCACCAGGACCCAGACAGCCAAGCTACCCCGAGGCAAACACCCAGCCGGCAACAGACCACGCAGCAGGAAGCACCTGCAAGCACAGCTGGCTCATGACACTTCACCCACCCACACATCGCACCCCAATGCCATGTTCCTGCATGCCAAAAGGAGGTGGCCCAACAGGTGTGGGTGGGGGCCGAACCCATGGCATGCGAACCAGGACACATACGTAAGTGTCCATCACCCTTCAAGGGCCACCAACACCCCACCAAGGAGACCCACACTGCCATAGAGACACATGCAGATGCACATTCACAGTACAGAACCATGGGCAGGGGCGCTCAAATAGAAGTCACACACCCATGTTGGATCTGCGTATGATGGCCCTAGACACTCCCCTTACAAATTGAGTGGGTGACAACAAAGCTACATGTCCAAGCTACAAACCGCTGCCTGCGGTGACACGTCTGCATCCGATGTACACAGCACAATGTAATGTCGTAGGGCCCAGGGCCCTCATGCATACAAGACCACAGGGACACATGCCGATATCATGTTGAACGGGCTACGGGCACATTCGCCCGGCCCCTTTATTGGCTGGGCCACATGTACAGTGACGCCTGTGCTGGATGTGTGTGGGGTGAGTGTAAGCCAGCCCGCACGAAATGCTTGGTGCTGGCAACAACTTGAACATTGGACACCAGTGCAACGGAAACAGAAAACACATGCATAACAGAATCAACTGCACAGCAACATGGAGGAAGTTGGAGTAAGGACAGAGTTCACCCGAATTTCAGTCAGGAGGTTCCGTGAGTTGCAGTGCACTGAGGTAGGGGCACTAGAGATGAGCGCACTCATGTGAAGGTAATGCTAGGATTCTGTCCCTTCGTGTTAGACCTGATGCAGATGCAGTGGGGTGTGTTACACCTGCATCAACTTCCTCATCAACGTCCCAGGTCTCCCACACTGTCTGAGGTGACAGTTGTGTGCGCAGTCCACAGCGCAATACCCAGTAATGGTTCTGGGTGTGTGGCTTGACTACCTCCTCCAGCATGCATTCCTGCCTTGGGGATGTTGCCTCCTGCCCTCCCTTTGTCTGTAAAAACAATATATGCAAAAACAATATTATCCCTGTGCACTCAAGTTATATTTACAAAATTCAAAAGTTCCTGTTGGCGCCACCTGTGTCACACGGAGTCCAACCATGTCTTTGAAAATGAAGAATATTGTGGAGAGTATCACCTACCCACCAAACAAGTGCGCACTTGTTTGGTGGGTAGGTGATACTCTCCACAATATTCTCATTTTGTCTGTGCCATCTCCCATCCGCACACCTGACACATCTTCCTCCTCATAGTCCCAGCTCTTCCCCACTGCATAAGGTGACATTGCTTTGCAACATCTCCACAGCACAAATGTCAATCAGTAACGGACAATGGCTTGCGGTGCACTGAGTCACTGGCACCTGGAGTGCTGAGCAGGGCATCAGGCCGATGGTGGCATCCACAACAGGTCTGAGCAACTCCGTAAGTCTGTCAGGACCACCGTGTCGACTGTGGCAGATGGCTGTTGGAGGTGGTCTTTGCAGTAGTGGCGTCTGCCTCCTGTGGTGATGCCACATCCGGGCCGGTCAGAACTCGATTTGGTGTGTGAGCCCTGCTGGGACGCTCTTGGGCCCGGAGGCTGCGTACAGTGCAGGGTCACAGAGAAATGGCATTGATGACCCCAAGGCCAACGCTTCAGGGGCCATACAATTTCTTAGAAGAAGGGGTCCCGGACCTGACTAGTACAGAGTTAGTGGCGCCGGATGCACAGCGGCTTTCCGGGGGGGTGTTCGGGTGTGGGGTGGGGTCCTGGGGTGGTGTTGATGGGTGTTGTGGCCCACTTGGGTGTCCGGGCAGCATGATGAGTGGCTCCTTGACAACTGTTGCCCTTCCGATGTGGCCCTGGGCTGTGCTCCCTTTTGTGGTGCTGGCTGCCGTCCGACTTAACACCAGGTCAGATCACCTGTTTGTGTTTTTATCGCCGATCTGTCTGGTCGTTGAGAATGGTGAGGTGTGGTCGCTGCTTTTGGCATGCCCACTCTGCATCTCATTAGCGATAGTTGTGGGGGTCCTCTGTGGTAATGTTTTTTGCAGCTGCTATCGCGGGTAAACTGGTGCTGTGGACTGTTAACACCAGCTTGTGAATGGGGAGGTAAATTTATCACGACTTTGGCAGCGATAAAGTGCTGTTAATTCGGCGATAGCACCTTGTGAATATGGCCCTAGGTTTCTTATTTCATAACTCATATTGCTTGTTTTGTTCTCTGGTCGTCTCCTGCACTCGCCACAAAGTATATCTCTTTATTGTGAAGTTTTTCTTTCTGCTGAGGAATGTTTCCATATTCAGGAAATGTGTCACGGGGATTTTTGTAACTGGGTTTGGAAAACATGCCTTGTAATAGAGTTGCATGTTGTGAAATCAGGCTGTTATTGCTCTCACCCTTCTCATTCCCCAGGACATGGTGCAATACGAGACAGACAGTTGCACTGTGAGTGCCGTTTGCATGAGGTGAGATAGGGAGTGTTGACTGTCAGGCCCTAGATTTACGGTGTACCAGGGCCCCCAAAGCAAGAGATACTGCCAGCAAAACACGTCTGTGGGGAATCCAAAGACTTTCCAGAACTTTCCATAGTTTTGGAACAGCGTTTCCTCTTCTGCTTGTACTGTACTTTAAGTCAGCAAATGTTCTCATTTGGCGGAAGCGGGACCAATGCACAGCCCTTACTGACGACAGATCTGTCCTCGTAAAAGCGTTTCGCATGTGGGCTTCGAATCAGGCAGCGCGGAGGAAGAAATGTGGCTGCCATTTTCTGAAAACATCTTGTCCTCGCTCTACAACAAACTCCCTCCGCCCACTTTAGCAGCAATGATCGATTACAACTGGTTCACAGCCAATGCGAAGAAGGCACATCATTTCTCGACCTGACACCGCAGTTGACGTCCATTAATGCGCAACACCACCGGGAGTGCCCTCCGTCCTTCAAGAATGTGGCCTTGGGAGATTATCAGGTTTCAGCTTCAAACCTCCGATCTGGGTTTGTCACCACGTGTGCACTGGAACAACTTGATTGGGCATGTTTGCAGCAGCTATTTATTTATCCTTCTCCGTTACCACCGCTAATAATAATCCACTGGATACTGTCCTAATTTTATTAGCACATGGCATTTGAAGCATGGAGTGAAGTGGGGTGAGGTATTGTGCTAAGTGCAAATAAGGCTATAGTTCTGTTCAGGACTCCAAGAGCCACGGTGGACGAACTATAAACATATTTCAAACACTGTATGCAGAAAATGATAGGCAATTCTTGAGTTTCCTATACCATAAGAATTCTAAACTTTGGAATGTCTCAACTTTTTTTCAGCAAAAAAATAGATCTTAGAGGTTCATATTTATTTATTTTAAAACTTAGCTTTTCGCATCTAAGATTTAAAGTTAGGCTTTATGTATCAACAATGTTTTCTAACGTTCATTTTCTTCGCAGTAGACAGCCGAACAGACATTTATGTGTGCAAACTATGCAAGTGATGTCCAAATGTGTTTTTAAACGTTTTCTATTGCACGTATTAGGCCTTCAGAGATGATAATTCTTCCTAAAAAATCACACTGTACATAGTGAGTAAAACCCAGTGTTAAAAGAGGAGTTGTCCAATGTTTTGAAGTAAACCAACTACCAACATTGGGCAGCTTTTTGAATATTTCACAAACTTTGTGAAGTGATAAGCCTGCAAAGTTTAAAAAAAGATTGTAGGGCAGCTTTAGCAGCCCTTAGTAGCCACAACAAAGTGACCACAAGGCTGAAAATGGTTGCTTAGGAAAAAGGAAGGCTTGGCATTTACAGGCGGGAGGTACTTTTACTCTGCTCTGACCCTCCACAGACAAAGACCTGACTGAGCTCACTACACCATCACCTCAGGCATGGTCCATTAGCTATAGCTCACCAGTCTACAGCGTCTCCTTTCCTGCAGTGACTCATTGTTAGGGTTTTCCTAAGACAGCCTATTCAGTGTTGATTACAAGACATTTTGTTTACTTACAGTGGGATTACAGCCTGCCCATTGCTTACTATGTCTTGACTTGGGCCATGCCATCCGGAGCATGTCCCAAGTATTCTTTCCTTGCCCATTGTCCTTTCTCACCTGCCCTTTCAGACCTACTCTTTTCTTGTAGTTGAAGCAGTCCATGAGAGTCCATGTGTTTGCAAGCCATTCACCCTCCCCACGTCCTTCTCTAGAGTTTTTTGATATGGAATGAAATCAGCAAGAGGGCATTAACGTTCTTTGCATGAGCATCAGATTACTTCAAACAAACTCAAATTGCTTGCCCCTTCACCCCCTCCAGTGTTGTTGCTTGCCTCCTCCCACCTTACATTGTTGCTTGCTCATGTTGTGTTGTTGCCCACCTCCCACCATCCTGTTGTTGCTTCAAGTATCTCCCACCCTCCAGTCATGGCTTCCACCCCTCACTTTCACCCTGCCAAAAAAAAGCTTTGGTAAAGCCAATAGGTCTCATAAATGCAACCTATTATTTTTGTCAATGCTTTTAGGCATGATGCACAGGAGCACGGCTGCTGTGTTGCATGGCTGAAAGTTTAAAAAAAGCACTATGACACAGACATATGTGGCCATGCCTAGTGGGAGGGCAGCACGGAAGGCATCTACTTCCTCAGTGGTGCACACCCTCCATCCCACCCTCCTTCTGAGATGTCTCCCGCCCTGCCAGTAATTTTAAAGTGTTATTATACAGCCAGCATTGGCAGTGTCACAGCGCTTTAAAAAAAACTTGCAGCCAAGCAGCACAACAACTACGCTAATGTACAACATGGCTAAAAACAATGACAAAGCAACAGCTTGAATAGGCAAAATCTATTGGCTTTGACAATGCTTGTGTAAGGATCTTACCAGGAGCCGATTCTGCAGGGGCGCCACGGAGTCTTGATGAAGATGTTGCAAGGTCCCAACCTTCCACCACCACCTAGTGCCTCTATCAATCCCTAGAGTGCACAGGTAATAGGGGAAAGAGGGGAAACAAAACAAGGAAAAGGGGGAAAACAATCCCTGGAGCGGCCGTCTTCACCCTCTCTGTATATCAGGGGAACTGTGGATCTGGATCTGAAAGAGTACAAAAGGACAGAAAGATTATCCCACGGAATGTGAACAAAAGGAAGCCTGTAGACAACGTGAAGGGTCTCTACTAATATATACCTAGCTCTCTGAACATGAGGACTGCTAAAGAGATGCTGCCGAAGTGGACAGGATAGACACAGAGGCGGCTGAAGTAAGGGAAGTGTAAAGCCATACGGAGTCCCTTCTTTTCTGGGTTTAGTGTAATGTTCAAGGAATAGTCCATTGTCCATCGTTGTGTCCAGGTTCCTCGAATCAGCTAGAAGAGTTCTTCACCTTGGTCCGTGACATGACAGAACGGGTGTTGCAGGGGTATTTTAGGGAAAGCGTGGATAGGCTCATCCGGCACCTTGGACTCTCGCAAGATGAGCAGAGAACTCTTTGTCAGTTCATAGGAATACTGGCGAGGTTGAAGGCGGGGTAGAGACACCCGGCCGGCCCACGGGACAATATCCGGTAAGGCGGGCGGAGCGCTCCACAACCCACGAGCCTTAAACCAAAGGGTAGTAAGGTATATAAGCAATACCGGGCGTGTAGGAACTACACGGGAAATAATAGCGGAGATTCCCGAAAACAACAGAGCTCTGAAACACTTAGCTGGAAGAAAGACTAGCCAGCTAAATCACCCAAAGTTCTCGCCAACCATAAGGTTTAACGGAGCAGAACGCCAAAAAAGACACAGGGAGTCGGAATCCAATGAACAGGAAGCAGGAAACAGGAAGTTGAAAAACAGCCTGCGGGGCAACACTAGAAGACGAAGCCTCGAGACTACCGAACGTCAGGCTTTTCTTCTGGCCTGGTGCTATCGCGCATGCGCGATAGCTAGTCACTATGGTGGATTCCATGTCGGCGTCTTGCGTTTGTTTCCGGCAATCATGACAGCTTGTTTATAATATCTCCATCAGTGGCAATCCATAATACCCTGTTTCTCCTACACCATCTCCTCCAATATCTTTTTACCTGGTGATTTTCAGCAATGTGGGCACGCTCTGCAACGATTCCCCGCTGCAGGGTGTCTTGTAGTCAGAGATTGCCACTGTTGCTGGGAGCTTTAAAGTTCATCTCAGTGAAGCAAAGTAAAGTTGGGAAACATCACACTGCTTCTTTAAGGTCGAAGGTTTCCGATTGTTTCCGAATTGAGGTAAAATATATACTTCACCTGACCCTAGTTAAAATACAATTAGTAAAGTTGTGGTAAGTACGCTATCGTTAACAGTGTAAAGTTTTTTTTGACCACTTGGAAAGCTTGTAGATTTCAAAGTAAAAAAATAGTAGGGGAACATACCTTGAAAAAGTCATTTTTTCAGGTCAAAAGTCTAACAATACCCACATTATTGTTCTTGCGTAAAATGCCTTATTTTCCTAAATATTTTCAGATTTAAGTGTAATTAAAAAAAGTGGACAAACCTGTCAACTTTTAAAAAAATATAACAGTGGTGCAGTTATTTCGCTTCATTCTGCATAATTACAACTTTGTACATGCATAGCGAGAGTAAGAGGGACCCATATAATCACTGCTCTCAACAGAGTTTATCACTTGGTGCACAGGCAAAACAAAATAATAAAAATATAAAAGAAAAAGAAGGGAGGCCTATGGAGAAGATATTGATTGTAATTGCCAGTATACATTGGATTGGAGGTTAGAGAGAAAGTGTGAGCGGCCTATTTACGAACTGCACTTTGTAGTACTTTTCGTAGCACTACAATAGTACTAATCACATACTATAACATGCTATTCACAGATCTATGTTCTAAGAACTTCGCCTCTCCAATCTTTTCTATGTGGAAATTTCTGCCACATGTGCAGAGATTTCTGCACATGCAGGGATAAATTTTAGGAAGAAATTTAGGAGGAACGTTGAGGTATGGTTGGAAAATTGTGTATTCTCATTAATGCATGGCAGGGGATTGTGGAGGAATAAGGAGGGGCATAGTGAGGATTAAGGAGGGGTTTAGGGAGAGACATGCAAATACAAACCCTCACCCACAAAATAGTAAGCCCTTTGCTAATCACAAACTGCACTTCTAAAGTTACTACAAACAAAAGTGACCCAAAACATTAGTGTACCCTTCCAGCCCAACCTTTGAGTAAGTCCAACACCACACATGTTCCCTCACAAGTGCTGATACAGAGTTCCTTAGAAAACAATGGCAGCAAGAACTTAAAATAACACCCCATAGTATATGATGTTAAAATATATTGTATTTTAAATTACAAATACACACACACACAGTCTTAAAAGTAATATTACATTTAAAATCATTTTAAATATATTTCTTTTTATTTTGTGCTGATTGTATGGATGGGTTTTGTAATGTATTTTAAATATTAATAACTTTACATTACAATAATATATGGTATGCATTTATTTATTTATTTATTAAATGTCCTATTTCATAGGTTAATATCATGTCATTTTATTATAATTATTAGCTTCAATATGTTTCCCTGTATGTTCCCCTAGGGAGATCACTGTCACAGTGGCTGAAGTTTCTTCCTGTGTGTGAAACGCTTCTAGTAGTACCTTAACATACATAAATTCTCCTCTTGCAGGCTCCACTCATAGGGGCCCATTAGGATGGCGGCCGGAATACCACCCCGACTGCCATGGTTGCGGAAAACAACCTCCCGCCGGTACCGCGACAAAACCAGCGGTCCGATTAGGACCAACCGCCCAAAAAAACGACCGTGGTGGAAAGAGCCAAAGAAAAAACACCCTAGCGGGCGGAGAGGGTCAAAAGCCGTCCGCGGCGTACGGATTCTCGGCAGAAACACACCAACCCGCCGCCACGATAGCGGAGACACCGCCCGGAAAATTCGAATATCCCCGATGTGCCCGCGGTACGTTCCGCTGTTTCCGACCGCCACGGTCGCAAACAGTGATGAATGGGAGATACGGCAGAAGGGCTGTAGCATAACCACCGCTGCGGACGCTCTGTGAATAAAATGGCGGACAATATGAAAACACACAACATGGCCACCAAGTGCACACACCAAACTAGTCCTGCCCCCAAAAACACCTAACACATCCCAAAGACACACACCCATGGCAACTTAGAAAACTATAAATCCCAGGACAACCCACACAACACACCTGATAGCAATAACCCACTTTGACCCACCCACATAGCTGAGTATAAAACCAGCCCTTTCCCTGACCACAATCCTTTGCAATTTTCCACAACTGAAGGGCCCAACACCACAGCTGAAAGGAGAGGTAAATCGGCACATCACAGCACACACACATCACCACCACCAACACCACTTCCACACCTGCACCTCTAACCCCTATGCACATCACACATCATACACATCACCACCACAACCACCACTCCCACACATGCACCTCTAACCCCTTGTCACATCACACACCATGGCACCACAGAAAATGCCAAAATTCACAGAGAGTGTGTTGAAGGTTATGGTAGATGAGATAATCAGAGTTGAACCACAATTGTTTGGTAACCTGGTCCAACAGACACCATTAGCCACAAGAGCACAAATGTGGGTAAGGATAGTTAATAAGATCAATGGAGTAGGGAATACCGCGCACAATAAATAGGAAATCCAGAAGCGGTGGCATGAGCTGAAGACTGTTGTGAAGAAGAAGAGGAGCAAGAACCGTGAGCTGGCACAGATGACTGGCGGTGGCCCTCCTATTCCACTAAAAACATTCACTTCATGGGAGGAGAAGGTGCTTGCCATACTGCATCCAGAGAGTCTCTCAGGAATAGCCGGGGAGTACAGGCTGGTAAGTACAAACAAATGTATACCATCACACTGCTATGTATTTTCTTGCACAACTACAAAGCTATTCCTCCTAGGCCCATGTCCATTAGTCTGCACCGCAATACCCAACACAGGTCTCACAGATGTATCATTCACTCCATCCAAATCACCCCAAAGCTACACAACATTCACAGGGTGGCATGTGTCCAGGCAACCAGCACCACAACTCCTACCATGCACCCCTGTCCCTCCCCTGAGCAGGATGGACCACTCCCCCCAGATGCATGTGGCAGCCATTGTATGGTTCCCCTCACCTAATAGGTAGGTAGCCATCTTCCCAGGGAGGGCTGTTTGGGGGTGGGAGGCCTGCACTACAACTCCCACCATGCACCCCTGTCCCACCACTGAGCAGGATGGATTACTCCCTCCCACCCAGATGCATGTGGCAGCCATTGTATGGTTCCCCCTCACCTAACAGGTAGGTAGCCATCTTCCCAGTGGGGCTGTTTGGAGGTGGGAGCCCTGCACTACAACTCTCACCATGCACCCCTGTCCCACCCCTGAGCATGATAGAGTACTCCCTCCCACCCAGATGCATGTGGAAGCCATTGTATGGTTCCCCTTCACCTAACAGGTAGGTATCCATCAACCCAGGGAGAGCTGTTTGGGGGAGGGAGGCCTACACTACAAATCCCACCATGCACCCATGTCCACCCCTGAGTAGGATAGAGCACTCCCTCCCACCCAGATGCATGTGGCAGCCATTGTATCTCACCAACAAAACTCACATGTAGGTAGCCATTTACCAAGGTTGTTCTGTATGGGAGTGGGAGGCATGTACCACCACTCCCACCATGCACCTCTGTCCTGTCCCTGAGCAGGATGGAGCACTCCCTCCCACCCAGATGCATGTGGCAGCCTTTGTATCTCACCAACAGAACTCACAGGTAGGTAGCTGTTTGCCAAGGTTGTTCTGTCTGGGGGTTGGAGGCCTGCACTGCAACTCTCATCAGGCCCACTTGTACCAAAGCTCAGCAGGATGGAGCACTCCAACCACACCCACATCCATGTGTCCTCTGCACAAACTTACAGGTAGGTAGCCAACTTTACAGGGAGGGGTGTATGTGGGTGGGAAGCCAGCACTACAACTCCCACCTGGCACCCCTGTCCCACCCCTGAGCAGGATGGAGCACTCCCTCCCACCCAGATGCATGTGGCAGCCGTTGTATCTCACCAACCAAGATCACAGGTATGTAGCCATTTACCAAGGTTGTCCTGTCTGGGGGTGGGAGGCCTGCACCACCACTCCCACCATGCACCTCTGTCCCACCCCTGAGAAGGATGGAGCACTCCCTCTCACCCAGATGCCTTTGGCAGCCATTGTATGGTTTCCCCTCACCTAACAGGTAGGTAGCCATCATCCCAGGGAGGGCTGTTTGGGGGTGGGAGGCCTACACTACAACCCCACCGTGCACCCCTGTCCCACCCCTGAGCAGGATGGAACACTCCCTCCCACCCAGATGCATGTGGCAGCCATTGTATGGTTCCCCTCACCTAACAGGTAGGTAGCCATCTTCCCTGGGGGGCTGTTTGGGGGTGGGAGGCCTGCCCCACACTCCCACCATGCACCCCTGTCCCACCCCTGAGCAGGATGGAGCACTCCCTCCCACCCAGATGCATGTGGTAGCCATTGTATCCCACCAACAAAACTCACAGGTAGGTAGCCTTTTACCAAGGTTGTTCTGTCTGGGGGTGGGAGGCCTGCACTGCAACTCTCATCAGGCCCACTTGTACCAAAGCTCAGCAGGATGGAGCACTCCCACCACACCCACAACCATGTGTCCTCCATTGCATTGCTCTCCACAAACTTACAGGTAGGTAGCCAACTTTACAGGGAGGGGTGTATGTGGGTGGGAAGCCAGCACTACAACTCCCACCAGGCATCCCTGTCCCACCCCTGAGCAGGATGGAGCACTCCCTCCCACCCAGATGCATGTGGCAGCCATTGCTTTTTCACCTTCACCCAACAGGTAGGTAACCATCTTAACAGGGAGGGGTGTCAGTGGTTGGGAAGCCTGCACTACAACTCACACCAGGCCCACTTGTACCAAAGCTCAGCAGGATGGAGCACTCTCACCACACACAAAACCATGTGTCCTTCATTGCATTGCTCTACACCAACTTACAGGTAGGTAGCCAACTTTACAGGGAGGGGTGTTTGTAGGTAGGAAGCCAGTACTATAACTCACACCAGGCACCCCTGTGCAGGATGGAGCACTCCCTCTCACCCAGATGCATGTGGCAGCCATTATATCTCACCAACCAAGATCACAGATAGGTAGCCATTTACCAAGGTTGTCCTGTCTGGTGGTGGGAGGCCCGCACCACCACTCCCACCATACCTCCTTGTTCCCAAGCTCAGCAAGATGTAGCATTCACCCCCACCCAGAAGCATGTGCATTGTACACCTTCACCTAACAGGTAGGTAGCCATCTTATGCTTTCTTGTTCCACCCCTGAGCAGGATGCAGCCCTCTACCACACACACACACAGATGTGTCACAAATCCCACCCGATTGCCAGAACTGAACGGGTAAGTAGACAGTGCATGTACCCAGCCATTCCTCCCAAAAAGCATGTTGCCATATGACAACACCAGCACTCTCAACACACCAAAATTCACAGAGATCTTAGTGCCACTTACAGTGTGCATCCAGCCAAGCAAATGTAACTGTCACAGCCACCAAAGTGTGACTCACCAATTCACATGTTGATGAAAGTTGCTGCACAGCAATGCACAACACTGAATGCCATGTGTAAGTACCATGGGGCCAGAGCATCAATTACCATATGAGAACAAAGAAGGCATGGGCAGCAATACAAATTGACGTTTGCACATGGCATGGCAAAGGAATGCATGAGATAACAATGGCCAGTCCATGCTCAGCTGTAACCTCTGCCGGGCAGAGTGATCAACAAAGATGCTTCACATTAAATTGTTGTGACACTAGTCGTCAGATGACAACATGTCCTTTAATCACAAAATATGCATGTTGCGCATTGCATGTATTGACATGCCACACCATGGACAAGCAATGCATGTCCTGCCACAGCAAGTCAGGATGCACAGTAGTGTGCAGACAAACAATGAGACAGCTAGTAAACGGTGTTGTGTATGAACAATGAATAAGGTACATCTAACACCATGCTTGAGGGGTGCACCTCAATCTCCCCTCTGTCCCACAGGTGACCAAGAACTGACTGCAGAGGATGACAACAGCAACCTGCTGAGTCAGTCTCCCCCCTGCAACATGGACTCTCGGATATTGACTCCGTGGATTCTTTGGATGAGGAGTTCGAAGCTGGCCCATCTCTTGTGCCAGAGCGCAACAGGTCCCAGGACCCCTTTGTCCCCCCACCACATCTGCTGCAACAATAACATATCTGCTGCTCCCTGCTGTAACGGCCTGTGCATCCTCAACAAGCACTACCACCAGTGCTGCCTGCATCACCCTCCCAGCATCAGAGGATGACCACCCCCACACCACCAACTGAGGAAAGCAGGGAGAGTATGCGTGTGTCTACAGTGGTGAGGCAACAGGTCCGTAGAATCAGGACAGGTGGGAGGACAAGGGTCAAACTTAGACAACTGGACACTGAGACAGAAGCCCTGGACAACACCAACAGAGTTATTGGGGCTTATGAACAGGCCCAGGGATGAAGAGGCCGGACTGAGGAAGATTTACGTGAGCTCCTCCTGCTGATGAGGTCCATGGACACCCACATGGGACAAATTGTGGACCTCTTGGGCCAGATAGTGGCGGTACTGAGGGACAGGCATGCGCCACAACCAATATACCCCCACCTCACTCTGGTGGGCTGCAGGATGACAGTTCACCATCCTCCCCTGCAGCCACAGAGAGGGGTGAGTCCTCAGACTCCACTGGCCCCGCAGCAGAGGGCCCCCCGCAAAAAGAGCAAGCGGCTATCCAAATAAATCAATGGGAGTAACCCATGGCAAGGCACCTGCCAAACGCCAGTCATGGAGCCAGCCATGATGGCCTCACTCTTCAATACTGCATTGACTTTCTGGACTGTCCTTACCCACACTGCCTTGTGAATGGCATCTGTCTGTTGGACTGGGTCACCACATCGATGTGGTGACTACTTGATTGTCTCATGTACCATATCTGGCAACTCACTGCATCAACAATCACCTTATTGTAAATATTCACCCACCCTCACATGTCCCCATTGTAAATAAACACTACTCACACACACATGTTGTTGTGTCAGCTCCGTGTTTATTCCAGGTAGTGCAGTCTTTACCATTATTACAATGTACTTGGAGTATGGTTTTGGCATCACAGCCATCACTCAGCACTTGTCATCAAGATACTCAATTCTGCATACATTACAATGAGCGACAGTGCTGACATAAACACCATGTAGATGTGCCAAACGACTGTCCCAGAAACAGTGTCAGCCACCATTGAGTCAACAACTGGCTGTAGTCACAAAGCTGACACACACACCTTGCCAACAACAGCTACATCATCACACAATGGGTCCATTGTACATTGTCACTCACCTTCAAGTGAAGTAGCGGTTGATGAGCTGTTGCCACAGTTCAACACTTTCCTCCTCTCCACTATCCTCGTCATTGGACATGGGTTGGTAGCAGCAGGCAGGGGCCTCGGCTGCTCATCACCATCCAGGAGCAGGGGGATCTCCTTGCGTAAGGCAAGGTTGTGGAGCATGCTAAGACGATCTGGCACACATTTTGTGTCGAGTACATGAGGGAACCTCCGGTCTTGTCCAGGGAGTGAAACCGTGACTTGAGGAGACCAAAAAATCCGCTCCACCACACGACAGGTCCCACCATGGGCATCGTTGTAGCGGATTTCAGCCGGTGTCTGGGGATTGCACAGTGGGCTCAGCAACCAAGGACGGTTGGGTTATGCAGAGTCACCTAGGTGTGAAATAAACAGACCTACTTTGTAATACAACTGTGGCAGAGGACAGCATGTCACAAATACAGCACGCTAATT
The DNA here is from genome assembly GCF_964204655.1 of Triturus cristatus. Taxonomy (NCBI): domain Eukaryota; kingdom Metazoa; phylum Chordata; class Amphibia; order Caudata; family Salamandridae; genus Triturus; species Triturus cristatus. Next base: position 468,165,670 of record NC_140593.1, read on the forward strand.
GACTCTGCATACTCACCCACAATCCATGCCCGCTCAGGAAGCAGATTAGCTATCAGCTCGGGCACGGTACTATTCTGCATGATGTATGAGCCGTGGGGCAAGCCTGGAAATTTGGCACACACGTGTGAGATGATCATATCCACCTGCACATAGATGGAATGGAAATGTTTTCGATTCTTGTAGACGTGCTCAAGTGCATGTGGTGGAACCAGCCCAACATGTGTGCAATCAATGGCACCAAAAACATGGTTAATGTGCCCAAGGACATAAAAGTCACCCTTAACATCCACCAACTCATGCTTCCTGGGGAAATGTATATATCTGTTCTTGTATATCATCATGGCGGACAGGACATCCAATAGCACCATGCTGAACATCGGTTGCGACATCCCACCTGTGCTGGCCACCGTGTTCTGGAATGATCCAGTCGCAAAAAAATGCAGGGCCGCCATCACCTTCATTGTTGTGGTGAAAGCACCCGGATATGTCCTGCGAGGCTGCAGGTGGGGCTCTAACATAGCACATAGGGTTTGTAGGGTGGCTCTGTCCAGATGGAATTTTCAGATGATCTCCTCATTCTCCATGTCTGCCAGCACTGTGTAGGGACAATGCAGATTTGGTCTCCTCCTAGTTGAGATGAAAGGGGACACATATCAATGCAATACACCATGAGATGTGTATCACATCTTACATTTTGACTAACAGAACGCCAACAAGGACCGTCATCACAGTCGAGTTGCAAACCACTTTACATGTAGTGACACCTTCAGCTATACTACTCGTACACTTGTCTCCTTTCACACAGCAAGTACCTACAAAACAATATCTTACTAGCAGAATGCACAAAGGGATACGGCCACATCTAGCATGATCAGCCCTGAGAGTATTTCAAACAGCATATGTGTGAAACTGTAACACTACTGTCTCGTACCTAGCTGCTGTACCTGCCACACCTTCAGTGATAAGTTGCACAGGGCACACATCGACAACACAATGAGCACAGTCTGTGCAAAAACTACAAGTGTGTGCCTGAGCCAAGAAAATTAGACAGTCCAATATGCACATTGTTCATTGACACATACAATACTGGGATTGTATCTGCCCTTTAACACATTGACATGTGTACCCATTGGAAAGTCCATCACAACTCTGTTCTGTCTACATGCTCATCAAAATCACAAGTGACATGTGAATGAGTACATGCCAATGTACTTAATCACATATACAAACATGGCATGTGTAGTCAGCAGTGGTCTAAATGTCAATATGGCATTGTGTGTACAATGATGTGCATTAATCATGTGGCCACTGTGCACTGTTGATAATTGGTCATTGGCCATTGGCACAGCAAGATGTGTCCAGAGGTGCTGTCAAACAAAGTGCTCCGCCATCCAAATCACGGTCACTCATTGCAGTGTATGGCACCCAAATCGCAGTAACTACCCCCTGGCAACTGCGGTGTGTAACCACCAATACCAAAGCCAGACTTGCGGTACTGATAGGCATATGAGTCTTGCAATATGGTGGTTGGCATGCTCTGCCATCCAAATCACGGTCACTCATTGCAGTGTATGGCACCCAAATCGTGGTAGCTACCAGCTGGCACCAGTGGTGTGTCACCGTCAATGCCAAAGCCACACTTCCGGTACTGATAGGCATATGAGTCTTTCAATATGGCGGTTGGCATGCTCTGCCATACAAATCACGGCCCCTCATTGAAGTGTATGGCACCCAAATCGCGGTAGCTACCATCTGGCACTAGCTGTGTGTCACCGCCAATGCCAAAGCCACACTCACGGTACTGATAGGCATATGAGTCTTGCAATATGGTGGTTGGCATGCTCCGCCATACAAATCACGCCACTCATTGCAGGGTATGGCACCTAAATCGCGGCAGCTACCACCTGGCACCAGCGGTGTGTCACCGCCATGGACCATGCCCCTACAACCAATGGGAACTGCAATCGCAGTAGCCTAATGCAATTTTGAAAATCGCGGTAGGCGTGCTCCGCCACCACAGGGCCGGTCATTGGATGCAATTGTAAGATGCACCACTGCGGTAGCTACCGCCTGGCCCATGCGGTGTGTCACCGCCATGGGCCATGCCCTTACAGCCACTGGGAAATGCAATCGCGGTAGCCTAATGCAAATTTGAAAATTGTGGTAGGCATGCTCTGCCACCGCGGAGCTGGTCATTGGATGCATTTGAAAAAGGCTGACCTGGAACACCAATTGCAGCAGCTTAGAACCACAGAAACTACCCCAGGGGGCTATATATGTGTGGGAGAGAGCCTCACATTTCCACAGCTTCCAGTGCCTGCTGCCTGAGACCCCTCACCTGCCGCTGCTACTGCTGCCTCCACGGACTGCTGCCTGCCACCCCTCAACAGCTTCTGCCTTCAGGGCCCACTGCCTGCCACCCATCAACACCAACTGTTTCTGCCTCCAGGGACTGCTGCCTGCCACCCCTCAACACCAACAGCTTCTGCCTCCAGGGACTGCTGCCTGCCACCCCTCAACACCAACTTTTGCAGCTGCTGTCACCTGGCCACAGTGAGCGGCGAGAACTGAGAAGATCCGGTCCAGTCCCTTCACCAGCGAGGAGCTGGAGGTCCTGGTGGACGAGGTGCTCACACAGTATCCAAGGCTATATTGTGCCCCAAATGTCGTGGTAAGTCTTCAACAGTGTGAGTGAGAGTGCAGGGGAGGCACACATGAAGTTGAGCTGTTGCAGTATGTGCCTGAGAGTGTGGGGTTTTGTCATGCACTGCCTAGCATGCTTTCTCCGGGGGAAGGGGTGTGTAGTCTATTTCACGAGTTTCCCTGCCTGCACATCAAGATTTGAGGGACATATATTGTCTTGTCAGCCATACAGTGACGTAGTAAGTTGGTAATGCAGGAGTCAGGAAAGTGATTGCTTATGTGAATGGCAGTGTGGGTCCCTGTTGTCCTTCTCAGTGTGAGCCCACCTGGCCTGCACAGTCACTGCTAATCTGACAATGACACATCAATGAATGTACAGTGTGACATGTGTCTTATTTTCCTTGCTCTCCATCAATGAGCTGTCTCAGCCCTGTAGAATCCACATTACAGGCCTTGTGAGAATGGTGTGGGTTTGTGAGATCATGTCCCTCAATGTGACATCCATTACACAGTGAGCCATTCACAGGGCAAGGACATTGAGGGCTGCGCAGTGTTGGACACAGTAAGTCTAACCCCAAACATATGTTCACATGTGATGTATGTCTTGCTCTACTTAAAAAAGGACTGTAGATGTGGGCAGACTACACATGGCTTTATGTGCTGGCATCCTGCATGTGCATGAGATGGGCAGGTACTGTGTCCACCCTCACACCTGCATTCATTTACGTGTGGTTCTCCCATGCTGATGTACCATGTGAGATACATTCTTGTCTCTGTGAGACATATCTGTGGATTTGTGATGAGTCAGTATCATGCTACTGTACTGAGAGATATTGCTACATAACACTGTGTCACTGATGTTTTCACCCCTCTTGTCTCCCATGCCTGCTGCTCAAAGTACACCAGCGTAAGGCCATGTGGAGGGCCATTGCAAGCAAGGTGCAGGCTCTGGGTGTCTCCAACCGACGGCGCACCCACTGTCAAAAGAGGTAGGATGACATCTGCCGGCTGAGCAAGAACGTGGCCGAGATGACACTGGGGGTGATCCCTCGGACTGGCAGGTTGGCATGGCGCAGCATGACACCACTAATGGCCCGCATCTTGGCCGTGACACAGCCTGAGTTAGATTCACGTTTGAAGGAACATCAACAGCAAGCTAGGGGTGAGTATTCTGGGAAGGGTGACTTTGGCTGTGAGTGGCTGTGATAAAAAGGATTGGTCAAACTGTAATTTCAGTATGAATTTACTTGCAAACAACTGCCTTAATGAATTCGAAGTTTGAAGGGAAATGCCGGAGAGACTTCTCTCCAGTGTCATTAAAACGTAGAACTACAAGTGTAAAATCTCTTCATTATGTTCAAAAGTATATAAATGTATTCATTACACATGTATTGTCAAGAAAAAGTGTGCAATGGTAAGTTTACACTTGAGTACATCTAAACATGTACATTTACCTTTGTGACTAGACCCCTTAATAACTGAACAGTCAAAATGTTTTAGAAATGGATTGGATAGAAGCATCTTGAGTTGTTTTCTGTTTGGCAATAGGTACAGCAGTGGGGCTTCATTGCTGTTGGTGAAGAACAAAATATCATCATGTCTGATCCAGAACAGAAAGAGGAAAGTGTTCATTTATTTATTTATTTATTTATTTATTTATTTATTTATTTATTTATTTATTTATTTATTTATTTATGTGTTTATGTATTTGTGAATGAATTATGGTCAATCATCAAACCTAGATTATGTCACTAGAGATACGCAAGCCAAAGCCAGAAGCATCTAGGATCAAAGAACTCAGTCACAAGCAGAAATGATGTGTTATCAAGGCTTTTTAAATAGATTGTAGTCAGAAATCTTATGAAGCTTGAGAAAAAGAGCATTCACATTTGATTTCCACATTATCACAGTGAGTCTCTTGCTCACATAGTCTTATCTCTGTACACAATGCACTATTTTCTTTATTGTTTTCTCAAATGTCACATGACACCTCCATGCCCCAGGAGATCCCTATCACATGTGAAGTCCTCGATGGTTCTTATCCCCTTGGGGCTCCACTGATCAATAACAGCATTCATTTTCATCAACATGTTGGCAAAACAGAACTCTACTTTGAAGTTTTCTGCACTCCAGACAGCTAACATCTGAAACATCCCCCAGACATCATTCACACCTAGATGCCCAGCACCTACATCATTCGGTTTCCCACCAAGACGGGATTCCTGGTTCTTGCTACAAAAAGCAACAACTTGTGGAGACCTGGCTCAAATACATGAACATTTACAGCTTTGAATTCCACCTTTCTCCCAATGCCAACTCACTTGGATAAGCCCTGAAATTCAACCTCACCTTCAAGGAATTTGTTTCAAAGAAATAAGATGTTATGATACCAGCTCTCTCTACCAAAGAAAGTGAAACAGTTCCTCCCAGATAGCAACACCAGAACTGCTCTAAAACCCTTAAAATCTTGCATCTTGTTGATTGCAAAGACCTACTACTTGGATACATAGGCTCCACACTGCCTCCAAGAGCATCTTGCATGCTGCAGCTTGTCTTATCCAACAAATATCATCACATAATACCCATCCTGATGGAACTTCAGTGGCTCCCCGTGAGGCCCGCACCATCTTCAAATCCAGTTATCATGACCAGTATCCCTGACTAGCTGGATAACAAGCTCACCATCTCCGGTGGCTGCCAGTTCATCTGCAGCCATTACATTGTTAGACTAAAGTCAAAGAGCTGAATAAAAAATAAAAAATGTCAACGGGCCATCTCCACCAATGTGACTGGGATCTGGAACAACATTACCATATCCATCAAGACCACCCCAACCTGTTAGTCGAACAAAATATTGGGCAAAAGTATTTTTGCAGGAATATTGTGGTGTTAAAAATATTGTGGACAATAATACAAAGGTAAGAATATCATTTTTAGTGCTTTTTTTATTGTTGTAAAATATATTGTTTACTAAAATATTTTTGTATATAATGTGTTTTTTACAATATGTTTGTTAAAGAGTTGGGGTAGGTTTGATATTTTCTATGCAATACATTTTTTATATGTTTGATATTTTGTATTTTTATTTGAAGAAGGTATTTTAATGCACATATGATTTAATTTTAAAATTGATTTATTGTTAATATTGTACATTAATATATATGTTTTTACTAATAGGATGCGGGTTTATAGGTAGGTGAAAGAATAGAGAGATTTGTAAAGTATGTTTATGTGAATGTTTTATTCTATGTAAATTTAATACCTGTATGTGTAGGGAAAAATAAAAAAATGTAATGTTTCACATTTATTTTAATCAATTGAACTAATTGAATTTGTATATTTAAGGTTGTACATATATTTTAAAAATGTAATAATTTGTTTCATTTTATGTTTATTTAATGTCATTATATGTATTTTTTTCTGTTTATAAGCGAAAGGCTTCAATTGAGACTAATTAGTTATATATTATTGTAATGTCTATTTATTTTTATGTTTTTTAATATATCTTTCCAAACAAGATTTGATTTTTTAAAGCTTTTTAAACATTAAAAAAAATAAAATTGAAATGTATTTTATTTCTTTTCATGTAAAGTTTTAAAATATATTTTAAGTTTGTGTTTTGTGTATTTATTGTTTGTATATATTTGTATATCTTTTAAGAACAGTATGTTTTTCAATTGTTAATTAACAAAAAAATTAGATCTTTCTTTATTCTATGATTCAAAAATACATTTTTGATTTATAATGGGGGTGTGGGCATACTTTTTGACACTAGAGACTTAAATCCTGCTTGTCAGGTCTGTTGCACCACATGTAGTGCTCAAGGCATACTTGAAATGTAGAAAATAAGATGCTATCTTATCTATCTTATACTATCTACTGTCTGCTTTCGGGAAGACACTACTTTTGTCCTACTAGACTTCTGTCTCTGAATTTGTTGTGAGTACAATGCCTGATTCAAACTAGAGTTTAGTGTTAGATGCCGAAGGACTTTCAGATGACCATAGCACACTTCCCACACACATCTCAGCCCTCAGATCCCAAGTTTAGTGTGGCCTAAGACAATTGGCATGTTTGGACTTTTTGCAATAAGGTACTGCTGAGAAAGTGGGTATAGCTTCTGCTAGGACATTTTACCCCATTGGTGTGCCCAGGGGGCATTCCCATCCATTAACTAGTGCCATGCATAAATCCAAATTAGTTTCCAGAAGCTTTAGGCAGGGAAGAGGTAACTGTCTAAAAGTACAGTTTCCGTTATATTGATTAGCTAATGTGATTTCTCCATTTAATTTTGCTTTAAAGAAATATTTTCTTTTACAAAGCTTAATCATGCTTCTAGCTGGTCCCTACCCTGAAATAACAGGATTAATATTTTACATTGCTTCCCAGTGTTTTTCTCTTGGCCAGTCAGTCTTCCTACAGTGGAAATAGCTTTAGGCAGCTAGTCACTGTAAGGATGTTTTGACATTAACTTTTTACATGTCCTACTTTTATTTTAAAGGAAGGTATTCTCCAGCCAAAATGGTGTATTTTGACAGGTTGAAATCCACTCTTTACACTGCTACAGTTAGACTTCAATGGAAGGCCTGCAGCTAGGTTTGAACTGCCACAGTAGTGGATGGCACAATAAATGCTACAATCCACTAGTACAGGACCTGGGAATACCCGGTACCATATATTAGGGTATTCTAGGTAAGCTATTTGTTCAAAATAGGAGTATACCACTTTAACCATGTTTAAAAGGCGAGTGTAGGCACTTTACCACTGGTTAGAAGAAGTTATTTGCACAGAGTTCTACAGCCAGCAAAGAGAGTTACGCAAAAATCTGGTTGGAAGCCATCCAAAAGATGTTCATTTCCTACATGGGCTATGTCTGTGTGCTGTGACTGGGAAAAGGGTGAGCAGATTGAAAGAGAGTACCTGTTATCTTTAACAGGTTTAGTTTGTTCCCAATGCGGTTCCTTCTTCAGGTAAGATATTGCAGAGGTTCAATAAATACCTGACTGTTTTTCTGTCTCCTAACAGTAAGTTGGTATACCTGTATTACCAGGGGCAAGGGAATTTTACTGGAAGCAACTGTCTATGGCCCCTGCATCTTCTGGAATTTTCTTAACCATAGTTAACAGATTAAATTGAGTTCACTAGGGAGCTGGATGTCCCTGGGAAAAGACAACTGGTAAAAACAAATGAACTCCCAAAGGTCTAACCGCATGCTCCATCACTTTAGAAACACAGGGATGCGCTGTATTTACAATGATATGATGCACCCCTGTGTTTCACCCTACATTTAGCTGCCTAGCACCAACGCAGGCAGCCTTGCACCATAGTGCTAGAGTGCCTGTGTTGAGGGAATTATTGTTTATGTGCAGGAAGGTGTCCCTTCCTATGCATAAACAATCATTCTTGCAATTTGCTGTTTCTATATGTACTGCACAATGTAGCACACATAGAAGCAGCAAAAACTAGGCGAAATAAAGCATTTCTCCTCGTTTTGCCATTTTAAGACCAGGTTTTCCCTGGTATTAATTTTGGCAATGCCTCCTATTTACCCCACCCTTGTGAATAGGGGGCAGCATCAAAATGAATGGGTGTTGCTGCGGAACGCCCACCACTACACCCATTACATGCCCCTTGCACACTATGGGACCGATTACGATGCCGGAGGGACCCGAGTCCGTCCGGCATTGTTCTGAAACTGGAACCTTACGACCTCCTGTAGCCGTTTCCATTCCAGGAAACCCTGTTCGATCACATTCCTATACTTTGCTAGGGGAGCATGCATTCTGAACGGAATAGCAAAATATTATGGTGCAGTTCATCCCTGCACCCCGAGGCAGGCACCTCAAGGTGCCTGTCAACAGGTGCAGGGACCAATGGTGCCCCCTATGGCACCATTCAACAGCCTTGCACCCATGGGGGCTCTGCTGGGGGCAGAAAGGCCGGCACAAAAAGGCTATGGGAAACTGCCATTGTAATTCCTCATCGGAAAGAGCCGGCCGGGAGATTACTGTGGGCTTTCCGAATGGTGGACAGGCTCTCCGAGCCCGTCGTAAGCCATTCGGAAGACTGATTCAGATTCTCTTCCGACTGAGCCTATCGAAATGGCTAGGTCGAAAGGGAATCCAAAGCGGTGATTACAATGCGGGCAGGAGGGCTCTGACCTAACCACGGTCACACCATGCTAAATTTGCAGACACTATTATTCTATCAATCTACAAAAAATGTAGCTGAGTTTGAGGGCTGTGTCAGAGCAGCACCTACATCAACCAATACTCACATTCTGCTACTTTTCCTCCAACATAACTCAATACTCCATTAAGAACTAACAAAATCTGAAGTAAAAGCTATTGAGGCTTATTTACAAGCCCATTGCACCACCGGTGCATCATTTGATTTGATGCACCAGCCATGCATTATCACTGCCCATATTTACAAGGCCCTCTAAATCAACCCTGGCTTTTCATAGCCTTGTAAATATGCCCGCTTTCATGCATTACTCTGCGTGAAAGGGGCATTTCATGGGTGTTGCTATGGGTGTTCCCAAAGAACATCCATGGAACCTGACGCATTCCCAGATTTACAAGGTTTTGTTAACCTAGGAATGCATCAGATTCTTATGCCTCCCCAGGGGAGGAGTAAGGGAGGCGCAACAAGGAGAAATACCTTTATTTCTCCATGGTTTTCCTTTTTCTATGTGTTCCTCATCCTGCAGCACACATAGAAAGAGGAAAACACACCTCTTGTGATTGTTTTTCTGCAGGGAGGTGTTTCTTCCTGCACAAATACAATCACCTCTACAACGCAGACACCCTTGCACCATGGCAGAAGGGTGCCTGCTTTGGCACATGGCAGCACATAGTGCACTAGCGCAGGGGAAAAGTACTGGACTGTGCTGTATCTTGTAGATACAGTGCAATACTGCCCTTTTCTTTTGGAGGGCTTGCTGTGCTGTCATGCTTCAAAGTATTGTGAATGAGGCCCAGTGTGTCTAAACTATTGAAAGAACTTAAGGTCCTCATATGAATATGAATAACATTTGGAAATGAACAACAATATCTACATAAGAAAACAATGCCCCCACACACCGATTACCTTTAATACCATGGTATATGGGATAAAGTACTCTCTGCTGGAATATAAGGGTATTTCAAGTCACTGAGGAGTTCTGTGACCAAGTAGAGGAAAGAAGCCAAAAGCCACATTTATTTATAGGGTCATGGGACTCCTAGTTGACTTGCATTATCCTATTAATTTATGACAGAGAATACTTTATTCTGTATAATACATGGCCACACCATCACCTTTCTTAGAAACTGCTTAAATACTGAGGGCCTGATTCTGATGCAGTTAGGAAAGCATTCCCAATCAGGGCCTGATTCTAATGCGGTTAGGAAGGCCTCCTAACGGCATTTGTTCCTTCCAAATCGGATCGGGAACGTGTTTTCCCGACCGATGGCCCAATTATGATACGGTTAGGAACATATGCAGTTAGGAAGTCAATGGGAGTCCAACCAAATCATATCTGGAAGCATCCGGATGCATCGTACTCCGCCGGTCGGACTCTCCCGATCCGAGTGGGTCAGAAACTATTTCCCAACCGATTCGGTTGGGAAGCTTTTCCAACCCGCATCAGAATCGGGCCCTTAGTGTATTGCTCTGTCACATAAAAGACATAGGATGCTTGCAGACATGAAGAATCCAAGTCGAATATGCAGTACAAAACAAAGCACACCAAAAAGCACTTACATATTTTTGCAACATATTTTAGAATCAGTTTATTGTAAGTTAGATATAAGAGAAAAAAAGCAATAGCCCAGCATGTATAGAAACTTGTAGAGAGATTCTGTCTTTCCCGTAATTACCTCAAGCATCCAAAAAACATGTTGCCATAAATATTTCATATCTGCATGCAACTGTTCATTTAGAAAAAGAAAGCATGATGCAGGGACAGCTAGGTTTTGTTTTGGCCGTTTAAACCACACCTTTAATTATGCTCTGTGTCCTACCTTTCACATTGACTGCTGACCCTGACGGCAGGCATTATGATGTCAGAACTGAATTTTAATTAGATATTACAGTTGAACAGGTATGTCTTTTCATTATTACTGGTGGCTAGAGATGTCACAAGTTGCCTGTAGGAAATTAGATGTTTTTATACGGGAATTGCAGTCTCTCATGTGCTATATATGGGATAAAGTACTCTGTGCAGTGCATTATAAGGATACTGCAAGTCACCAACAAGTTATGTGACCATATAGAGGAATGAGGTCAAAGGCTGAGTTCCTAGATAAGGTCATACAACTCAAAAGTATTGCTTTAAATGTATTTAAAGTTTAATAAACATTTTAATTTTCCTTATATGTTACCATAGGGAACTTTCTGCCACAACTGTTGAGTCTCTGTGTGGTAAAGTATAGGGGACATTTTAAAAAGTGTGTTTAACTTGAAAGAAATTAGTAAAAATATTTTTCTGTTAAATATTAATGCAAATTAATTGTATATATGTATTTTAAATATAGAACAAAATAAAAATGCTGCAGGGCTATTATTCTAATTTTAAAATACATTGTTAATTAATTTAAATATATTGAATAAAAACTTTTGAAGTTAAAATTGAAAAATGAACTCTCACCTAAAGTAATTTTCAGTTTTTATAACATATTAATAATCATTAAAAGTAATGTATATAATTATGTCAAAGTAATGACATTATATTTAAATACAAACTAGTTACGTTAATTTATAAATTCTAAAAGGATTGATACAATACTTTATTATTAAATAATAAATATGTTTTATTTTTAGTAATTTTTTAACATTTAATTACATTTCTTTATATTGTTAACTCTTTGAAATAATCAAATTTTATTTAACATTATTTCCTATGGGTTTTTTTTTCACGTCCCTAATGTCATTTATTTCTAAGGGAGGATGTTGCAGTACCAATAGGTGGCCATGTGTGGTGTTGGATCTATTCCAGCTCTGAGAAGGAGTAATGTATCATTGTTTTGGGTGCATTTTTAGCAGTTTGTGAATAGCAACTGGCTTACTCTTTTGCAGTTGAGCGTATGTCCTTCCCCAAAAACCTCTCCTTACTCTTCTCTAAACTCCTCCAATTTAGTGGTAAGTAAGCCCCTTTTTCCAGTCCCTCCCTGTGGTCCCTACCCCATAAACTGCTGAGGGCCTCATTTGGATGTCGGTTAGAAAGCCTCAGGTTGTTGGCCTTGGGGACACCTATGGTGCCCCCTGTAAATACCTGCACCATGTGGCAGGCACGGTGAGGTACTTGCCACATGGTGCAAGGATTTAGAGTAATTCCCTTTTCTTAATGGGAGCTTCTGCTATGGTCGGTTTCCGACTGCTGCACAAGCTCCCATAGGTAAATGGCAGTTTGCGACCGCACCACATAATTGCAGTTTTGGACCGCCGACCTGAAGTCGGTCAGTTCCGAATCTGCAGAGATGTCATTCGCAGTTACCAACATCATAATCAGGCCCTAAGTAGTAAACTTATGTGTGAGGATCTCCCAATGAAAAAGATGGGAGAGGTGGAGGTAGAGATTTGCACTTGTAGGTTTGTGAATAAGACATTTTAGTACTATAGTGGTACTGTAGTAATACTAATTAAAGTACTACAAAATGTATTTTGTGAATAGCCCCCCCCCTCCTAATTTCCAAACATGTGTCATAAATGTCAAGGTTAAGAAAAAATAGCAAATGACAATAAATGTGCTAAGTGAATAACACAATCCAGAAATGTATGGCAAAATGCTGGTGTTGGCACATTGAAGGCCTTTTTTGGCATAAGCGAGGGCAGCTGGGGTATATAGGAGGGGGCATTAATGACAAAATGCTGGTGTTGACGTACTAGAGATACATTTTGACATAACGGTCACCTATGGTTTATGGTAGACACTAATGGCAACATTCTGGCAATGGAATATTTTTGTAATTGTGGGGGGTAAAAGGACACCCGTGGTATATGGAGAGCACCCATGACAATAACCTGGATATGACACAATGGAGGTAATCATTGACATATGGTGCACCCCAGCAAATTTTGCAACATTTGAGATCAGGTCTTGGGGAGCATTAAATTAAATTGGCCTGGCACGCCATGAAAGATGTGAATATTTAATGAGTGTGTTTTCAAAGCCTGTGCCTTTTAGCAAATGTATGTGAAAACTGTGCTTTAAAATGCACTATCTAGTCAAATGTTTCAGAATGTTTATAGTGGGAGACACCCTGCTCCTAAAACCCTATCTAAAAAATGTGAGGTTAACTCACTTCAATTGCTGTAATTCTCTGCAAGTATGATGGGCAACTACTTTCAAAAATCACATTCAACAGTGCTATGTGCATTCCTCTCATTGAAGAGCAAAAAAACAAACATTGCTAATTAAATTGTTACCATTTCTTTACTGTTAATGCATGAAAAATGAATTTAAGTTTTTAAAACCTTCACCTCTGTGCTTTACTGAAGTGATAAAACCTTGCAAGTAATATTAAATCAAAATAATTTAGGCAAATAATATAGTTCATGTTCATTATATGGTCTATATCAAATAGTACATGGGGACATAATTAACATTGTTTTATTTAAATACTTTCTCTCCCTCCCTTTCTTTATCAATGCATTTCTGATCACAGCATAGCATAAAGGAAATCTTAAAGTATGAGCGCTTGTTATATAAAAAAGATTAGGGGGCATATTTACAAAGAAGTGGAGCAGCGTGGCACTGTGCCACATTTGGCAGTGCTGCGCCATTTCCAAAACACAGAGATGCACCATATTTACAAGGATATAGCACACCCCTGTGTTTCCCCTAGCACTGGAGCTAAAATTAGCTCCCTAGTGCCAACACAGACAGCCTTGCGCCATAGTGCGCAGGTGCTTATGTTTCAGGGATGATTGTTTATGGGCAGGAAGGTGCACCTTTCTGCACATTAACAATCAATAATGGCGATTTGCTACTTCTATGTGTGCTGCATGCTGCAGCACACATAGGAGTAACAAATCACAATTATTTTATAATTGTTTATGTGCAGGAAGGGACACCTTCCTGCACGCAATGATCCCGGAAACATAAACACCCTTGCACTAAGGATCAAGGGTGTATGTGTTGGCGCTAGGGAGCTATTTTAGGACACCTTCCTACACATAAACAATCATTGATAGTGTTTTGCAGAATGCAGCACACATAGAAAAAGCAATAACGAGGAGAAATAAAAGCATTTCTCCCAGTTGCACCAATCTAGAGCTTGCTTTTTCATGGGGGTTAGGTTTTGGCACTGCCTCAGATTTACAGATCCTTGTAAATCTGGGGCAACATAGAAAAGCAATGTGCGTTGCGATGGAACTCCTACGGCAACATCCATTGCACGCCTCTTTCATGCAGAAAACTGTGTGAAAGGGTACCATATTTACAAAGCGGTGTTGAGCCACAAAAGTGGCTAAACGCCATGTTGTGAATATGGAGCAGGGAATTGCAACACCAGAACATTGGTAAAAGAGACTTTCCAGTGGCACAACCACTTATTAAATATGCCCCTAGGTTTCTAGTGCTGTTTGTGTTTTGTGGCACTATATCCTCTTGGGAAGAACACATAGGGGGATATTCTCAAGAACGTGTGACCATTATTGCAAAATTTGCTTACCACAACTTTCAACATCGCAGTCTATTGCGGGAAAATAATGCAGTGTCAACGTGGTATTCTCAACACAGCTGTAGCATGCGATAGTCTCACGATAAAGTGTCAAATGACCGCGGTAAAGTTAATGCTAGGTCTAAAAAACACGAACGCGAAAAAAGCGCCGATGTCCCAAACCGCAATACAAAATTCAGCGATAACCAGCGACAGCCCTGGAATTCCCACGGATCATGTGGGAAAATGCATCAGAAAAGCAGAGAAAAAAAAATATGAGATGACCATGTACGAGTACAACCTCATATCCATAATGTAGTACAAATGTCCACTGTCCCGCATCAAAAAGGCATCTCCTCACAAACAGCCACAATGTACATCGTCATGCAGTCCGTATGTAAACTTCACCAATGCGTAAAACATACATGGAACACACAGTGAAAATACATCTCCCCTTTACAATGCAGAGGGACAATCAACACCTCCTGCAGAGCAAACCCTGCATCACATCAGTGATGATGGAAATGACCCCCAGGACGACTACGACAAACTCCAACGGTTCATGGACAACCTCCAAACCCCACCTCTAGTAGCAGGGCAGCCCAGCACCATCAAGGTGAGCCCACCCCCTGCACACAGCACACAGCAGGAAGCACCCACCACCACTTCTGGCTCCCAGCACATCACCTTAGAACACATGGCGCTCCAACGTAGTGTGTTAGACCCCCAGAAGGAGCTGGCTGAACAGGTGCGTGTGGGGTTTGGCCTCATGGCAGCCAAACTAGATGCCATGCTTGGCTTTCTAAGTCCCATCAGAGACCACTTATACTCCCTAACGGACACTCACAGTCCGCCCCATGCCACCCAAAAATCCATGGCTGGCGTCGCTGGAGTCATGACTCGGAGACAACAACAACTGTCCAGTCAGAGTGGCTACAGCTATGTCATCCGTGATTTGGGAGACATAAGGATGGTCATGGAGAACATGGAGCGGATGCAGGCGCAAAGAATGGCTACCACGGCTGCACATGAGAAAGCTGTAGATGGGATCTTCCATGCCCTGCAGATTCTCATCATGGGAGTGAAGCCACTAGACAGTGCGTAGATGAATGCTGCTGCTACTTCTACATCCACATCTCCGTCCCCTGATTTGTCAATGTCGCACATTTGCTGCAGACTAAACACCACCACCCACATGTCAGGCACATGAAACGTCAGAGGACGAAGATGAGGATGAATCTGCCTTAGTGGTAAGAAGGAGGCAGTAGCACTGAGCACTCATCTCTGCCATATGGCTTGTTTCTGCTTGGTTCTGCCCTCTGCATCATGCCCAGGATTAACACCTTCCACTGTCCCCTGGTACACTCAGCGACACTAACCTTGAACCTCGAAATGGACTGACATATATTCTTTGCAAAACAATGACACCGCAATCAGCCTGCGGACTGGACTCTTTCCCTTCCGAGTAACTTGACAATCCCTGAAGGACTCTGGCTGACCCTCCACGGGGCAACATTGTAAAGTGTTGTCTGCATGGTCCAGTACTAAAACAGCTGCAACACTCCACTGAATGTGAATAATACGTTCCAATACACACAGATGTGTCATGTACATGATTAATCAAGTATGAAAGCATGGACGAATGTAGGGGCAGTGATTCTCCCTTATGCCCATGCTGCTCATGTTGTGAGACTTGAGTCACAGAGTGCATCCCTGCGCCATGGTGGTACATATCTGACACCAAAAGAAGCCCTGCTGTCAATTGTAGGTCACAAATGACAGCCTATATGTAATGATTTGGGACACATGTGTAACGCTTATGAGTGGGATTCCGTACTATCTTCGACACACTGAAATGGCATTTCGAATACATGACACCCCAAACAGCCTCTCTGTACAGAGGTGACACACCCAACACCTATTCTCAAATTACGAGATTGTTAGCACTACATGTTGCACTTACACTTGTCAGAGTGATGGAGTCCCAGGTGGTCCACTAATGCCTGCACATTGATTGAATGCATGTGCTTCTTGTTGCGGTAATTGTGTGCGGTGGCGACAGGGGGTACGAGGAGTACATGTGTGTAGTCGATTGCCCCCAACACGTGCGGGAATCCAGGTATGGCTTAGAAGCCTTGCTTGGTCTCCAGCTGTTCCTGCGCAGTCTGTGGGAAGTGAAGGTACTGGGGTACCAAGCTGATGATGGCATCCAAGACAGGTGTGAGGAACTTGGATAGAGCTGGCTGTGAGACTCCTCTGACTCTGGCAGTTGTTGCTTGGAAGGTCCCAGGGCCAACAGGTGCAGCACAGCCAGCAGCTTTGCCTGCGGAGGGATGTTGGTTGCCCGGTGTGTTGGTACCGTCAGCCTGTGGGCAATGATGGTCAGGATGCGTAGGATAGTGGGCAATAACATCCTCTGGTGTTAAGTCTGCGAGGCTGGTGCAATTTCTGAAGGTCCGCTGTCTTTGTCTGCGCTGCCTCTATGGTAGTACGGGGGGCCCGGGAAGGGTACGGGGGGCGGGCCTGGGTGTGGTGGCGGTGGGTGTTATGGCCATCTTGGGGCTCCGAGCTGCATAATTAGTAGCTCCATGGCATCTGTTGTTCTTCAGTTGTGGCTCTGGGCTGGGCTCCCTTTTCTGGTGCAGGTTGACGTCTGACTTGGTGTTAAATCCCTGCTGCTAACGAGCCTTATCGCATGTTTTGTGATCTCATCGCCGATCTGGCTGGTCATTGAGAATGTTGCAAAGTGGTGTTGTCGTGGCTTTTTGTACGGGAATGCCTACTCTGCATCTCATTAGCGTTAGTTGCCGGTGTCATCCGTGGTGATGTTGTTTGCGGCTGCTATCGCAGGAATAGTGGTGATATCGGCTGTTAGCACCAGCTTTTGAATAGGGCGATACATTTATCGCCACATTGGCTTCGATAAAGTGCCAATAACTCGGTGATAAGTCCTTGAGAATATGCCCCATACTTTTTCATGCAATACCAAGAATAACAGGTAATGGTCCCCTTGTATATCCCGTCAGCACCCTAAAACTGTTGGTGTCTAAAACCGGCATTTGTCTATGCTTTGTTATATTAATTATGCATTTATTATGGGACTTCAGCAATGTCAGTTATAGTGGTGTTATCGGGGATATGGCCATATGACATCACTTCCTATGAAGATCGAGGGTCAAGGGTCATATAATGCCACCTCCTGTGACGGAATTAAGTCAAGGTTCTGTGGTGGCACTTCCGCTACCCCTGGCATTTATTTTGGTGAGCCAACTCGCATGGTTTTATCCCTAATGTTATTAAAAGTTGCACATTCTAATATGGACAGTAGGTCTAGTCACGATTCCAGACATCGGGCAAACTTGGCTGTGCTCTTGAAGAAAGTAAAATGATTATAAGTGTGTGTGTGGGGGGGGCAAAGGGACGGGGGGTAAATTCATATCCCTGGACAAACAGATCCACGCTAGGCGCTCCGAATTCCGTATTTCTGACTGTCATCTGCTTGAAGAAAATTATTCTCAAAACTACATCTCAACTGCATAAGTTATTGAAAATACAACATGATAGCTCTAAACCACAATACTATGGGGCATATCAGCAAGGGCCGGCGATAATTATCGCTAAGCGCACTTAGCGCTAGGATAATTATCGCCGGCTATCGTGGAATTTTATCGCTGAGATAGCGTGCTATCAGCAACGCTTATCTCAAAAGCGATAAAATTCCTCGTGCTAACAGCCAAAAGTGAGATTATCGCTGGAAATCCAGCGATAATCTCACACATTTTGCCGTTAGCTTGCTGATAAGGCAGGGCATACTTAGGCATTATATCCACCTTACATTGGATATAATTAAGGGTGGGCGTAGTGGACGTAGTGGGGCTACGTGAAGCAGCACGTAGTGTGCCCAAATCTACGCACACTACGCGCTTCGCGTAGCCCCACTACGTGCCAGGCGGGAGGTGGGTGGCGGGTGGCAGGCAGCTACGCTTCGCCCTCGGCGTGTGCGTAGCGCTGCCCTGCTTCGCCTACTTCGGAAAGTGCGAAGCAGGCAGCGCTACGTACACTACGTGGGCGAAGCGTAGTGCTACGCCCGGGGTTAGATATAATGGCTAAGTCAGGGTAAGCAAGCGTAAGGAAAGTAGCGTTAACTGTGGTTAGCGCTACTTTTCTTATCGCTATGCCTGTTAGCGATTCCGTTGATAATTGGAAAAATGTCGCTTAGCGACATTTCTCCAGTTATTTTGGGACGGAACGCCCACTTTGCATCTCATTAGAGATGCAAAGGTGGGCGTTATGGGAAAGGGAGCAAAAGCAAGGAATCACGCGTTACGTGACCTTGATGAATAAGCGGTAACATTATCGCCGCTTTTCGTCTGAAAACGGACGCTAAAGCGGCGATTATTTTTCATCGCCAGCTTGCTGATATGTCCCTAAATCTCCTTTAGCATCCTGCAACAACATGGTTAATTGTGTAGCCGGCGTAATCAACGCCTAACACATTGTGAAATTGACTGCACGTTTCGTGTCTATTCGCACAAAGCCGCGCAGGTGATTTTCACACATCACGTGGATCTTAATCTATAGGTAACAACAGGTTCTAAAATGGTTTGCACTGTCTCAGCAAAGGTCTAAATTAATCGCGAGGCGCTATTTGAAGAAAAGCGTCAAAAGAAAAAGAATCGCTGAATCGCTTTTATAACAGCCAATCACGTTTCTCCTGTGTTTGTCTTGAGTATTTCAACTTTAATAAATTCCAAATAGTTTTGGAACACTCTGTTAAGATGATCCTCTTTACTTTTACAGATATACGGATTATTCCTTTGAGAGGGGATTTTTATTCGCAGGCGATTTGGTAGTATTGAGTTCATTGACATAGCTGGACTCCAATCAGATGGCTGTGCAATCTACGGACTACTAGTTCAATGTTTTCCAAGGAGGTTGTTTCGAATGTGTCAGTCCCCAGCTAGGCTATCTTCTACTGCCATCTAGTGGTTGGGAAAAATAATGTCTTTTAATTCGAAGTGGAGAAACGAGGATTAAACATTGAACCGCAAAACAGAATACTATTCCCTCAAAGGTTTTTACAGCGTTACGTTGAAGTAAACGTATTTGCAATTTCGATATACTCTTCTTGAGTGTGATTATTTTGTGCTTGATATTAAATTTGCTAGTTTAGCATTGCTGGCATATGGCACTATCAGTTTGGAGCAGCGTAATTTAGGCTCCACACGTTATATGTTACAATTATGTAATTGTATATTCATATAGGACGTTTATATTCACTCTGTGACTTGATTTCCTTAACTTGTGTGATACAGTTAGATCTGTTAATTGAATGAAATTGTAGAGACTAGGATTTTACATATAAATGTATAAATGTTCAATTGAACAGTGTAGTCACGTTTCCTTTTTAATCTCGTTTCACATTTATTTTTAAATATATACATCTGTAAGTATAATTATATATTCGAACATCATGTTGACTACTGAGTTAATTTAGCCTGACTATAGGCACAATTGAAATATGTTTAGCCTTGCCAGTATGCCCTTTTTAGGTCAAGCCTACAGTGTGCATGCGCTCTCTGCAAGACCTGCTGTAGTCAATAAAGGTATTTGCTCCCCTCCTACTCCTTAGTGGTTCATTCACTTTAGTATTTCCTCACAAGTGCACAAGCCAACTACTGTTATCTTACAATTTTATTGCTTTTGTGTTCTTTTGGGAGAACTCTTTTCGCTTTTGCGTCCATTCACTTTCCGCCCATGGCCTCTCTCACTCCGTCTCCCACGCAGCAGTCCTGCTTCTGTTTTTAAAATGGTGGATAGCGGTCCAGGTTGCACGTACGCCGACGCTCTGGGGTGGCAGTGGACTATGATTACATGCAGGCGTCTCTATCCCCCCTTAGCTACTCACTTAGGGGCATATCATCTAGGACCGGCGATAATTATCGCTAAGCGCACTTAGCGCTAGGATGATTATCGCCGGCTAACGTGGATTTTTATCGCTGAGATAGTGTGCCATTAGCAACGCTTATCTTAAAAGCGATAAAAATCCTAGCGTAAACTGCCAAACGTGAGATTATCGCTTGAAACCCAGCGATAATCTCACAAAGTTTGACTTTAGCTTGATGATAGGGCAAGTCAAACTTAGCCATGATATCCACCTTCCATAGGATATCATGGCTAAATCAGTCCTGAAGCAGGCGTAAGGAAAGTAGCGATAACAGCGGTTATCGCTACTTTTCTTGCTGCTATCCTCCAGGCGTGGGGCTTGATGATAGGAAAAATTTCGCTTAGCGACATTTCTCCAGTCATGTCAGGGCAGGAACGGCCACTTTGCATCTCATTAGAGATGCAAAGCTGGGCGTTCAGAATTCAGGCACTAATGCAAGGTTTCACGCGATTGAGTGACCTTGCTGATTAGGCAACAAAATTATCGCCGCTTTTCGCCCAAAAACGGACGCAAAAGCGGCGATCATTTTTTATCGCCTCGTTGCTGATATGCCCCTTATTTTGTGCATCAGGAGCGAGTTATTGGGTGAGTCACATGTGATAAATGACTGCCCACAGCCCTGCATGCCAGAAGCAAGACGCCCATAGCCCTGCACACTAGGGGGTATATTGACAAGAACGTGTGCTAAACATCACCAAAAATGCTCACGCAACTTTACACATCGCAGTCTATCGCAGGGAAATAACCCTGTGGAATTCACAACAAGGCGGTACCACGCGATAGTCTGCAGAAACTGCGGCCAATGTCCACGATACAACCACCTCAACGGATATAAAAACACAAACCTCGACGCGAAAAAACATGCAATGGGCCAAAGCGCGATGAGGAAATCAGCGATAAGCAGCGCCAGACCTGCAATACACACGTGGCAGGTGGGAAAAATCACTATAAATGTAGAAAATAACTCAAACACAAACTGACCAACACCCAAGCACCATGGAGGCAGCCGGAGCAGGCGCAGAGGACGAGTGCAACCCCACAAGCACCCCGGACGACTAGCCTGGGACCTCGGTGACAGAGAAGGGCAAGGACAAGAAGAAGAGGAAGACAAAGTTCAGTCCGCAGGAAAACAGGATCCTAGTCCCAGAGGAGATGGAACACCATCAACAACTGTTCGTCACCTCCAACGTGTCATTGGGCACCAAAAATGGAATATGGCGGGACATCGTGGACAAGGTTAATGCCGTCGGAGAGCACAAGAGGTCAATGGACGAGGCCAAGAGGCGATGGATTGACATCAAGTGCAAGACCAAGGAGAAACTCGCAGCCAACCAGAACACAGCAATGCAGACTGAAGGTGGGGGTTCAGCGCCCAGCTCAAGCTGGATGACATGGAGGAGCTGGTGTCGACAGTCATTAGTGTGGAGACTGTGGCCGGAGTCGAAGGATGGGACACTGCTCGGCAGGACACAACACAATCGCAACAGAGTTTGTGACCACTAGGCACTGGGGGGATGGGTGGGGATGGCCACAATGGCACACATGCACAATCAAGCACAGCACAGTGCACACCCCCAGTGACTCTGGGTCATGGCCCTGATCTACAGACTATCACAATGTACAATGCCATGCTGTCTGAATGTCAACATTTACCATGCAGATACATACATGTGGACACATTGTAAAACACCATCTCACCTTCACATTGCAGGGGCACCGTCAACACCTCCTGCAGAGCAGTCACAGCCACTCTTCACTGATGATGAGGAGGACACCCCCAGCATCGACACCCAAGTTCTCCAAGACATCATTGACATCATCCGCAACTCACCTCCCGGATCAGGGCAGCCCTGCTGCATCGAGGAGACCCTACCCACTACCCAAACCACCCAGCAGGGGGCACCCACATCCCCAGCAGTCTCCCAAGACCCCCAGGAACAACACATGGCCTTCCAACGCCCTATGCTGGAGTGCCAGAGGGAGATGGCTGAGCAGGTGCGGGTGGGGTTTGCCATCATGGCTACCAAACAGGACGCCATCCTTGGGTGTCTAGGTCCCATCAGGGACTAGCTCCAGTCCCTAACGGACACCCACGGCCCACTCCATGGTCTCCAATGAGCCCTGATTGACATCGCTGGAGTGATGATGCAGAGAGAAGAACACCTGTCTGCTCAGAGTGGTTCCAGCGATGACAGCCGTGAGCTAGCACACATGCAGAGGCTCATGGAGGCCATGGTGGCGGGACCGGGGCCTGGAGCTTGCACGAGCACGTGGTGTACCCACTGATGGACACACCTGTGGCAGCAAGTGAGCAGTGGGGCCTGGGTGTGCAGGGGCGCCAGTCTCTCCCTCTCTCTCTCTCTCTCTCTCTCTCTCTCTCTCTCTCTCTCTCTCCCTCTCTCTCCCCTTTCCTTTCCTTCCCTCTCTTTCTCTCTCTGGCTTTCTTTCCTTCTCTGTTTCTCTGAGTCTCGCTCCTTTGATGTGCGCAAGACACACGTCCTGATTTTGTGCTTTATTTTCCAAGTTGTGACGTCGAGATTGTCCCTGACGGACCCGACGGGAGTTTTCCGCATTCGTGTTTTGTGTTGTATTTCAATAACGTTTTTGGTTGTTACTTCAGTGCTGTGTGACTGTTTCTCATTCTTCTGGCCACACATGTGTGTTTTCTTTTTGCCAATGTGCGTCATCATGCACTTTTTGTGGCATGTGTCGTGCACGGTATGTGTATGTCTGGGGGGGCGGGACAGGTCCTGGGGGTGGTGGCGGGCCTGGGGTGGTTGCGGTGGGTGTCGTCCATTGTCTCCATGGCATCTGTGGGTCTTCCGGTGTGGCTCTTGGCTGGGCTCCCTTTTATGCTGCAGGTAGTCGTCCTGCTTAACACCAGCAAAAGGCAGGTGTTAATTCCCTGCTACTACCGCGGCTTATCGCCTGTTTTTGGTTTGCTTCGCAGATCTGGCAGTTCATTGTGAGAGTGGTGGTGTGGTTTTTTCTTGTGTTTTTGCATGGGAACGCCTACTCTGCATCTCATTAGGGTTAGTTGGTGGTGTCCACCGTGGGGATAACTTTTGGGGCATTTATCGAGGGAATACTGGCAATGTCTGCAGTTTGCACCGGCTTGTGAATGGGGTTTTAAATCTATCTCCACTTTTGATGTAATAAGGTGGAGATAAATCGGAGATAAGTCCTTGTGAATATGCCCCTAGGAGTACAGCCTGGCTCTGACAGGCATACAACAGCAGGACTGTGCTGTGGGCACGGTCCTGCAAACCACGAGCTTACAGTACACTGTGCTCACTTGTACACAAGGAGGGGACTATGCTGACTATGGCTACTCTGTATACCAAGACCTTACTTTCATATTCACATAGTCACAGTCGTGCCTTGATCTGAATATCTGTTCACTGACTTTCCATGCCCCTAGCACACAGTGGCATTGCCTTCTTTGTGTAAAGTGTGCTCGCACTACCTGCACACCAGAGTGTGAGCATACGGTGACAGGACTGTCCTGTACCGCGCTGCACACCAAACATGAGGCACTGCCCTCACAGCCATATGACGACAGCACTGCACTTGGTACAAAACATGCCCGCACAATTCACAATGACTAGTCTCTCCGAGATCCAGTGATGGATACACCACCCTGTGGACACGGAGGAAGGTGTTGCATTTACCCGAACATGTATGCAGGCCCTGCTGAGATTTCCTGAGTGTGTGTACTCCACGGTGCACCCAGAAAAAGCATTGGTCTCAACAAGGGACGTAAGAGGCACTCCCATTAGCCTAAACACAAACACTGCCATGCACATCTTGGAGCATGCAATTTGCCTACCAGTCCAGCTCATTATATGTCGCCGGCTTCCCCACTGCCATGCTGACTCTGGAGGGATGCTAGAAAAGTGCCATGAGTAAAAGCTATGCAACTGCTCTTTACTTCGAAGTGTCAGCAATTCCTCAGTGTAGATAGAAATGACCCACTCACTACTAGTGAGAAAGACTTACTATTATTCACTAGATTGAGCACCAATATTGCACATTTTAGGGAATAACATCCCACCTTTCATGGTCCACATACAAAATAATTATCTTTTTATATGTGCTTTGCTGACGCGGTGTTACCTTGTAGGTCTGTAATTAGTGATGCTACCAACCCCAGCAGAGTGGCCTGGTCCTATTGACGTCAGAAGGGTTAAAGGCTGGCTCGTCGTTGCTGGATTCACCCTTGATGTGCTGCATGTGACAGGCGGATCTGTAAAGATGATACATCAGCCCACTGAGCTATCTTATCAGATCTAAACCTTGTGACCTGCTGCAGGCTACAATGCATGCTGACACCACACTGAGGTCTGCTGTTGGCAACGGGTAGGGACAGCAAATGGGAAGGAAAGTACAGTAAATGAACCACATTTTATTTACTAATAAACTGAATTCCATTATATGCATATTTTAACCTAAGAGTAAAGGAAAAACCTGTTAACTCAAAATACTCAACTGTACTTGTGCTGAACGATACCTTACGGTGAAAAGTTGAACGCAAAAATTATTTTGGGCACTTGGAGGCATATTATCAAGGACGGCGTTAACAAATATCGCCGGATTAGCTGCAGAAAACTGCCGCTAAAACGGCGATAATGGGCTTGATAATTTGCCCATGAGAATTCCAATAGAAGTCCATGTTCTGGTGTGAACATGGGCTTCTATTGGAATAATTCTCCAGGGCATATTATCAAGCCCATTATCGCCGGTTTAACGGCAGTTTTCTGCCACTAAACCTGCAATAATTTTAACGCCGTCCTTGATAATATGCCCCTAAATGATTTATTGGTCCGAAAGGATAGGTTAAATACAAATGCATTAAAGAAAACAAGAATCAACGATCATGTGCCTGGTTTATAAGTTAAAGCGTCTCTTCGCTGATTGGTGAGTGTGTGTGTACAGCATTGTGGATGGGCGAGTAAGTGCATGCAAGAGCGAGCCAATGGCTGAATGAATAAGGAATTGAGTAATGGATGTATCAAAAGATAATTAAATCACACACAATCAGCTCATTAGGGTGCCTGTGGATTCATTCTAAAGAACTTCTTCATAAAGTAAATCAGACTGTAGTCTGCGATGGAAACCTCATAACTCACAGTGTGCTCTGTAAATAAGTGGAAAGATGGTTGTATAAATTGATGAGCACATGCACTGATGATTGGGTGAAGGAGCACAGATTGATTAATGAGTACATCGATGGATGAATGTTTAAGTTCATGGTTGAATGCATGGATATATGGATGAAGGAGGCTTTCCTTTAATGTCTGCACAGCCTGAGATGACTTGCTATCAACAAAGTGAGAGGCAGCCGGGGTTTGCTCTTCGCCCATCAAATATTACTTCAACAGCCCTATGCCTTGATCTTCCATTCTTTCCTTTCTCCAAGTTGCACCTGGTGGGTAAACCTAGGTGTTTCCATCCATCTACTTTACTTTGATACTGCACCCCTGCTGAGAATAAGCATCTTCTTGACTCTTTCTAAGACACAATCACTTATGTTGCTTCACCCCACCATTCCCGCCATCGTAGCAGATTTTAATGTTTGCTTATATTCAAACACCAATGCTGTAGCTGATCTCACACAAGGTTAAGCTTACTGAGGTCTCGATAGCCCCACCATTGAAAAGACCCCACATTGGACACCAATTTCTAACATTCTACGGGAATGCCAAAATCACAGTAGGCTCAGTCAGTCCCTGCATCTGCTGTGATCATTTCTTACCAGTCTCTCTAACCAAAGCGTCATTCCCTACCTGAACCCATCACCTTCTATCCCGAAATAAGGTTGTATGCTGTCAGTGCGAGGAGCTACAACCTTTATTAGATCTTTTACTTCATCGATGACATCGTATATGGCACAAAACATCTTCATTTAGACTCTCTCATCGTCAATCAGATCAGAAAGGGGCAAAAAACAAAAGAAACAGAATCATACTGGTGTCAAGAGGTTACTTAATACATCAGTGCTCTTCTCTACTTAGTTGGAACTGCCCTATCGCACACTCTCTCACAATATAACACGATGAATACACCTTCAATATACTCTTCCCAATAAAATTATACTCACCAACTGCGATTGCTAAACAGCTGCAGCAGTTACTAACAGAAAGCAATATTGTGTATTCTTTAGCACTCTTTTTATCTTCCTTTATCATCTAATTGGAACCCCTCACCTCTCTACGTGACTCTGCTATGAGCTACTCCCCACATTGGCCACTCTCATTATTCACACTCTGCACAGAGTGACATTGTGGTAAGAGCATCACAGTCGTCATCTGAAACTGCACACAACACCTCCCCCACATGGGCCACTCCCATTATTCATATCATGCGCAGAGTGACAGCACCACTGTCGTCATCACGAGCAGCACCCAACAATCCCCACATGGGCCACTCTCATTCACTTCCTGTGCAGAGTGACATCACTGTAACAGCACCGCTGTTGTTAGCATCCTCCACCAGCCCGGGCGCAAAATAGGCCACACACGGAGCTCTGGATTAAGTATAGCTTTATTCCTCAGCATCCAGTCTCACTCTTTTCTCTGGTTAGGTCATAACCGTGAATAACCGCACCTCCCAACTAGTTATGCACTTCCTCCACTGAGTCTGTCCAGAACTGCAAGGGTCCTAGCATGCGATCTCACAGCACTACATATCCCCCTTTGTTAAATAAAAGGTACAAACAACAGTTATATTTCTTTGATGAGTAATCAAGGTGCTTGCACTATTTGACCAGATCGAGTGACATGGAGTGGTTGAGATGCGCCCTGTTAAGGCACCGATGGTTCAGGTTCTGATTCTTGATCTGGACTGTCAGGCGGATTGCCTCATTGGTAGGTGCAGAAGCTGACGATCACTGGGGTAGCTGTTTCAAATGTGATAAATCCCTTGTGATGGACTGTCCGAGACGATGTGCAGTCCCCATGTGTCCTTTGCACGTCACAACCCTCAGAGGATAAACAGCAAATGGAGTGTCCGTTTTCCACTTTCATATTTGCCTAACCAGGACTAAGGGGCATATGTATCAACATCTCCATTTGCGATTCTCAAATAGCGATTTTTTGAGAATCGCTATTTGAGAATTGCAAAACGGGATGTATTAAAAAAAATTGCACAACTTTTGCGATTTCTTAAAATTCCTTAATTGCAATTAGCAAATTGCGAAATCGCAATTTAGGAATACCTTCCCATTCATTCCTATGGGCCAGGAGGCCCATAGCAATGAATGGGAAGTCCTTCTCAATTTGCGATTCGCTATTTGCTAATCGCAAATTGAGAATATTTTCAAAAGTGCAAGGATGTCATGATGACACCCTGATGCACCCCTGAAATCAGCATGTGTGCACATATGGCGCACATATGTGCACCACATGGCACTT
The DNA here is from genome assembly GCF_964204655.1 of Triturus cristatus. Lineage (NCBI taxonomy): Eukaryota > Metazoa > Chordata > Amphibia > Caudata > Salamandridae > Triturus > Triturus cristatus. Next base: position 468,193,317 of record NC_140593.1, read on the forward strand.
TGAAATATGCAAAAAAGTCCATATTTCAAAGAAATCGCAATTTACCACCAACTTGAAGTTGGTGGTAATTTGCGATTTCTTAAGGAGAAATCGCACAACTTGGGTGCGTGTTACATTGCATTTAAGAAATTGCAATTTGCGATTTCTTAAATGCTTACGCAAACTTAAGAAATCGCAAATTTAGCGTTTCCTTAAGATTGCGAGGCTGAAATGCCTCATACATCTCCTTTTGCGATTTTGTATTCGCAAACGCTTTTTTTTGCGATTCGCAGCGTTTGCGAATACAAAATCGGTTGATACATATGCCCCCAAGTCACCTTCATTGTAGACCGTCTCTTGGGCTCGCCAAAGCCAGTCGGCGTTTATCTTCATCTTGCACTTTCGAGAAGTGTACGTCACACAACCCTTGTATGCACTCAAGGATCGCTTTGCTGTCCATTGGGGCAGATTTGATCTGATGGCTCTCTCAAACATCAAGGCGGTGGGGTTTTCACCCATTGTGGAGTGAAGAAGGGATGTTCACTAAATTACCCTTTTGCGGGTGCCCATAAATTGTTCCATGACAACATTTGCCTGGGGCCACAGAGGTGTACTCTGTTGATGCTTGATATTCATTCAGACTAGGAACTCGCTGAACTCTTTCCTGTTGAATAGCAGACTATTGTCAGATTTGAGAATAGTTGGAGAAAACCCACGCTGCAAAGATGTTGTCCTGCTACTCAATGAACTTGTTACGGGTTGTTGATGATAGCTCTTCTACCAAAGGGAAACATTACTATTCATCAATGACTACCATGAGATGATGTCTGTTTTCTAGAAGCTTAGAAGGTTAGACATGGAAAGTGGATGTTGAGTCACTTTGGGGGAAAGGCAGTTGCAGAGATGACACTCTTTGATTTCCCTCTCAACTACCTTGTTTAAGTGCAGGAACCACACTCAGCCTCTTACGGCTCATTTGGTAGCTACACTCCCACAATGTTCTTCATTCGATAGTTTAACGATTTGTTGTCTTAGGCTCTAAGGTCTGACAATTCTTGAGCCTCTCAATACAACACCTTTTTTGGTCACAGACAGTTCATTCTATACATTTTTTAATTTTTACAAATTCGACATCATGAGCAAGAGGCCGAACACTCCTTTTTCAGGATTGAGCAAAAATGATGTCTTTGAGAACATGCATGTTCTCGTTAGTGGCCTCAATAATCTGTTTGAGGGATATGGCCGCTAGCATACTGGATTTCACAGTGAAGTTGATGTACTCCTCAGGTGTCTTGGATGTCGAACTGTGATGATTTAGTGGTACTCATGAAAAATAATCAGCAGGGTTCTGCTCTTTACCCGCCTTGTGTACAACTGCATAATCGCAAACTTGCAGTTTCAGACCCCATCTCTCAATGCAGGAGTGCATCTTGGCTTTCGGATCTCCAAAGATGGTGAGTAGCGCTTGGTGATCTGTGATGATAGTGAAACATTTTCCATACAAAAACACATGAAAATGTTTGCATACCCTCACTACAGCCAGACTCTCCTTCTCCAGCTGAGGAGAGGCACTTTCTGTCTCAGACAGGATTAGACTGACAGATACCACAATATGTCTGAGCATATTGATGACCATTATGTTGAGCAAGGATTGACCCCAGCCCCAGTGGGCTTGCATCCACTGTGATCTCAGTGTGTAGTTTGGGTTCAAAGTAGGCCATCTCAGTTGCATTTACAATTGCATGTTTTAATCCTTTGATCACATTTAACAGAACACTGAAACGGGACCTTTTGTTTTGTCACCTCTCTCAATGGAGCACTTACAGTAGCAAAATCATGAATGTATCTTGAGTAACAACTGGCCATTCCTAGAAAGGGTCTCAGCATGGTGACCTCTTGCAGGGGGCATGTAGCTGATAGTGCTTTTACTTTATCAGGGTCAGGAGTCATTCCACAATCAGAAAATATGTGTCCAAATAATTTGACGCCCGCGCAGTGGCATTTCTTGCGAGAAATGCGCATGCGCGGGCGTCCGCGCATGCGCATTTGTCAGAAAAGTTGCAAACCAGGAAGAGGGAGCCCCGGCGACACCGCGCTTCAGGTAAGTGCCTTTTAATTTGCTTTATTATAAATTTATGTTATCTTTTAAAAGGAGGGCGGGCGGGAGGCGGGTGGTGGGCGGCAGGCAGCTACACTTCGCCCTCGCGTGTGCGTAGGCGCTGCCTGCTTCGCCTACTTCGAAAACTGAGAAACAGGCAGCGCTACGTACACTACATGGGCGAAGCGTAGTGTCTCGCCCAGGGTTAATTTCAACACAGAGGTGCACCGCACCTTCACTGTTCTTTTTAGGCGTCACCACTATGGGTGACACCTATGGCATAGGACCAGTGGAGCGCTCAATAATGTTGTGCTTCAACATAGTTTCTAATTCTTTCTCAACGGCTTCTTGCAAATGGAAAGTGACTGCGGTGCTGCTGGGCAACAGGGTCAATGTCCTCATTGATGTGAAATCATACTTTCATTGTCTTGAGCGTGCTCAGGCCATAAAATAACGACAGGAACTGACTCACAACTTCAGATCGAGCGTGCAGGTTGTAATTGATAGATATTATGTCTGCAGCGGTGGCAAAGCTGAGCAGGGAAGCACTAGACGAAGCTCCTTGAAGAACATGAATTGTCATTTGCACTGATACTGCTTTATGTCTCAAAATTGCTGTGCATGACCATTGACTGTGCAACAGTTTAGAAGCTGCCCACGTATACACTTTCATTTTTGATGGGTAGAGACGTGGGACCAGAGATAGGCTGTTGAATTTTTCAACTGGCATGATGTTAATCGATGCACCACTGTCTTTAATGAAAGTTATAGGGCAACCATTGGCCTTTATTGTAATCTTGGGACAATGTCCAAATCAGTTTTAATGTTTTGTTTGGTGGTTTGCTTTTGTCACTCATTTTTCCTTGCAAGCAGCCAGACCTACATGTGTCCATCATTCACTTGTTGATGTCATCAGTGCACATCCATTTTCCTCACTGGCACTCGATGATGACGTTTATGAGCCTCTGTAGGATGAACTTAACAAAAATCGACTTTGTCCGGTTTCTACTTGTCATAACTGATGCCACCTTTTTGTTTTGTGGTTGTGGCAAGAAAGCATCTAGATCTTTCTGGTGTCCATTTTCTCGTATCACTGTGACATTGTTAGTGTCTCTTTCACTTTGCAAACCATTATGAAGTGGTTCTCCTTACCGCAGCCGTTGCACATTTGTCCTATGGCTGGACATCTGTCTTCATGGTGATATGAAAATCCACATTGGATGAACAACCTTTTATTTTTGATAGACTGCAACTTACATGCATTTACTCTGTGATTGTTCTTACTCTTCATGGCCAACGCTGATTCACATTTTGCCATTCCAGCTTCAATATCATCAGCTTGTTGGTCCGCTCTTACTTCGGTCCTGTTGGTGTTAGTACTTATTTTAAGCTGAGCGTCTCTCTCAACATGCGTCTTCTAAAGGAGTCCGAAACACAGCCATCGATAACTCAGGGATGTATGGCTTCTTCGTCATTATATTCACTAGGGGGCAGATTTATGTTAGACTTGTGCCACTTTTACGCCGCCGTTGCGTCACTTTTGTGACGCAGCGGCGGCGTAAACCCTGCGCAACGTTGCGCCCCATTTACATCGTGACGCATCTATGGAGATGCGTCACGGTGTAAAGCCCTGCGCCACATTAAACCTGCGTCAGGTTTAATGTATGCAGGGTGGGCGTTCCATCGGAAAAAGCCTCAAAAAAGTGACGCAGTGAAATCTACAAGATTTCACTCAGTCACTTTTCCGACGCTGCTGCGTCAAAACCTTGCGCCTGCTTGAAGCAGGCGTAAGGCATGACACAGCATGTTAGGTATGGGCAGCCCCTAAACATTGCTGGAGTTGCGTCATGCTTGCGACACGACTCCAGCAATGCGCCGCCCTTACGCCATCAGATGCGTCACGCATCTGTTTATCCTTGCGCCACGATGCGCTGCATTGTAAATGCGATGCATCTGTGGTGGCGCAAGGGTAAACTTGCGTGACGCATCTTTCCTGGCGCATCCCTGCTGATTTGCAGGGATGCGCCAGGAAACATAAATCTGCCCCGAGATTTGCAAAGTTTGATAAGCACATTAAGTCTTTCAACAAACTTGTCCATCATTTCACCAACTTGCTGTTGTGCTTGATTGAAAATATACCAGTGATACTCGACGTTTGGCATTGGATTGAACTTGGCTTCAATGCTTCCTTGACTTGACATATGATATTTAGTTAGCTTGTGATACTTTCTTCAGCACTTCTTTCACTCTGTCACAGGCTAGGTTCTTTAGGTACTTAATGATTCTCATATCATCTACCTCTTCTATCACATCTATGAAATGATCAAATGCTTCGATTCATGCAGTCCATTCAGCACCAATTTTCTGCTTCTTGGCAGTGTTGAATACCGGTGGTGGTTTCAGAAATGCGGCTGAACATACTTCGTGCTTCTTTTGGCAACCATTGAAAAATTTTACTATTCCAAAGGCCTTTTTGGTGCTCTGAATGCCGCTTGCCACTTTGCAAGCATCGGTGTCTCAACCAGGCTTGGTCATCATTCCAGATTCAAGGTTGTATGGTGCTTGACTGGCTTTAGCACCTGTTTTGCAAGGATAATGGCTCTGTGTGGGGATGTTTGGCAGTAACTCTTCTTTGGGCCTTACCAGTGGGTTTCTGGAAAGTTTTTGAATGTGCTTCTCTGCAGGGCCTTCAACTTCTTTGAGAAGCATTTGTGGGCTGGAGCAGGACTTCGACTCCACCCACGCTAACTTTGAACTTGTTTTCATCGAAGTAGGCACACGTGGTACACACGAGGAGTTTGCGGTAGCGTTGCAAACTTCCAGGTAAAGCTGTCTTTTTTTCTTCAGGGCACAGACCCCCCCATACATCACCAGTTGCAACATCCTCACCAGCCCAGGAGTATGCAAACAAATACACCACAGATGGAGCTCTGGATTGTACATATTTATTCATCAGCATACAATGTCACTTTGTTCTCAATTTACGTGATTAGCGTTAATAACCACACCTCCCAGCCAGTTACATACTTCCTCTAAGACGTCCGCCCACAACCTCACATGTCCTAGTTCACATAGTCTCATGGCCCTATACTATCGTCATCACAACCAGCACCAAAAAGCTTCCCAAATTATTAAATCCTTAATTTAATACTTAATTAAAACCATTCAAATATAGTTGAATCCAACAGTTCATTCATAAAAAAGAATACAATTGAGAGTAACTATATGCCGGGCCACTGGAATAATGCATGATGAGAGTGCTAAATTATGCAGCAGGGTTGAGTAAATTATGTGGCAAGAACATTTGAAAACCTGCAAGTGGTGCTTAAACACGCACTTTGTCCTTACAGTGTATGCTTACGAGAAGCAAGGCTGGCAGTAAAAAAGGCACAGTAGCCTTTTGTCTCATAAGCAATGACTATAAGTACAAAGTGTGTATTTAAGCACCACTTACAAGTAAAAAAATAAATAAAAGGCATTGTCATTTACAATGCCAATAGCTCAAACTCTCGCAAATTGGAGACCTATTGCATTGGAAATGCTTGTTTCATTCGCTGGTGTGTTATCATGCTCCTCATTAGCTAGAGAAATGTGTGTTGTTTATATTACACTGTCAATAGGGATGCTTGCAGGTAACCCAAAGTAGCCCAGGCAATTTTGTCAGACCAACCCCCGGAGGAGGGTGGAGCAGCACTGCTGCTTTCATTACTGGGGTCCGATATTGCAGCACCACTGCAAATCTGTCTCCAGTAACAAAAAATTACCCCCACTGCTGCAAACCGGTCCCCACCCTTCCAGCCTCTTGGGGAAACAGCTGATGCCCGCTATGGCCTGTCTGGCCCTGCTTGCAGGGAAGAACCTTTAATGAACTTGGAGAAATAATGGTCAAAGAAGGCCTTCTGTTTATCACGTACCAGAATGGTTGGACACTCAAGGTTGTGGTCTGCAGTCCCAGGTTCGATGAGATGTGAAACTTAAGGATGGCTGCAACTGCTCCTCCCAGTTAACAACTTGGTTGTTTCCTGGTGTTGTAAGAAGAGAGAAGGAGGTTTTTGAAGCTCCTGTTATTTTAATTGGTGTTTCCATAGTTAGTAAGGCAGATTCTTTCTGGACTGGAGGGAAGGACAGTCCTCTGTGCTGAGCTTTTCACTGACGTGTGAATCTTTATGCTAAACACTTATTTTCCCTTTTTCTAAGACTTCTACAGAAGTCTATGCAATGCTGAAACCTTCTATGCTCCCTAAATAGAAATCCTTGTTACATAATATGGTGGTTGATCTATGTTTAGAAGAGAGAAGGGATGTTTCTTAATGGAACAACTATTTAACTGAATATATTAAATGGCATTAAATTACATGATTCGTATTGCAATTTTCAGTTCAACGGATTTCATATGATCTTCTTTGTATCACTTGGCAACCTTTCAAGGGCATGGAAGAGTAATGCTTTAAACAATGATGTACATTAATTTGGAATGTAATGAATTCCTGCACTTTTATTAGTAACGTGACCATGTGATGTTAGGCCTAAAAAGTTATGTTCAAGATTTATTTTTTATTATTTCTGTCACTCGACAAGTTGGATTTTTTAAATAATATGCATGCCATCGGCTAGTCAATTGAAAAATCGATAACCGTTTAAATGTCATGAAATTTCAAGAATACCAGTGCTTAGCCCTTACATTATTTTGGCTTTAGATGCATGGAAACCAGTGATTGTTGTATCAAGTGGGTTGACTTTCTCTTAGACTTCCCACTATGTTCACATGTGATATTTTGGCTTTTTAAGGAAACTTGGGCACTCTTCACCATTATGTGTGGTTTGACAAAGACCGGCAGGTCGAAACGCATCAGCCAGTGAAATAAATGACTTACAGATTATACATTGTGAAAGTACAGGCTCTTTCTTGTGCTGGAGACAACACAGTTATTTTGGTGGTTGCCAGTAGGTAGTTGTAGTTAGGACCAAAGTTTCCAAAGTGTTTTTGGTTTTGTGTATAACTTTTGTGCCGCTTGACGAATCTTCACAAAACTTTCAAAAAACGTTTTGGTTTAACTCTTGTGTTAAAAGTTTTGGGGTGATCACTGATTTAAAAAAAAAAGAAATGCGGGGGAGGCCGTACGGCCTCACCAGCTGCCCTGAGGACTGCCACCTCCAAGGGGCACTTAATAGGAATGTGGGGGGCTTGGCTGTTTCCCTTACAGACATAGTGACCACCTCCCCAGGGTTCTTAAAAATAGGAATGTGGGAGGGCCCACTAGGCCACCTCACTGCCCCAGAGACTGCTCCCTCCCAAGGTCTCATACATTATTTTTTTTAAATGCAAGGGAGGTCCAGGGGAGGTTCTATTGCCTCCCCCACAGCCACGGGGACTTCCATCTCCCCAGGACACAAACACAATAAATAAGTACATCCGTTAAGGACCCCCAGCCCTGGCGACCACCACGTACAAAAGCACTATGATCTAGCACACCACAGATATTGTATGTAATACGATATTATAAATTCAAACAACATTGATCCATTCAGCAGGTCTTATTTTGAAATTCTTTATTCAATTTTCTTCTTTTAAAATCTGGCGACCACCACCTCTCTGGGGCTACATGAAAGATAGGAGGGGCGCTGTGCGGTCCCCCTCCTGGAGCCCTAGATGGCCCTAGAGAGTACCACCACCCCGGGCTGACTTCAACAATATTCCGGGGTGCCCATCCCCCGGGACACTAACAGTTTGCTATGGCTAAGCCATAGGAAACTCTGCTACACTTTCTGCAAGCGAAAGCAGAAAATAATCTTGCTTGCTGAAAGTGGAGCATGTTTCTGCTTCCCTGCTCGCTGTCAATTTTTTTGGAAATTAATTTTAAAAAAGGGGGCAGGCCCTGGGGAATGGGGCTGAAAATGGCCTGGGAGGGTGGCCACACAGCCCCCCTCCCATTAAATTATATTCTAAAAAAGAAAAGGTCGGGCCCCAGGGGATAGGGTCCCAGGTGGCAAAATCAGTCCAGGGAGGGTGGCTGCTTGGCCTACCTCCCTATAAATTATATAACAAAAAAAATAAAAGGCTAGGTCCCGGGGAATGGGTAGGCCTGGGTGGTAAATCTGGTTCCACTCGTGGAATTTGGGTAATTTCGCATTCCGCGGAGAACGCGGCAGTGCTCAAAATTCTGCATTCCGTGACTTCGCAGAGTTTTTTGCTTGTTCGCGTTCTCAAATTGCGGGTACGCGAGATATTTCCCCCTGAGCACACAAACAGCATTTGCGAACAGGAAAAAAGCATTGCGAACAAGCAATTCCGCGTGTTCACAGAATTTCTGCGTGCTCGTGGAGATTTTTTACAGTTTCGCGGAGCTTTGCGTAACGCGACTAGGCAAATTCCCCCCCCCCCTAGGAATGGGATCCCCGGGGCTGAAACAGCCCATGGAGGGGGTTGCATGCCCCCCTCACCCATTAAAAAAAGGCCCAGTCCTGGGTGATGGGGTCACCGGGGCCAAAAGTGGCCCAGGGAAGGGGGGCCATAAAGTGCCCCTCCATTAAAAAAATAGAAGAAAAATACCTCTGGCAAGTCGCCGGAAGCCATGCCCCCTTCACCACCACTCTGCAAAACAACCCCCTGGCACAGTGGTGATTGGGAGATGAGGTGCCATCGGATGCTGAGGGTCCTTTGGGGTTCAAGAACCCCTTCTATTACCTCCAGTAAGTCCCAGACAACAGAATGCTGAGAGGACTTGTGTGCATCAATGATTCTGTGGATGATGATCAGTGATGTCAACAGTGTTGTCATCAGTAATGGCACTGAATATGCCATGAGTGATGTAATATGTGATGTCATAAGCAGTGCATTGTGGGGGTGTTAGTTATAGTTAGCTCAGGTAACTATAACTGCTGAATTTCTGTAGATTTGTATGAGTGAAATGTTAGCCTAATTATAACATCCCTGTAACCTTTGTTTTTTCAGTGAATTTCTAAAGTTTAAAAAAAAATCTATTTCCTAACTATAATGACCCTGTAACCTTTGTTTTTTCAGTGAATTTCTACGGTTTATTAAATTTTATTTCTTAATTGTAAATGTAACCTATACCCTTTGACAGTGAGTGTGTGAGTGAGTGCATGGGTTTCTCAGTGTGTGAGTGCATGAGTATGTCAATGGGTGTGTGAGTGCCTGTGTAGATTTAGGAGTGTCAGTATAAATGTCTCACTGGGTGTGTGAGTGGATGCAAGAGTGTCTGATTGGGTGTCTGAGTGGATGCATGAGAGAGTGTCTGATTTGGTCTGGGAGAGGATGTGTGAGCCTCTGAGTAGTTCTGTGAATGGATGTGAGAGAGCATGACTGGTTCTGTAAGTGGGTGCATGAGTGTCTGAGTAGGTATTTGAGTAGGTTCGCGAACCTCTGATTGGGTATTTGAGTGGGTGCATGAGTCTCTGAGTGGGTATGTCAGTAGGCACATATGTGTCTGACTGGGTATTTGAGTGGGTGCAAGAGTCTCTGAACAAGTCTGTGAGTGGGTGCATATGTGTCTGAGTGGGTCTGTGAGTTGGTGCATGAGTCTCTAAGTGGGTACCTTAGTGGACGCATCAGTGTCTGAGTGGGTCTGTGAACTGGTGCATGAGTGTCTGAGTGAGTCTGGGAGTGGGTGTATGAGTGTCTGAGTGGGTGTGTAAGTGGGCACATGAGTCTCTGAGTAAAGGAGCAAATGGGTGCATGAGTGTCTGAGTAGGTATGTGAGTGGGTATATTAGTGTCTGAGTTGGTATGTGAATGGGTATATGAGTGTCTGAGTGGGTATGTCACCGGGTGGATAAATCTTTCACTGGAGCTATCAGCAGGTGCATTAGTCTCTGGGCAGGTCTGAGAGTGGGAAGATCTTCTGGTGGATCCCCACAGAGACCAGGAAGACCGTCACCCAGGCCCTCGTCACCAGCCGACTGGACTACGGCAACGCCCTCTACGCCGGGACCACCGCCAAGCTCCAGAAGAGACTCCAGCGGATCCAAAACGCCTCAGCCAGACTCATCCTCGACATCCCACGATCCAGCCACATCTCCGGACATCTGAGAGACCTTCACTGGCTCCCCATCAACAAGAGAATCACCTTCCGCCTCCTCACCCACGCACACAAAGCCCTACACGACCAAGGCCCGAGCTACCTCAACAACCGAGTCAACTTCTACGCTCCCAAACGCCACCTCCGATCAGCCAACCACGCCCTCGCCGCCGTCCCCCGCATCCGCAGAGCAACTACAGGAGGAAGGTCCTTCTCCTACCTGGCCGCCAAGACCTGGAACTCCCTCCCGTCCGACCTGCGCCTGACCCAAGACCACCTCTCCTTCAGGAAGAAGCTGAAGACCTGGCTGTTCGAGCAGTAGCGGCACCCCCCCCCCCCCCAGCGCCTTGAGACCCTACGGGTATGTAGCGCGCTTTACAAGTGTCACTGATTGATTGATTGATTGATTGGGTGCATGACTTACTGAGTGGGTCCATGAGGGGCTGCATGAGTCTCTGAGTGAGTCTATCAGTGCATGTATTAATGTGCGATTGAGTGTTTGAATTCATATTTTTTTATGCAAGTTTCGTGACTTTGCTGTGACGCTTCATGAGGGGGCCGCCCTGAGTGTCACAATGGATTTGCGACTCCAAGCATGTGGGAAAAAATGGTTTAAGGCATTTTGTTACACATTACGCGTTCCTCAGAATCCACTACAATTCATCCATGGTGTCAGGGTACTCCAACCCTGACTCTTTCTTTACTTTTTAGCCTTTATTTCCATCCCCCGGGGCCATATCCCACTTTATAAATGGTGGCCACAACTTTCTGCACAGGTTGCGGCCAGCCAATCACAGCATTTCTCCTGGCGCGAGGGTTCGTGAAGTACTGCGTAAGTATCATGAAGTGTCCGTGCCTCTAGATATCCAAATTTTTATTTCTTTTTATGTCTCCAAAATTGCTAAATGGATTTAGACCAATTCACAAAAAGGGCACTTTCTGGTCCAACAGCTACCTTTCTTCCAAATTTGGTGTAATTTTGTCCAGCGATTCTGGCTGTAGTTGTGTCAAAAATCCCAATGGAAATTATCATGGGAAACACACTTTTTTGACACATCTTTTTCTGGGCCCCCACTTGTCAGATCACCTTGAAACTTTCCATGCAAAACAAAAATTTCCGGGTCACTTGTTTTTGGAAAATTTCATGGAGATTTGTCAAATGGCGCCAAAGATATAGGCAAGTCAAAAAAAGCTTTTCCTATGGAAACATGGTCCTAACTACAACAACCTACTGGCAACTGCCAGTAGGTAATCAATAACAAAACAAAGGTTAAAGATTAAAATGGTTCAGAAAGCTTCACTTAATATTAGTATATAAAACAATTGTAAACTACACAAACATTAAACATCGAAAAATTATAGTTATAACTTATTTACGCCCCACCCAAAACATACTATAACTCCCAGACCTTCTTACTTGCTAACTGGACTATATCATCTATAACTTACGCCTTCCACACACACAGCTTATACCATATCATATTACATCACTTGCAGCATTTTTTATCATAGCATTCATAAGAACACTCCTGATATCTGAAATCACAACCTTTATGTCAAGACTGTGGATGGTAGAGGGGTGAGTTATAAATCATGTAGTCTGTCTAGTGAGTTGTACAGTGCAGTGGCGTGAAGTGGCATGGAGTGGAATGCAATGGAGTGTCAAACAGTGATGTGGCATGTTGGACAGGGGAGTGGCTTGTCATACAGAGGAGTGGCGTGTTGTAGAGTGCATTTTGTTATATATATATTTTTGTACCTCGGCATGTACAACGGAGTGGAGTAGCATGTCATGGAGTAGAATGGAGTGACGTACCATAGAGTGGTGTGTGGTAGACTGTCTTAGAGTGGAGTTGCATAGAATTCAGTGTCAGATAGTGGAGTGGCATGTTGTACAGTGAAGTGGTAAGTCATACAGTAGAATGGCATGTTGTAGAGTGCAGTGGCATGTTGTGGAGTAAAGTAAAGTGGAGTTGCATGTCGTAGAGTGGAGTGTGGTGTCATAAAGTGAGCTGGCATGTTGCAGAGTGGACTGGCATGTCCTAGAATGGAGTGGCATGTCATCTAGTATCATTTGTCAGTAATGTTTATTGAGGTCAATAGTGTTAGACCTGGCATCCTTGGCATGGTTTACCCCCTAACGTTTTGTTTTCAGATCTCTTGTTTTGCTGACTTCATTTTTGCTGGCCCTAGGACTCTATGCACTTTACCACTACTAACCAGTTCGAAAGTGCTTGTGATCTCTCCTTAAAACATGGTAGAGTTGGCTTACACCCAATTGACATAGCAAATGTGCTTGTATGTCACTAATAAAGTGCCACTATGTTTGCCCAGGGCCTGTAAATTAAATGATACTAGTAGGCCCAAAGCACTGATTGTGCTACCCACTTAAGAAACACTTTAAACATGTCTCAGGCCTGCCATTGCAGCCTGTGTGTGCTGTTTTACACTGCCATTTCGACCTGGCAAAATTAACCTTTTTAACAGACCCAAACCTTTCTTTTTAATACAGAGAAGTCATCCCTGGAGTGGGCCCAGGACATCCCAGAGAGCAGGGTGCAGTGTATTAAAAACATTGGATATATACTTTTAAGTTTTACATGTCTCTTAAATTAGTTTTTCACTACTGCAAGGCCTACCTCTCCCATATGATAGCATTGGAGTTACCTTACTACCATTTTCATAAGCTGCAACTTCCAAATTGGAGCAGGTAAACAGTTCATGTTTGATGTCTTTGGAATTGTCATGAAACATTCTACCTTACGGGGAAGTTGGATTTTGAATTACAATTTTGAGAATGGCACTATTAGAAAGTTGGTATTTTCCTGCCATTTAGTGCCTTCAACCTGTCTCTGGGTCGCATGTCTTGGTGTAGTTGGCTGTTGGTTCACTGGCAGGATGGAGGTGGTGGAGTTGGGCACAGCCCCACTTACATCTGAAAAGGCTGTGTCCTGCCTTCACACAAAGCTTTCATACCCACTGTAGTTAGTCTGGAGTCAGGGCAGGGGAGGCAGGTAACTTGAGCACTTCAAACGGAATCCTTTAGAAGCTTCTACCACGAAAAAAGGGCACCAGGTATAAATATCAGACCTCAGACACCAACTTTTCAGTACCCTTCTGGACCTGTGGAAGACTCTGCCAGGAAGAAGAACTGTTGTGATGCTAAATGGACTGCCACTCTGCTGCACTACTGCCCCAAATGATTGTTGCCCTGCTGTGCTGATCTACTACCGTGCTGCCCCCTTGCTTGGATGAGAACGACTGGACCTACAACCTGTTTCGAGGACCACCAGAGTGACACCAAGGCCTAGTCTCTTGTAACCAGCACCTGAACTCTGCAAATGTGAGTCCTACCCTTCCAAGTGGTACCACCCCAGTCCTGGGCACTTGGAAGTAGGCCAGAAGGTGCTCTGCCAGCCTATCTGTGAATCCAACAGAACTGACAAATCTCCTCTGCTGCGTGCCTCAATCCTAGGCAGAACCAATGCATCACCTCTGCTGCATGCATTTTCCTGGTGCAAGGACTGTGCATCGCCTTCTCAGACCGCAGCCTCATTGGAACTGCTGCAGTGCAATGCATCCCTAATGCAATCCCTCACATCATAAGCCTCTTGTTGATGACAGCCTCAACAATCATGCAGGACTTCTCATCATAAGCCCCACAACTTCTTCTGAACCAGCCAGTGTGCAATGCATCCTTGGCGCAGGACTTCTCAACGCAAGCCCCGCTCATCAATTGCATTCTTTAGGACGATGCAGGACCTCCCATCTCAGCCTTATAGCTCCCCGAACCAATGCTATATGATGCATCTCTGACCAGGACCTCAATTCAGACTGGCTGAGCAATGCATCTTCAACCCAGAGCCACACAACAGTCTGCAACTAGGATTTAAGGTAATCTTGTTCAGCTGACCTACCTGGGTCACTGAAGCTGGCCTGTGCCCCCATTGTGGTATGCCTGAATTTGTACCTTGTCCCAGTCCAGTGCAACCAGATAACCATAGTTGCAAAAAGAACAATTGATGGACGGAATGCTGAACAAATCCAACATTCACCCTCACTACTAGATCTGGGGTTAAACCCTTGTTTATTTGCTCACCACGCCACCCCAGTGCAGACCCAGCCATATGCAAGTCAATCTTGACCCTGCTCCCCATGGGAACAGTCCAGCCAAACTGCAAGGCCAGATCCTCCCTGGACCGGAAACAAACATTCTGGGCCTGGCTTTGGGGAACCACCCCTCATCAGCCAGGCTATCTTGAATCCAGTGGCACAGTGAGCACGGGACCCATGTCTGGGAATACCCTTCGCACTTAGGGTGACAAAATCAAAAATAACAATTGATGGACCGAATGCTGAATGTATCAAATATGCACCCCCAGTTACAGATCTGAATTTAATCCAGCATGTTTTTGCTCACTAAGCCAACCCAGTTTGGACCCAGTCATATGCAGATCAGTTTTGACTCTGCCCCTGAGCACACTCTAGCCTGAACTGTCAGGCCAGGTCCTCCCTGGACTAGAAACAAGCATTTGGGGACCAGTTTAGGAGTATCCACAACTCATCGGCCAGGCTAGCTTGAATCCAGTGCCACAGTGAGCATGGGACCCACGTCTGTACATACCCTTCACACTTAGGATGACAAAAGCAAAAAGAACAATTGAAGGATGGAAAGCTGAACAAATCAAACATTCACCCCAAGTCACAGATCTGGGTTTACTCCAGAACTTTTTTGCTCACCAAGCTACCCCAGTTAGGACCAAGTCATATGCAAATCAGTCTTGACTTTGCTCCCCATGGGAACAGTCCAAACCCAACTGCCACGCCAGGTCTTCTCTGGACCAGCAACTAACATCCTTTGACCAGTTTTGGGGTATCGCCCCACATCAGCCAAGCTTGTGTGAATCCAGTGGCACAGAAAGCACGAGACCCATGCTTGGGCATGCCCTTTCCAATTTAGGCAACAAAAGCAAAAAGAGCAATTAATGGATGGAAATATGAACAAATCAAACATTCAACCCCAATCTCAGATCTGGGTTTAATCCATCATCTTTTTGCTCATCAAGCTTCCCCAGATTGGACCCAATCATATGCAAATCAGTCTTGACCAAGCTCTCCATGGAAACAGTCCAGCCCAAACTGCCAGGCCAGATCCTCCCTGGACCAGAAACAAGCATCTTGGGACCAGTTTCAGGGTGTAACTTCCCACCAACCATGCAAGCTTGAATCCAGTGGTGCAGTGAGCACGCGACCCACGTCTGGGCATACCCTTACTACTTTGGGCCACAAAAGCAAAAACAGGAATTGATGGACAGAATGCTGAACAAAACAACCATTCACCTCAGTCACAGATTTAGATTGAATCCATTGTTTTTTTTATCATTCCGCCACCCTAGTTTAGACCGAGCCATATGCAAATCAGTCTTCATCTTGCTCCCCATGGGAACAATCCAGCCCGAACTGCCAGGCCAGGTCCTCCCTGGACCGGAAACCATCATCAAGAAATCGGTTTCGGGTATAACCCTCATCAGTCAGGCTAGCTTGAATCAAGTGACACAGTGAGCATTGGACCCATGTTGGGTCATACCCTTCCCAAAGTTGGCGCTTTGTGCTTTTTAGGCAATATTCACTGGAATCTTCAAAATTGCATATCTCCAGTTCTACTAATTAGATGTTTGTTGTTTCAGTCTTGTTTTGTTCATTACAATTCACTCTATGTTTCTAATTTGGTGTGGAATTTTTCTTTTTCCTGTCTTGTGTTTTCACTTTATTACTGTTTGAAGAGCTTCATAAATGCTTGACACATTGCTTCTAAGTTATGCCTGACTGCTCTGTGCTAAGCTGCCAGAGGGTTGAGCACCGGTTAATTTGGGGTTTGCTTGTAACTTCACAATGACAACGATTGTGGTTGCTGATCTGTCAGGTCTCACCCCCTTCAACCAGTAACCCAATTTCTTATGGTGCTTCTATTATGTCTTGTATACCTTGAGGGCAGGTGTCTAGTTGTAGGGCTTCTACTTTCTCAATAGGAACTGTGCGTTTGTTGGACAACATAAATGTTGGGATGGTGCAAGATTGATTCTATGCACCCCCTAAGGATATGTTGGCCTATAGTCCTGCTAGCTCACATTGCCACCATAAGTAACCCTAAACCTGAGAAGGAAACAAATGGATTGGGAAACCCAAGAAAATGGATTGGGGGGGCGTGGCTATGTCATGGAGCGTGATGGCCGTGTTTTGAGGGAGCTCCGCGAAACCCTCGGTTTCTCCCATAAATCCGCCAAATCTATCCTGCTCCTGCGTGCTGGGGTGGGCGTTAGCAGTCATCAGCAGGCCGGCGGCGACGGAATCCGAGATCGACGAGCCCCTGCAGAGCAGCGCAGACTGCATTGCCATGGGGCCTGAGAGACGTACTAAGCCGGAACCTGCTGTGGTGAAGGGGGCGGGACAGTGGCGCCTCACCCGCGGTCTCTGACACCAGCGAGGCCGTGGCTGGATGCCTGTGCCTCAGAGTCAGCAACGCGACGCTGTGGGGGCCTAGCTCTGCTGGTGCCTCGACAAGGGGGGCGTAGCACTGCCCCCGCTGTGCGAATTGTCAACGGTTTGTCCCAACCCCCTAACAGGCTCCATTTCTGAAGGTGAAAGCAGCTGCCCTCGGGGGGTTCCAGACCCTGAAGTCAAAGGTCTGGGGGCCCCGCGGACTGCGCAGAGGTGCAGCGCCGATGCTGCAGTGCTGCGGAGGCCCGTCCCACTCCAGGGCCCCTCAGTAACAGTGGATGAGGCAACGGCTGGGGGGCCACACCACCACAACCCCTGCATCACGCCCACACAGAGACCAGCTGGACTGGGCAACTGCCGCATAAAGAGCTGGGTGGAAGACTTGGGGCCTGCCCTGGAACTGTCCTGAGGAGTCCCCCCCTGGTTGGAGCGGTAGACAAGACCATGTGAACTGTGCCTGGTCATCATCCTTGGGGCCTGGCAGTGCAACAGAAATCTGCCAGATAGTGGCAGTGCCTAGGAGTGGGGTTTGGCTGCCTGCTGGGGCTCGGGGCGACCATTGGACCATAAGTGGCGTAGGCGGTCATATCACTACACCCGGCGGATCCTTACACATCATGGCATGCCCGCATAAGTTTGTAGGCCGCCGTCCAGACTCCTGTTCTGCCTGCTACAGCCTGCTACCCTAGGCAGATGACCCACCCACATGGTCGAGCTGCGTGGTGATTGGGGGGCTTGAAGAACAGATGATCTGCTGTGCCTCCGGCTGGAGACTACGTTGGGCCCCCGGCAGAGAGGTGGGGAGTGCCTGGGAGTTGACGGGTCGTGCACGCTGACCCCTGGGGAGGTTTCCTGACTCCGTGGCTCCACTGCCAGAGACACCCAACTTGGGGTGCGGACCAGTCGAAGATGAAGAGCAGTAGCCATGTCGGGCCCCAAAGGCGCAAAAGTGACCCAGCAAACCCGACTTGACAAATTCACCATGCCTAACCCTGTGGCCACTGAGCCCCACCCAAGAAGCGGTACGGTCGCCGGACCTGATGCTGAGCATTGCAAACTGACCCTGCAGGATGTGGTGGAGGCGATATCGGATGTGCGTAGATCTCTTGAACAACGCATGGATACAATCTCCACTGATGTCACTCTTATCAGGGCGGACATGGCAAAAATTTGCGAAAAGGTCAAACAAATGGAGAACGTCACATCCAGCCTCCAGGGCGACACCGTGCAACTGCAGCAGGACGGTTCCGTAAGTATGCCGAGGATAAGCTTGGCGACTGTGAAGGTCGCTCCAGGAGAAATAATGTCCCCATAATTGGAGTAACCAAGAAGGCGGAGGGGCCAGCGGCGGACCTCTTCATAGAGGACCTCATTTTCCAACACTTGCAGCCCAAGAGCCTGTCAAAGTTCTTTGTGGTGGAAAGGGCACAGTGAGTGCCGGGTGGTCGACCGTGGCCGGGAGCGCTGCCACGTCCCATCCTGGCCAGATTGCTTAACTTTACGGACAGGGATGTCATACTTCAAACTGCCTGGGTGGCTCCACCTCTCCGCTATCAGAATGCAGAAAGGTCCCTCTTTCCTGATTCTACCCTGAGAGTTCAAAAACAGAGGAGATCATTCCGCGAGGTGAAGAAAGAGCTACGCAACAGAGGGGAATATACGCAATGCTTTTCCCTGCCAGGTTGAGAGTGGAGGCGGAGGGTTAGGCGTGTTTTTTTGAACGTCCTGAAGAAGTGGCAGACTGGTTGGAGGGCTGGCGAGGTGCAAGGGAACATAATGTCAGATGAGCGGTGTCTGGGACTATGTTTGTCACCCGTCTGTCTTTGGGAGGTGGGGTTCTCCGGTCGGGCTTATTCAATCTAATTTTCTGTGTATTATGGTTGGGGGGGTGTAGGGGGGAGCTCTTCCCACTGGGGCACCTGGCCGTAGCACGAACTGTCCGTTAGTGTCTCTTTTTTGATGGCATCTCCCCTCTCCGGGAGGCTATGATTACTTGACTACCCGGAGAGCAGAGGTAGCAGAATCTCAATCCCCACAGTTTACTTCTTTTAGTTAATGCATGGGCGACAGGCACTCTGCATTGTTTGTTTGCTGGGCAGTTTGAGGCCCAGAGTGCAGGGAAGCCGGGAGGGGGGCTTTTGGGTTAGGGGGGGTTAGTTGTTGTTCAACGTTCAGAGATGGCAGCATTGTCTCTTAAAAGACAGGGTAGGGAACTCCTAGTACACAGATATGCAACAGCCCACACACTGGGATAAGGGCCTTAAGCTCCTTAGCTGGAACGGTAATGGTCGGGGGACAAAGTGAAGTGATGTATTGTCTTACAGCACATCAAATGGCACTCCTCGGACATAGTGTTCCTCCAAGAGACACATCTTGTTGGTAATTCCTGCCAGGCCATGAACAGTTGGGGGTACAAACTGGTGGCACACTCAGGGTTTACTTCGGGTTCCAGAGGGGTAGGAATCATACTCAAAAAGTCTTTCCCACTTTCGATACAACACACATGGACAGACGACTTGGGTAGATATGCAGCTATCTCCGGGCAGTGGGTGGGCAAGATACTGTCGCTGATGACTATATTTGTCCCACCAGGCCTACAAAGCCTTACCTATAAAGACTTGGGGGCAAAGATTTTGTCAATCCCGGGTGGTCATCTCATAGCCGGGGGAGACTTCAATTTGGTGGTGTCGGGCATGGCAGACCGCTCTCCTCCACGTGACATTGGCCCCTCATAACGATGGCTCCCTGAATTCCTCAAGGCGATGGGCCTGTCGGAAGTGTGGCAAGCGTTCCCCCACCACATCCCAGTACACTTTCCACTACGGAGCTCACAACAGTCTCTCCCGCATCGACTATCTTCTTGTACCGGCTCCCCAGATCAGCAATGTTAGGGAGGTGCGACACTTAGCGAGGGTTATATCAGACCACTCCCCCATCTGGGTTGAATTAGTCTTGAATGACAAACGGGTGGGCAAGATCGCGCCTATTAACCCCTGGTATCTGCGAATCTGGCGGTCTGAGGGGTTCTCCTTCGAGTTATAGATTACTATTATTTGGAAAATACAGGATCGGTTACGTCGCATCAGACTCTCTGGGAGGCCTTTAAAAATGGTACTAAGGGGACAGGCCCTCTCAGAGAAAAGGAGGGCAGGGTCTATGATTTGGGTGATAAAGCTGGCAAGCTCCTTGCCTGGCTTGATAGAAGGGACCTGGCTAAATGCCTGGTTCCAGAATTAGTAGACAAACAGGGGGGAGTCATAACAGTCCCACGGGCGATTGCAAACGAGTTCGCTGACCCACAACCACTGAGTGTACCACTCAAGCACTGATTTGCCGGAAAAAGACTCGGAGGCAATGCTCACAGATATTCAGCTTCCCGCCCTGTTGGCCGAAGAGAGGGAATCTTTAGACGGCACTTTTATGAATGATGATATCGCACAGGCGAAACGTACTCTAAAATCCGGTAAGGCGTTAGGCCAAAATGGTTTACCGATAGAACTCTACAAGTTAAAGCCTGACTCTATTGCCCCACATCTGCAAACAATGTTTGAAGAAAGTAGGGAGAGGGGGAGACTTCCTTATGATCAGTGGATAGCCACCCTAGTGACCATCTATAAGGAAGGGAAGCCAAGGGACAGGTGCTCATCATGCAGGCCCATCTCGCTGCTTAATGCAGCACCCAAGATCTTGGCAAAACTGTTGGCAACCCGGCTAACCCCAGTTCTTAGTAAATTAGTACACCCGGACCAGTCAGGCTTCATGCCTCATCGAAACACAGCCTGAACCTGCTGCGGCTCCATGGAGTGATGGGCAGGGTCGAAACGATTCAAGAAGCTGCTGTGGTGGTGTCTCTGGATGCCACTATGGCATTTGACACCGTTGAATGGGCTTATCTCTTCGCGGTCCTGAAAAAGCTAGGTTTCGGTCCCAAATGTATTGGATGGGTGCGGCTGCTGTATAGTGGGTAACTAGACATAATATCGAAAAAATAATATCGAATGGACATAATATCGAAATAAAAATATAGAATGGACAAAATATCGAAAGAACATAATATAGTGGTTAAAAATATCGAATTGAAGGTACGTAATATCGATTGTCAAAATATTGAAGGATAAAATATAGGCATTAAAATGTATCGAATTTTTTATAATATCAAAATTTTTAAAGTGTTTAGTATGTTAGTATATGTGTTAAAAGTGTATATTATTTTTGTAATGTATGTTTAATTTTTTTAAAGTAATGAATTTTAATGTTTATGAATATTTGCGTAATTTAATTCCGTAGCAGGTTGTGGGTTTATAGGGAATAGGGTGGGAAGTAATTTAATTATAGTGAATTAAATATTAATTTTTAGGAATTATTAATTATTTTTAATTTAAGTTTGCGTTTTAGTTCTGTAGCGGGTTGTGGGATTATAGGGGAATAGGGTGGGAAGTAATTTAATTGTAATAATGTAAATATTTTTATTTATTTATTGGTATTGATTTCTAATTTATTGTTAATTAAGTTTTAATTGGAAATTATTTTTTATTTATTTGTAATTAATTTTTATTAATTGATTAATTGATAATTATGTTAATTTTATTAATTTATTTTCTGTAGCGTGTTGAGTGTTTATAGGGGAATACGGTGGCAAGTAATTAAATTGTAATTAATTACATCTTAACATTATTTTTGGGTATTGATAATTAATTTACTGTTAATCAATTATAAATTGGTATATTTTTTATTATTAATTAATTTTTGTTATTGAAAATTAATTCTTTGTTAATTAATTATGAATAGGTAACTCATTTTAAATCATTAATATTTATTTGTATTTATAATTGATTAATTATAAAAGAATATGTAATTGGAAATTAATTTAGTTCATATATTATTGGTATTGATATTTAATTAATTTGTGTTAATATAATAAATCATTACTTTCCCTAGTTTTGCACTCACTGAAGTGGGAATTTTAATTGTTACCCCTATGCTATCCAACGCTTTCCCTACTGTTGCAATTACTGGAGTGGGAATAGTAATTTTTACCCCTACGCTATCCAACGCTTTGCCTACTGTTGCACTCTCTGGAGTGAGAATAGTAATTGTTACCCCTACGCTATCCAACTCTTTCCCTACTGTTGCACTCTCTGGAGTGAGAATAGTATTTTTTACCCTCCCGCTATCCAACACTTTCCCTACTGTTGCACTCACCGGAGTGGGAATAGTAATTTTTACCCCTACGCTATCCAACGCTTTCCCTACTGTTGCAATTACTGGAGTGGGAATAGTAATTTTTACCCCTACGCTATCCAACGCTTTGCCTACTGTTGCACTCTCTGGAGTGAGAATAGTAATTGTTACCCCTACGCTATCCAACGCTTTCCCTACTGTTGCACTCTCTGGAGTGGGAATTGTAATTTTTCCCCTACTGCTATCCAACGCTTTCCCTACTGTTGCACTCTCTGGAGTGGGAATAGTAGTGTTTACCCCTACGCTATCCAACTCTTTCCCTACTGTTGCACTCTCTGGAGGGAGAATAGTATTTTTTACCCTCCCGCTATCCAACGCTTTCCCTACTGTTGAACTTTCTGGAGTGGGAATAGTAATTTTTACCCCTACGCTATCCAACACTTTCCCTACTGTTGCACTCTCTGGAGTGGGAATAGTCATTTTTACCATCCCACTATCCAATGCTTTCCCTACTGTTGCAGTCACTGGAGTGGGAATAGTAATTTTTACCCCTATGCTATCCAACGCTTTCCCTACTGTTGCACTCTCTGGAGTGGGAATAGTAATTGTTACCCCTACGCTATCCAACGCTTTCCCTACTGTTGCACTCACTGGAGTGGGAATAGTAAATTTTACACTCCTGCTATCCAACTCTTTCCCCTCTGTTGCACTCTCTGGAGTGGGAATAGTAATTGTTACCCCTACGCTATCCAACGCTTTCCCTACTGTTGCACTCACTGGAGTGGGAATGGTAAATGTTACCCTCCTGCTATCCAACGCTTTCCCCTCTGTTTCACTCACTGGAGTGGGAATAGTAAATTTTACCCTCCTGCTATCCAACACTTTCCCTACTGTTGCACTCTCTGGAGTGGGAAAAGCAATTTTTACCCCTACGCTATCCAACGCTTTCCCTACTGTTGCACTCTCTGGAGTGGGAATAGTAATTTTTACCCCTACGCTATCCAACGCTTTCTCCTCTGTTGCACTTTCTGGAGTGGGAATAGTAAATTTGACCTTCTCGCTGTCCTACGGTAAAAATATTGAATATTTTTTCTTAATGCTACGTTAATATATATATATGTATTAAAAAATAAAAACGTGTGTTTATTTTTTTTACTTACATTAATTATTTATTAATTGTAAGGATATTTAAGTATTTTTAAGTATGTTTTAGTTAATTATATTTATAAATATATTAATTTTAAATTACTTTTAATACATTTAAAAAAAATTGATATTTTGACTAACTATATTTTTAACAACGATATTTTTGATTCAATATTTTTGTACCTACCTGTTTGAAGATAGGAATTTGATATTTCTGTATTCGATATTTTGACCTTGAAATTTTGTCAGGTCGATATTTTCAGCATCGATATTCTGTCAGTGATCCATATAGTGAGCCCTTAGCGCAGGTTGTGGTCAACAACAAAAAGTCAGATGTGTTTCAGTTGACCCGTGGGACACGTCAAGGCTGTCCGTTGTCTCCGCTGCTATTTGCACTCTCCCTCGAACCGCTGGCAGCATGGATCCGGCGAGATCCGACAATCTGGGGCCTTAAGTGGGTGGACATGTGGGAGGACCGTATCTCTCTGTATGCGGACGACATTCTCCTTTATCTCGCCTCCCCGAAATCATCACTTCTCAACGCCATTAACATATTCACTAACTTCGGGAAAAACTCTGGTTATAGGATCAACTGGGCCAAGTCGATGGTCTATGTCCTCAGCTGCGAGCCCCCAAACTCCATAAAGGGCTGTCCAATTCAGGTGGCCCGAGAAGGCTTCTGATACCTGGGTGTCTATATCACGGAAGATCCAATGACTAGGTATGCACGTAACCTACTCCCCCCTCTCCAGCATCTGAAATGGGACGTAGCTCACTGGAGGGCGATCCCGCTATCTCTGCTGTGGCGAGCAGCACTTTTTAAAATGATGGCTCTGCCCCATTTCCTGTATGCCCTGCAGAACCACCCGGACCCAATTCCAGCTCGCTAGTTTAAAGACATTTAGAGCCTTCAAAGAGAACTTCTCTGGAAGGGCAGGCCCGCATTGCTTTACCAAAACTAGTACTCTCATGGTATGATCAGGGGATCGCACTCCCTGATATAAAAAGATACTATTGGGCAGCTCAATTGGCAGCAATTAACTAAAGCACGTATAGATGCTGGGATGACCCTGGGTATAGGATGGACAAATGGCAACTTCCTGGGGGTAACTTTAACAGAGCCATCTACTCTTATTCTAAAAAGATCCCACACACTGGGCCTACCCGGCACGCAGTACACGTATGGAGAGCAGCGAACAAAAGTTTAGGGTGGGACCGGAGGCTCAAATAGGCCACGCCCCTATGGGATGCTGAGCAACTGGGCACTCTGCGGACCTCCAAAGGGTTTGAAAATTGGGACTTGATTGGGATCTCAAGGATTGGGGACCTGTGGCAGAAGGGGGCAGTGCTGTTGTTCACCGACCTGCAAAAACAAAATGAATTAGCTGATTCAGAATATTTCCATTATTTGCAGGTGCGGCATGCACTAATGTCAACCTTGCCCAGAGGAGAGTTTCCTCCGGAGTCATCACCGTTGGAAGACAGGTTGTTAGACGGTTACATGCCCACAAAAGCATTCTCCCTCACATACAAGAAACTAATAAACAATACCTCTGATCCACTTGTCCAGATCAGAGGGCGATGGGGGAGAGACGAGTTAGAACTTGATGATGAAGAATGGCAGGAGGTGTTGCCGTCCCCGAGAGAAGTTGCAATCTCCTCCATACTCTGCTTAGTTCAATGGAAGATCCTCCATAGGGTTTATATGTCGGGGCCAGACTTGTTAGCATGGGGAGTGCGTCTGATGGGATGTGCAGGAGGCATTGTGGTCAAGAGGGTACTTTCTTACACATATTATGGGAATGTGTCATTATCCAACGATATTGGAAGGGTATACATGAGTGTATAAGGAGGTGCTTGAGGTGAGACTTCAGCCTGAAGCCAAACAATGTCTGGTAACCTACAGATGTGAATAGTAAAGGGAAAACCTGGGTCACATTGGGTTTGATGGTGGCTAAGAGGAATATTGCCCGACTGTGGGAGTCTAGAGTGCCACCTACATTGGCCTCCTAGAAGACGGACATGGACTGGTGCATGCTGAGGGAAAAAACTGTGTATGTAGCACGGGGTTGCCCCAGAAAGTGGATGACAGTTTGGGACAAATGGAATGTATATAGAGGGAATATCTGTATCCCACCCACCGCTCCTCTCCTGGAAAAACCTTTCACACCCTGAGTCCCGACCTCCATGACCTGTCGTTTGGATTTGCCAAAATAATGCTGTTGATTCCTGTCTGACATGATATTTGTCCTGTGATAAATGCCATTCTCTCTATGTTCAATAGAAAGAGTTACAAAAAAAAGAAACTGGATTGGGCAACCTAAGAACATGACTCACCAAGACCCCAAGAAATTATGTTAACAGATCTAAAACTTTTCGCTCAGTCACTCGTGCATACCCAGAGAGGTACACAAGAAATACACAAAGAGGCGTGTCAATATTTATTGGACCATTTTAATTCTGGGGTCAAATATATATGCTGCAATGATTAATAGACAAAATAAGATGAGAGTAATTAGCAATATGAGAACAGTGAAAAGGATAAGCAATCCACCATTGTGCTAATGCTGTGTATATATGCTAGCATATAAATACAGTGTATAGTGTACTCCTACTATGTACTCCCTAACCTAGGTGCCTAAGGTAGGTGATCTGCCAAAATCACTTACTGAATAATCTAACTCTCCATTACCTGTGGGTGAATGTGTTCAAGTCCTCATCTTGGTCACAGAGTGAGAACAGGAATCAGCTGGGCTGAGACTCCAAGAAACAGCGACCTTGCAGTAACAGCAGAATGTTGCTCTGATTAGTACATGGAAATGTGTGTTTGTATATATAATAAAAGCATCCATTCTATTGTGCAGAGGCTCTTATGGTTTATCCTCCTGTGATAGATATGTCACCTATCAGAGAAATAACAAAAAACAACATTTGCACGATATATGTTTAGGCCTTGTACTAAATGTTCAAGGTTCTTGATAGTGTGCCTACAAAGTGAAAATGTAAGCAAAGTGGTTTTATGGAAACTAATCCTGCACTGTCACACACGCAAATGTGTGTCAAAAGTAATTGTGTAGAAAAGAAGGCAACTTAGGGCCTTATTACGACTACAGTGGTCCATTGGACGGTCATGGTGGTGGGCTGTGGGCTGCCAAACTGGCGGTCCAGCTGCCATATTTTGACATTGGCTGTCAGACTCCACAGTACAACTACTACCGCCAGGGATCCTTGATCCCTTGCGCTCTTGCAGCAGTGTGAGGCTGGTAATATGCTGGTGGTGCTGCAGTGGCACTGCCAAGCATATTGTGTGTTTCCTCACTGCCTCAGTTTTCATGGTGCTGTGACCACTATAAAAAGTGTGGTTTGAGGAAACAAAGGGGGCCCTACAGGGCCCCTTGTTGCCTCTCCACCAGGGGATGCATGCAGTGGGACATATGGTATACCCCCCTGTCTGCATGAACCCTGAGTTCCTGCAGGGCATTGACTTGATAGTCCATGCCCTGCAGGAACTGCCTTTGATGCTCCCTTTTTCATAGGCACCGTGGGATGGCCAAAGAACCGCCCGCCAGAGACAACATAAGTCATCATCTGGTGGGTGGTTTATTAATGGCTCTGGCAATCTTGGAGCAGGGCGGTGGTGTGGCGGCCCCACTTCAAGACCTCCAACGTCATAATAAGGCCCTTAAGAAATTAATGCATGTAAAATTGCAGTGTTTCTTCCTGTGCCTAACTCAGCCATGTGACAGTTTAAGAAGCGATACTGCAGGTGCACCTTCATCTTGGGTCTGTGAGCATTTTTGCAGCTTGAGAAGGTTGCTGTGCAGGTCTATGAGAGAGTGACACTTAAAGCTCATCCTGTCTGTTGTCCACGACTGGTGGTATGCATTACAGCTAACTGATTGCCAAATCCCTCCAAAGCCAGCTTGCTCCTCTCCTGCAGTAGGTTTCTGCAGTTAATACTTTCCAGCAACCTAGTCATCATCTTCTTCAATTACATCAAACTTGAGGGAGAGGAGGGTGCCGCTCTAAAGGCTGGGGTTAATCCCTTTTACCAGCCTGCCTCATGAATTCCTTGAAGATGGAGCCTGGATCACTGGTGATTCTCTGTGCATGTGGTTTGAAGGATTTCTTGCATCGGTGACCTTGGGAGAGAAACTACTTTTAAGTCTCTTGGGGTGGGTGAAATATTACATTGCATCATTACACTGAGCACACAGGGTGTCTCCCCATAGTGCAAAGGAATTTACTGATAGAGAGATGAGTATCAATGAATTTAAGGAAAATATATGAAAGTTTTCTGGATGATATATATTTTCAGTACCTTTTCAAGTAGTATTTGAATCCTATTATCTATTGCTCCATGTGATCGGTGATTGTTACTTTAAAGTGTAAAATTTTGTTTTATCTGCTGTTAAAAAACTCCAACCCCGCACCCTTTCTATTTGTCTTTGAAAGTGTCTTTGAACCAAAATGGTAGGTGATATGTAGTTAAGGAAATGCATCAACTGCCTCAAAATACTATACAATTATTTTTTATCGGTGGGGAAGACCACTGAACATCCATGAAAACTGCCAATTGTAACAAGTGGGGGTGCGCAGCTTAAAAAGTCCAACAGGCCAAAGTAGATAGAAAAGTCACTTCTTCATTTGAAAATATTTCTTTTATAGTAAACATTCATATTAAATCATCCAGCCAATGCCTTTCATTCCCTTATAGGGAACTTCCTCAGGGCAAGCACAGTATTGTACGGAAAAGTATATCCGCCAAGGTCATAAGAACTTGTTGTCTCAAAGTGGTAGCCGATTATAAAGAATGGAATGTTCCCAACCAATCCTATTTATGATAGAAAGAAATTCCAAATCCAACTCTCGAAAAATCGAAAAGAATCCAACTATAATATGTTGAACCCGTCAGCCAAATTCAATGGTCTGGAGGTAGCTGTAATATTCACCCCGGCT
Organism: Triturus cristatus; assembly: GCF_964204655.1. NCBI lineage: Eukaryota > Metazoa > Chordata > Amphibia > Caudata > Salamandridae > Triturus > Triturus cristatus. The sequence continues at coordinate 468,221,216 of NC_140593.1, forward strand.
TCTCCAAGGTTGGGAGATGCTTCTGGTCAATAAGGAGATGGGGAAACCCAAGTTTGAAATCAACAAGAATCTGTGATCCTACCCCAGCCACTTAAGGAGTGGAAGAATCAAGCCACTCCAAGGATGGAAAAGGTATTGTGTAAAAAGTATTTAGAACGGGATGACGACAATGTAATACAGCTCCAATTGGCAAGTATCTGTAATGCCGACCAAGCCACTCCAAGGATGGAAGACATAGCAATTCGGTATGGCGACAATGAGGTACAGCACAAACAATGGAGAATATCTTTTGCAGTGTATTCTAGTGATCAATGTGAAGACGACGTATTTCATTTGCACCACGTGTATTGCATCGTGGCTCAGAAAAGCTTATTAACTATATGCATCGAATTACTGTCCAGCTCAATGCCTGGAAACGTGCCGCATGTCCTCCACCTATTCAATTAAATAGGTGGAAGACATTCCACTGCTCAGAAAAGCTTATTAACTATATGCATTGAATTCCTGTCCAGCTCAAGGTCTGCAAACGTGCCGCATGTCTTCCACTTATTCAATTGAATAGGTGGAAGACATGCGGCATGTTTCCAGGCATTGAGCTGGACAGGAATTTGATGCATATAGTTAATAAGCTTTTGTAGAAATTATTGCTTGCGATTGGATGAAAAATTCTTCGGTGACTTGAAGAGGAATAATTATTATAATTTTAAGAAAGCTGCACAAATAATTGACTGTTGTTGGATGAAGAAATTACTGAATAAAGAACTACATATGGAAAAGTTATAGTAACGACTCTTCCTGTTGGACTCTAACACTGCATTGTGAAATAGAAGGGAATATTGGCGCTCCATTTCAATGTGTTAAAATACTTTATTGGAAATAATGGTTTGGGCGATGACCATTAGAGGGTTGAGCGTAAAAAATTGTCAATAGAGATTATAGAGTATTACCGTGTTACTTCCCGGTGCGCACAGGATTTGACCCTCATGGTTGTTCAGGATTGATATGCCTTGTTTTAACTCCATGCGAAGTTCAGCACAGAAGTTTTTGGGGCTGATTTATGAGAGGTTTGCGACTCTGAAGCATCACTTTTTTTTCACTCCCCGGCAGCGCAAGCCTCTCAATCATATCTATTGGGCCACACAAAACCACTTTGCATGGCTTTGCATGGCCTCATAGATATGAAGCAAGACAAAGCAGGGCAAGTAGCTGCCTTGCCTTACTCTGTTCCCTGGAGGCTTTCCATAGGTGTTGTGGTGGGTTATCCAATGCAACACCCATAGATTTTGAGGCTGACCCAGATATACTTAATCATGTAAACCTAGGGCAGCGCCAAAACCTTACACCTCCCAGGGCAGGCAAAACGAGGAGAAATATTTTTATTTCTCCTAATTTTTTCCGCTTTCCATGTGTTCTGCAGCACACAGGAAGAGGAAAATGCCACTCTGGATTGTTTTTGTTCAGGAAGGTGCCCCATTCAGGCACAAAAACAGGGGCTTATTTACATGCCCCTTGCACCGTAGGTGCATCAGTTTTTATGACACTCCAGAGTGCAGACCCCTATCTACGAGGCCACACAATGCCACTTTGTGTGACTTTCCATTGCCTTGTAGATATGGTATAAGGCAATGCAGCGCAAGTTGCTGCATTGCCTTACACTGCATCAGGGTGGCGTACCATGGGTATTGCAGTGGGTGTTCCCACGCATCACTCATGGGTTTTGATGCATTCCCAGATTTACAAGGATCTGTATACCTGGGAATGCATCTAAACTGTATAGGGCAGTTGTAACGTGGAGAAATACGTTTATTTCTCCTTGTTTATCCCTCTTAGAATGCAGCACACATTGAAAGTGGAAAGAGTTTCCATGGATTATTTTTGTGCAGGAAGGTGTCCCTTCCTGAACAAAAACAATCCTGCCAACAATGCAGATTCCCTTACACCATGATGCAAGGGTGGCTGCGTTGGTGCTAGGCACCATATTGTGCACCGACTGGAAGGACAGGAATGCACTGTATCTCGTAAATATGGTGCATTCCTGCCCCTCGATTTGGCGTAGGGCAGTGCAGCAAAAACACTAGCAGTGCAGCCCTTGGCCTAATCATTGTAAAGAAGGCCCAAACAATCCTGCAAGCAACGCAGACACCCATGCACCATGGTGCAAGGGTGCCTGAGTTTGTGCTAGGCTGCAAACTGTGCACCAGCATGGGGGCAAAAATCTCCACGCAACGCGGCGCAGCCCCCCGTGAGGCTGCGCTGCTTTGCGCAAAAAGGCGGGAGAAGGAGAGTGCCATATCTTCAAAGATATGGCTCTCTCCTCCCCTTTCCCTTGCACCGATGCTGATTTCAGCTGCTGTGCGCCATGCAAACACCTTGGTACTATAGCACTAGGGTGTGTGTGTGAGTAAAGCATAGGTTTTGTACAGTAAGGGTACCCTTCCTGTACAAAATACGAGGCCTAAACAAGATAGAAAGCTTTTCCCAATTTGTATTCATGCTGCACAGTGCAGGATGCATGCAAAGTCGGAAAAGGAAGGAGAAATGAAAGCATTTCTTCTACCTTGCGCCTACTTTAAAGATGCGCAGTTTTCTCCCGCTAAACCCAATCTACTTCATTTAGTAAATTGTGTTCAGCATGAGAAACCTTGGGTGGTTGCATGGGAACTTCCATGCTCCACCCTTGGTACGTTGCCATGGCGCAAAGTAATACGAAGCTGCGTTACGTTATTTACAGCGCTAAACAAGTTTAGCGCTCAAAAATAAATAAGAAAAAAAAGATTTTGCACTGATTTTTGTCCCTTTTGTTACACAAACATGACGCAAAATATTAGTAAATCTACCCCTTAATTTAATAAATGCAGTGCATTTCTGCCTTTTCACGTTGTTGTAGGATAGCACAGCAAAAAGACTTGCTGCGCTGCCCTAAGCCAATTCCCCTCAGATGAGGGTCTTAGTTGCTGCGTTGAATCGTGTGAAATAATAATAAATGGAGGGGTCAACATTTTTAATATTAGAAGTATCACATTCTACACGTTTACAAAGAATGGCATCGGGATCAGCCTCATTACTGTCGTTTTATTGATGCCTTATATACGGAAACTTGGGCCCAGTTGCTTCTACGCTATTAATTTTATTTTATTCTATTTATTTTAATTAATGCGATTTTATATAGCGCGAACTTTACCCAAAGGTGTCAGAGCGCTTTCCAAAAGGACCAGTTACACTACATAAGGACTTCGGAGTACGAGATACATAAAAGATACAGACAGTACTATAATGTCACATGACATTTGAAGTCTCCCTGTTCTGTTCAGTACATACATGTCAGTTTTGAAATATGTGTGCTACATTTACTTCGCAGGGCAAAAGAGTTAAAAGAAGTGAAAAATGTAGCTGTTCATTTCTTCCGTGAGTTTCTTCACAATCCATTCACTTGGGTTAAGAAGAGAATCGTTCTGCGATCTCTTATCCTACAGCGCCATCTAGTGATTGTTCACAAGATCCACTACATGTATATATGAAAAATGCCTGATGTCATTTCGGAAGGCATTTTTTTAAACTAATATACCTGTAAGATCCTGTAGCATCCCTCCAACGTCTACAGGTTAACCACTGATTTTGTGAATGACTTAAAAAAAGCACTAGATGAGAGGGAGCTATTGACTCGATGAAACATTTCTTCTGAATTCATGTTTCACGTATTGATTACAATCAAGTCACTCAGGGTAAACACTTGAAAAGCCCGCATATATTGCAAGTATTATGAGAAATAATGGTGGTAAACACGTTAACAGAACGAGCAGATCCACCAGCACTACTTAAAGATGTTAGGGACCTCATTTATGGGTTTTTTGCTGTAGGGCAGTGCAACAGGTCTTGCAGTTGCTCTACCCTACGGCCATAGAAGAGGGCAGGAATGTCCCTGCGCTAGTGCACAATGGTCTGCGGTGCGCTAACGCAGGCAGCCTTTACACAATGGTGCAAGGGTGCCTGCGATGCGAGGATGAATTTTTTCGTGCAGGAAGGGAAACCTTCCTGTGCAAAACCAATCACAATAGGCTTGTTCCTCTTCCTGCAGAATGCAGCACACATAGAAAGAGGACAATTGAGGAGAACTAAAGATATTTCTCCTAGTTGTGCGTTTGGATGTGTAAGTTTTTGGCTCTGCCTCATACTTATGATTTCTCATAAATCTGGGGCAGGGTCAAAAATGCCCCAGCAACACCCATGGAATGCCCCTATCACAAAGTTTTCTGCATGAAAGGGCACATATTTATAAGGCCATGAAAAGCCAAGTAACGAGGCTTTACGTGGCCTTATAAATATGACAGTGGCACATTGCGCCACCGGAGAGTCAAAAACGTGACGTTCCGGTGGTGCAATAGTGTTGGTAAGGCCTCATACATGAGGCCCTAAGTCTTTAATAGAGGATTGTTACCAAACTCATCTGTAACACTAGCCATAGAGATGCATTCTATTCTATATGCGTAGGATTGCATCCCTCTTTGCGGAGCCACATTCAGTGCTCACACGGGTTCAGCACTTTTAGTTCCACACCACACAGCTAACAGCATCCAACAAGACAGATGTTTTTTTCAGGTGTGTGCAATGTCAGATTAATACATCTGTCCATTGGTCCTTTGCCATAGACCCCAAAGGGATTAACAATCACTTTTCTTAGTGTGGAAAAGAATGCTACACCCCTGTGCAATCTTGTTTGGCATGGGGTTCACATCTGAAATCGAAGGAGGTACACTGACTGAAGCATTGGCGTTCAGGGTTAGCAGTAGCTGGGCTGTGCTTGCAAGGGCAGAGTCCCTCAGTAAGGAGAACAGCAGTGCCTGACACCTTCCTGTTGGTGGGCTACCAGGGTTGAAGGGGGGTAAGATGGGCCACTCTGCTTCTTTCTCTCACAGTAAATCACTGCCATCTTGAAACTCAGCACCTTAGGCTCCGCTTCCAACCTTATGTGACTTCTCAATACTTATGTCACTGCATAACGAATGTGTGGGGTGGAAACCAGGGGTGACAAGTGAAAATGCCCATACGAGGTTAAGTGATACTGTCAGTAAGAATGTATACACACAAGTGAGAGTACAGACAAAATACAGACATTAATCCGGGAGAGCTGCCATCACATTTGTATGCAGTGTTTGTGTGCACTAAATTCTTTATTAGGAACTACTTTTCAAATGTTTAAATACGCAATAAGTTGTGAGCCCATTACAAAATGTGACAGACAGACAGCAAGCCAATGCCTAATGGTGGCCTAACCAAACACGCCCTTGACTCAATGCATCTTTCTTTAGGCAGGAAGGTGAAAACGGACGAGGACATTTTCCAACTTCTTGCGATTTTATGAGGATTAAAGTTTATATAATGTTTCTTTGTAGGATGTAAATGAGCCATATCACTTCCTGAGAAGTCACAAGGTCACTGTCAGGTTCTCTCACAAAATGGATGTAACCGTCTTCCACAGCCCAGCATACAAATGAACAGTTCACACACGGGTCTCTGTAACAGACATCTTTATTCCTTAACACATGATCACACACTGCATGCATAGGACCTGATTACGATGTCGGTCGGACACCGTTTCGGTGGAGGACCGCGCAATCATAAGTTGACGGTTCGCACACCGAAATACGATCCAACTGCACATAGTGCAGTCAGAAACTCCCATTTCTCAATGGGAGCTTGTGCAGCAGTTGGAAACCGCCCACAGCACAAGCTCCCATTAAGAAAATCAGCAGTTTAACTGTAGAAGTTGGAGGGATGCTACAGGATCTCACCAATATATTAGTTTAAGACATGCCTTCCGATTTGGCAACATTTACACATTTTTCACATTTACATGTAGTTGGATCTAATGTAAAATCACTAGATGGCGCTGTAGAATAAGAGACCGTAGAACGATTCTCTCCTCTTAACCCAAGTGAATGGATCATGGAGAAACTCACAGAAGTATTGAACAGCTATATTTTTTACTTCTTCTACCTCTTTCGCACTGTGAAGGAAATGGAGCACACATATTTCAAAAGTGAAATGTATGTACTGAACAGAACAGGGAGACTAATGTGAGCTGTGTGCCATATGGTGCTGGGATGTTCAGGAGGGCAGGGGCAGGGGTAAGTTGGCCCAACTAGGGGCCCGATATGTCACTTACTGACAGCCTTTCCATGTCAGAAAGGCCGACATGGAAAGGCTGTCAAAAACCGGTATCATCATTCCAACGGCGGAAACGCCATCCTTAAGGGATTATGGTGAGTATCAGATTGACCGAGGGTCTCCATGAGCCCTTCAAAGCGTCAGTCGGTGCCCCCAACTGCTGCCTCTGACCGCATGCATCAAATGCATCGGTCAGACAACAGCAGTATATGCGGTTTGGACCGCAACCGACAAGCTGTTGGTTGCGGTCCAAACCACATCGTAATCAGTCCCATAGTGTCATAACTTTCATAACCACACCTTAACACCTCCCAGCAGACTACGCAATTCCTGCTTAGCGTCTGCCCAGGAAGTCAAGGGTCATGGCATGCATAATATCAAAGGCACTACATCTTCCCTTTTGTTAAATAAAAAGTATAGACAGCATTAGGAAGATATTTCCTCCATGAGTCATCGGAATTCTCACTTTAGTCTGCCAGATACGGGTGGTATGAGGTAGTTGAAATGCACCTTGATTAGGAACCTATGAAATAGGCTCAGATATTTAATCTCGACATTCAGCCGGGGTTGCCTCGCTCTTGATCTCAGGTGCTGATGGACTTAGAGGCAGGTGTTTAAAGTGTGACATGTCCCGTGGGATGGACTTTCTGGGATGATGCACTGTCACAATATGTCCTTTGCACGTTACAACCTTCAAAGGGTCAACAGCAAATAGAGTATCCATTTTCTGCTTCCGTTTCTGTTTGATCAGTACCTTGTCCCCTTTATTGAAGACTGTTTACTGGATGCATCAGCACTGATCAGCATGTTTTAATTTTGCATTTTTGGGAAGTGTCTGTGACAGGAACTGTATCGACATTCGTTGATCGGTCCAATGTCAATTGTGGTAGTTTGGTTCTGATGGCTCTCCCAAATAGCAAGGTGGCAGGACTCTCACCAGTTGTGGAGTAGGAGTTGATCGATAGGCATGTAGGGCTTGACACATGACTTGGTATAGCTCGATTACCTCCATCAATGCTCACTGAATTACCCTCTTGAAGGTGCCCATAAATCGTTCAACAACACCATTGGCCTAGAGGCAGAGAAGTGTCTTCTTTTGATGCTTGACTTTGAGTCAAACAAGAAACTCCTTGAATTCTCTGCTATTGAAAGGTGGGCAATTATCAGATTTGAGAATAGCGAGGATGCCTCAGTTGCAAAGATGTGCTGGACCTCACAATGAAGTTGATATATGCATCAGCCGCTTTGGATGTCAAACTGTGGTGATGTAGCGGCACTTGTGAAAAGTAATCTGTGGGGTTTTGGTCTTTCCCCAGCTTTTGTACAATTGCCTAGTCATAGCCCCCTCCCCTCAAACTGTGGGGGCATCTTAGCTTTTGGGTTTCCAAAGATGGTGAGCAACACCTGGATGTCTGTGATGATAGTGAAACATTTCCCATATAAAAACATATGAAAATGTTTGCAGGCCCACACTACAGTCAGACTCTCCTTCTCTGACTGAGAGTAGACACATTCTGTTTCAGACAGTCTTCTACTACCATAGGCCACAATGTGTCTGTGGGCATTCAGATGGCCTTTGTGTTAAGCAAGGATTGCTCCCAGCCCCACCGGGGTCGCATCTACTGTGATATCAGTATGTAACTTCGGGTCCAAATATGCTATTTTAGTTGCATTCTTAGTCGCATGTTTTTTTCTTTAAATTTTTGGTCGCATTCAGGAGCTCACTGCAATGGAACATTTCACTTTGTTAAGTCTATCAATGGGCCCTCACTGTAGCAATGTCAAGAATGTATCTTGAGCAATAGCTGGCCATACCTAAGAAGGATCACAGCATGGTTACATCCTGTGGGGGGCACGTAGATGACAATTCTTGCACTTTATCCGGGTCAGGAGTCATTCCCCCATCAGAGAATATGTGACCAAAGAATTTAAGTTTAGTTTTGTGAAGCTCACACTTTGCTGCATTCAGAGTGAGACCTGCATCAGCAAGCAATTGGCACACTTGTGAAAGAGACTTGTCATGCTGTATTTGTTTTGTCCCAATTACCAGTATGTCATCACTGTAATTGAAAGCATATGTAACAGGGTGAATTACTCAGCAACTAATATACTGAAATATATCCACAGTTGAAAATACTCCAAAACTCAGACTTTTGTATCTGAACAAACCAACATGTTTGAAAAAGTAGTAATGTACCTACATTAGTCTACCAGCTCGAGTTGATGGTATCCTTTGTTCAGGTCAAGACGGAAGAAGACTTTGGCTCTGTTCAGCTGCATTATCATGTCCCCTATGTGGTGACCAGGATGTCTTTCTCTCTTTATTGCTTTGTGGGCCTGGTGCATATCAACACATATGTGCACTGCACCTCCATTGTCCTTTTTTGGCACCACAACTATGGGCAAAACATATGGCGTTGAACCAGTGGAGTGTTCAATGATGTCATGCTTCAACAATGTTTCTAGTTATTTCTTAACCACTTCTTCTAGGTGACAAGCCACTCTGCTGTGCCCTTGAGCATCAGGGTGACTGTCCTCATTGATATGAAGTTGTTCTTTCAATTTCTTAAGTTTTCCTAGGCTATAAAATAACCATGGGAAATGACTCACAGTTTCAGACTGAGTACGTATGTCATAGTTGAAAGTTGTCAGTCCCATGTCAGCAGCAGTGCCAAGGCTAAGTAGGAATGCACTAATCGAAGATCCCTGAAGGGCATGAATTGATGCTTGCACTGACATAATTTTATGTCTCTTGGCTGCTGTAAATGACCCTAGACTTTGTAACTGTGTTTGACGAGGTAAGTTGTGCTTGAACTTTTCTACTGGCATGATGTTAGTCGACGCACCACTGTCTATGATAATGGCAATGGCTAACTGCCACCATTTGGTTATTCTTCTTTGACTTTTGATCTTCTTTGTAAGCAGCTAATGCTGCATGCGAATGTGGTTCCTTAGTCGATATCATAAATGCCGATCCATCTTTGTTCTAGCGCTTGATAATGACCTTGAAGAGCCTTTATATAATGAACTTGATGATGAACAACTGTGCGTGGTTGTAACTGATGTTGCCTTTTGGCCTTTTAGGCCTGAAGAGAATGCCTCTGGAATCTTTTGGCATTCATTTTCTCTTCTTGCTGTGACGCATTTGGTTTCTCTTCTGCTTTGCAGAGTGTTATGAAGTGGGTTTCCTTCTCTCAGCCTTTGGATATGTGTCCCATGACTGGACATTTACCTTCATAGGGAAATGAAACCCCACATGGGAGGCATCATTTTTTCTTCTTTGGAGATGTCTTATCTTACTTTTCATGATCAATGCTGATTCCTACGTTGATCTGCTTATTCTTCTGCCCTTGCAGCCATTAGAATTTTCCCTAAACTGAGTGTCTCTCACAATAAGCATCTCCTGAAGGAATCTAACAGACAGCCATCAATGACTCTGAGGTGCATGACTACTTCATCATAAACCTCACAGAACTTACAGTGTGTGATAAGTGCATCAAGCCTCTCAACAAACTCATCCATAGTTTCACCGGTCTGTTTTTATGCCTGATTGAAGATGTACCTTTTATAGTCAACATTCAGCATTGGATTGAACTTGGCTTATAATGCTTTTTAAAAAATTTTTGATACGATGTTGCATCAGTTTATAAGAATTTCTTTAGCACTTCTTTCACTCCATCACCGGCAAGGCTTTTTAAATATTTAATGATTTTCTTATTGTCTTCTTCTTATAGCACATCTATGAAGTCCTCAAACATTTCGATCCATGCAGCCCACCTGGCATCAATCTTCTGTTTTGTTGCTGTGTCAAATGGTGGAAGTGGCTTGAGGAATGAAACTGTATCATATTTTGCGCCTCCTTCCATCACCATTGAAAGCATGTGCTGTTCAGGCAGTGTTCTTTGCACAAAGTAGGACAAGCAACCTCTCCACGCAACACCCCCATGGCTTGGGCCTGGTTGTCTCATCCAATTTTGAGGTCGTATAGCACTTGCTTGTGGTGGCAAGTAAGTTTCTGTTTTCGTACCTGGTTCTCACTGCCTTTAGTGTTCACTTAATATGCATGATGGCTCTGTGTTACAATGTTGCATAGTCTCTTTTCTTTCAGCCTTATCAGCAGGTTCTGGCTGGCTTTTCAAATGTGCTCCTCTACAGAGCCTTCAACTTCTTTAATGGCTGTATATGAGCTGGAGTGTGCTTTGACTTCACATACGCCAACCGCAGACTGCTGTGCATCAATGTGGGCCACTCATGGCATGCACACGCAGTTTGCTGTACCTTTGAAAACTCTCAGGGAGAGTAGCTTTGTTTCTTTGGGGTTTGTATCCCCTACTCGTCACCAGCTGTAGCCTCTTCATCAGCTCAGGAGTATGCACATGAACACACCACACAATTACTTTATTCCTCAACATACAATCACACTCTGCATGCAAGGCATCATAACTTTTATGACCACACCATAACACCTCCCAGCAAACTACGTAATTCCTGTTTAGAGTCCACCAAGAATCATGAGGGTCCTGGCACGCAAAATATCAAAGACACTACAATGGGCTGAGTGAATTCCACGTGTGCATGAAAGGAGAGGTGAGATTGTGAGGTTGTGATGAAGTGCAGGGGCAAGGTGGCGATGCGGTGCGGCACAAGGAAGATGAGCAAAGAATATCGACATTGTCGAGCATCGATGAGCTGCCAGTTGGAGTGTATCCTGGACCAGTATATAAGGGGAAATGGTCATTCAGCTGAGGAGGTTTCAGGATGCTAATGCCCTTGTTTTGACCTTACAGAGCACTCGCTCTGGTCTCCTACCTACTCCAGCTTCCCACAGAGAGGTACCAGGAAAGGTCTTGCAAAGCAAGGAGATGGCCGGTTTAGCGACCAGTGTGGCTTGCGCCATTAGGGGTCTTGTCCTTGTTCTTGCTCATGTGGAGATTGAATTGAGAGACATGGTCACAAAGGCACATTAAGTTGAACTTGTGCCTCCCCCTGGAGTTGTAGAGGTTACAGTGTGGTTTGTGCTCCCATTGTCCTCAACTTATGTTCTACTTTCTGTGTTATTTGCCTTTGACGCTCCATTAGCATTAGCACAATGTTTGCAGATGCTGTAATGAAACCTGTGCAGGGAGTTGGCCATGAGTACCAGGGAGGTGATCCAAGGGGCTGTTTGTGTTATTATGTGAAGTTCTGTTATTCTTTCTTTTCTTTAAGCTGGAGGAGCTTCCGTAACCCCATCTCATTGAGTTAACAATGATGGAAAGAAAGCTCAGTTTTGGTAGAACAATTTCCTCTACATCTTGTAAAGATACAAATTCCAACCCACTCTGAAACAAGTCACTCTACCTAAAAGGCATTGCTTCCTTCCAGCCTATTTTTCAAATGTGGAGGAAGATTCTGGGGCTGACCAAATATTTTTCCAATTGGCCCCATGATTCATACAAACGCAAACTGACTATCTCCAAGTAAAGAATTTTCCACTATCAAGACTGCCATCCCTGTTAGCGGAGTTATGATCCCCTCCTCTGAAGATTTCTCACTTCTGGATATTGATGTTGATTTTAATATTAATGTTGAGGAAACTCAAAATCAGAGCCAAATGCAAGCCACCCTTTCAACCCAATAAAAGGTGCCTATTAAACTGTTTAGCAGTATGCCTAGTTTAAAATCAATTACTGGTTCTGAGTTATTTAGCATTCCTTATATTGATTTAAACACTTCATGTAATCGTCCATGTAATTATTTACAATATTCCGAATCATTGCATTTCCTGGAAAATCCTGAATTTTCCATGGCAGATACCATCAGCAAAAACTTAGTGAAAGTGTGTCTAACAAAAACATGACAAAGGATTCAGAGAAAGCGGCAGAGGAAATTACCCTTGGCCCCAGTTGTCATCTTAAAGGTTTTCCAGGTGGACATGGAAGAAAGAGATCCTGTCTCACCATCATCTTCCATGGATCTTCAACATCAACTCTTCTTAGTACTCCGACTGTGGAGGAGTGCCAAGAAGCTGTAGCCCCACCCCCTCCCAAAGTCAGAACATCTGAATACTACTGGTAGAGATAAATGTTCACTTTTCTCCAGCATGCTTAATACTCAGTCCAATGCAATTTGAATGTATAAAAGTCTAAAACTTCTCAATAGTATTTACCCATCTGTGCAAAGAAGTGTTAAAGTATTTGACGTATCTTTTATTTGAGATGTTATTATTTTGTTTGGGAACCAGACAATATAGAAAATAGATCATTTCATCTATTGAAGCTTTCAAGATAGTTTATAGTAGGGATATCCAACTATTCCAAACTCTTCACTCAGCATCAGGGATAAGATCTAGAGTCACTTTTACCTCAAAAATTGTTGTAAATTTGATCTTATAAAATTGTGATTATTTCCTCTGTTAGGGTTTTGATGCTGTCACTTATCTTCTAGAAGGAGAATGACTAACTGTTTTCAATCGAATTTCAGAGGATATGGGTATTATGAAGAGACTGAGGAGTAGGGGTGGGCGGAATTTGCGTAGCCACGCTACGCAAAGCTCCATGAAATGGTAAAAAATATCCGCGAGCAGGCAGAAATTCCACGAACATGTGGAATGCTTGTTTGCAATGCTTTTTTCCTGTTCGCGAACGCTGTTTGTGTGCTTGGGGGGAAATATCTTGCGAACACGCATTTTGAGAACGCAAACAAGCAAAAAATTCAGTGAAGCTGCAGAACGCCGAATTTTGGGCAATTCCGCTTTCTCCGCGGAATGCAAAATTACCCAAATTCCGCAAATTCCGCGAGCGGAATGGAATTTACCGCCCAGGCCTACTGAGGAGGATGATTTCTCCAACACTGTTTCATGGGGGCAGAGAGAAATATGGTAGTTTTGGTGGGAGAGAGTGGAAGGTGAGTCTCCATTTTTGATCAATATAAACCTAAGAGGGTGTCCAATGAGGAAGTCAGTGGACACTGGAACTGGCTTGTGGATGCCCTGAAGTGTAACCGCCAACTGTGAGCCTCACCATCTCAACAAAGTTAACATTGGTTTACAAGTGATTTCTAGGTATATGACTGTTTTTTCCAGTAATGGTAATAGGATCTGTTGTGCAGTTTTAATGCTGATATTATATGCATCCAGAAAACAGGGTTGACTAGTGAGTTCCAAGTTAAGAACTATTAAGTGCTAAGATGCCCTGCAGCTCCCTCAGGAGGGGTCATGCAAGTGTGGGCATAGCATTCCTTATGTCTAATAACTTTTGTTTGGTCCTGTAGCCTTCATTTCATATCTCAAACCTATCTCAATGTGTAAAGATCAGGAGAAATGTCGGCTAGGAACCACGTGATGTCTATTTAGTTTTGGTGAACATATATATACCACCTGGATCAGCTTTTACTCCATTGATAAAATACATTTTTTGATTTAATACTGGAGGTTAGGTTGTCGAATTGGAAAATGTTAAAATTTGTATTGTGGTAGGAGTTTGGATGCAAAAGTGTGTAGCCACATACTAAGAGTTCTTTCAGACTCTGACTGGAAGGAGGCTCTTAATATTCCCTCTGCGATATTTCAAGATGTAATAAAAACAGACACTCTTGGGGAGAATTTAAGAAAGTATGATTGTTTAATTGTTAATGGGAAAATAGCTAATGATATTCTTCTATCATAGATTATTTGACTGTATCCCATTGTTCCTTTACTCTACTCTCTGATTTGAATATAATTGACATCTTTTGCGACAAAGGATTCTCTAATTTTCGTTACATGAACCGAGTTCTTCAAATATCAAGGGGGGGTAAAGTGAGTCTCAACCAGAAAAATGGAAGGATGCACGAGAAATCTTCAAAAATAGTGGAATTAAAGGATAGGCTTATAGCAATTACATCTGACATGCAAGTATTGTATCAAGACCTAGTGAGTGAAATATGGAGTCTTTTGTGGTGAAGTCAGAACCTCCCAAACATTAAAAGACAATCTAGGCATCCACCTTCTCCAATACGTTCCCTAAACAGGAAGATTAATAAACTAATTTGAGGGCAGTTTCCTTTCATCTCTGCTGAAAGGAATAAAATAATCAGTCTTTTAAAACGAAGAGTGAAATTGAAAGCATCCCATAAGGAAATTAAATTGTGATCACAGGGGGATTGATCTATGAGAGGCTGTGATGGCAAATTATATGAAGAAATTTTGGAACATTATAAAGGACAGTTGTTGCCGTATATTGATATCGATGCCCATTCCTATTAAAGAAATTAATTATATAACCAAATTATATGGTCCCAATTCGGTGACTTATGATCCCTCAAAATTTACTGGATCATGCTCAGCTGCTAACAGTCCTATTTATGCCCCCTCAACAAAGCAAATTGAAAGCTTCATCCAGGGTGCCAGATCTCTAGGGGCTATGGGACTCAAAACTCAGTTTTTGTTATCATCATGGAGTACTTCCAGAATCCTGGTCTGAGAGCATTATTGTACGATTGCCTGAAAAGGGTTTGAGTAATTCCCGCAACAACTATACACAGATAGTCATACTTGATTCTGTTGGGAAGATCTTTGCAAAAAGTATTCCCGAACACATGCAAGATTGGGTGATCAGAAAAAAGAAAATCCAGATGGAACAAGCTGATTTTAAGAACAACTGTTGCACCTTGGATAACATACCTATGCTACAATGATCACTTAAAAATATTATCATTAGTGGCCAAATTGTATATGCTGCTTTTATAGATTTTAGTACCGTATTTGACCAGGTTGACAGATGCATTCTCTGGGAAAAATTGTTAAGGTTAAGCATCTCTGAGAATATAGTGTGATTAATTGTTGCTTTACTTTCTTCTACTTGGTGCCAAGGGGGAGACCAGGGTCTTTCATCTACAATTCCTACATATAATGGTCTTAAACAAGGTTTCCTCTTGGCACTCCTATTGTTCTCTTCATATAATTATGATCTGCCCCTGCGTTTATGAAATTGTACAAGTGATGCACAAAAATAGGAGATCGTATGATCCCCTGTTTATTGTATGTAGACAAAATTGTTATTTTGGATGTTACTTCTAAGTGTTTACAAAAATGTCTTTTTTTTTTAATTAATACATGAAAAAGTAAAGTTTTGATTAAAGGGAAATGCCATAGGAAGAATAATTCATTTAGCGTAAGTAGTGACATTTTAAAAATTGTGAAGTCTTATCCTTACCTGGGAAACATTTTCTCTACTAATTTGCATAAATAGCATCACACTCAACATATGACCAGTAACGCAATTTCCCACATCAGTGCCTTAAGAACTTTTTTATAATGGCTTAAGTTGTCACCACTTTGCAAATTTAATATTGGTTTATCACCTGAAAGTTTCCTCAACCCTTGTATATGCCTAGGAAATGATTGATGTGAAAAAGTGGTCTTTCATGGATATAGCAGTTGTCTAAATCCTCCGAAATTTCTGTGGTATGAATACTCTTGCAGCTGTACAGGTGCTTAGATTGGTATTGGGCTTGACGGGCACCTTTGTACAGGCACTAGCAGCAGTGTTATGCTGGGTTCATGGATTGCTTAGGAGTGAAGCCCTACATTTAGAGTGAATACTCTACGTTAAAAAGTTACCATGCTGGGAAATGTTAAAAAAAAGAGAAAACTAAGGCCCATATTATCAAGGAACGGCGATAACATTATCGCCGCTTTAGCGGCAGGAAACTGCTGGTAAAGCGGCGATAATGGGCTTGATAATATGCCCTTGTGAATTCCCATAGAAGCCCATGTTCTGGTGTCAAAAGGGACTTCTATTGGAATTCTCCAGGGCATATTATCAAGCCCATTATCTCCGTTCCTTGATAATGTGGCCCGGAATTTGTTTATGCATGTTTCCTTTATGCTTTGAGTGTTTTCAAAACGAAACAGGATAATATAGAGGGTATGTCTCCGCTACAACTAAAACATTTTATAGAAAAGAGCAGTTAAGCAGCATTTTTGTGGGTGCCTTATGTTAAAAAAATGTAACGTTTAAATTAATACTCTCATCCTATAACTCGAAACAACCACACCCTTTCTCTGTTTATTTCTTTTAAACGGGTGAATATTTTACCACTGAAACCGGTAACAATGGTTTTGAAGAATCTCACTGTTGAAGAATATGTGATTTGTGCAATAATGGTACTCAGCATCAAAACCATGTAATTTTTACATGTCCTACCTTGCACTTTCCTCCACGCCGTTTTTTAAAACCCCTTTGCATAAGAGCCAATGCTTGCTAAGCCAATGAAGCTGAACAATTATAATTGTTTCCAGTCATGAAATGTACCGTTTACATTTTTATGAATGTTATGAATTTGTATTGAATTGTTTTTACAGATTATATTATGTTGTATGGACCTCTTGTGAATCTTGAAACTTTCTGTATGTGTGTATTATTTAGCGTATTATGTGGTGTGTTGTTGCTTTTGTGGTGACATGCGGTCTTTGAGACAGCTAGTGCTGCCTGTAGTCAGACCTAAACATTTTAAATGATTCATGGGCCCATCACTGACTAGAGAATTTTGAAAGAAAAGAGCTACATTGTACACCTTTGAGTAACCATGTAAAGTTTAACCATCAAATCCTCGGATAATGGACAAGCATTTGTATTAATTAGTTCAGGCTACATGCAATAAATTGATCTACAATGTGGTATGGTCCACAGGAACAAGTCCAGAGATACCAAATGCATAGCTGTGTATGACAGACAAAGCTGAAGGGGGTGAAAGATGTCATGAGGAAATTTTCTTTGAAGAAAGCAAGGCAGACTATATTTTTTAAGGATGTAGTTGAGAGAATCTCCCATTCCAGTATGGTTGAGTAAAGATGTCAAGTTCTGAACTAAAATTGCAATTCATTGTCCATGGGAGAGAGAGTCCAAGAGGTCTGTATGGCCAGTGCTTCAAAACTGCAAGGATCTAAGCCACTAAGTTTACCAACTAATTGGTAAAGCATTTAAGAAACACAGTACCAAGACATGTCATCACCAAGGCCCTTAATGAATAATCACCCCATCTAAGGCCAGAATTTAGTCTTTTGGATATTAAGGGGCAGATTTACAAGCCCCTTGCAACACTTTTGGGCCGCTGTTGCGTCACTTTTTGTGATGCAGCGGCAGCGTAAACAATGCATCACGTTGTGCCCATTTACAACTTGATGCAACTAGGGAGATGCGTCACCTAGTAAAGCCCTGCACCACATTATACCTGCATCAGGTACAATGTATGCAGGGTGGGCATTCCCACACGGGAAAGCCTCGTAGAAGTGATGCAGTGAAATCTACAAGCATTTACTGAGCCACTTGTAGGACGCAACTGCATCAAAACCCTATGCTTGCTTGAAGCAGGCATAAGGAGTGACGCAGTGTATTAGGAATAGGCCTCCCATGCATTGCTGGAGTTGCGTCGTGCTTGCGATACAACTCCAGCAATGCCTGACTTTTGCACCGACAGATGCGCTAAAATTTCTGATGCATCTGTCAATCCTTGTGCTATGGTGCGCCAAATTGTACAGCGCATCCATGGTGGAGCAAGGGTTTTGTACCCAGTGGAGGGAAACTGACGCATCTATAAAGATGCGTCAGTTTCTTGTAAATAAACCCCGAAGTTCTGAGAGTCAGATTTACAAGCCCTTGCAACACTTTTGCACCACTGTTGCAGTGGTGGCATAAACAATGCTCCACATTGTGGCCCATTTAACACGTGATGCAACTAGGGAGATGCGTCATCTTGTAAAGCCCTGCACCACATTATACCTGTGTCAGGTATAATGTAAGCAGGGTGGGCATTCTCATGCAGGAAAGCCTCGTAGAAGTGACGCAGTGAAATCTACAAGATTCTATGACGCCACTGCATCAAAACCCTTGGAGCAGACTTAAGGGGTGACACAAGTGTATTAGGAATAGGTTTCCCATGCATTGCTGTAGTTGTGTCGTGCTTGCGGCATGACTTCAGCAATGCGTGACTTTTGAGCCGACGGATGCGTCAACATTTATTACGCATCTGCCAATCCTTGTGCCATGGCGCCCTGTATTGTAAATACTGTGCATCCCTGGAGACGCAAGGGTTTCGCACGCAGGCCCAGGAAAACTGACGCATCTATACAGATGCATCAGTTTCTTGTAAAAAAGCCTCCAAGTGTCTAGGAGACACAAGCATTGGCATAGCCAATAGGTCTCACCTTTGGGACCTTATAAGTGTTTAGCCACGCAACAGTTGATGTGGTTGCAGAGTATGAGGGAGGGCAGCACATGTTCAAGAGAGGGCAACATGAGCACAGATGGAGGCTAAAAGCACACGGGTGCCAACGATGCGGGGGTACAGAAACTCACAGGCGAGAGAGGGCACCTAAGTGCAGGTGAGAGTGAGCGACGTTGATTGCTGGGGGGAATAAGCACATGAGTGACACTTGCGCTCATGGACTGCTTCAAGAAACAATCATTGGCACGGCCAAAAGGTCTCGCCATTTGAACCTTATAGGTTTGTGGCCATGCAATGATAACATAGCACATAATTACTTACAATGATATATTGGCACTTGAGCTGTTGTTGGCAATGTTGCCCCCTCCGAATGGTGTAAAACTACAATCCACATATAAAACAAGCATTGGCCACGAAAGTCATCGCGACCGCTGTGAAAGCGAAAGTGATCGCGATGACGCTCTAAAACACGCCAGGGATGCGCGCACAAGCGCGCGTGCTTGTTGCGCGTTCTAACAAGCTGGCTAAAAAGCTGGGGGGAAAAATGCTACCGCCGGCCACAGCTTGCGCACGTCCGCGCACATGCACTGCAAGCTGTAGCCGGCGGTAGCATTTTTTGAAGCATTCACTTACTAAAGTCTCTCTGAGAAGCGCATGCGCGCTGACTCAGCGAGACCTAAAAAACGAATGTGACAACTTCTGTTTTATACCTGGAATTAAATAAGAATTCTTAATTTATAAAGTGCAGGACGTTCTGTAATAAAGGGTTGGGAGAGCCAGACATTTGCTTCCAGCATATGTGTTCCATAACTTACACAAATTTACAGTTTATCTACAGGTATCGACCACACAAGTTCAAGGTAAGTGCTTGTCTGTACGTTCACATATACAGATTGTTGACGCTAAACTATAAGAATTTTCAGCAAATCTTTTTTTTTAAGCTGAGCATGCACACAGTATATGTAAAACAGTTTTATTATTGTAAACACCAATAGGTCTATTACTATAGCCGGCGGATCGCCACCACCGGATTGGCGGTGGTGATCCACCCGCCATTCCTCCCCGCCCACCTACCATTTCCCCCGTGCCATATTACGATGGCAGGGGGACCGGGGACCGCGGCAGACGGAAAGACTGTCCACCGGTTTTCCGCCTGTCGATGAGTCGACCAGGCAGAAAAGAAGTATAATATGGTGGCGGTGTCTGCAAGACACCGCCATCCATTTTATAATGCAGCCCGGGATGTGCCTTTTGCCGCCATGGAAAGGCATGCGGTGTCTGCATGTGGTGGCCCGTTGCGGGCCCCCAGGGTGTTGGGGGGGCAAGGGGAGCACATGGGGGTACCAATGGTACCCCCCTGCATTTGCATGCACAACGTGGCAGGCACCGCGCGGTGCCTGCCACGCTGTGCATGCAAAGGCACATCTCCTTTTTTACATTGAGGCGGGTGCCGCTGAAAGCACCGCCTGCAGCAATGTAAAAAATGCTGGATGTGCCCGCCTGTGTGGTGGGCGCATCCTAATCTGCATCACGGGACCGCCGCACATATGGCGGGCGGTCCCTTTTGCCGTTACAGTGGCGGGAAGACAAATAATAGACCCCAAAGTCTGCGATTTGAATTGAACCAAACCTTTTCACATTTCGGTGATGATTCCATTGTGAGGAAATTGCCCAATCTGAAGGACAAGATTTTTGTGCAGAGAGATAGTGTTATTGCTTATTGGGTCATTTGTTAATATGAATAGATTACCATCCAGGTGTAGGACTTGCTGGCAAACTCGTCTTTATCATACAAATGATACAGTATGTTGATGGATGTGTTCACAAATGTTTAAAGACTAGTTGAAATTGTCAATTCCTAAAAGTTGTTTAGTTTCGGGGTATCCAAAGCTGAGTGAATAACGTTTGCCACAGATTATGAGATTTAAATCAAATAATTTATGCAAAAATTAAGTTGTTTAGGGAGTTTTTTTGAGGCGCAATTCTTGGCAGATTTTAATGAAGGTCTCCTGTCGGGCTAGTTACTGACTTAAACTGAGCCCTGAGCGGATCATTACCTGTGACGTGGTTTTATGAAGCATAAGCAAACATCCATATGTATTTGCTTGTAAAGTGGCCATCATCTTTTCCTCCCTCCCTCCAAGGAATTAAGGGGCTCATTACGATGGCGGAACGATCGCCGCCGCCAGGCCGGTGATCGTTCTGCCATCACAATGAGATTTACCTACTGCCATATTAGGATGGCAGTGGGTATCGCGGCGGATGCAAGGCCACTAATATGGTGGCAGTGCCTAGCATGCACCGTCCGCCATATTAGTATGTGGGAAATGAAAGGAAATGAAAGTCCTTTTCATGGCGGCGATGCCGACATGTAAAGGCTGGCAGGGATTGGGTCTAGGGGCCCGTTGTGGGCCCCCCTTGTGTCTGGGAGTGGTGGGGTGCACTTGAGGTGTACCTATGGTATACCCTTAAATTTCACTGCACCAAGTGGCAGGCACCGTGTGGTGCCTGCCATGTGGTGCAGGGAAATTCTATGGGGTGGCATCTCACCCCAAACCAGTTGCACAGCTGTGTTATGCCTTTTGGTGAACTTTACTTCATGTTAAACGTTTTATTCCTTGTATTCCTTCGTTTTTCCTCTTTTATATATACTTTCTCTGAGATTCTAGTCCACATGTGGAAATATGTGCCATTTTCCAAGTTTCTAGTGTTTCAAATGTGCCAATCCGGGCCTCTATACAAGAAAACGACTGAAGCACTGTTCATCAAAGCATCAAAGACAGTGTTTATTCAAATAAAACCCAATGCATTTCTGGCTGAAGGTGCCCTTCGTCAGGGGACAATACAAAGAAACAATAAAATCGTAATCAGTTCATGTTTCTATCATATTTTTCCACAAATATATTCGATCAGCCAAAGTACCATATTGCATTATCACCCTGCATAACACAACTGTACAACTGGTTTGGGGCGAGATGCCGCCCCACCCCATTGAGTTGCTGTCTAGATGGTGTCATTTGGGCATGGCGCCATACCAGTCTGCACGCAATCTTGGTATAGCTCGGGCAAATTTGTTTAATTAATGAAGATAATGGTGTGCATCCCACCTTCACAAATGATGTGCAGTGAAATTCTAGACATGCGATTTTAACATCATGGCGGGCGCCTCTGTCAGCAGCACCCGCAGCAATATATATTTTTTTAAAATGTTATTTTTTAAACTTTTTAATTAATTAATTTATTTTTTGTCTTCATCTCACCAATAAGCTTCTACAGATCTTAAAAAAGCCGTTGTTCTCTAACTGGGCACCATACGACTTACTGCACTTGCTTAGGTCGACCTGCCCGGCACCGTTTGACAGAGGCTTGGTGTAATGATAGGACCGTGAGGGAAGCCAATACAGATTATATTATTCTCAAGTCTCGGCCCCAACTCATTAGGGGCTGCCAGATATTTATTGAGCTATCCCCAGTTCCATCCTGGTCTAGGCGGGCCATTGCAAATGAGGCTTTAAGCCAGTCTTCTCTCTTCGGAGGGTGGGGATCTTTCCACTTCATACATATCTCTCTCCGGGCAAGTAACACCAAGTATAACAACAACCCGCTGCATTGTTAAATTGCAGAATGTGACCACCATGGTGGTGTGGGACCAACGCATGTCTGGCGTCCGGTCCAAACACCGCACTCAGGTCTGCCCGCCATCCTAATGAGCCCCTAAGCTCCGTAAATTAGAAGAGGCATTATTTAGGGGTGTGTGAAATTTGTGTAATTTGCTCTCACGTAAAAATGTGAAATTTCACTAAAATTTTGTGAAGTTATATATAATTGTGTGAAATGCAAATCTGTCCTTTTATGCTATGATTTTAGCACAAAAGGTGAATTTACTTTAATGTTTGGTGCACGAATCAATTTAAATAATGTACTGCGAACAATAGCCACTGTTGTTTCTTGTGTTCATGGTAACATTTTTACCACTTTTCATTAAGTGACAGAATGGCATAATTTTGAAAATTTCAACTAACAAATTTAACACGAAATGCCAAATTCCGAAACTAAGCAAATAATGCAAGTATCATTTACATTTCGCCCTGGCCTAGTATTAATTTGCAGTTTATAAATTTGAGGAGAGGATACAATTGTTGGCTTTGCAATTTGCCGTGCCATGATTGAAAAGCAAATGTCAAGTATATTGCCTTTGCTCTTAAGGATTGACAATGCTCTTTAAAGTTTCCTTGGTTACCGAAATTCATGCTGTTAATCCTGTCAGCCTTAAAGTGGTCTTCCTCAAACTTTTTGCCTCTCCTCCTCCATTCTGCTGAACTTATTTTTGTTGGCCTTTGAACTATGTGCACTTTACCACTGCTACCCAGAGCTAAATTTTTTGTGTTCACTCCCATAAAACATGGGTTTCAATTTGCTTATACCCAACTGGCATATTTAATATACAAATAATTAATTTGTAGAGTGGTATACCATACACCCAGGGCCTGTAAATTAAATGCTACCAGTCGACCTGCAGCACTTATTGTGCCACCTACTTAAGTAGCACCTTAAAACATGTCCCAGGCCTGCCACTGCAGCATGAATGGAGTTTTACACTGCCATATCGACTTGGCATTAAACCCCCTTACCAAGTCTTGAACTCCCCTATTATTACATATTGATCACTACTAAGGTAGGCCCTAGCTAGCCTACAGGGCATGATCCTGTGTAATTAAAAGGTTGGATATGTACTTTTAGGTTTTACATGTCCTGGTAATGAAAAACTCCCTAATTCATTTTTCACTACTGTGAGGCCTACCAATCCCACAGGATAACATTGGAGGTTCCTGATTACATTTAACAAGCTTTAATTTCCAGCTGGGGGCCTGGGTGTAGGAAGCTATGTCATGTTTAGTGTGTTTAGAATACTAATGAAAAACCTTACTAAATGATAAAGTCGGGTTTTTGATTGCAAATATGAAAATGTTGCTTTTAGAAAGTTGGCATTTTTCTGCCCTAAGTCCTTATGGGTCTGCAACCTATCTTGGATCAAATGACTGGGTGTGACTGACAGTTAGAGTGTGTGAATTCCTCCCAGACCGTCACACAATAAGGGATTAGGTTTGCCTTAATGGGCCATCTGCTGGCAGGATGGGGAAGCCGGGACTGAGTACAGCCCTACTTACAACTGCATAGTTAGAGCTATGCTTTCACACAAAGGACCGAACATCTCCACATTGTCACTGCAGCAAGCTTGGAGCCACGGCAGGGGAGTCAGGAAAATCCATGCACTTCAAAGCCACATTCTAGAAGCTTCTACCACCCTCCAGTAAGAGGACGTCATTGTATAAAAATTGGGCCTCAGATACCAACTCTCCAGTACACTTCAGGACATGTGGATACTTTGCCAGCAAGAAGGATTGCTGTGTTGCTGAAAGGACTGTGTTGTAATCTCTATTCTATTCATCTTCCTTCAAGTGTAACTTTCTTTATATGCATTTCTCTCTTTACATTGTTTATTTATAAATTACACATGTTCTTTCCCATGTTCCCCTCCCCTATGCCTGTGGAATCTTCCTTTGTCTTGGTCCTGTGGGTTGACAGTTCAATGGTCACTATGAGTTGAGGTGGTGCCTACGGAACTGAAGAAAGATTCTCTTCTATAATTATGCCTCTTTGGTCTATTTAATACACTGTCACTTTGCTGGTCTGTTGATCTGAAGGACTGCTGCCCTGCAGTGCTGACATGCTGCCTGCTGCCATCTTGCCTTAGTGAGAAGGTCTAGACCACCATCCCTTGAATCCAGAACCCCGGAGAGACTCCAATAGCTAGTTGGCTCACCTCCTGATCTGAAGCCTCAGGGACACAACAGGCCTGGAGTCTCATCTGTGAATCTATCTTCCTAAGTGGTGCCACCCCGGTTCTGGACCCTTGGAAGTGGGCTTAAGGCACTCTGCTAGCCTCTGTGGATCCAGCAGAACCGATGTATCTCCTCTGCTGCATAGTGCACCATCAAGCATAACCGACACATCACCTCCGCTTCATGGGTCAAAGTCGTCACAGCCTTGCATTGCCTCCGTAGCATCTTTGGAACCACTGCTGTGTGTGACATCCTTAGTGCAGGCCCTTGCTTTCCTTGTTAACCCCTTCAGTGCCCGCCCCTTTCCCCGCCCTGTGCCGGCCGTTGAATTAGCGGGCGGGGTTTGTGACGAGCTGGACTCGTCATGGGCACAGCGCCACCGCGGCCCATGACGAGTCCAGCTCGTCACGGGCATTGAAGAGGTTAAAGGCAGCCTTGATGATGGCACTAGATTGTGCATCACAGCCTCGCAGCTCCTCAGAACTGACAAATCGTCAACTGCGTAAGGCATCCTCGATTTCTGACTTCGCATCGGAAGCCCTTGGCAGCAGGATCCTTGACGATGGTGCAGGACCCTACTTCGCATCGTCTCTGAACCTTGTAACTGACAGATTGCTTCGGCTGCATGACAGATCTTTGACTTGTATCCTAGTAACACTCCACAAAACATGATTTAAGGTACTTTGTTCAGCGGGCCTAACAGGGTCCGTGCAGCCAGCTTGCACTCCAACCTGGTCTCCCTGAATTGACTTTGCCCTGGTATGGCACAACCAGATATCCACACTTGCACTTTGTGCTTTTTGGTGATATATTACTTATAATTCTTAAAATTGCATATCTCCGGTTCTGCTGATTGGATTTTTGTTGTTTTGGTCTTGTTTTATTAATTAAAAAATACTTTAACGTTCTAACCTGGTGAAGGATCCTTTTTGTGTGGAATTTTCATTGTATTACCGTTTGAAGTGTTGCACAAATACTTTACGCATTGCCCCTAAGTTAAGGCTGACTGCTCTGTGCCAAGCCACCAGGGGTTAAGCAAAGGTTAATTTGGGGTTTGCGTGTGCCTTTCCCTGACAAGGATTGCGATTGCTGCTTCACCAAGGCTAACACCCCAGTCAACCAATTACCCCATTTTTTGCACAAGCCAAGATAAGGGGTTGGCATAACTTGTGTAATGTGCAAGAGTGTAGTTAAACTAAATTACAACAAAATTATGCAGAATTAAGCAAGGACTGTAACGGAGCATTCAGCAAGGGGCGGCTCCTACCTTATGGTGGAGGAGCATTCACCCACTGAAAAATAAATTGATAATAAAACCACTTTATTATCATTTTATTTTTAATTACCTCAAGCCAAGGGTATGGTGGGGGCGGGGCCATCCTACAGATTGTCACACTGCAGAAGGAGTGTTTGGGCACTTGTGAGTGCGATTGTCCGTTTGGCCGGCCATCTCAGGCAAGTCATTCAGACATGCACACTCATGTTTTTCCAACCCAGCTTTGTTGTACAGCCGGGTCAGAGAAAAGCCCCAGCCTCCCTGGGCCTGAGCAAGCATCAACTCAGCCCGCTCTGGCCAATCATAGTGCTGCTCAGGCTGCATTACCAGCATGAGAGCAGGGTTGTGATTGTCCCAGGGAGCCTGTGCAGCTTGACCGGTGTCGGAAGAGAAGCACCGAGGCAGCGACCGCAGGGGCAGGCACTTTAAAAAAATATATTTTTTCCCCTCACCCCTGTCTCCCATCCGCGCCACCCCTGCGTTGCCCTATCACCCCAAAATTGGAGCAGCCGCCATTGCATTCAGCACTATTTTCTGAGTGTAAAATGCACCCTTGCATCCCAATGGGACCTTAGGATGCATTTTGCATTGAGAAATTAGGGCTAAATGCAACAGAACACGAACAACAGCAGCCAGCAGCCAATCGTTGTCAGCATACTGTAAACTTTGTTTCGAATTTATTTCTATTTGTGAAAGAATAAAAGTGCAGAATGCTTGGTTGCACATATGAATTGCCATTTTTTAATAGTGTCATATCACTGTGCTTTACATCCTCAATTTTTCCTCCCATTTTATTTCAGGGCTTCATCGTCTGAACTACGTTTTTCTCCCTGTGATACATTTTTTTTTAACTATATATATTATGCTATGTTTAAAACCCTATATGATTTGCAAAGATTCCAGATCTTTTCCTCTCCTCTCATAAACATTCTTTTTAGGGATCATGCACCAGTCAATACTGTTTGTCCATTGTTGTAAATTCGGTGGACTGCATAACCTACAGTCTCACAATATTTTGACTAACCCCCATTAGTTAGAAACGGTAAAATATATATTTTTTATTTTGCCCAGGACTGTTTCCTCCCAGACATCCAGTAAATATATAGTTTTGGACAAGATGTCACTCAGCTGCCTATCTGTCCACATCCCCTGGTACAACTATTTGCTAAGTCACTTCCTATGCTTGCCAGGCAAATTCAGGTGAGGTAGGCTCTATGGAGTATTTTTAACTGGACCAAGTGAAATCTAGGATTTATGGTGACTTCTCTTGGGGAACTGATTGCCTCTCCTACTCACATTTTTAGAAGTGACCCACATCATTTTCCCATTGAGTTCTCAAATTTACCAGTGGGTCTGACGCATTATATAGCACAGTTTTATATATGAGGGATGTCCCTTCCTGCCTAAGGGATTCCGACAGTATCTAGTCATCCAGGACAGCACAGTCTACCAGTTGTGTTCACCTTGGGATGTGCATAGCAAATGCATGTCTGAGTTGTAAGTGCCCTTCATACCTTAGTGTCGTCAAGTCCATAGTCATTTTAGAACTGCTCCAAAGGGATAATCCTCTATGCTCCCCATATCTCTCTTCTTCTATTAGTACATTACTATCCCATAGTGTTTCCCTAATTACAATAAATCCTCCACTTTAGATCCTGGGTAGCTTTCTACCATGCCTTCCTTGTCACTCTGTATAGTGCAGCAACAACACTCTATTTGGCTTAAGGCAGCATAGTCTGTTGAGTCTGGTGGACGGCTCATCCAATAAAGTGAATGTCCATTGATTAATTTCTACCATTTGGGAAGCCCAGTAGTATTTCTGTATATTGGGGAGTGTGATACTGCCCTCATAATCCCCTCTAGTCAGTTTCATCAGGGCTGTCCATTGCGTTCCCTCAACCCATAGGAGTATTTGTATCACCAGCACTACCTTTTAGAAAAATTCAGTTGGGACCCAATATGGTATATTTTGGAGGGCGTGTATGAATTTTGGAAGTACAGCCATTCCGAACATTTTGCCTATCCCAATAGAAACAAAAGCAAAAAGAACAGATTATTGACGGAATGCTGAACAATGCAACCATTCACCCAAAATAAATACATCTTGGTTTAATACATTGTTTTTTTGCCCACCACTCCACCCTAGTTTGGACCTGGCCATATGCAAATCAGTCTTCACCCTGCTCCTCATGGGAACAGTCCAGCCCAAACTGCCAAGCCAGGTTCTCTCTGAACTGGAAACAAGCATCCTATGACCGGTTTCGGGGTACACCCCTCATCAACCAGGCTAGCTTGAACCCAGTGACGCAGTGAGCAAGACTCCCACATTTGGGCATGCCCTTCACACTTAGGGCAACAAAAGCAAAAAGAACTGATGATGGACGAAATGCTAAACAATGCAAACATTCACCACCAGTCAACAGATCTGGGTATAATCCATTGTTTTTTTCCCACCACGCCACCCTAGTTTAGACCCAGTCATATGCAAATCAGTCTTTACCCTGCTCCACATGTGAACAGTCCAGCTCAAACTGCCAAGGCAAGTCCTCCCTGGACCAGAAACAAGCATCCTATGACTGATTTTGGGATATCACCCCTCATCAGCCAGGCTAACTTGAAACCAGTAGTGCAGTGAGCAAGGGGCCCATGTCTGGGCATACCCTTCACAATAAGGGAGACAAAAACAAAAATAACAAATGATGGATGGAATGCTAAACAATGGAAACATAAGGCACAGGTCTAGGTACCTGAATCTGTATAGTTCTATTGCAAAGGGACACTGAAATGACTCAGCACAGAACACAGCCCAATAGAGGGCATATGCCCTATTTGCCCCAGATGATGAGGAAGCCAAACTAGCTTTTGAGTCCAACAAATATGTGCAACAGTTGAGATATGGTTGATTTCGGCTCTGCATCTTAGAGGAGGATTTCATTTGCATATCATGAGATGCTCTTGTTCCATGTCCCATCCCACCTTAGACCTCTTACTGATGCATGTTTTCTCACCCAGCTTGACAAGGACTCCAGCACGAGGGTTATTATCATCCGGTGAAAAGGGATCTAAGTGCTTTCCATTAGCTCTGACCCTGGCGAGCATTTACATAGGACCGAAACTCATGAACTGTATTACAGAAAACATGTATAACCATTCCATGTGTGCTTCACTGGCATCCAATGGTAACACAGCCATTTGCTCTGGCACATTCTGGGTGTATTCCAGACACTCAGAAAACAAGTGAGAGGGTCCCCTTTTACACCAAAAGAATAGGGTCCCATTTTAGGCTCAATAAACATCAGTGTATCCTTTGGTGGACCATATATTGCACACTACTCTTCACATTCATTCAAACCACACATGTCGCTTCATACAAAATAGTGCAAAAGGAAGAATGCTGTGTTTTGCTAAATATAGTGTGCCACTACACAGATGTACTAATAGGATTATGCAAATAAGTTTATTAAAAACATTAAAAATCGTTTTGTCAATTCATCACAATAAAAACCAATATCATAGGGAATTCGATCCCATATGTTGCATACAGATACAGGGTACTGTCCTACAAGGATTACATTTACTGGAAACAAAACATAAGAAAGAGAAAGAAAAAAATAGAAAAAATAGAGATTATCTATAAGACAAAACACTTTGTCATCAATAGAACCTATCCGTGACGAGGTAAAGTTAAGGCTGGAACTCGATATGTTGAAAATATTTAATCTGTTGTGCCAGCCGACATCGCAGATTAGGAATCAAAGACGTTGACACATTTTGATGGTATCATCCTGGTTTAAAACATCTTTATCAAGACTGTAATGTTAAGTCTTATAGTGCATATGTAAAATCAACCAATGATATACACATGTATATAAAAAGATATAATTATCACAAAATATTAAAAAGAGCTATAGATGTTACAAAACATATAATTGGCTATCTAGACATATAAAGTATTACCAACACATACATAGAATTTCTAAAAATGTATTGACCATTTGTACATGTTTCAAAAGAAGAAAAATATTTGTTTTATATATTTAATAAGTACAAGTTACCTGCCCAATATTTTCACAATATAATTAGGGTCCAACATCACGCGTCGGGGCATCACCACATAGCAAAAATTCATAGGCACCATCACATCGTAGACATACATGCATCCATAGACATGCTAAACCTCCTCATTAGCCTAGTTAAACTCTATTTCAAAATATCTGAGTAGTGGAGTCGTAGCATTACCAAGAATATGATCTCTCACCAAAATGTCTAGTAAGTTGAACAAAATCTCGCCTTCTAGGTTGTACTTCTAAACTTTCTAGAATACGCCCGGTGATATCTCCTAAGGTACACACTGATTTCCAGTGCCGGGGTTTTCTCCAGTTGTGATAAATCTGTTAAATTATTCAATGTAAAGAAAAAAAACAATGTATTTTTTTGAGTGCAAAACCCTCAAGCTCATGTCTATCAATGTACATCACAATCTATTGATGTAAAGAAGAGACACTCACATACCTTTAAAACTGTCCTTCAATTGAAGACTGAGAATATGATTTATTCCATCAATTGGTATTAATTTCCAAAGTGTTTAAAACCAAAGGACTTTCCAATGTGGGTTCCAAATCTTGCCCTTCATCAATTGGGCCTCAAAGAAATTATACGACAAACAGAAAAGACCCGTTTCATTACGCAATCAGGTAACTGTCCATTACATTACTTATAAAATAATTTATGTCCATTCAAGACCAACCCAAATTGCTTAATGGAATATCCCTAAAATTTGTCCCTCTTAACTAATATCCTTAATATAGATAAATAGAAAACAGTGAAGACCCGTTTTGTTATGAAATCAGGTAACTGTTCAAGAAGTTGCTTTTAAAAGAATTATTGTCCATACTAAAACCACCCGCAATACTCAATAAAAAATCCTTAATATACGCCCCAGAGTAGCTCCTCGTAACTAATCCCTGATATAGAACACACTCTCAAGCATAATTGCTCAACTCCTAAGGGAGTACGTGAAATGAAGTTACCTTAATCTTCAAAGTTCAGCACTGATATGCGTCCGGCCTGCTATAGTCATGGAAGTAAATCACCAATGCCAAACAGCGCCAATGTTTAAATAACATCAAGGCATGCACCAAGTTCAACGGCACACCTGCGTGGTCCCTGTGATGGTCCTGCCATCTTGGAACGGGTACTCCTATGTGGTTCCTACAGGTTCACAGAACCATGGGACTAATAAAAACTCTAACAAACTACTTACTCTGCTAAATCTTAAATTCGACTAAAATAATGTTTTAAAAGAAGGCAATCCACATGATTGGAATTTAATATTTTAGATTTTTTATATTGCGGCAGCACTTTGCACCACAAAGGAAGCCTAGTGCTTCTGAAACAGGGAGTGACACACGTACGCCAGATACCGTCATAACGGTCCCGCCATTCTGAAGCGGTTATTTTAAAATACATACATTCCCAATCTCTCAATGGGGAACAATATTGGCTCACGTTTCTACAGACTGGGAATGAATTGACAAAAAGTTTTTTAATGTTTTAATAAATTATTTGCATAATCCTATTAGTACATCTGCCTAGTGACACACTATATTTAGCAAAAGTCGGCATTCTTCCTTTTGCGTTATTTTGTATGAAGCAATGTGTGTGGTTTGGATGAATGTGAAAAGTAGTATCTATTATATGGTCTACCAAAGGATACACTGACATGTATTCCAGACAGCCAAACAAGCGCCTAAGGTTAAGTTGTGTGCTCCTGCCCAGCATGAAATTTTGAAAAACAACAGGTCCTTCAAAAACAATTTAGAGTCAGAGAAATAAATATAGACCAGAATCGGCTCTATATAAATATGCAATGTCCAGCCGGACATTCAAATTTAATAATCAACGTAATAAATGATTAGACACACAAACAGATATTGAGTGGGACACAGTCCTGCGTCCTTCAACAAACAAAAGAATTTTACGGACAATCACAACTAAAAGACATTTTTCAGGCTAAACAAAGAAGCTTGTGGCCGATAAGGAATGAAAGGGCAAGCTTTCAAGACAGTAGGCAAACATGTACAGGCTTTTAACATATGTGTTTAACATGCATCTTTGTACAACAAGTCGACGACGTTTCGATCTATTCAAGCAATACATAGATCTTCATCAGGACTAATTAAATGACAAGCCTGAGAGCGCACTTCCACGAGCATAATGGGACAAGTGCGTTACTTCCATTCTGGGACCGGGAGGTGACCGGATAGGATTGCTTCAAGAATTGGAGGCCAGCGACAAAAAGGGGAATCCAAGAAATGTATGTACGCTGGGACTATTATCCGTGAATTAAGACACAATTTGGGAACGTGTGGCGGGAAGCTGCGCCGTTAGACGGTAATGGGCGTCTGTTAAGGAATATGGCAACCTGTCAATCCAGGAAATTGCCTGAGAGTCACCGTCTGGCGCGATGGCTTGGTGAAAACAGGGTAGTGCCTGAGAATCAGTGTCTGGCGCGATGGCCTCGTTGTCTCGCTGAGTCAGCGCGCATGCGCTGCTCGGAGAGAGCAGCGCATGCGCGCTGACTCAGCGAGACCAAATGAAGGAGACAAAGCGACCAGGTGTTGCATGTGTCATCTCTCAGGCGTACTGACCCTCTGATATTCAGGCTTGCCCTGGCGAGATGGCCAGTCCTAGTATTACTCACCTCTGATGACAGAGTCCCACTCTGGGTCCTTTATCTATTTTGGCCTCACACCTCATCCTCAGATGTCACTCAACCACTACAGGAGTACGACTCTTCTTTTTCTCATTTAGGTCCCGGAGGGCGGTATGAAGGTACCTGGCACCATCTCTCTCCTCTCGTCAGCCAGCAAACCTGCCCCAGTCTCCTGCAAATGATGATTGATGATGCACAAAGACAGCAAGTTCTCTAGCAAATCCAATGGGCAAAAGCTGAGTATCAACCCACAAAGTTGAATTTGCTTCCACATATAGCCCCCATGCTGGAAGGAAAGGGAAGAGGAAAACAGACAGGTAAGGGAAGAAGATATAGTAACAATGGGGTAACCCAGTATCCCTCAGAACCTGGGCAACAACGTATAATATAAACAATTGGTTCTGTCGGGTACAAATTATCTCTTTAAATTGCTAGTCAAGTCATTTGTTTACTTACATGAGAATATCAAAAGAACAACACACATATAACGACCATCCAGGGTATTCAAAAGTTTTATAAATTACCTCATTTATAAATACCCACATTGATTTGTGTGGCTGTCAGAGACAAAACATACAGGGCATTTATATTCTGTGACAAGGTGAATATAGTGCTCAGTGACGTAGTGAAGGTGCAATATATACAAAGTGAATTCTCCTAAACTGTTATTAAAAAGGCCAGAAAAAGAACAACAATGTTTGAATAGCTCTGTAGGTTGAATGAATAAGTCTTGAAACAGAGGCTTTCAACTGGTCCAGGGATTTGTCGACGTTTCAACCCAGGGGGCATTACTAAGTCAGTCAATGCGGGTCTTCATCAGGACAAGTGGCGGACAGCCTAGAAAGCCCAATTTCAAACAAAGGGCGTGTGTATCTTCAAGATTTCAAACAGTTTCCAAGTTGTACTGTACTTCCAGGATTTAATCCAGAAGACGGGGGGGGCCCCTAGGATGGATCAGTCATCCACGGTTACCACTGGTAAACATTACCCGGCGAATGGAGAGGTAGCCTGTCCTTGCATCTCTAATGCAGTCGAATGCGTGTTTCTTTTGGTCTAGATTCCTTTCGTAGAACCGGGGGTCAAGTGGAGCGGTACAGGCAAGCGTCCTGTTACGTCCGTGGAAGTAACAGGACGCTTGCCTGTACCGCTCCACTTGTCCTGATGAAGACCCGCATTGACTGACTTAGTAATGCCCCCTGGGTTGAAACGTCGACAAATCCCTGGACCAGTTGAAAGCCTCTGTTTCAAGACTTATTCATTCAACCTACAGAGCTATTCAAACATTGTTGTTCTTTTTCTGGCCTTTTTAATAACAGTTTAGGAGAATTCACTTTGTATATATTGCACCTTCACTACGTCACTGAGCACTATATTCACCTTGTCACAGAATATAAATGCCCTGTATGTTTTGTCTCTGACAGCCACACAAATCAATGTGGGTATTTATAAATGAGGTAATTTATAAAACTTTTGAATACCCTGGATGGTCGTTATATGTGTGTTGTTCTTTTGATATTCTCATGTAAGTAAACAAATGACTTGACTAGCAATTTAAAGAGATAATTTGTACCCGACAGAACCAATTGTTTATATTATAGGTAAGGGAAGAAAGCATGCCCTTGTCAGCAAAGACTGGACATAAAGGGGACTGTTGCAGAAGCTACTATGGCCCAATTGCCCCATGTCAACAGTCTTTAAGATCATAGGGCTTATGTTGCCCATCACTACTGCCACCCCCACCCATAGGGGACCTGTTGCCCATCACTCCTGCCACCCCCACCCATAGGGGACCTGTTGCCCATCACTCCTGCCACCCCCACTCATAGGGCTTATGTTGCCCATCACTCCTGCCACCCCACCCATAGGGGACCTGTTGCCCATCACTCCTGCCACCCCCACTAATAGGGCTTATGTTGCCCATCACTCCTGCCACCCCCACCCATAGGGGCCTGTTGCCCAGCACTACTGCCACCCCCACTCATAGTGACTATGTTGCCCATCACTCCTGCCACCCCCACCCATAGGGGACCTGTTGCCCATGACTCCTGCCACCCCCACTCATAGGGCTTATGTTGCCCATCACTCCTGCCACCCCCACCCATAGGGGACCTGTTGCCCAGCACTAGCGACACCCCCACTCATAGTGACTATGTTGCCCATCACTCCTGCCATCCCCACCCATTGGGGACCTGTTGCCCATCACTCCTGCCAACCCCACTCATAGGGCTTATGTTGCCCATCACTCCTGCCACCCCCACCCATAGGGGACCTGTTGCCCATGACTCCTGCCACCCCCACTCATAGGGCTTATGTTGCCCATCACTCCTGCCACCCCCACCCATAGGGGACCTGTTACCCATCACTCCTGCCACCCCCACCCATAGGGGACCTGTTGCCCATCACTCCTGCCACCCCCAGTCATAGGGCTGAGTGTGGCCTACACAAGGCAAGCATCACCATAGCACTGTGTCAATGTGCACTAACACCCCCTCACTGTGTAGAACAAAAGTTAAGTGTGGGGTTCCAATCTGCAGCAAATGTTGAGCATTGTGGTAATGGGGTCTAAAAGCCCCCTCATCACAGTGACCAAAAGGTAAGTGTCATCATGGTCAAAGCTGTAAATGCCAAACAGCATGTATGATTCCTGCTCCCAACACATGAAACACTTTTGTGGCAAAGTAGTGGTTGTGTCCCATACCCACAGAGATGTGGTGAGACTAACAGTGCTGTGAAACCCTAACATACTCTCAGCCATGTGCAGACAAGCACCACCCAAGGGGGCTGACATTGCATACCGTGTACAATGACACAAAAGCAGAAGTGACCATCACAAAGCATGCACACATCTCGTAAATAGACACACAAATCAAAACATCCTGTGTAGACTGTAGGTGTCAGGTCACAAATTCCCATTCCATGGCAGCAATGGGACCTAACAACCAGGATGAATGTGCAGAATGATGTGATATGACTCACAGGGACAGCAGGGAAAAACACAAAAACAACATCCAGACAATGGCCCACAACAGCAATACCAATGCACTGGTGCAGATGCACAAACACAAACAGGCAACCTCACACTACACATCTGACACAACATGTGTGTGTGTGTCTCAGTATCCCCAGGCAACTACACAACACATGAGGGGGGCTGAACCACAGTGAGACAGATGTGGACACAGTGCCATACAAAAGTAACCCATCACTGGACCCCCCTTAATGGGCAATCAGGCATTGTGAGATGAGAGGGAGCACAACAGACACATGTGACACAAGCTGGAATGAACAACAACTAACACAGCAAGAGACTGACACACAACAGCACTACCCCCAGGGACCAGACATTGGGGTGACACAAGCATGCATGACACGGCCACTGTGATGACAAAGGTAGATGTCGTACAAACTGTGAAACCCAGACGTGTCCTGTGCCACAAACGTACATCACACCTACCCAAACACAAAGCACTCAGCATGGCCCGTCATCCATGGACAAACGGGAGCTAGGGGCCTATCCATTTAAACATTTACACCAGTCCACCCTCAACACCACACACCCTGAACTGCACCAATATGCATCTGTGAAGCCCACACGGACAGGTGACATTGCACATGCACCCATAACAAACACAGTAA
Source organism: Triturus cristatus (assembly GCF_964204655.1). Taxonomy (NCBI): domain Eukaryota; kingdom Metazoa; phylum Chordata; class Amphibia; order Caudata; family Salamandridae; genus Triturus; species Triturus cristatus. The sequence continues at coordinate 468,257,037 of NC_140593.1, forward strand.
TGTTGGGAGGAACTAAGGTGCACAGACTCATCACACAAGGACAGTCTACAACCCTGGTGAATGACACACATACTGCACAGTATGTGGTCCATGGCCATGACGTCAAAGCTCCCCTAACCTTCGGAATACCTGCCACGGTCCCAGGACAATGCAGAAGCCAAGGAGAACCACAAGACACACATGCTGACACCTATCAACATTGCAGCCCTGAACCGGACGAGTGGGAGAAGTCACACACACATACACATGTCCCAATCACTGAAAGGTACCAGCTAGGGACAACTACATGTTATTGCGAACAAAGAAGTGCCTTGGGGACCCCTGACTGTGTCCCATCTGCGTCTGACCACATCATCACCACTCAGAACTGACAAATTCCAATGAAGAAACACTAATTAACAGTAGTGTGTCGTGCACCCACACATCTGGTACCCCATGGCAAAGATGTGGGATGAACACAGTACAACTCAGGAAGCATCAACAACAGGAACATATCAAGGGAACACTGCCTGTGTGTGAAAAGGGATGTTGACACACATGCCCACACAACATACACCATGGGCCCAGGCAATGTCACAGAACAACACACTTACGTGAGGGGACTCAACTCCTGTGGAAGCTCAGCTGTGCCAAACATAGTCCCAGCAGGTCTCAGTCATGTCAGCAGAACACTTGGTCAGTCAGCCATCAGTTACGACACTATGAAGGCTCTGGTCACAACAGCCTGGATTGGGAGTGTCCCTTAAGTCATCTGCACATACTCAATACATATGTCCAGCAAGTTGCACAGAGGACCCAGTTGCTCCTACACCAATGATGCCCACACCTACATGTCCAGTGGAGATGTGCCCACAGTCTGGGAAATAGACAAATTGGACAATGGGAAGCACAGCATATGTGCATGTGTGCAAGCCATAGATGTGACCATGCAAATGAAATGTTTACAGAGATGTTCACAAATTGTTAATCATGACACACCCAGTTAGCTGCAGAGGATGACATGGATACCGACCAGAATAGAATACATATCTCATGGACCACATGGAGTACCTCACATCAACACCTCAGTATTTAACATTGGAAATCCAGCATTACAACTGAAAGGTCATGCTAAACATCATCAACATAATGTACAGCTAAATCAAATTCACAAGGAGAAAGATAAAAGCTTAATTCAGCAATTTTTAAATGCAAAGTCCGTTCCAAACAAAGGCCAATGGCCAGTCCATATCCAAATGTCAACAATGTGATTTGAGTGACAACTGTCACACGTTGCTTGCCTACACTGGTAAGGACAGGGCCCATCCCCTTGGAGGGGCATCCATGGGGGCAGGCCAAGCACCGCAGGGACAGGATCAGGGCTCAGCAGAAGGAGGCAGTGAAGGGGTGGTATATGCAGGAGAGTCACAGGCAACTGCAGTGGAGCTGACTGAAGTAGTGGGTGCAGTCACAACTGTGAAGCACAAGTCAGATGGGGTGGGTGCCGGCACAACTGCAGTGGGCAGGTCAGATGGAGTGGACTGGGTCCCCACTTCAGTGCCCAAGTCAGACGGGGTGTTTGTGGACTCCACTGCAGTGCCTAACTTAATGGGAGCAAATGGGATTCAGGTGAGGGCGTCAGGACAGAGGGGGGGACACGGTCCCCACATCAGTGGCACAAACATTCTGACCAGGGGTGGTTTGGGTGGAAGAGCAAGTGGTAGGGGGGAGGGCCTGACCATTTTGGGGATGGTGTGTTTGTGGGTGGGGGAACATGGGGCATGGGAATGGCGGGGGAACCTGTGGAGTGGTGGCCTGGGGGATGGAGGACAGAGACTTTGTCATGGAGCTGCGGGCGGGGTGGTGTCTTGCTCTTCCGGCTCTGGGGGACTTGCGGGTGGGGGCCTCAGTCTGAATGTGCCTGGGGGAGGGTGTCCGGGTGTGAGGGGCACTCCCCTCTGTGTGTGGGGACTTCCTCTTTCCCTTGTAGGCTGGACCTGCTGGGTCGGTGGGGAAGAGGCCAAGGTCACAGAGGAAGAGCTTCTGGGGAGATGGGGTTGCAGGTGAGGCAAGGGAAGGGGGCTGGGAGGGAGAGGTATCGGAGGACTGCGGAGTGGTTGTGGATGACTGTGTGTGTGTCTGCAAACCATCCCCTGTGAGTGTGGTATCAGTCCCCTGAGGTTGCTTGTGTGCACGTCAAGCCCTTGGTTTGGGTGTTTGTGTGCCGCCCGTGTCTGTGGGTTTGTGTGAATGTGCTGGTGTGTGTGTGCTTGGAAGAGGTAGGGTGCTAGGAGTCGTGGGTGGTGCAGGGGTAGGAGGGGTGCGGGACAGTTGGAGGAGGGACACTGCTGCCATCAGGGAGGATGCCATGGACTGATTGGTCGTCTGTAGGGCAGACATGCCTGATGAAATGCCCTCCATGAACAACACCAGTTGTGTCAACAGACTGATGGGTGCATGGAGGACACTCAGCATTGATGTCTGCCCTACATGGATCTGTCGAAGCAAGTCCACAGACTCCTCACTCAGGGCTGCAGGGGACACAGGGGCAGGGGGTGCGGTGCCTGGCACAAAGGAGACATGCTCCCGAACACGGGAGCCTCCACGGACCTCTGGGATGGAAGCCGATGGGAGGGTGGTGATGGTGGTGGTGGGGGCGGTGGCGGGCACAGCCTCACTAGCTGGGGTTTGGTGGCTGCTGACACCTGCCTCCACAGGGGAGTCATCCTCCGAGCTGCTGTGGCCCTCAGCTGGGGTGGATGGTGCTGAGGACTCCTTGTGTGGCTCCACTCGCCCTCTGTGCCACTGGGTCCCTCCAACTCCTCGCCTTCTGTCCCAGTCAGGCTCTGTGGCTCCTCCTGGTTCGTGGAGTTGTCCCCTCCTGTGGCCATGGGTCTATCTGGATAGATTTAGGAAAAAAAAGAACAACATCAGTCACCTGCACTGGCTGCACACACCACAGTGAGTACAGTACATCACAGGGCAAGCCCTGGCATCATCAGCTGAACACTGCTCAAAGTGCTCACACTATTTAGAATAACCCAATTGTCAGTCTCACCATCAACCATGGCATTCATATCCCTCCTGGACTTGCACCCATATGTCTGTTGCATGTTGGATGCTAATACCCCAATGTGCCGACATGCACCACTTACACATTTGTTGGACATGCAAGTGAACATGTAGGAGTATGTCACTATAGACACATCACATCTCTTGCCACTGACTCAGTACAGGTGTCAGGATGAAGGGATGGCCAGATTCTCATTTCACATGCTTGCGATGCATGCCAGCAACACATACTATGATGTTCTCATGTCCTGATAGTCAATGCCACAATGGGGTGCATGGAGCACATTTGAACACAATACAGCATCACTCATAACAAGTTAAATGCCATGGCACTGGCATGCCTGGAAAGTCAGTCAACACTGTCTCCTGTCACAGGAGCAGGGCATCCAGACAACAACAGTATGCACTGTGTCACAATCATAGCTCATGGGTAAAGCCAACTCTGCAGCTGACAAGTGCACTTGTCCATCCCCTGCAAACAACATATCCCGGACCCAGAAGACCCCACATCATGCAAAACAGACATATGAGTCTCTGCAAACACAACTCCCTGTACATGAGCACATCACAGTCTGCTGTGCATGAAACACAGCTTCCCATAAGTTCACAGTTGCATACATCATTGTGCACTGTCAAGTGATCACACACCTATATGTTACACATGCCTTGTCTCTCATAGTCACATCTCAGATGTCCTGCTGACCCTCAAACTCATGAACACCCCAGTTGTCCAGAAAAGGAAGCCACACCACAATGACACAGAGGCAGACACCTGGAGGCACATGTCACTAAGCACAACCTGTAAATTGATACGCAGGAGTGGGATTACAGAGTGTTTCTAAATGCCCTTGAGTATGCATGACTGCCCAGGTCTACGTAAAACAGTGTTTAGCCCTGGACAGTAGTCAGGTGGCTAAGCAAGTGTGACACACTTGATATACATACTCATGAGGCACACAAATTGGAGTCCCCTGCTGCATGGGTTTGTTTGAAATACCCCAGCCACATGTGGCGAGTTAGACCAGCAATTGTAACACATATCAAGGGCACACACAGATCACATGTCAGATCTCAGGCATTGTGTAAACAATTGACCCACCCATGAAACCCACAACAGAGTCACGGTAACAGATGCTGTACGGAAGCTGAAGCATAGCTGACTGCAGGGACACAGTGCCCTAGTAACACAAGCAACAGACTGTGGGGTCCACACCAGTGGATCAGATGAGGAAGGTGCATCACACAATTGAGGGACATGAGTATTGAACTACAAGACCTACGTAATGTGGAAGTGCGACCAGGCCAAAAGACTTCAAATAGCATGTCAGACATAGTACACAGATTAGGCATGGACTTACCCCCTCCTTGCTGCTGTCTGGCCTTCAGCTGCCCATCCAGGTCCGGGAAGATCACCGACAGGATCCTGAGCATGTGGGGGGTCAGGGTCCGGTGTCTGCCCCTCCTGCGAGGAGGCGACAGCTTCAGCTGGACACTTGCGATCCTCCGGGTCCGGCACCGAAGGTCCTGCCACCTCTTCTGGCAGTTGCGGATACGGTGCTTGTAGACCCCCACCGATCGAACTGCCTGGGCGATGGTCAGCCATATCTCTCGCTTCTGGTGGGCATCAACCTGTGAGGATGACAAAGTTAAAAGTCTATTAACACACATGGCCCATATTTGTGCTCCACACAGTTGGATATAAATGTCGTCATCACAAAGGAAAAAGAGTTACACAGTTAGTGCACCTATGGAAATGAACAAATGCCCTGCATGTCTGACATGTTAACAATGCCTGGGAAGTTTAAACTTGCACAAATGCACTTTAGCTGCAGAACACCTGTTCATTACATGTACCTACACACTTTGGGGGATGAAAGTACTCAGTGAGTACGCTTGCCACTGGTGTACACACTGCTAGTACTGCTAGTCAGACAACATGCACAATTAGGAAGGCAGTGGACTGCACACTCACCTGCTCCCCTGGTTTCCCATACAGCTTGCTGCACTGTGGAAGGAGCCCGTCCAGCAGGGCCTGGTTCTCCTCCTCAGTGAAGGCTGGGGCCCTCTCCAGAGTACATGCCATAGCAGTAGTCAGAGGATGCAGAGACAGCAGCAGTGATAGCAGGGATGTGGTCCAGTAGCATGTAGTGCAGGCAAGTGAGCTCCCTGGGGGCCAGCCAGCCTTATATCTGTGCTGCAGAGGCAGAATCTGTGCCATGTGTCCCAAGTGATAGGTCCAACACAGTTGCATTCTATGAATCTGGCCAATCCATGGGAAAGTACGACTCGTACACGTCTTCCGCATCGTTCAAATCTTCACCTTCATAAAACCCTAGGAATTGCAACATTGTTGTAGGCATCCAACTGAATTTCCAGCGCATGACTCGTACAAGTTTTGAATCCGCATCCGTCTCCATGACAGTCCAGAGCCAATGGGTGTGCACGGCTCGGTCAACTGACTGTACAATGCGTAGTTTGAAAATACACTCGCACCCGTCTCCATACGATTCAATGGCCAAGGCGTACGCCGGTCTCGGCCCATGCCTGCCCGACGCGTATGCATGATAGTCACCCGCGTCGGTCCTCATTGCAGTCAATGGCTAAGCGTACGCAAGGCTCGGTGCTGAACTGTGCAATGCGGACGCATAGTCACCCGCGTCGGTCCTCATTGCAGTCAATGGCTAAGCGTACGCACGGCTCGGTCCTGAACTGTGCAATGCGTACGCATAGTCACCCGTGTCGGTTCTCATTGGTGTGACATTTTGACGGCTTCCACACACAATTACTAGTCAGGGATTCAAGTGCACACCTACCACACTACAGCATGTGCCACACTGTGTCCCATGGATGTAAGGCTGCATTCCCTGTGTGTTTGGGGGGGCAACATTTGGTTTGTTGTGTGGCACTTTTGTGCAGCCACTCCCAGGCTGTGCACATGTTCATGGGGACAGAATCCTTTGTGTGTTGTGCACATTACCACTGTGATGTGCATCTGTACAGTTATGGGCATGAGTCATGGACACAGTTTCAGGTTGGATATGTTTAGGACATGTCACACACACCCTGAGTCCTGGGAGTGATGGTATGTGCATCACAGTGAGACCTATAGCCCCAATTCTGATGTACACCCACAGTCTGTGTGCATGTTGTGTCTCAGATGTGGCTGATCAAATGTGCCCAATGGGAGACAGTCTCCACATCCATGTGGTTTGTGCATCAACATTGATGTTGTGTGTGTGTCTACGAGAGGTCCATGTAGGGCCTGCAGAGACCACAGTGGCCACTACCTGTGGGACTCACAGTTGTCTTGTGGCATGTACATGATACGCCATGTCATGCCAGTCTCCATGTGGCAATACAGGGACCCTGGGTATCTGCATGGCAAAGATCTGTGATGCCTGGGAGACAACAGGCCTCACTTGTCACTGTGGTGTGTGTTTGTAACGTGACAGCAGTACATAGGTAGTGTGACACAGCCCAATGATTTGCCATTGCACTACATGGGGCTTATGTAGACATGTGGACTTGAGATGTGAGGTGATGGGCATGTAGTTGACATATGTGTCCATGCCCAACAGCACACACCTCAGTACATTGTGTATTGTCATGATGTATCATGTGATATTTTGCTTGGTCATAACCACATGGTGGATGAATCGACAATATTCCTTTGTTCATCTCTGTACTGCAGGGCACCAGCTGTCCATAGACCGTTCCCAGACCTTGACACCATGCAGAAACGCGAATGCATCCGACGGTACCGCTTTACCAGGCCACTAATTGAGGAGTTGACGGAGCAGTTGGCGCCACATCTGCTACCTGGCCGGACATACCCTACAGCACAGACCCCAGAGGTGAAGGTGATGACAGCCCTGCACTTCTTTGCTCTGGTACCTTCCAGTACACTGTGGCTACTGCTGGTGGTATGTCGCAAACTATGTTCAGTAATGTGCCACGCGATGTCTTGGAGGAGATGTTGCATTTCCTTGACCTGTACATCAAGTTTCCTAGCCCAGGTCAACTCACTGAAATAAAGGATGCTTTTTATACACTGGGGAGGATGCCGAACGTCATGGGATCTATTGATGGTACACATGTGGCCCTAGTACCACCACAGGCACATGAGCAGGCATACCGGAACAGGAAACATTTCCACTCCATCAATGCTCTGGTGGTATGTCTTGCAGACATGTGTATCACACATGTGTGTGCACGTTTCCCCGGTTCTGAGCACGATGCCTACATCATGAGGAGTAGTCGCATTGCAACGCTGATGTCACAGATGCCAGAACAGCGTGCCTGGCTTGTCGGTGTGTACTGACTGTTTACCATTGTGTGTGTTTGGCAATGTTGTATTCCACCCTCTTTCAAAACTCAGCTAATTGTTAAATTGTTTGTATGTAGGTCACTCCGGATACCTCAACCAGCCGTGGTTGCTGACATCCCTCAGGAACCTTGTGACACCAGCCGAGATGCGCTACAATGAGGCACATGGTCGGAGCAGGAGGGTGATTGAGCGGACTTGAGCATTTGGTCTCCTGAAAAGCCGCTTCCGCTCCCTGGACAAGATCGGAGGGGCCCTCCCATATGACCCTGCAAAGGTGTGCAAAATTATCCTTGTATGCTGCATGCTACACAACATGGCAGTGCGGAAGAAGTTTCCTCTCATCCAGGATGACGATGACCTACCTCCGCCACCTTTGGAGGATCCAGGCCTGGGCCACGATGCCAGTGATGATGATGATGAGGGTGACGTCCGCACACAGCTCATCAACAACTTCTTCACCTGAATTTGAGTTTACAGGGTTGTTATGTCAATGTATTGAGTTAGCCTGAAATGTGTTGGGGATGCTCTGTTGCTGTTTGAGTGTGTCTGTGTGCCACTTGACTGGATGCGTGCAGTGATGTGCCCTTTCAGGTGGTCTGTACTCCACAATAGTGTCGAACTGCTAACTTGTTTCTGTGTAGGTTTCTTTTGACATGTTTTGTGCATGTGTATTGCATTTCTCTCCTGTTCTGCTGTGCTTTTGACTGTGTGTTGTGTCTGTCCTTCCCAGGGTACTTTGCCTGTTGTTTGGTCAACACTGACCCCCAACACCCAGAATCCAACACCAGCGTGGAAGTTGTCAATTCCCATCAAGTGATATGCCACACACCCCTGGACTTTAATTCTCCGACACTTTGTGACCATGTGTCCACTGTAACGTACAATTACCTTGCAACTATTGTGGAATAAACATGTTGATGATGTGTAATGAACCTGTGCTATGCTTTGTTAGGTGCGTTGTCTGTTTTCCCACATCTGACTGACATTTGCTTACCTCACCTGTGGGCTTGTTACCACTGACTGTGGATAGGTGTGGTGTCTGTGCATACCAATGTATTTCAGGTCAACATCATTGTTTGGGATGAGTTACATGGACATGGTGAGTATGTGTTGTGGTGCCATAGTGATGTGTCTCCCTCACATGTGTCACATCCTCATGACTCACATAACGGTGGTCACATTGTTGTAATATTTGGCATGCACAGTGTTGTTTAGCAGATCAACATCTCCATGACACATGACAAGTTGGAATCATAACAGAGGCAAGTATGGTGTACTGGTGAGTTTATTTACAAACATGTGTGAGGATAGTGCACAGGATGGTGTGTGCTGTGCATTGGGGTTTGAATCCAAAGTTCACAGTAGAGCTGGAAGTGTTGGTAGCTGAAATGTCCAGAGTAAAGTCCACAGTCATCTGCTACATTGGACCAACATGAACCCTCCATGTCATGTAGGCGAGTTGTGTCAGATACGACAAGGTGAACGGGTTGCGCACAAAGAACATTGTCCGGAACAGGTTTATAGGCCCTGGGGGATGTGCAGGGAAATCTGAGTCTCACTTGTCCTTCTTCGGATGACCCGTCTTCCTCTTCAGGGATATGTTACAGCACAATGTAGGAGTGGAATGCAGCTCACAACAGCACCGAGTGTGAATGAGGCCATGCTATGGTTTCGGCTATATTGGTGTGTCCATTCCATTCACTGTCAGATGTCGCCTGTCAATGATGTATATGTGAGTTCCTGTGTGTTTTGTGCAATGTGCTATAAATGGCTCTCCACACTTGTCATTTGCAAGATACACCTCCCCAGCCAGGCCAGGGGGCACCCCTGGACACTGCATCCCCAGACAGTGAGTTTGAACATATGGTTGCAATAGCTGTGTGTGCGACCGTGTTTGGTTTGGCCAGCGCATATGTGTGATTTTCAGCCACATCATTTCTCAAGCCCACGTGTCAGACATCTTGCCAGGGCATCATCTTTGTGAGTGACTGGTACCACGTGTGCAATGTGTTTTAGCATAGAAGGTGTGTGTATGGCCAGCATCGGTGTTATTTGTTTTCAAGTCAGGGCCTCCTTCTCCCCCAGGCCAGTTATCCCATCATGAAGCGTGCCACCATTGCAGTGGGTGCAGGTTACCTTTCAGGATGTCAGTCAGTGCAGTCCTGGTGTTTGTTGGTGCACAGTTCCCAGCATGGCCTTGTGCTCCCCACAACAGAGCCCAGTGTCAGATATATTGTCAGTCCATTCCAACTCCCTGTGAGGTAAGCATGGTTCAGTGTGAGCTTGCTGGGCCATGTGGGTGGGTGGGGAATCTCTGTAACTGCAACTCCCATCATGCTTTTGGCTACAGACCCCTTCCCAGCATGCCCATACTTCCTTCCTTTTGGCTCTGCTTCCCTGTGAGGGAGCGTAACAGCAATGGCAAGATGGTTGACTGTGCAGTCCTGGTGTTTGTTGGTGCACAGTTCCCAGCATGGCCTTGTGCTCCCCACAACAGAGCCCAGTGTCAGACATCTTGTCAATCCATTCCCACTCTCTGTGAGGCAAGCATGGTTCAGTGTGAGCTTGCTGAGCCATGTGGGTTGGTGGGGAATGTCTGTGACTGCAACTCCCTTCATGCGTTTGGCTACACCCCCCTTCCCAGCATGCCCATACTTCCTTCCTTTTGACTCTGCTTCCCTGCGAGGGAGTGCGACAGCAATGGCAAGATGGCTGACTGTGAAGTCCTGGTGTTTGTTTGGCTACAAGTCCAAAGAGAGCCCCTGTGCTTCACACAGCAGCACCCAGTGCGGTGTATCTTTGGGTGATATTTCACTACAGTGTGAGTCAATGCATTCTACCCGGTGAGTTGTGTGGAGATTGTGTTGAGGGGAGTGTGTGTCTCCACATGCTGGTAAGTATGGTCAGAGCTGTCAGTCCTCCTTCCCACCCGGCCAGACATCCCACAATGAAACATGCTTCCATTGGAGGGCGTGCAAGTTGTCTTTCAGGATGTCAGTCAGTGGTGTCCTGCTTCTGATTTGCGCACAACCCCTACCAGTGCCTTGTGCTCCCCACAGCAGGACCCTGTGTCAGCCATCTTGTCATTCATTTTCCACTCCCTGTGATGTGGGCATGGTTCAGAGAGGTCTCGATGGGCCAATTTGGAGGGGGAGCATTATCTGTGACTACAAACCCCATCATGCTTTTGGATACACTCACTTCACCTGCATACCCACTATTCCTTCCTGTCAGTCAGCTGCACTGTGAGGTAGTGTGTTTGTGGTGGCAAACTGTCTGACAGTGTTTTTTTGGCTTTGTGCCACTGCCTTGCTCTATTTGTTGGTAGGTTTATACACGCCATGACACAGTTACAAGTCACTATGAGATGGCAGGTATTGTGTTTGTCTGACTAGCTTACACATCTTGGGATGATTAGTTACTGTGGCTTTGCTAACGGTGCATGGTTTCACTGTCCCCTTGCCACACAATATTGAGTATGTTGGTTGTGTACTCACCAGGCTCTGGTATGTCTGCTAGACCATGGACGCTCTCTGGTGGTAGGATGTCCCGCACCTTCTCCTCCCAGGACCTGAAGTATACTGGTTTCGCAGGAGGGCCCCCGCCAGTGCGCTGACTCAAGGCATGATCTTTCTTGATGAGTTTCTTGACCCTCCTGCGCACGTCATACCACCCGTTCTGGATTTCGTCCTTTGTGCGCAACATTGGAGCTTGTGCGTTCACCTTGTCCACAATCCTCGCCCACATCTTTGTTTTCTGTGACATGTGGGTCCTTTGGACCAATGTACCAAACAAATGTGGCTCTGCTCTGATAATCTCGTCTACCAGCACTTCTAACTCACTATCTGTGAACTTTGGATTTTTCTTTGGGGGCATGGTGATGGGTGGTGGTGGTGAGTGATGTGTGTATGAGGGTGCAAGTGTGGGTGGGTGAGTGTCAGTTTTGCTAGCTGTATGTGTGGGTGCTTTTGGTGAGGTGCTAATGGTGTGAAAGTTGTGTGATGGGTGAGTTGTGAGTGTCTGTGGTTGTTGTGTGATGGTATTTTCTGCTGGCTATTGTCTTCTATTTTCAAAGGATCATGGTATTGATTGATGTCCTTTATATAGGTGGAGTTGTGGGTGTGTCTTTGTTCCAAGTTTTTTTGGGGGATATTTATTGGCTTTGTCATTGCTTGTTTGGTCCTTTTTTTGTATTTTTTCCTTTGGGCTTTCTAGGCATCAAGGAGACGTTCTTCTGACCGAGACGGACGCTGATGTTGGCTCGTGCGAGCTTCTCTGACTCGTTCACGTTGACTTTCTTCTGTGTTTCATATGCGTCGGTCGCGGAGATCTCTATTGCTTCAGGTCCCTGTTTTCTGTGCGTGTCGGTCATGTGGCTTGGGCTCCGTGCAAGTCAGTCTGGTTTTACACGCATTGCATCGTACTGCGTCGATCGGACATCGCGGGTATGTGTTGGTCGGGTTAATTCCTGGTACGTGTCGGTCGGTGCAAATCGCGTCCGTTTTCCGGGCGAATCAAGGTTTTCCCTACGGCTCGGTTGTACGGCTTGTATTCCGTATGTGTCGGTTGTAATTCACACACATTGCATCGTACTGCACGGGTTGTACAGCGCCGGTCCGTGTCGGTCAGTCTCCGTTCCGGGTCCGTGTTGGTCGGTACGTTTTGCGTCCGGAATCGGAATCCGCCCCTTAGTGTCATGGTATTATTTTGTTCATTTTTATTCTCTCATTTGTTTTTTTTTTACCTGTGGGGCCAGTAACTCTAATTTCCTTTGATAACCTAGTAATGGCTTGTTTTAGACTATTGATGCTTTTCTACTAACACATTGTTTTCACTTTCTATTGACCTTTGGCTATTCAAAACGTGAATGTTGGCATGTCTCTCACTTAGTGCTTTTCTCCTTATTTTGGTTCAGAGTTGTTCTTCTAATTGTTAACCAATGTTTGCACTTTTTGCTGTCAATTATGTGCTGGCTCCTCAATCAATCAATCAGGATTCATAAAGTGTGCCTAATCCCCCGATAGAGTACCCAGGTGCTTGCAGACCCCTGAGGCTTATTCAAACAGCCAGGTCTTGAGGGCCATTCAGAATTCCAGAAGTGAGGTGATGGTCCGGAGGTGCATGGGGAGGCTGTTCCAGGTCTTTGCTGTGATATGGGAGAAGAAGCATCCCCCACATCTCCTTCAGTAGATGCGGGTAGTATGGGCAAATGAAAGGGATGTGGATTGCAGTCTTCTCGATGGTTGGTGGAAGTTCAGGTGGTTGTTAATGTAGGCAGGTATTGGTTGTGTAGAGCCTTTTGTGCGTGGGTCAGCAGCTTGAATTGGCATCTCTTTTGTATGTGGAGCCGGTGGAATTTTCTGAGGTGGGGTGTGATGTGGGCTCATCAGGAAAGCCCAAGTATGAGTCTGGCTATGGCGCTCTGTATGCTCTGAAGTCTTTGTAGAAGAGGTGTGACGATTCCTACGTAGAGGGAATTGCTGTAGTCCAGTCAGTTGGGGATAAGGACTTGTGTCACGGTGCATCTCGTGTGTAGGGGTAGCCACTTGATGATCTTAATGGAGCATGCCAGAGTGAGGAAGCAGGTTGAGATAGCGTTGATCTGTGATTTCATAGTGAGCTTGTTGTCAATGATGATTCTGTGCTTTCTGGCATGGTTGGAGGGAGTCGGTGAGAGTCCTAGGTTTGATGGCCACTAGGAGTAATTCCATGTGTTGCTGCTGTTGCCAATGATGAGTACTTCTGTCTTGTCTGTATTCAGCTGCAGGCAGTTCTCTTTTCATTACTATATCTTTGTCTCATATGTTTGCAAAGCACTCCATTTAATAATGGCAGTCAAATTAGTTTTTTGTGAGTCAGGATACTCAGCTCAGACCTGACCCTGACTTTAAAATGGCAGCTAAATGGTTTATTATGAGGGTGCCTGACTTTAAAATGGCGACTTCTCAACCTTACCAAGAAATGTTGTTTTCTTTGACATCTCACTCATGTGTTTATTTACAATCCTTGCACTTATGTCCTTGTTCTGAATGGTGGAGTTTGGCTGGGGGCAGAAGTTCATTCTATGTGCCTTCTCCTCCCTCGCTGTTTTGTTACTGGAGCACCATTGTCCCCGGGAACTTTGCTGAAAGATGTGCCCTTGCTTCTTCCTTTTGCACTTTTGGGGCTTGTGTACACTAGGTACTTTATTGAAGAAAAGGAATGGGTGCATTGCACTCAGATTTTTGTCCTCTTGCACTGTTGGAACTTACACTTTTCCTTCACCTGCTTCAGTTCTCCTTCATACTGTAGTTTTGCAAACCATCCACTCAGCAGTGGCATGCACATGTCTGCAACTCAGTATGTGAGCTGCTTAAGTGAATTTGCTAGGTGCTTTGCAGCAAAGATGCTGTCACCTGTTTGTTAAACACACAAGATGATGGACGGAATGTTGCACATTGGCAAAACATTCACCCTCAGTCAGGATAGCTTGACTCCAGTGGCGTAGTGAGCACGGGACCCACGTCTGGGCATACCCTTCCCACATAGGGCGAACATCAAAACACACAAGATGATGGACGGAATGTTGCACATTGGCAAAACATTCACCCCCAGTCACAGATCTGGGTTTAATCCATCGTTATTTTGCTCACCACGCCACCCCAGTTCAGACATGGCCATATGCAAATCAGTCTTGACTCTGTGCATCATGGGAACAGTCCAGCCCGAACTGCCAAGCCATGTCTTCCCTGGACCGGAATCAAGCATCCTAGGACCGGTTTCGGGGTTTCACCCCTCTTCAGCCAGGATAGTTTGACTCCAGTGGTGTAGTGAGCACGGGACCCACGTCTGGGCATACCCTTCCCACATTGGGAAAACACACAAGATGATGGACGCAATGTTGCACATTGGCAAAACATTCACCCCCAGTCACAGATCTGGGTTTAATCCATTGTTATTTTGCTCACCACGCCACCCCAGTTCAGACATGGCCATGAGCTCTCCATGCCACTGGAATCAAGCTATCCTGGCTGAAGAGGGGTGAAACCCCCGAAACCGGTCCTAGGATGCTTGTTTCCAGTCCAGGGAGGACCTGGCTTGGCAGTTCGGGCTGGACTGTTCCCATGAGGCACAGGGTCAAGACTGGTGTGCATATGGCTGGGTTCAAACTGGAATGGCATTGTGAGCAAAAAAATGAAGGATTTCGGCCCAGATCTCTGTACTGGAGTGAATGTATGACATTGTTTTGCATTCTGTCCATCAACTGTTGTTTTTGCATTTGTCACCCGAGTGGGATGGGTATGCTCAGACATGAGTCCCGTGCTCTCCATGCCACTGGAATCAAGCTATCCTAGCTGAAGAGGGGTGAAACCCCGAAACCGGTCCTAGGATGCTTGTTTCCAGTCCAGGGAGGACCTGGCTTGGCAGTTCGGGCTGGACTGTTCCCATGAGGCACAGGGTCAAGACTGATTTGCATATGGCTGGGTTTAAACTGGAATGGCATGGTGAGCAAAAAAATGATGGATTTAGGCCCAGATCTCTGTACTGGGGTGAATGTATGACACTGTTCTGCATTCTGTCCATCAACTGTTGTTTTTGCATTTGTCACCTGTTTGTTGGCACTGATTAATACATGTTTACACTCTACTCATGAGTCGGCAGCAAGAACATTGGAGTAGTACTTTGCAGTTGTAGACTCCATATGCAAATGAGATGTGTCTGCCTTTATCCGTAGTGTTGTGTCCTTAAATAGGTAGAAACAGGATACATCGGCACAAGTGGCTAATATGTTCTTTATTGTATAATCTCATGCTTGTACATTTTCTCTCTACAGATGTAGTCTGTTTTCTCACATGCTGCCCTCACACTCTAGAATCCCTTGTTTCCATCACTTTCTTCCTTTTGCCATCCTCACACAAGAAGTGGTGTCCAGCATCCAGATGGCATCCCTATGGTCCTGGTGCCTCTTGACATGGCAGTAGTCTGCAAATATGTGCATATGCCATTATTAAAAATAATGTGTATTAACAAATAATTTTATTTAATCTCAAACTAAAACTTTTTTTAAATTTATATATGGATACATTATTAATAGAAATATAAAAAATACTTACATTTTTTTTTAGAAAGTATGTTTTCAATTTTAAAACAATAATTTCAAAGAATAGTAATATGAAAATGTACTTTTTTACACAAGTTTAATTAATGTTACCTTGTAAATTACATCAAATATTTCTATTTACATACATAACTAAATAAACAAGAAAATACCTATACGTATATTTTTTAAATTAAATGACCCACAATATATATAAACAGTGTTTAGAACAGAAAGTACATTATATATTCAATACAATTACTACAGATACTAGGTGTTCACCCTATTACAATATGATATTAATTATTTTGCCCCATTGCAGATATGGCCTTTGCTGCCATTCTTGTTTCAATGTGTACAAAAACAAAAAAGGAAGAAAACATTATAATCATAAGCAGCATTTACTTCATGTATATTCATTAATGACATCTGTCATTATTTACGACTCTGATGATGATAAGCTCTTTTAAAGTATGCCTGATTTATGCAAGATCGATTAAATATGTCTAGGGCCACTTGATGATGGCCTTCATTAATCAGAAATTTCTAAACAGTGGCCAGACCTTCTTGCATTTACTCAATATATCTCTAACAATTGTAGTAACTTTTTCTGTGGTATATATTGACCATATTTTGGACACCGCAAACTCAACTGAGGTGCATTAGTCTGTTTCCAGAAGTGAGCTATAGTGAGTCTTGCTGCCTAAACATTTATGTAAAGAGCTTACCAATGTTAGCGTGTAATGGGATACTCCAAATCTTCCTAAGTGTCACCAGATAACAGAGTCAAGGGTCCATTTTTAAATCGAACCCCTTATGCATTTAATTAGTTCTAAGATGTTTTTCCATAAACCCTGTGCAGACTCACAGGTCCACCACATGCATCCCATTCTCCCCTTTTCCTCACATTCCCTCCAACAACACCCATCTGAAACAAATATTGTGTGAAAATGTACTGGGGTAAGGTGCAAGCTAATAATTATTGTCCTTATGCTGACTACATATGTAAACCATGGCTACCTAGGTCCATTTGGTAATCGAATATTTCTCTACCATTTCCGTGGTGACTTTATTTGTTGATATGCTTCTATGATGCATATTGCTCATCAGTCTATAAAGCATGGAAAGTTCTCTTTTTGTAAAAAACTGTTTCAGAAAATACACATTCCAAATTTCTGGTGGGCTCTTTCATTCTTTTCTTTCCTTTCATGTAGTCTAATGTACTTGAACTCGTATATATGGTTGCTTCATGGAAGCTGCAAAATTTGTCGCCATGAGGTCTTCAATCTGCATTTTTTTTAGGAACAAATACTACCTGCATTTCCTCCCAACACACCAGCTTTTCCATAAATCCCTATCCTGTTGTATCAGTGGAAAATCTGGGTTATAGGGTATTGTGATGGAATAAGGGCGGTGGGTACGTTGTGACCACTCCTCTTCTAACTATTTTATTTCATTGTTGCTGTGTTGTGTATTTAGTATGTAAATGCAAGTCATCTGGTTGTGCTCTGGACAGCAGCCATGGTAAACATTGTAGAGAGATCAATTAATATATTTCTTCCACCTCTACCCAAAGAATCTGATTATGAAGGGTTTTGAAGTTTATCAGGGGGCATAGTTGTGTACCTTGAATGTTATGCTCAATATGCAGAAGGCCAAGGCACCAGATTGATTGATTTAAACTTTTTTTTATATATTCTTGGTGTTTTGTCATCCCAAATGAAACTTAACAGTTAACCCTGAATACTTTTTGTAAAGCCAACCAGGAAAAGTCAAAGGAATCGTTAGTGTCAAATTTAGAAGGCATGGGAGAAAGTACATTTTTATTGCAGGTCTCCTTTTGAATTGAGATATCACCAAATAACCTCAATGGTACAAATTAATAAAGAGTAACTTAGGTCAGTGGGATGTTTGCCTCAAATCATTTTATGGGAAATATAGTTAATTTTCCACCTAAGAATTCCACAGACTTCTCTGCCACAGACCACCCATTGGTGCTATTGCGGTTATGACGTCAGAGGACAGCACCAGAACTGACAAGTTCTCTGAATAATTATGATTACTTTTGAATCCTTGGAAGCTTGTAATTCCCCTCGCAAAAGTGGTAATGTTTGCAAGTAGTTTATTCCAAAGCAAATTTTGTCATAGGAAAAAAGTGCTTGACTGTGTATAGTATTTCCTACTGCCATCCCTACAATTTTTGGGTTAGCATTACATTTTTGTTGGGTTCAGGGTGTAAAACTGTCTTTCTTTGGTCATATCTATCGAAGGAGTTTTTACTATTAATTCAAAATGTATTGATTCGATTCATAACATTTCTGCTATATATTTTCTAAGATTTAGGCCTCATTTTGTCTTTTTAAGTGTTTTGCGTAAAACGTTGTAATCTGCTCTGTCAAATGCTTGTTTGGCATATACCTTGAGATGGATAGTTTGCAAATTATAGTGTTTTGCTATTTACTCCAAGTGTATTGCCTATCTAACATTATCCATTTGATATCAATATTTTATCAGTCATGACTGTGCATGTATATTTTCACAACTGGTCGTAATAATTTTTGCATATATTTTGGAATCAGTATTTTATAAGACAATGATCCAGTATGACCCACATCTTTCTGTATCTTTGCTAAGTTTGTGAATTATTATAGTCTCTGACACCATCATTTTTGTTACTTCTCAGGATGTGGGAAGATAATTTAACACTTTTGATAGTGGCTCACATAAAATATCCCCAAATGTTTTAGCAAAGGTAGCTGTAAAACCATCTGGGACAAGAACTTTATTACTATCACTTCAGCAATTTCATTTGGTGAACTAGGTTCACCTAAACAATCTATTGCGTCTTGTTCAAGTTGTGGAAATCTCACTCCTGCTCGTTATTCATCTTGTCCGTGTTCCAGCAGAGATTATGCAATTCAAATCAAAACCATTATTTCTAATGTCTTCATTAGTATTCACTTCACTCCCATTCTCCTTTATCATTTGCTCATATTGCTGCATGCTTCATGCATTTATTTAAATTTATGAGCCAGCAATCTGCCTCTTCCTGCTTTCACAATAAAGTTGGCTACTTTGTAATATTTTCCTAGCAGTTTTGTCCAATAAAATGTATTCCAATTCTCCCTTTACTTTTGTAATTCAGTGAACTATATACATGAGGATGTGCACTCGTGTTCTGCTTTGAAGTTGTGCTATACCCTTCTGTAATAATTTTTTTTGCTTTATTTAACAAGAAGAAAGCAGTTGTGTCCCAAATTAGCTTTCCCCTTATATCCACTTTTGCAGAGTTCACTATAGTTAATCATGTTTGAAACCACTAAACATATTTCATATGAATAATTATTTTTTAAGGTATTTTTTAAGTAAGTGTGTTAATTATAAAAACATTTTAAAATTCTTTCAAAAATAATATGAACATATGCACAACAATTAAAAAAGCACATTCCAACATAATAATCATTCAAAGTAAAATTACATTAAACATCCATATTAACTTATAGAATTGTCCAAATCGCAAAAGGTAGGAGGAGAAAGATTTACTATTCTAACTCCAGTCCTACATTAATAGGGGTAAGGTCATAAAAGAAATGAGGTCATATTTACTATTCTAACTCCAGTCCACATACATGAGTTTATTGGGAGGGTGTAGTACAGTTACACTTCCTACTCCAGACCAACAAACATAGGTAAAAGTGCATTATTTAAATAGGTCAGTTTCACTATTCTAACTCCAACCTAGCAAACATTGGGCAAAGTGCATATTGGGAGGGCAGATTTACTCTTTTAACTCTAATCCAATATAAATAGAGAAAGTGCATAAAATGAAGGTGGTCACACTTACTATTTTAACCACAATTCCTCAAACATTGGGAAAGGTATACATAATGGGGGTGGTGAAATTTACTATTCTAACTCCAGTCCAACATAAATAGTGGAAAGTATATAAATTGAATGGGTTCAGATCTACTACAGTAACTTCAGTCTCTCTCACATTGGAGAAAGTGCATGTATTGGTGGGATTAGCATATATCAAGTTCTACATAAATGGCTGAAATCTAACAATTGAAGGGGTACAGATTTACAACTCTAACTTCAGTCAAAATTACGGAAATTATGGAAAGTGCATTTGTTTGGATGGGGTGGGGGGGGGCATATTTACCCTTCTTACTTTAGTCACAAAACATTTGGGAAAGTGTATATATTGGAGAGGGTTAGATTTACTATTCTAACTCAAGTCCAGCAAATGCTGGAAAAAGAGCAACAAAAGGTGGCAGAGTCAGATGTTCTATTCTATCACTAGTTCAACATAAAGAAGGGAAAACATGTACACTGAATAGGAGTCAAATTTACTATTGTATCTCTTGCTCAACTAACATTGGTGAAAGTGCATACATAAAATGGAATCATATTTACTACTCTTGCTTCAGGCCAACAAATATTGGAGGAAAAATTGATTCTTTAAAGGTGGTTGAGCAGGGGTGAGTAGGAATAATTTGGTTTCAATATCCTAATTTTAAACAAGCAAATATAGGTAAAATCAAAGGCTAAGGGCATAATTACGATGTCGGTCGGACTTACGTCCGACCGACCATGTTGTGGAAAGAAACTGCTCGACCATAAATCAGTGGTTCTGACCACAGAATTTGGATGCGACCACCCTATGAGGAAACATCCATTTTCAAATGGCAGCTTGTGCAGTGGGCAAAAAAGGCCTGCAGCATAAGCTGCCACTGAAAAATTGATGTTTTTGAACATCCCTGCACCGTTTGGCAGGCACCATGAGGTGCCTGCCACACGGTGCAGGGATGTTTAGGTGGGGCACCATAGATACCGCCCAGGCCCCATAGTAGAGGGTCAGTGGGGAAAGGGGGCCCCCAAAGTCACTTTCCAACACCTTTTCCATGTCGGAAAGGCCGACAAAGAAAAATTACGGAAAAGGGAGATCATAATCCGGACTGGCTCCGCCGTCATTATGGGATTATGATGCACTCCGACAGCCTGACTGGCTCCTTGAGCCCGTAGGAAGCTCAGCGGACGGTAACTCCACCCGATGCCTTCATCTGCTGCCTCGTAATGCGGCAGGCGCCCGGAGAGGCAAATTTTGTTTGAGGTCCGCCCAACATCGTTATCGGGCCCTTAATAATAATAAGTTCCATGTTTTCAATATCCTATCAGCAATCATATAATTGTTTTTAAGTGTTTGATGTAAATTAATGTTTTATAGTAAAGTTAATTAAATTCACAATAATTCTAAAAACATGTATTTTCTTTTAGGAAGCAATATTTGGTCACATATGTCAAATATTTTATTTGGACGTTTGAAAATGAAATAAAATAATTATTGGAGCCTCAATAATGTTTTTATTTAGATGAAGAAAATGAAATATTTACATTAAACACTGAACTGAAATAGAAAAACATTTTAAAAAATGAACTAAATATAAATTACCCTCATTACATCCCTCTAAATGTAGGTAAATTCTTTAACAAAAATCTTTTTATTAGACATGTTTATCACATTAATGCAAGAGTGGACCATACATAGTAGTTGCAGAGATACATAACATTATAACATAATCAAAAAGGTTGGTTCTCGCTTTACATGTAGGGTCAGGCAAATCCTTTAAAACGGAATATACAACAAACAGTGGGCACACTCTCTATTTACTCCTCAACACCCCCACATTGAGAACAATCAACATGCCTGAGGCTAGAGTGCATGTAGGTCTATCCCTCAATACATTTGTCAAGGGCCCCATATTTTTCCCCACTTCTTGGGAATCCCCTGCTGCGGTACACCACTTCCTCCACCCTCTGGCACCAATCCAGATCTTTTTCCCAATCCGCCACTGATAGCGGGAGCTGCGTCCCCATCCCCTTGCAATATTCAGTTTAGCCACCACCGCATCCAATGCCAGCTATATCTGGGCGTGTCTGGGCCAGTCTGTCTCCCCTTGTATCAACAACCACAGCCATTTCGCCTCAAGTGGGACTTGAATAGAGAGCCCTTTGACATAATAGTGGCTATATCTTTCCAATATTGGCATATAATTGATTACATGGAGTGGGAGGGCCAGAAGCCGGCCTGGTTGGGGTCCAGGAAATCAGTTTCTTCTATGAAGGAACTTAGGTATTGGGCAACATGTGCCTGTAGAATTTTAGCGGGAAAAGGGAGGAGAGATATAGTATAGGCCTGTTGGTGTCCAACCTCTGGGGTCCACACCTGTTTTTTTTGGGAGCAGAATAATCACTGCTTCTTTGAAGGATAATGAAACAATTCCTTGCGTGAGGGATAAGTTCAGTAGGGAGAGAATGCTCTCCGAAAAGGAGGAAAATATGAGTTTTTGTATATGTGGGGGGCAGACATCTTTGGGAGAGCCAGATTTTACTTTACCGAGTAGTTCCATGAGTTGTTCTTTGTTTAAGCAAGGGAAGGTGGCCATGGTATTAGGATTATTATTTTAAGGTAGATTTTGCATATCCTTACGACTAGAATCAATAGATTCTTGTATTTTCCTTATTTTGTCTAAGAAGAAAAGGTTTATGTCATTACATAATTTCTGTGAGGGTTTATGGGGGAAGTTACTCAATCAGGGTTAGATAAATCCCTTACAATGTTGAAGATGTCCTTTGCTTTGTTATCTGAATTTATGACTTTGTCAGTAAAAAAAGCTTTATTTGCCTCTAAAATGGCATTTTTGTAGGCTGTCAAGCTGAGGTTATATAGCTCCTTGGATTCTGGCGAGGAGATTTTACACCATTTCCATTAGGCCTGGCACGTTCTTAGTTTAGCAACGTTTAGCTCAGCAAAGAACCATTGTGATGCATCATGGTGCCTAGAATCGGTGGTTTGCGTCTGTAGAGGAGCATGTATATTGCTGGCCTTCAATTGCCAGCTGAAGAATTCTTTCTCAAGATTGTCTACGTTAACTGACATGATAGGTAGCTTGAGAGCCAGGGTGTTATAAAAGGCATTCATATTTATACAATTCCTATTCCTGGTAGTACCTTTGGGAGGGATCCTATATTTGGTCAGGGAAACATCACTCAAGGTTAAACTAATAATGTGATGGGCGGACCAAATGCAAGGATGAATGACTAGATTCTGGGGAGTGAAGTTAATGGACCAGGCTTGGTCTAGTGTGTGTCCTTTGATATGCGTAGGCACCCTGAATATGTTGTAAGAGGTTCAGACTTAGTGATTCAGACAGTTCCCTAGAGTCCTTTCCCCCTTCCACCTCGTTCGCCCAGTAGTTCAAATCCCCAATTACCAAAACGTTGGCATAATCAACAGTCAGAGAAGCAATGCCTTTAGCGAGTTCTTTGCAGAACTCTGGCATTGCTGGTGGTGGTCTATAGTTGAGTACACATACCTGTGCAGAGGTAGGGGAGTCCAGTTTGCTAGGCTATCAGCTAGTGTAATTTCTAATGGGGAGATGGCGGTGAAAGATAGACTCTTCTTGATAGCAGCTGCCAACCCGCCCACTCTTTTCCAGGTTGATCTGTTAGACTGTAGAAGATAATTTCCTGGGAGCGCTGCTAGAATATCAGGGGTGGAATCATCAGTTAGCCAGGTTTCTGTTATAAACAGCATTTCAGGTGAATTGGAATCTAATAGGTTAAACAACTCTACCTGGTGTTTGACCATAGCATGAGTGTTTAAGTATATTATATTTAAATCCTTTGTTGGATAGTTGTTAGCTGTGTTAGTAATGTTCTTATGGCTGGTTGCATGACGATGTGCTCGCAGGCCGAGCTCATCGAGCTTGTGTGTAAGTAGTGGATCAAGCTGCTGCTTGTCTTTTCGGGCCATGGCTTTTAGCTCAGAGAGCATGTATTTGAACTTTTGGCCAGAATGGTTGGTCCGTGGTCTACTCCAGGTGCGGACAGGCGCAGACAGGCCTGCCTTGAGCGCACCAGCGGCACAACCGCTGCATGTGCCTGCTGCCTCCATACTTTGGAAGCCAACGGAGTGCATCAAACTCCGCCCCTCCCCGCCTGATTGGTTGCTTTTAGCCCTATCCAATTAGAGAAAGAGGCAGCTATGGGCCAATTAGAGCCAGAGTTTTTTGTCACTTTGCGGAGTTTCATGGAGTTCTGCATAGTGGAACTGCGCAAATTACGGCAAAGATTAGCGAGGAGCCAGGTGAACCTTTATCAGATTTCATTGCAAAGCTAGGACACCTGGTACAATACTGTGCTTTTGATATGTTTACAAAAGAGATGCAATTTAACTGCAGATCATTGGAGGCAGTCTGAGACACCAGTCACTTGGAAGTTCATGACTACCTTTTAACCTTAATGCACTGCTTGCACTGCGCTTTTTAGAAAAAGTTAGTACTGTTGTTTGCAAATTGAATCTGAATTTGAATCTGAAACTTGCTTTGCTTATTTTAATGCTACCCATTCGGCCTTACTGCCTTCCCATATTGGAGAGCTCTAAGGGCCACTGTTACCTCCTCGGTCGTAAGGTCTGCTTGACTGCTTCAAGGGTGTCCATTAACTCCATGTGGAGAGAATGGAGAGAAAAGTCTTTTAGAAACTCATCACAGTCTGTTCACGTTCTGGTGCTGATTGGAGTGTATAAGTCAGTATATTAGGAGGCAAAGGTGTTAGCTATATTGGCACTCGTTGTTTGTAGGAGACCTGACCTGTCTTTGTCCCCCACTACCCATGTCCTGTCTCTATCTCTTTTCTCTAGCCAGACCAGTAATTTGGAGGCCTTGTCTCCATCATCATAGAGCCGGTGCTGTGTTGTCAAAGCATAGGGCCTCACAGAATTATCGCCTAGGGACCACAAGTCATGCTGGCGCAATTAAAATCTGTGTTGCACCTCCAGGCCACCACCACTTGCCCTCTACGTTTCGAGGGCCAGGATATCTTGCTCAATGTCTCTACACTCAATCGCAGCTTCCCTCTTCTTTCCCCCTATCAAGGCCTGGGGCTGGCCCCAGATCACAGTCTTAAATGCTTCCCAGAGTATGCCTGGGGATGACACTGATCCCTGGTTATCTAAAAAATATAATTCTGCAGATGTACATAACTTGCCTTTTAGCTCTTTATCTTGGAGATGCCAGGGGTCAAGCCTGGGAAAGGCTATCTGACTTATGTCTGGGCCCCTGAGAATGACTCCTACCGGCAAATGGTCAGATATTCCTCGTGCATACTGCCTAGCATCTGTAAAACATCCCACCTGATCATGGCGGGCAAAAAGGTGGTCAAGACGTGAAAGGGAGCCATGGGGGGTGGACAAAAATATATACTGAGACTTGTGGGGGTTATGGAGTCTCCAAAGATCCGTCATTCCCATTGCAGACACAAAGGTCTGAAGAGACCCCCCCAGCTGGGCGGACTTGTGACACCCCCAATCTATCTTGGGCGGGGTCCATTGTGGCAGTCATATCACCCTCCCAGCAGTAGTGTCCCAATCGGGAGCTGCAAGAGAAGAGCTCCCAGCCTAGGGAGGACACCAGCATGAAGTCTGGGGGTATATATACGGAGCATCGGTTCAGGGTTTGACCTTCCCACATGCCTGTGATGGCCGCGTAGCAGTCCTGGGCATTGCACCACATCTTAGATGCTACAAATGGTAACAACGTTTTGGCTAGAATACCCCCCCGGAGTCTGAGGAGTAGCCTTCATGGGCCAGGAGTTTTTATCCAAAATATTCCAATGCTTTATAATGATTGCCCCTTAGGTGTTCCTCCTGAAGCAGAACAAAACCTAGATAGTGACGTTTAATATGCTGGAGCACTAGGGTGCGTTTGATCTTGTTGCCCAGCCCCTTTATGTTCCATGTACATATGTGTATTTGTTTGAACCTTTCCAATAGTGGCATAGCTCAGTTCTCAGAGCGTCAGCTGGACCCATACGTGACAACGATATCGCCGCCCAGCTACCCTTGATCTGTATTTTAGATGAGCATAACCATTTCAATTTTCAATAACTGCGAACTTCGCTAACAATTGCCCCCCCTGCCTCTCTGCTCAGTGGGTGATAAACCTCCCACTTCCCCAACCTGCAGAGGGCCTGTCACCCAAACTTGTGCATGGAACAGTGGAAGGGCATTACCTCTTTCGCCAAAATATATGAATCAACACTTGTCAAGAATAGTCACGCCAATACAGTTGAACATCATCATAACACTTACTTCTGTGCTGGCCCGCCGCTCATCCACCCTTACTCCAGGTGAGGTTAAACCACTGGCATTGTTTAATTAAGCAACGTTGGTCAAATGCCGCTAATATTTTTAATGTTTCTTCCTCCCCTTTCCCATGTAAACCTCATCATGTACCAGGTACTCTTTACAATCAGTCCAGGTCCGGTCCGGTCTTTTTCTCTGTTCCAAAGGGCTGGACGGGGGTTCCAAGGTCTGCAAGTCTGCGGTCTCTCCTAGTCTGTATTTTTTCATTTTGTTTTGTCTGCACGCACTCTGCTCCAGCTTTCCCGCCAGTCCCGTGCTTTTTCCAGACTCATGAATAGGTTTGATTAGCCCTCAGTGATTATCTGCAGTTTGGCAGGGTACATAATCATATTTTATATTTTTCTCACAAAGGGCCATTTTTGTGGAGTCGAAAGTTCTGCATTGGCACTGTACCTGGAGAGTGAAATCAGGGAAGAACCTATTTGTTGCATTTCCATACTGTAGGTCCCCATGTGACCTATCTGCTTGCAGAATAGTGTTGTGGTCCCTGAAGTTAAGGATATGAGCTATGATAATACGCAGGGGCCTCAGGGCATGGTGGTGGTCCCAGCGCCCAATGTGCTCTCTCCACTGAGAAAAAAATTGACAGTCTATTCAATTGGAGTATATTAAGTATCATGTCTTCCATGAATAGGTCAGCAGACTGTCCCTCCTCACCTTGGGGGCCCCCCGCCACCCTGATAGTGTTCCGTTGCGCTCTCCCTTCTGGCACCTCGCCAATACCTCTCCCTGCTGCATAGTTATTTGTTCTTCTAGGCACTTAGGTTGGGATTTTAGGATACTTACATTTGTTTCCGCCACGCCCACTTTCTCTGCCATTAATCTGAAATCCTCTCAGAGTAGCTTCAGTCACCACACTGAGTTTAGGTTACAGTGTATTTCTTAAGTGGCTGATTAGTTCCTCTCAGTGCCCCAGGCTGTTTGGTAGTGTCCTCAGTCTCTTCCCGCGCCCCAAGGGGGATGATGTATTTGTCGATCTGGTTAGATTGGCTGGGTGTGGGCCTTTTGTATGCACCATGTTTGATCAGGCTTGATGTCTAGGCCTGTATCTTCAGTGTAATGACTCTCAGGGCGAAGCAACTCGACTGTACAAGCGCCGTTAACTTCTCCTACACTGGGGTTCAGATCACCTTCCCTGTCTCCCAGGCCAAACAAGCCCAGTGTACATATTACTTTTGTTGTGTAGCAAGTCTACAGAGTTCTCCAGCAGTACTATTACATTCCTATTGGTAATCTACTTTTCTGGGAAGCACCGCTCCCCGCATGGGCCAGGCAGCCCCGATCCAGGTCTTTATGGATGTTGCAGGGCAGCCTCACTACACTAATTCCTTCACCTCTGGGAGGGATGGAATGCCCACCACCCCACCCTCTGAGCAGGCCCCATCTGTGCAGCCTTCCTGCTGCAGGAGTGAGGCAGTCGCCTCCACCACAGTCAGCAGGTCTTCCTACTGCCTTAGTCTATGATCAGTTCGGCCCATCCCGGCTCTCTCTTTGCAGGCCAGCGGTGAATATCTTCCCTACGCCGCTTGATCCCTCCTCACTGGGGGCCCTTTAACCTGTGTTCCTTCAGGCTTCCAATAGGCCTCAGCTTCAGTTCAGCGGAGGTGTGTCAAGCTTCTAAACCTTGCCGCTAGCCGGGCACTTCTGGGGCCCTGGCCCACACCCAGCCAGGAGTGGTCAACGCTGGAGCACCACAGAGAAGTGCCCAGCTCCTATGAAGAACACCCCTCTGCTCCATTGGTGCAACGTTCTGTTTGGCCAGGGGGGCCGGGAGCAGGCGCTGCGATGTTGCAAACATCAGCAATCAAGACCAGCCTCACCAGTGATACTGTTGTCCTCCCTTTTGACTCTGGACCACACTCACCCGGGGACCACCACGGACTGGGTACCTCTGGTGCATACGTGGTGTCCACAGAGCTTTCTCGTCGGGAGGGGGCCCTCAAACTGCTTCCACTCCTCCGGATTCAGTCAATGTTTCGGCCATGAAGTGCCGTAATTTTGCCTATGGCCCCGGTCCTCTCAGGGTGCTTCAGTCTTCTTTCAATTGGCTTATTTGCAGCTGTGGGCCCCACCAGGACTTTCGCGTGTTCCCCCCTCGTGAACCGCGAAGAGGGTAAAGATTAGGATAGATTATGCTGGATAGAGCGGGGTTATATTCTGGCGATCAGAGGAGCCAACTCAGTGTTCGGCCATTCCTCTCAACAGCAGACCCCCCCCCCAAATGTAGGTAAATTCATGTCCAAAATTAAAATAAACTGTTCAACCAATATAAAGTAGGAAATCAGTTTTTCATTTCTTTAATGTGCTCCAGGTTTGCAATAATTTAAAATGTATTTCAAATGCTCTAAGTAAAAATAAGATGTTAAAAAGCAAAACAAAATTTAAGAATAGTAATTTCATAATAATTAACATATCTTTAATAAAGACGATATTTGAAAGAAATTAAAACATTTAAACACTACCTATCCAATCCCTCAATAAAACCTATTTTATTTTAAAAAGTTAACATACGATAACATACAAAACAATGTTATGTACCACAATATTTTAGTATACAATATTTTAAACATCAATATTGTTTGCAAAGGTAAAAAATATATAATTACCTTTGATATTCTGTTCCGTGCTATTTGAGCACTGACAATATTTTGACTGCACTACTAAGTTAAAACAATATTTTGAAGTACATATTCACATAGCACGGAATAACACCTTTAAGTCTCATTCAGATTTAATTACAATTCTGATGTTTCATACAAATTATTATGGGTAAAGGTTGATAATCCTTCAGAATCTGCTGCTTCAAATAAGATGTCAAGAAGATTAGAGAATAGATTATGATACTGTACTGTTAAATTCAGTGTCCCAATATTGCCTTCAGTTATCTGTATTCGGTTAAGTATTTTGCAGTGCCTAACCTCAGTATCAGCTGGCATGTCTCAAGGGTGTTGTTCCGGGGGCAAAAAAATTATAATACATTAAATAAATGTAACATCCTTCACCCAGGCGAAGTCTTCTGTCATCTTCTCTCCTCGAGGCCGGCTCCCAAGCCAATCCTGGCACTGCTCTCATGTTCTTGGGCATGTTCATGAGAGCAGAGCCCTGTTTGGAGAGCGAGAACTCTGTGGGCAGTCTCGAGGGCACTTGATGCCTGCACTTAGTCTCAACCCAGCTGTCTTGCACGTACGAGACGGAGTCGCTCCTGACGGATGCCGTCAGGAGCCCCTCCGACCGAGATTGGAATCGGACCCTTAGAGGTAAATGTGGGAGGGACCAGGAGGAGTGACTAAGAAAGGGGGTATACTTACTGCTAGATGGGAGGCATTAAGCGGGGAGTAAAGAGGGGTTCAGGGAGCATTACAGAGTGACATGCATCTACCAACAGAAGAATAATCCTATTGCTATTCACAAACTGCACTTCTAAAGCTAATACAGCTAAAAGGAGTCCTAAAACAATAGCAAATTACTCCAGTTCACAGCTGGAGTAAGTACAGCACCTCACATGGCCAACCACTGGCTGTGGCACACCCTCCCATGGAAAATATTGGTGGTAGTGGCCTATAATAAAACCCATGTAAAATAATGTTGAATTAAATTAAATTATTTAAAATAGTTAGTAGTGTAGACCACTATTTCTCAGGCAGTGACTCCCCCCATCTTAAATATGGACATAGTTAAGTGAAACTTGATGCTTACTGTAACCATTTTTCCTATTGTGTGTTGTTCTGCAGACAGGATGAAAATGTTCCAGATATCTCATTCACCATCCATGTTACAAATGGTAAAGGCTAGGCTACACGTGATTTGACCTGGGCGTAATTTTAATCAAACGCTGGTAAAATCAACATAATTTTGCGTAAAAACAAAATGTACGTTTAACCCCTTCAGTGCCACGCCCTTTCCCCCTCCTGTGCCGGGCGTTGCAATAGTGGGTGGGGTTCATGACGAGATAGTCTCGTCATGGGCACAGCGCAACCGTGCTCCATGACGAGACTATCTCGTCATGGGCACTGAAGAGGTTAATCACCAAGATGAAGCTGTTATGCCACGTCACATAAAAAAAAAACATCAGTTTGTGGAGAAATAGTAACGTAAAATGTAGGGAAACACTGTGCCGAATACGAGTGGCATCTCTCCCATACTAGCAGCAGTTCTTTTAACGTGGGAGGTCAACACACTTTTCAGGTAGATATTCTACCCCAGCTGACCGTTCAGGTAATTTGTGAGAGCCAACCTACAAATCCAATTATGAGCATAATGAATACCAAAGCGAGAAGCAGCTGTTCTTTTTACACATGTGCTCAACAAACATTTTAAGTACATTTTTTACTGGTTCAAAAAACTACAAATTTGAGTCAAAGTTGCTTCAATCACAATGTAAGTCGTAGTTCCCTTAATGCAGGAGGTCAAGAAACATTTCAGGCAGATGTTTTACCCGGTTAGAACATTCAAGTAATTTTTGAGCGCCAAACTACAAATCCGAATGCGAGCAGCAGTATTTTGAATGTGAGTTAATTGGATTTAGCAATTATTTTTGAAAACTCACAATATTTTGATAGGAATACACATTTGTTTCTTAACAGGAAGACAGTGCCATAGAGACTGGGAGGCTACTGTACATACATTGGGAATCTCCCGTTTCTGTCCTGCACAATTCTCGCTTTGTTTCTTCAGCTCTTTGTCATTTTGGATTTGGATTTTGGAGAGAGAAAACATCACTCTCTTTTTGTCTGCAATCTCTGCTGCATCCACATCCTTTAAATGTTCACTGTTTGGGAAAAATCAAGTAATTTGAATGGAGCACTTGGAAAACATTTGTTGTTTGAGGAAGGGCAGGCACCACTACTTTTGTTCCTTTCTGTCTTTTTATCTTTACTGGTGGATGGACTTTGGTTTCGAATAGGAGCCCATGTGGGACTACTTTTTTTTAAGGGAGAATATTTACTCTTTTTTTGATGGTGGAGGCCTGTGGTTCAATATACTTTTCTCAATTTCCTTGTGTTTGTTGTGAATTTTTCACTAATTTGTTATCATTTTACTTTGATGTTGTTTTACTGTTGTCTGCCCTGCACTAGACCTTGGGTGTATTTTTGATGTATTTTCATTTTCTCACTTTTGCTGTGCAATATGTTTTTTATAACAGGTACGGGCTTGTGGATGGACTTGCAATAAATGCAAAATTTATGGGTTTTTTTTTGGCTGCATATGCCTGTTAGTGAATAGAGTTAGGGTGGCTCTTGAAGAGTGGTCCCATGTAGGCAGAAATGTTCCTTTGTTCTCAGCTACCATCTTCCCCATGTGCTTGAATACCATTTAGTGAGCTTGTGTATGTGTGACATGTTTGATATTGTGTGTTACTTTTTATTGCAACTATTAATAGTTTTTTAAAGGGATAAATGACGTTGCCTACGGCTATTTGTTGTTGTGGCCCTTTTTAAGTTAAATTTTTGTTTTTGGCATTGCTAAGTTAATGGTAGTGGGTAAAGGGCAGTTCCATGTGGATCCAGACACATTTTGGGTAAATCTTCACAATTCGTTCCCTGCAATGCTAAAAGATGTTTTTTTGGGGTGGGGGGGGGCGAAGCCAAGGGGAGGCAGTATAGGGCAACTATGTTCTTTTTTCTTCGTGGCTCCTTCTTTGCTGGCAATATACCATGTAGCAGTGGCCATTTTATGAGCCAGTGTGTATGTTTGCTATAGGCCACCATCTGTTCTCTGTTTTCAATGCCTCTCTCTTAGCAGGCCGTGCAGTGATGGGCATTTTGTGTAGCCAGAGTGTGTTTGTCATAATCCACCATTATGTCGTTGTTCCCTATTACTCCTTCTTTGCTGGCAATTCAGTGACTACCATTTTGTGAAGCCAGTAATGGTGTGTTTGGTGACCATTTTGTCTTTGATTGCCATGCCTCCTTCTCCATTGGCCATGTTGTGAGCTACCTACCACTGTTGTATGCAGCCATTCTCTGTTTCTATCATTTATTTTCACTTTTAAAAGCCATTTTCTATAGAAGAGTTCCAAATATTTTTGTGCATTTTTTCGATTTTTCCTGACTTATTTATTTATGCTTGTGGCTGATTGTAGTACAGTGCTGTTTTTTGCGATACATTTATTACATTTTTTGCCAGCCTTTCCTAGAGTCCCTATGGGCCCTTGTGAGGCACCAGCGAATATTTAATTAATTTATTCACATTTTGCCTCCCATAGAGTCTGCCTTGGCCTTGGCCTTGTAGAGTCACCAGCAATTATTAATTAATTTATTTGGGTCTTGCCTACCTCCCCTGCCTCTTGTAGAGTCCCCATGGGCCCTGGAGGGAAGCCTGCAAATATTATTTTATTTAGAAACTTTTTATCTGCTTCCCCTTCCTGCTTTTAGACCATGTAGGGGCACCAGAAATTATTTAATACATTTATTTGATTCCCCATGCCCCCCTTAGAGTCACCATGGGCCATGAAGGGGCAACTGCAATCATTTAATTTACTTATTCAATTTTCATCTACTGCCTTTTCCCGCCCTCCCCCATAAAGAGCCCCTGGGCACTGGAGGGGCACCAGCAATTATTTTATTCATTCATTTGATTGTTTCCTGCCTGCGCCTCCTATAGAGTGCCCATGGGTCCTGGAGGGGCAGAAGCAAATATATAATTAATTTCTTCAATTTTTGTCTAACCCCCTTGCCTCCTATGGAGTTCCCATTGACCCTGGAGGGGTACCAACAATTATTTATTATTTATTTTATTCATTAATATACACAACTAATCATTTATTCATTACATTGTCCCCTGTTTCACATAGAGTTCCCATGGGCCCTGAAGGAGCACCAAGGTACTTGTTCCGATCTAATGCCTAGAAAAAAATAGTTTATGCATGGGTACACTTGTTAAGCATTGACAATGATGATCATGATGATGATGATGACTTGTATTACATTGGCTAGATTGACCAAGTCTTACTGACTTCTTGTTTAATTTTTATTGCCTACAGATTCACAAGATGTCATGTTATGCATAATACTGTGACAGAGAGTGTGGGAGCCGGCCTCGTGGCGTGGTCCTGTTCCCCCTCGCTAAGCCGCACGAGGTCCCATGCACCTCGGGGCTCCTCCATTTTGGATTATACGTCACTCCACGTGACCCCCTACGTGACCCCGCTCCACCCGGCCTCTGTCCCAGCGAGGCCCGACATCGAGGCGCCAACCCCTGGCCCGGGGGATACCACGTGAACCCTTCCCACTCCCGGCGGAGGGCAGTATCGATGGGACCCCCAACCGTCCTTCCACACCTAGGTGCGATCGCCCCACAGCTCTCTGGGGCCTGGCGCCTCTCCTGCTGGGCGTCTGGCCGCTCCCTACCCGGCCTCTCCGCCCCCTCCGGGGGCAAGGGTCCGGACATCAAAGGGCTCCAGTCCTATATCTGGGGCGACCCGACAACAGGACAACAGTTGTATCCTGGAGTCAAGAGCCCTGCTGATCGGATCGCGGCTGACCCTACGGAAGAAGACTCATCCTGAACCCACACTCTGAGCCCTGCTGACGACGTCGCGGCTCCACCGTGCTTAAAGACCTTCACGAACCTTTGGGGCCCTGCTGACACTGTCGCGGCCCGACCTTGTTGAAACTTACCATCAGAGCCCAGCTGACCTCGTCGCGGCTCGACCGAAGTGGACCCACTACCGGAGCCCTGCTGACTGTGTCGCGGCTCGACCCAAGCGGAACTACCACCCGAGCCCTGCAGACGCCGTCGCGGCTCTCCACGTCCGAGCCGCTCCGAGACCAGCACTCAAGGTCTGGCGCAGAGCCACCCGTACCTGGCTGGTACTAAGACTGTCCCGCTACCTTATCCCTCTAAAGACATTGAGACTCTTACTGGATCCCTCGATCCCACTGTAAATATTGAACGTACTTCTATTGATAAAGAACCAAGTTAAGCAACTGATACGGAGTCCTGCGTGGTGGTATTACTGGGCCTAGTACGATCATAGGAGAAGGACCTCCCCTAGGGGGCTTCTCAGCGGCGCTCGGCTATAACTTTGCGGTAGGAAGGTGCCCCGGAGTAGTCTCCCCGACTCCCCGGTGGTCCTCCCTCCAACATTTGGTGGCCAGCGACGGGATCCGAGCCAGACGCAATCGTACAGGCAAGTAACGCACCCACTACCTAACCAGACGGAAAGAAAAGGGAACCATGGATGGCCAAGAGGCAACCGTGGCCGCAGCCTTCCAGCCGGAAAGGTTGGAAGAATACACCCACAAAGAACTGAAACAATTCTGCAAGGACAAAGGGATCCCAACCACAGGATTGGGCACCAAGGAAGAAATGCAGAAAGCCCTGAAAGCCTGGGCAGAACCCGAGACCACTCCACCCCGAGCCGAAGGGACCTCGGCCCGGGACGGAAACCTGCCGACCCCAACCCCGACAGATGGGGGGCGAAACGTCCCAGAAACCAGCCTTTCCCACGAAGAAATGCGAGAACGGGAGAGGGTCCGGACACACGAAATGGACCTCGCCCGACTCCGGCTGGACGGTGAGCTCCTACTGGCGGAGAAGAAAATAGCCTTGGAGCAACTACGGCTGCAAGTGGAAATCGAGGAAAAGAAACGGCATCGGGAACTAGAGGAGAGACGGCTAACCCTCGAGCACGAGAGGAGCCTCAAGGAACTTGAACTAAAATCTAAAACGGGGGAGACCAGCACCCCCGGAGCCCGGGACGCTCTGCCACTGACCGAGCCAAAGGTCCATATCCCCAAGGATGTCGTCAAGGAGTACTATAAAAATGACGACATCCAGCAATGGTTCCGAGCATACGAAGTAGCCATGACCTCCCATCGGGTACCCCGGAAGGATTGGGGTGCCGGCCTATGGGGGAGGTTCCTCAGCGAGGGCCGGGATACCCTGCTGCAACTCCCCGACGCGGTGATGACATCATACGACCACATGAAAGAAGCCCTACTCACACGCAACGGACTATCAGCCGAGATGTACCGGCAGCGCTTCCGGGACTGCAAGAAGCTCCCCGGTACCACGTGGGTCGAATACGTGGACTTCTTCAGCCGAGCCTTTGAAGGATGGATAAAAGGGAGCAAGGTCACCTCATACAATGAACTGTTCGACCTCATTGTCTGGGAGCACCTCGCCAACAACTGCTTTGTTGAACTAAGGCAACACCTCCTGGACAGTAAACTGACCGAGCCCCGGAAGCTCGCCGCCGAAGCAGACCGATGGGTCAACACCCGGGTCCTCCGGAACCCCGTGGGGGACTACCAACGGAGTACCACGGGACCTCCCCGCCAGCGAGGCGGAGGAGGGGGGTCCCACCGCAGTCGAGAATTCCCGGCCGGGCCGCCCAGAAGCCCGCCACGGGGCCAAGCCACCAACCACACGTCCCCGACCCTGGGCCGAAGGGGGACCCCTATAGCACGGCCTGGACCACGACCGACAGTGACCTGCTTCGGCTGCCAGCAGACCGGCCACTATGCGAGCGACCCGGCCTGCCCCGTGAACCGACGGAACGGGACCGCTGGGCCCCCTCCCCGGCAAATAGCCGCCGCAGCCCTGGGGGAGGGAGAAGACGAGGAGGAAAACCACGGCAGCGGGTCCCCCGAGTGGGAACCAGCTGCCATGTCGCTTGTATGCCTGGGCTCCCGAGAAATGGTGCCCCGAGCTTCCATCCCAAGCAACACCCAGAAGTATCAGCAGTGGGTCACCATCAATGGACGACGGGCCGAAGCCCTCCGGGACACCGGGGCCAGTGTGACCGCTGTCCGCTGCCACCTGGTGACCCCCGAACAAATCCTGCCACATGTCCTATGCCCTGTCCGGACCGCGGACAACACCGAGAGCATGTGCCGGATGGCCAGGATCCCCTTCGAGTGGGGAGGAGTGTCCGGCACCCTAAAAGTAACTGTCCGCGACGACGCCCCAGTGGACTGCCTCCTGGGGAATGACCTAGAGAGCTCCCCCTGGGCCCAGGTGGAACGCCGAGAGCATCTGGGGATGCTAGGACTGCCCGAGTGGGCCTGCGCCACCACCCGGTCCATGACCGCCCAACCAGCCGCTGCCACGGCCCCCGACAGGCTGACGGGCCCCGAACTACCACCCTCCTCCGGCCCGGAGGAACCTGACGAGGAGGCCGGGCCATCCGAACTTTCTCCCGACGAGGCCGCCTCCCTCAGCGAGATCCCCGAGCTGGCCCAGTGGCGCCACGACGGGGGCCCCACCCGCAAACAATTCCAGCAAGAGCAGAAGGCCTGCCCGTCCCTCGAGGGGGCCCGACAGCAAGCGGCCGCCCAGGCCGCGGGGGACCCCACGGGAACCCACTGGGTCTATTGGGACAATGACTTATTGTATAGCGGGCAGAAAGTCGCCGAACTAAGGGCCGGCCGGGTGTTGGTGGTCCCCCTCCGATTTCGAGAGTTCCTCCTGAACCTGGCACATGACGTGCCCCTCGCCGGACACCTCGGGCGGGACAAAACTTACAGCCGCCTAGTGACCCATTTCTATTGGCCCCGAATGAGAAGAGACGTGGACCATCACTGCCGGTCCTGCCCGACCTGCCAGGCTAGCGGGAAGACTGGGGGTCGAGTGAAAGCCCCCCTCCAACCATTTCCAGCCGTCCACACCCCGTTCGAACGACTGGGGATCGACATCGTGGGGCCCCTCGACCCCCGAACCGCCCTGGGACACCGCTTCATCCTGGTACTGGTCGACCACGCCACCCGATACCCCGAGGCTATCCCACTCCGCACCGTGACAGCTCCAGTGGTGGGCCGGGCCCTGATGGGCATCTTCTCCAGGGTGGGGTTCCCCCGAGAAGTGGTGAGCGACAGGGGTACGAACTTCATTTCAAAGTACATGAGATCCCTCTGGCAACAATGTGGGGTCACCTATAAGTTCACCACCCCTTACCACCCCCAGGGGAACGGACTGGTCGAGCGGTTCAACAGAACCCTGAAGGGGATGATCAAGGGCCTGGAAGAGCCCCTGAGGAGGAGATGGGATGTCCTGCTGCCCTGCCTCCTGTTCGCCTATCGGGAGGTACCACAGAAATCCCTGGGCTTCAGCCCCTTCGAACTATTGTATGGGCACCCCGTCCGAGGGCCCCTCAGCCTGGTCAAGGAGGGCTGGGAGGCGCAAGTCCAAGATGCCCCTCCCGACGTCTACCGGTACCTCCTGACCCTGCGGAACCAGACTCGGAAGTTCCGGGCCCTGGCAGAAGCCAACCTCGAAGCCAGCCAAGAAGACATGAAACGCTGGTATGACGAAAATGCCTCAACCATCGAGTTCGAGCCGGGCCAGCAAGTCTGGGTCATGTCACCCGTGGACCCCTGCGCCCTGCAGGACAAGTGGACCGGGCCCTTCAAGGTAGTTGAGAGAAAGAGCCCCGTCACGTACATGGTCGACATGGAGTCCCCGAGGAACCCCCTCCAGGTCCTGCACGCCAACCGGCTCAAGCCCCACTTTGCCCGAACTGAACTAAGCCTGCTGCTGGCTACCGACGATGGGGGCGAAAGTGACTCCGAGCCCCTACCAGACCTCCTGGGGTCCTCGGGCCAAGACGGCTCCTTGGAGGGCGTCCGCCTCTCTGCCACCCTGACACCAGAACAGCGCCATGACTGCCAGAAACTGCTGCAACCCTTCGCTGCCCTCTTCTCTCTCACGCCCGGGGTGACCCCCTGGTGCGTCCACGACGTGGATACTGGGGACAGCCCCCCTGTGCGACACCGCGCTTACAGAGTACCTGACCGAGTCCGAGCCTGCATACAGACCGAGGTCTCCAAGATGCTCGCCCTCGGAGTCATCGAGCCAGCAGACAGCCCGTGGGCCAGCCCGGTAGTCTTGGTGCCGAAGGCCGCCGCCCCCGGCACTGCCCCAGAATTCAGATTTTGTGTCGACTACCGGGGCCTGAACGCAGTCACCAAGACCGATGCCCACCCCTTGCCACGAGCAGACAAGCTGATCGATCGCTTAGGGGCCGCCCGCTACCTAAGCACCTTTGATCTCACCGCTGGGTACTGGCAGATCAAGCTCACTCCCGGCGCCCAGGAACGATCCGCCTTTTCCACCCCCGATGGGCACTACCACTTTCGGGTAATGCCCTTCGGTATGAAGAACGCCCCAGCGACCTTTCAGAGGCTAGTGAACAAGGTCCTGGCCAGACTAGAAGCCTTCAGTGCGGCCTACCTCAACGACATTGCAGTCTTCAGCGACCACTGGGCCGCGCACCTAGGACACCTCGGGGAAGTCCTGGCCGCTCTCCAAAGAGCCGGGCTCACAATTAAGGCCAGCAAATGCCAGATCGGTCAGGGATCTGTGACCTATCTGGGCCACCAGGTGGGGAGTGGCCAGGTGGCGCCCCTCCAGTTAAAGGTCGACGCCATCCAGGCGTGGGAGCCCCCCGCAACCCAAACCGCTGTCCAGGCCTTCTTAGGCCTCACAGGCTACTACCGACGATTCATTAAGGATTATGGCAGCATTGTGCCATAACGGTGCTCACTTCCAAGAAACAGCCCAAGGCGGTGCACTGGACGCCCCGCTGTCAGACCGCTTTTGAGGCCCTCAAGGCGGCCATGTGCGCTGCCCCTGTGCTACAGGCCCCTGACTACAGCAAGGAATTTGTAGTCCAGACCGATGCCTCGGAGTACGGGGTCGGGTCGGGGCGGTCCTCTCCCAGATGGACGCCGAGGGCCTCGACCGACCTGTGGCCTTTATCAGCCGCCGACTGCTGCCACGAGAACAGAGGTGGAGCACCATCGAGCGGGAGGCCTTCGCCGTGGTATGGGCTCTCAAGAAGCTCCGGCCCTACCTTTTCGGCACCCACTTCAGGGTCCAAACTGACCACCGGCCCTTGCGGTGGCTCATGCAAATGCGGGGCGAGAACCCCAAGTTGTTGCGATAGTCCATCTCGCTGCAAGGGATGGATTTCACCGTGGAACACCGGCCCGGCAACGACCACGCCAATGCTGACGGCCTGTCCAGATTCTTCCGCCTCGGCGAGGAGAACCCCCAAGGAGATGGGTGACTCTCCCTGCCTTCAGCTGGGGGGGACGCGTGTGGGAGCCGGCCTCGTGGCGTGGTCCTGTTCCCCCTCGCTAAGCCGCACGAGGTCCCATGCACCTCGGGGCTCCTCCATTTTGGATTATACGTCACTCCACGTGACCCCCTACGTGACCCCGCTCCACCCGGCCTCTGTCCCAGCGAGGCCCGACATCGAGGCGCCAACCCCTGGCCCGGGGGATACCACGTGAACCCTTCCCACTCCCGGCGGAGGGCAGTATCGATGGGACCCCCAACCGTCCTTCCACACCTAGGTGCGATCGCCCCACAGCTCTCTGGGGCCTGGCGCCTCTCCTGCTGGGCGTCTGGCCGCTCCCTACCCGGCCTCTCCGCCCCCTCCGGGGGCAAGGGTCCGGACATCAAAGGGCTCCAGTCCTATATCTGGGGCGACCCGACAACAGGACAACAGTTGTATCCTGGAGTCAAGAGCCCTGCTGATCGGATCGCGGCTGACCCTACGGAAGAAGACTCATCCTGAACCCACACTCTGAGCCCTGCTGACGACGTCGCGGCTCCACCGTGCTTAAAGACCTTCACGAACCTTTGGGGCCCTGCTGACACTGTCGCGGCCCGACCTTGTTGAAACTTACCATCAGAGCCCAGCTGACCTCGTCGCGGCTCGACCGAAGCGGACCTACCACCGGAGCCCTGCTGACTGTGTCGCGGCTCGACCCAAGCGGAACTACCACCCGAGCCCTGCAGACGCCGTCGCGGCTCTCCACGTCCGAGCCGCTCCGAGACCAGCACTCAAGGTCTGGCGCAGAGCCTTCCCGTACCTGGCTGGTACTAAGACTGTCCCGCTACCTTATCCCTCTAAAGACATTGAGACTCTTACTGGATCCCTCGATCCCACTGTAAATATTGAACGTACTACTATAGATAAAGAACCAAGTTAAGCAACTGATACGGAGTCCTGTGTGGTGGTATTACTGGGCCTAGTACGATCATAGGAGAAGGACCTCCCCTAGGGGGCTTCTCAGCGGCGCTCGGCTATAACTTTGCGGTAGGAAGGTGCCCCGGAGTAGTCTCCCCGACTCCCCGGTGGTCCTCCCTCCAACAGAGAGAAGTCTGTGAATTAGCTGACAGCAACACCAGAATACTCTGTTAAGTGCCTTTGTTTATCCTAACTGCCTTGCTAAACCATAAAAAATAGACTCAAAGAAGGAGGTACTTGGCAAGAAAGAGTCCAGTAAGGAGCAGAAGAACAATGTTGCTACCACTGACATCAAGCCCTTATTCTTTTACAGAAATGTGACATACCTGCTGCAAACTTCTCTGGGCAGGCAGAGTCTCAGACGTGGATCACTACTGCACCAATGGCATCACTAAATCTAAGCCCATGTTTCTTAATGCTGCAGTGACTAGTGAATTACAATTAAAATTGTCTCAGCAGCAAACAGAACTGTTGCAGATAAGTCAACAACAGGACTACAGGCCAATCTCCTTAGAGCCGGAGCAGAGCAGGAGGTTGATCTTACTGCCGCTTCTGAGCAAGATGTTGTTTAGACTAGTCTTCCCACATCGGCTTCATGATCTTCAGCAAGGAAAAGCTAGAAAGAACACTTCTCCATCTTCTTCTAGCGCCCCTTCTAATGAGCCGAACATGGATTAGACTGTTGCCAAGTCTGAGACTCGCCATAGGAGACGAGGTGACAAGGGAAAAATAAGGTTCCCGAAAAGCCTTAGAAGTGAGGAACGTGATAATGATCCAATACTTGTTTGTGTGGAGAGTGGCACAGAGGAAGCACAGAGAAAGCACAGAGGAAGCACATCCCACCTCAGTTGAACCTGCTCTTAGTCATGTAGTTCCACCAACACTGACTGCTTCCATCTTTGCAAGAATACCTCAAAAACCTGTAGTAACCACCACTATTGCAGTCAAAGCCTGCCCTAGGGAAAGGTCAACACAACTGCCTAGCTCCCCCTCAACAAATCTTTCAGACTTTGACATCGTAAGAAAGCTTACCCCCTCAGCTTGGAGCTGGTTTACAGTCGAGCCAAATGAGGAGCACATCGCAGAATGCACATTTTGCAAACAATGTTTGTCGTGGTAAGCCAAGTGGACATTAGGGTACAGGGGAAAAACTGCCACTTTTAAAAATAAAAAATCAAACACAAGGAGCTGATGGACGGAGCGCTGAAACGTTTCAGACACTCACCCCCAGTCATAGATCTGGGTTGAATCCATCATCGTTCTTTAGCTCACTTCACCACTCCAGTTCAGACATAGCTGTATGCAAATCAGTCTTGACACGGTGCCTCATGGGAACAGTCCAGCCCGAACTGCCAAACCATGTCTTCCCTAGACCAGAAACAAACATCCTGGGGCCAGTTTCAGGCTAACAGCCCTCATCAGCCAGGCTAGCTTGAATCCAGTGGCAAAGTGGCCAGGGACCCATGTCTGGGCATGCCCTGCCAACCCAGGGCGAACAAAGGAAACACAAGGAGATGATGGACAGAGCGCTGAAACTTTTCAGAAACTCATCCCTAGTCACAGATCTGGGTTGAATCCATCATCATTATTTAGCTCACTTTGGCACCCCAATTCAGACACAGCTATATGCAAATCAGTCTTGACCCTGTGCCTAATGGGTGCAGTCCAACCCGAACTGCCAAGCCATGTCTTCCCTGGACCGTAAAAAAGCATCCTCAGACCGGTTGCGGGCTAACAGCCCTCATCAGCCAGGCTAGCTTGAATCCAGTGACAAAGTGAGCAAGGAACCCACGCCTGGGCATACCCTGCCAACTTAGGGCGAACAAAGCAAACACAAGGAGATGATGGATGGAGCGCTGAAACTTTTCAGACACTCACCCCCAGTCACAGATCTGGTTTAAATCCATCACTGTTCTTCTACAAATTCTGAACACAAACTTATAGACTGAACACCTCCAAATGATTGCTACTGGTGATGAGAAATAAGAAGCTCAACTCATGGAAGGAGGTGTTGATGTGGAAGAAAAGAGGAGCATGCCAGTCCTGCTCCTGTTTCACTTAGAAGTGTGCAATTATAACCAGCAGCAACCTCAGAAAGGCACAGTGGGAATGTGTTACCACGAAGTGCCCAAGAAGCCTGCCTGGTTTGCACTGCCCACTACTACCAACTAACCAAGGAGTGCAGTACCACCAAACCCATGAGAAAGTTACTTTAGACATTGGGAAGCTGGCAAACATGTTAGGGCTTGAAATGCTTCCTTTTTCTTTTGTGAATGGATAAGTGTTTCCTAAATTAGTGGAGACCCCATGCCCAAAACAGAAGGCTCAGGCCAACCTACTTTTCCACTGCTGTGTCAGATCTGCATCAACAAGTGCTGCAATTGGTCTGTGAAACTTTGAAAGAGAAAACTGTTCAGTCTATCCACCTCATGAAAGAAATGTGGACCAGTTGTCAAGGTACAGATTACATGTGCATCATTGCACACTGGATCTTCTACAGGGGACTGAAGCAATGGTTAATTGCTGGTCCCACGACTTATGGTGCTTTTCGCAGCATTCAGTGACATGCAAAAGATGGTCGCCATGGAGAAATTGCATACGGCTGTTAATTACTTGGATGAATTTTATACTAAAATGTAGAAATGGCTTCGACTCAGAGGTCTAAACATTGGATTTGTTGCCAGTGACAATGGTAGTAATATTGTTAAATCCATGGCTGATGGAGGATACCTCGGAGTCCTGTGTTTAGAGCTGTACATACAACTAATTCTGCAGGACGTCTTCAAAAAGGTATATGTAGTCTGCAACACACTGGCGACCTATCCAATGATTTTGCACTCATTTTAATAATTTGTTCAATGCGCCGAAGCAGTAGTTGAGGATCATTCAGCATTCTAATAAAGTACCTCTAAAAGCCTTTCGACAGAAGGTGCCAACACATTGGAATACAGCTTACTAATTGCTGAAATACCATTTTGAGTAGTGCAAATCTATTGATGATTCTGAGGCAGATTTACAAGTCCCTTGCACCTCATTTACGCCGCCGTTGCGTCACTTTTGTGATGCAGCAGCGGCGCAAATCCTGCGTCATGGTGCGGGGTACTTACAACGTGACGCATCTGGGAGATGCGTCACATTGTAAAGCCCTGCATCACATGTAGGCGTTCCTGCGCAGGGGGGGCGTTCCGGCGCAGGAACACCTCCTAAAAGTGGCTGAGTGAAATCTACAAGATTTCACTCAGTCACTTTTAGGCCCATGCTGCGTCAAAACCCTGCGTCTGCCTGAAGCAGGCGTAAGGATTGACGCAGCATTGTAAAGATACGGCCCCCCAGAGCATTGCTAGAGCTGCGTCGCGCTTGCGACTTAACTCCAGCAATGCGCCACTTTTACGGCACAGATGTGTCACGCATCTGTGCCGTTTTTGCCCCATGGTGCGCCGCATTGTAAATGCGGCGCATCCATGGAAGCGGAGCTGTGGCTCACAAGAACTGGCGCATCCCTGCTCATATGCAGGGATGCGCCAGTTATTGTAAATATGCCCCCTGTTTTCAAAGGAGAGAGGATGCAACTGCCAAAGTCCTACCTATGGAGGTGGACAGATGAGGGCTATTGGAATGCTTGGAACAAATGCTACCTCCTTTCATTATTATGAGGCAAGAAGTCAGCTAGGAGAAGAGCACCATGAACTAAGCAGTCCCATTGTTTCATCTGCTGCGGTATCATTGGTAAAAGGTGGAACAAACATTTCATAATGTTAATCATGAAGCAGCTTCTTTGGTGGATAGCATAATCCTTAACTTGAACACTAATCAAAGTCTGCAAAAATAGATTCTGTTTTCTCAAGAGTATATCTGTGGAAT
Source organism: Triturus cristatus (assembly GCF_964204655.1). Classification (NCBI taxonomy): domain Eukaryota; kingdom Metazoa; phylum Chordata; class Amphibia; order Caudata; family Salamandridae; genus Triturus; species Triturus cristatus. The sequence goes on from NC_140593.1 coordinate 468,300,541, forward strand.
GATTCTAGATTCACAGTACAAAACTGAGCTGCCCACTTTAATTCCTTTAACAGAAGTGGATATCTTATTTCACAAGACATAGATCATTGGTAAAATAAGTGATCTAGAATAAGAACTTCTGCAAATTTAAGGCCAGAGCAGAACTGAAATGCTTCATCCTCCAAAGAGGTTGGTGCCAGTTTTATGCAGTCTCTGCAGCAGCAACCAAAACTATCACTGCCTACTAAACCAACAGCAGCAAGAGCTTCACGTTCACTACCAACCCCTACAATTGGTTTGTTTCACAATTCAGGACTTAAGTCAAATGCAGAGGAATAGGCATTACACACTTAGCAAGTGGTAGCCGGTGTGTCTTGGGAGAGTGTTTTCAGTTCATCTAGTCACAGTAAGAAGGAACAGTCTCTCACATCAAAAGAATGGGAATAGGTCTGACATTAGTGGTGAGTGATCATACTCCAGACGGCCCCCCTGAGTTTATGGATGAATGCTATTTACTTTCCTGAGTAATACATAACACAACAACAGAACAGAAACTACATATCTTTAATTGTGAGTAAACATAAACAGAGTGGACCAGAGTGGACCAGTGTGCATTTCACAAAAGCCAATCAATAAAGACACAGCAATTGTTTGTACATGGCTAGCTGAGTGGTGAGAGGTGAGAAAGATTAATTCAACCACTGACTGTGAAAGGAGCAATGGAGTCAGTTTGCAATGGAAGGCTACTTTTCATAATAGAACAAAGAAATGCCACTCAATCCTATCCTTTCTTTAATTCCCATGCTGGGCTGCCAGTGAATATTTAAAAGACTGCACTGTACTGTGCATCACTTATATGACTAAGAAATATGCACTTGTTTATGGACACCACTCTTTTGAAAGGCATCTTGCACCAATAAATACCAAATGATGATGATTCATGTAGTGTCTGTGATGGTCTGGTAAACTAAATTTGATACATAATATTTGGGGGATTATTCTGGATCAATGCTCACCTTGCATATCGCACAGGGACATAACATTTCAGTTTTAATGTCCTTTCATTAAATTGAATCCAAGGTCTCTGGATTCTTCTTAGACCAGTCAGCTTACCTAGACTAAAATATTCCTCAGATTCTCAGTGTTTTCTGGTTAAGCACTACAAGTCAATCTCTTTTGTATGTAATTTTGAAGTTCCATTGACAACAGCCAGATGAAGGGCAATTGCCTATCTATTTTCAGGGGATATCATACAATAGGATTCAAAGAGGCCTGCCCTCGTGGACTTGACAGAGGTGCACTGATTAGGAAAATGCAGACTTGTGGCTCAAGCGGCAAACTTTAATTAAGTGGTTTTTGTGATTTGGTGGACATGTCAAATGATGGGGACAGAGGACACACAGCAGTTGTCTGGGTTTGGAATGAATTTGGCTCTTAACAGCACACAACTGCACCATTATCTACTCTGTCCTCTAGCTCCACGTGCACAATGCTTAGCTTTACTCTCCAATATTGTCATTTTATTTTTGCATTCCACATGCCTTCTCTCCTGCAAGAATGTTTTGTGGTGCTCCTGCTCTATGGTTCAGCCCTGCACACAAGATAGATAATGCCAGAAGAATGCAGTTGCATTGCCCATTTTAAACACAGTATCATTTGTCTTGCATTATAATTATTTTCGAAACTGTTTGGGTCCTCAACATTTTGCATTTTTCAAGCCTAGGTAACAGATTCACTAATTTGGGAGTCTCAGTGGTGAAAGACTTTTTCATTTTGTTAACTGAATTTTCATCTTTCTTCCAAGACATATGTGATGTGCTCATGGACTTGATGAATGTTGTGTTAGCCTATCTCTCATCTTTCCCTAATTTCCTTACCCATCTATTCAGAAAATCCCTAACCCTTATCCCCCAAGTTTAGCGATCTGATGTGCTCATAATTAATTTCCACAGATCCCAAACTGGTATATAGTTAAAGCCACCCTAACTGATACAGCAGGATTAACATAAATTTCACATTTTTCCATACCATACCCATTACCTAAGTAAGACAGGGATATCATAGTGCACAGTATTAATTCCACAATGATTAGTCAAGAATAGGTAGTGTGTTTTTTTTCTTCCGTAATCTATGCCACACAGATGCTATTAAAATAACCTTCTTGGGGGTCCTGTGACGTGGGGATCTATGATTACTTTATAAAGAAAAACAACTCTGTATATTAAGATGATTTGCAATGCAGTCTCTTTTGGATTTCCCACTTACTCTGCCTTTTCTTTCAGTGTAATTGCCTGTTGCAGAATGAGAACCCTTTGGCTGCCTCACCAGCTTATTTTTCTGGTGACATCTGTCCTCTAGAGCCACCACTGGCAGTAAGTCCCTTTGGAAAAGCCCCTGCATAAAGGTACTGTTGACTTGATTGTGGGAGGTAGCAGCCAATGCTTTTCTACTCAGGTAGGAAAAGAAGTCCAACTAAAAATGGTTGGATTTGGCACTACATATAATTTGACACTATTATATATGCTTTTAAAGTAGCTACGCTTTATTTAGTGGTCAATGCAGAGAGTAGAGCAGTACAAGCAACTTTTGCTGGTGGGAGGATTGTTACAGCTAAAGTAACATGAAGCCATGAAAGGGGAGCGAGGGTTGCATATGTTTTGTTTTCCAAAACTGATAGTAGGGTGAACTTGACTAGTTGACTAGAGGTGGTACTGATAAGCTTATTAAGGGAGCGCAGGCAAAGACAGACTAGACTATTGGAGTGAACACAGCTGAGCAATTTCTCTGTGATGGCACCAAATGTAAGGCTCAATGTCAGGTAGGTAGGTACTACAGCGATGGAGCTCCCTGTGTAAGTGAATTGGAATGGTATTGTTAAAAAGTATTGCAAACAAATATTTTAAACACTCATTTACAAGGACACTACAGTATGAAAAGAATGTTTTAATTCACTGGTTTTTGCAGTATCAGACAGTGAAAAGTTCAGAAGGTTTCCATTTATGGTTGCTTTGTATGAAAAAGGTGTGCCATTCTTGTGCTAAGTTTTCAAAAAACCTGAGAGTATTTCATCTGTCTAGTAAGAGAAACAAAAGCAATTTTACCAACAAACTAAATGTTGTGGTATGTGAATTACATTACATTGTAAGCAAAATATTAACTACAAAATTAAATGTATATGTGATCGAGAAGAAAACGTTAGACAAAAATGTAATAGTTTTTAAAGTAGATGAGAAGATTTGTTACTGGTAGTATGAATTTGTGTGAGGTGCAGAGTAGGTGTCTGTGAACCAAGCTTACAATGTGTTGCCATCGAAGTGCATGTTGTTCTTGTGCTGGTTTACTCCATTCTCTACATAGTAGGAAAAAACCTATAGTGCCACGTTTAAAGTTAAATGTAATAATGTATTAGGAGATGTAACAGTTTAATATGTGTAGAGATTATATGCTAGATAGAAACCATGTTTTCTTTGAATTCTGGGAGTTGTAGTCCTGTTTACTGCATTATAAAAGAGGATTAGAACAGTCAGAATTGAAGGAGAAAAACTTGCATTGTAGTCTATACATAGCATAAACCTGTGAAAATGATCAGTTGTGTTTTAGATAGTCTTTTGCATAGGTGTTCTTAGCTTTTTTTTCATGATTAGATGGTGAGATATGCGACTTTCACTTGATATGCAAAATGAATATCTTAAACATTAAATGCATGTTTTAGTACATATGACTGACTTCTGAGATATGCTGTAGGCATGCCATAAGGAACAGTGTTCAGTGTTAAAAGAAAAGAGAGGATTGTCGATTTGACTTTTAGTTCCTTAGTCATGCATGTTGGCAGTATTAGGCCAAATACTACATACAGGGTAGCACCTGTATGCAACTGACATACATCTTTCTAAGCATATAGCCTCTGTCACCCACTCACACAGCAACAGACAGTTATACATTCACAAACATACTCACTAACTAGTTACACATGCAGTAGTAAGAAAGATATTTGCACAGACATGTATGTAGCTTTCAAATTCCCGATATAAGTATTGGGGTGTTCATTCAGCTTTGTATGCTCACATTAAGTGAGATAAAGAGGTAGTAAATCAAACACTCACACACTGGCACATTTCCATAAACATGTCGGCAGACTGCTAGCTAGATTATATATGGTAGAGAGATGTGCTTAATATGTCATGGATGTATTCTATGCTCTGAGCTAAAACACTCCTACAGACCTATGTACCCAATTATACATCCACCGTGTCTCCTATACTATAATCTGATATACCTAACTACAAAAGGAGACACACAATAAAACATCCAGTAAAATAGGGACAGAAGCATCTAAACATCTCCTCACATAGACAGCCACAATTTATATGTAAGTAGGCAGTAACACATACACTTCAAAACACCAATATTGACTAACACAGCCAGTAGACAAACCATGCAGCCCATTTCATTCCATTTTACAGAACCAGAGAGGTCGCAAACAGAGGCAGTCATTCACCCACAAACGTACATGCACATGCAGTCACAGGCCCAGATAAGGACAGACAGACTCATGGGGATATGTGCTAAAGAACTGAGATTTTAATGCAGACAAGTTGCCCTTGCATTATGTTTGAAGCCTGGTACACTTGCGCTGGTGAATGGAGTTTTAAATCTAGGGCAACCGTGTGACTTGAAAGTCCCACTAAAGATATAAACTGCTCTTCTGCCATGTGTAAGTGACCAATAGGTAGCCTGTAGCTAGAATATATGGCACGGTAGTATGTGCTTAAAAAATACCACATGTATTCTTCATGTTCTCTCAGCTACATGCCCAATTATACATCCACCTTGTTACCCAGACTTCAATATGATATACCTGAATAAAAAAGGAGGCAGACAATTGAACTTCCAGTAACAGAAGTAGCTAAACATTTAGTCAAACACAGAGGAACAATTGATAGTTATCTTGTGGTAACGAAGGCAGTTGCACATATACTTCAAAAAGCCAATACTTACTAACATATCCAGGACATAATCCATGCATCCTGTTTTATTCTGTTTTACAGAACCTGAGAGGCCACAAACAAAAGCAGTCCTATTTCCAGAAACTTACATGCACATCCAATCAGAGCCCCTAATAGGGGTGAGACATTTATTCGGCTATGAGCTAAAGAACTCACATGCATGCAGTTTCACAGCTAGGCCGACGTTCAGATTTAAAACTCCTTCGTAAGGCATAAACTGCTCTTGTACTATGTATAAGTCACCGCTGAGGTAGCCTCCAGCTAGGCCACAGGGAAGGGTACTATGTGCATAAAATGTAGCATATGTACTCTCAATATTGTCTGACCTACATGCACTTCTAGAGATCCATGTGTCCAATTATGCATCCACCCTGACACCCAGACTTTAATCTGGCATATCTAAATAGAAAAGGGGGCAGACACAAGAACAGTCAGTGAAATAGTGACAGAAGCACCTAAAGATTCACTTGTACAGACAAGCACACCTGATAAGTATCTAGCGCTAAGGGAGGTAGATACACACACTGTAAAAACCCTATACTTACTACCACCGGGTAGGCAAACAATGCTACCCATTTCATTTCCTTTCAGAGAACCAGAGAGGTCACAAACAGAGGCAGTTATTTACCCACAAACGTACATGCAATGTAATCATAGGCCCAGATAGGAATAGAGACACGTCTTTGGATATGGACTAAACAACTGATATTTTCTACCATAACATGCAGACAAGTTGCCCTTCCATCATCTTTGAAATCAAATAATCAAAATCAAATACTCACTAACACGGGCAGTAGGCATGCAGCCCATTTCATTTACTTTCTGCCAATCAGAGAGGTCAAAAACAGTGGTAGTCATTTTCTGACAACCCTACTTGCATATGTAATCACAGGCCCAGATAGGGACAGAGACAGCCATTTGGATATGGGCTACAGAACTGACATTTTCTAGTCTAATATGTAGACAGGTTGCCCTTCCATTAACTTTAAGCCTTTTTGCAGGTAGTGAATAAATGCAGTTGTATATTTAGGCCAACCGTCTCATTGTAAACTTCTACAGAAGACATAAACTGCTCTTCTACCGTGTATAAGCGACCACTGAGGTAATCTGCAGCTATAGTATAAGGCATGGTACCTCATGTAGTATGTATGTTCTCTAACCTACATGCACTTCTATAGATCCATGTGTCCAATTATAGATCCATCCTGCTACCCAGACTATAATCTGACATAGCTAAATAGAAAATGAGGCAGACCGTTAAACATTTAGTACAATGGTGACAAAAGCAGCAAAACATTTATCTGCACAAAGAGGCAGAACTGATATGTATCTAGCGCTAAGGGTAGTAGTTGTATATATACTTCAGAAAGCCAATAGTTATTGACGCACCCAGGACACAATCCATGCAGACTATTCAATTTTGTTTCAGAGAAACTGAGAGGTGACAAACAGAGACAGTCATTTATCCAGAGATTTGCATGCATATACAATCATAGCGTCAAATACAGAGTGAGGCACTCATTTGGATACGGGTTAAAGGGCTGACACTTTCTAGTGTAAGATGCAGAAACATACCCTTGCATCACGTTTGGTCCTGCGACATTACAGCCAATGCATTCATTTTTATAGCTAGTCCAACCTTCAGATTTAAAACTCATACATAAGGCATACATTGGTCTTCTACTGCATATACGTCTATAGATGAGAGTAGTATGTGCTTAAAAGGTACAACATGTACTCAGATTATTCTCTGAGCTCTACGTACTCCTAAAGACCCATGTGTACAACTATACATCCACCTTGTCCCTTAGACTTTAATGTATCATACATAAGTAAAACAGCAGGCAGACACTTGTGCATTTATTTAAATAGTGACAGACGCAGCTAAACATTTACTCGCACAGAGAGGCAGAACTGATATGTTTGTAGAGCTAAGGGACGTAGGTGCACATGCATCAACAAAACCAAAAGTGATTCCTTAATAGCGATAAATAAGGAATTGGTATCAAGGAATCACTTTTCACAATGCATCAACAGATTCGGTAAAAAATAGCGATTCCTTAAAAATCGCTATCTTTTACCGAAAATACAATTGCGAGTAAAGCAAACACCGATTAGGCAAATGCGAAATCGGTATCACCGAATTAGCTATTAGCAATTTCGGTATTTGCGAAATCGGTATTAGCGAAAACGTAAATGAACGGGTCGCACAGGGAACGGTATTATGACATCACCACCAGGAAATACTGCAGCCCCACCCTCATTCCCTCACCAGAGGAGCTGACAGGAGCAGGTTCTGGAGACTGCCTGAGCCCAGTGAAGCAATACTGACAGGACTACCACCCTACACACCCAGGATGGAGAAAGAAGCACCATCCAGCGCTGAAGCTGCACGCAAGAGAAAGCGCAAGTTCTCCGACCGGGAGCTGGAGCACCTGATCGAGGGGGCGAGCAGCAAACACGATCGGCTGTTTGGGAAGCTGTCCCTAAAGGTGCCAGAGGCAGAGAAGTGGCGCATATGGCTGCGCATCCGAGAGCGCGTCAATGCGGTGGGAGTGACGCCCCGCAGCATTGACGATCTAAAAAAACGGTGGTACGACCTCAGAAAGCGGGCCAAGGAGAGGATTGCTGAGAGGCTCCGGGAGGCAAACAGAACAGGAGGCGGGCCATCAACTGTGCAAGCCAACACTGCCCTGGAGGAGCTGGTGGAAGGGACCATCGAGCCTGAGGCCATCGTGGGAGTCACACAGATGGACACCTCCGGCGCAGCCACAAGTGCCCAAGGTAAGATGCATGCCTGTGCCCATACCCAGCATTGCGTAAAACCATTCCCAACCCCCCAGCCCAATCACAGTGTGCATGCAGATTTGCCCCACACAACTTCACTCATGACAGTAGTGCATCATGGGAGTTGTAGTCATGTCAGCCCGGAGTGCATGCACAGGAAGAAATAACAGTATATTACACTACATCAGTAGAAGCTAGAAATAGACAGTTTATTAAGGGAAGCATAGAGGGACATGTATGTTTAAAATACTACTTAGTTGTAACTATCCCACTAACCATGCACTGTTTCACACACAGATGCGTCTCCTCGCGATTCCGACGACAGCGGCCAGCTGAACATTTCGGAGACACCAGCCGATTCGGACTTGGATACGCCGCAAGAGATGCAATCACCACCTCCACCAGCAACCACACCACCACCACCACCACCACCACCACCAGCACCAGCAACACCTGCTGGCGCACCAACTGCAACAAAAGAGCAGAGACGCAGGACACAGGTCCCACCCATGCAGGTGATGGATGCATGTCAGACACCTGCAACACCATCGGGCCAAAGTCTGAGAAACGTCCCACCTCCTGCAGCACCACCAGCACGTGTCCGACTCCCACTGCGCCGCAGGTCCTTGCGCAGTACACAAAGCGTAGGCCACGATGCAAGCTCCCCAAATGGTGGCATTGAGGAACGGATGCTGCGTGTCCAGCGCCTGCAGGGGAGACACATGGCTACAATCAGCACTAACATAGCGCGCCTTGCAAGAGAAATGCGTTCCATGACTGCGGCAGTGAGGGACATGACCACTGTGGTGGCAGAGGGCAATGGATACCTGAGTGAGGACATACAGGAACTCACCCGTGCCATGAGAGAAAGGCATGACAGCGAGAGAAGGAGGCACCGGCAGAACTCGCTCCGGTCCGCAGCCTCTACGGAGGCCATCACCAGGCTGAGCAATAGCACCGCAGTTCTGTCACGCCTCTCGGTGTCACTGCAGGTGGACCTGGGTCACTTTTGCGGTGATGTTGCCAAGGCCCTAGGCCAGGTGACCGCTGCAGTTGAACACCTGCAGAGCGGCACATTCAGTGCTAGCGCATTGGGAGGGGAGGACGGCAGTGAGGCTGCCTCAAGTGTGAGCAGTGTTTCGGTTGCGGAGGCCAGCACCAGGAGGCGCAGTTCGCGGTGCTCCACAGGGACAGGCCGTGGTGAGGTGGAGGAGACACCTGAGAGGAGGCTGGGCGTTCGTGGCAAGCGCCACTAGACAAACTGACAGCCAAACATGACCGTGGTGGGGTAACCAGGGTCCTCCCCTATTGAACACTGCACAGCCGTGACTACAACGGCCACTTGTGTTGGGGATATATTATTTTAGTTCTTGTTTGGCCGCACATACCTCAGTGCTCCTGTGCATTAAACAGTTGCACCACTAATGAAATCATCATGTTTCATTCTTACCTGGATCAGAAATAATGTTGCGTGAAGTATGTCCGCCTCCTATGGCCCTCAGCTGTGTTAGTGACGTGTGCCTGTCGGTGTTGCGAGGGTGGTTGGTCATCCCGGGAGTCGTCATTCCTGTCCACCTCTATGGGTATCCCCCTCCTGGTCGCAATGTTGTGCAGCATGGCACATACAGCTACAATCCTGCAGCAGGTATCAGGTTTGTATTGCAAGGCACCGCCAGTCTTATGTAGGATTCTAAAGCGACTCTTCAGAATCCCAAAGGTCCTCTCTATGACATTCCTTGTGCTTATGTGGGCCGCGTTGTATCGGTGCTCCTGAGGGGTTGCTGGATTGATGTAGGGGGTGAGTATATATTCCCGCAGGGCGTATGCACTGTCACCTACAAGATAGAAGCATAGGCTTAGCAATGGTGATGTATATACATGTGTGGTGCTCATGTGCGGAAGAGGTATGTGTACGTACCAAGCAGGAGTCCCTCTCCGAATTCTCCGTTGAGTAGGCGCCTGTGGATGCCACTGTGTCTGAATATGTAGGAGTTGTGTGTGCTCCCCGGAAATTGTGCCACTAGGTCCGTGATGATGTGCTTGGCATCGCACACCACCTGCACGTTGATTGAGTGGTAGGACTTGCGGTTGCAGAATATGTACTCATTGGCAGAGGGTGGACAGATGGGGACATGCGTACAGTCGATGCATCCAATGACACGGGGGAAATGGGCCATCTGGTAGAATGCCTGTTTGTTGCGGTCCAACTGCTGTGGGGTTGTGGGGAAACTGATGTGGGTGTTTATCATTGTCAGCATGGCATCAATGAATTTGTGGAAGAAGCGTGAGAGTGCGCTTTGCGATACACCTCCGGCTACGGCGATTACCCCCTGAAAACTACCTGAGGCCAGTAGGTGCAGGCTGCATAGGATCTGGACGTGCGCAGGGATTGCATTGGTCCGATGTGTCTGGTGCTGCAGTAGTGGTTCGAGGTCTGCCATTAGGCGCATGATCATGGCACGATTCAGTCGATACTTGTCGTACACCTCATCCTCATTCTGTCCTAGCAAGGTGATGCACACTCTAAATACTCTCTCCTGGACCCTTCTCCTGCGCTGTCCTGCTGCATTGATTCGCATCCTCCTTGCAAGCACGTAGAGGGCTGCCATTTTGTGCAAGCCAACAGGGTCTCCTGGCCCACATTTAAGGGTTTACTGATTGGTACCATCTGTGGCACATGTATATATTTTTTTACTTTTTTATTTTTTTTTGGTAACTTTACCTCCAGGTTCTGATTCCCCTTATTCTGCTCATGCTAAATAGCGATTTTTGGGATTTTCGGTATTTGCGAATTTTGTTGCATTGCGTAGCGATTCGTTATTAGCCATTGGCACTTGCCGGGAGCTAATTGTGATTTCGGTGATTGCGAGTTCGGTATTTAGCGATTCTGTATTTTTGCGGGTTGGTTATTTGCGATTAGTTATTATTCCAGTATTTATTTTGAGATTCCTTATTTTTGGAGGATTTGTGTTGATGCATTGGGATTCGGTTTTTGATACTCGCTAACGGCTGATTTTATCGATTCGGTATTTTACCGACTGGGTTTTTGCTTGATGCATGTGCCAGTTAGTTGTATATATACTTCACAAAGCCAATACTTGCTCACACACCCAAGACACAATCCATGCAGCCCCTTTTATTCTTTTTTTAGAGAACCTGAGCGGTCACAAACAGAGGCAGTCATTTATCCAGAGACTAACATGCACATGCAACCAGAGTATCAAATACGGACTGAGACAGTCATTTGGATATAGGTTAAAGAACTGGCTCTTTTTAGTGTAAGATGCAGAGAAATACCCTTGCCTCATGTTTTGGGCCTGCTACACTTCAGACAGTGTGTTCACTTTTCTAGCTAGGCTTACCTTCAGATTTAAAACTCCTACATAAGGCATACATTGCTCTTCTACTACGTATAAGTCACCACTAAGCTTCTATTCTCTAGGCCATAGGGTAGGGTAGTATGTGTTTAAAACGTACCACATGTTGTCTGAGCTGTATGCACTTCTACAGATCTATGTGTCCAACTCTACATCTACTCTGCTACCCAGACTTTACTCTGTGATACATAAGTACAAAACCAGGAAGGCACAAAAACAGTCAATAAAACAGTGACAAAGGCACCTAAAGTTTCACTGATACAGACAGGCACAACTAATACGTATTCAGCACTAAGTGAGGTAGTTGCATACAGATTTTGAAAACCTAGTACTCACTAACCCAGCCAGTAGGCAATTATGCAGCCCATTTTATTCTATTTTAGAGAACCAGAGAGGTGAAAAAACCGAAGCAGTCAATTAATGCATAAACATATATGTTCATGCAATCACAGTCCCAGATAGATATGGGCACAATAACTGACATTTTCTTCTCTAACATGCAGACAAGCTTCCCTTCTATCAATGTTTAAGGGCTGCTATACTTGAGCTGCTGCATGGACTTTTGCAGCTAGGCCAGCCGTCTGATTTAAAACTCCTACCCAAGGCATAAAGTGCTCTTCTCTCACATATTAGTTACCTCTGGGGTACCCTGTAGGTTGGCCATAGGGCAGGGTGCTATGAGCTTAAAAGATAACATATGTGCTCTGAGAATTCAATATGCTATATATCATCCTACGGACCCTATTACACATTAATGGCATATTTTTGTATGTGGTGGAGAAAGATAACTGTTTAGAATGATAGGTAAATACTTGAAAAATACAATCTAATAGTACATAAAGAAAAGGTAACTGTATTTATGCTGTTTTTTCCTTTCAGACATCAATTTCAAGTCAACTACAGACACATAGTATGGCAAGAAAAAGTCAGAGCAGAAAGAAACAGCAGCAAAAATACTCTCTCCTCAAAACGGAGAAACAAAAGGGGCAAAATGTGAAAAAAGTGGTAAAAGAGAAAAGAGATGCTGGTAAGAAGACAAAGATGTTTCGCGCCCAAATGGGTCAGGAGGATCCCTTGGCGCTTCGTCAGGACCGCCGAAACCGGTTTCGGCGACGTGGGCAGGTTAACGGACCTCCAGGGTGACTACAAACTGAAACAAATGTGTTTCTCCCCTTGACGACGCGCCATGTACCAGATGATGAGGTTTTTATATTAGGATTAGGTTACCCCCTTGATATCAGAATACAGACAAATAGGGGAACCAGTTGTGGGTGGGTAGTCAATTTACACCCACCCTAGTACACCACACTGTAGATAGTTCTTGCACATATCACTATTGTATCACCGGTCCTGACGAAGCGCCAAGGGATCCTCCTGACCCATTTGGGCGCGAAACATGTTGACCAGAAGAGTAGAGCGTAGCTAACCACTCCTCCCTTTGTGAGCACTTCAGCTTTAACACCACTCAACCTTTTTAATAAGGTGGTTTACTGAGTCAATAAAGTCGTATTTCAGACTAACCAACCTTTTTTACTCACTCACACACATCTACACGCACGGGCCCTCACACGCACGCACCAAACGGCAGGGAACAAAAGATCTCCGGTAAAGAGCCCCTTTATGGGTGCCCGTCGGGTATTGCACCGCCGACCCGACGAGGAGCACACCCAGATGATGAAGCATGACACCTAGCTTGCTGTGTGTGTGTGAGGGTTTCAGTTCCACCCTTAAGGGACCCCCATCCCTTGTGCACTCACATTCCATTGGTGAGAGTCTGGTTTTGGATAATCCTTCTCCCCCAGACCTTCCACTTTGTAGGAACTGCACATCTTTCTTTGTTGTCACATGTTGTTTTGTATTCCCATGACCTGTCATCTCAGAAGAAAGAGTGAACAGCTTTTTGGCTTCAGTTAGACACACCCTTACACAAATGCCACCTTAGAAGACCAGAGGCATTCAAGTACACTAATGACAACAACCCTGTGATTCTGAAGATGTGGAACACAAATATGGATCTACAATTTGTTCTAGACAACTTTATTGCTGTTGCGCACTACACCATTATATATGTTACAAAGTCAGAGAAGACAGAGATGAAAGAGATGTGGGTGGAAATTTCAGCTGAAAAGAGTCTTACAAAGAAATTGTACAGCTTTAGTTTGAAAATGGTTTCCCATTGAGAAACAGGTGCATATGATTATTCAGACAGATTAAGCTTGGCTAGTTTATTCTGTAAGTCAAGTTTTTAAGTGTGTGGGTGAGCCTAGGGCCCGTAAAAAGTCATAACTGAGTATTAAAGACTTTCCCTTAAATACAATATCTTGCTGAGTTTGAACCTGACAGTACAGACATTCTGAAAACTGACATGCTGGACACGTACTACCTAAGATGAAGTACACATCTTGAAAGCATGTGTTTTAATGAAATACTTCACCATTAAACATATAGAAGTAATGCTACTAAAAACATAGAGGAAGGACGATATGCAGTGCTATGATGTGCTGGTTGTTTGGTGAGAAATAAGAAAGGGAATCTAATCAACCACAGAAAGGTGAGTTTCCAAACACCAGCCAAAAAATAGTTTTTCTACTAGGCACCTTTGCAGTTGTTCAAGCCATGGCATACACAATCAGAACTACTTGGACACTATGACTGTTATGAAGACTCTTTCAATGCTGTGAAAGACACCATTGAGTGCTCAGTAGTTTCACATTACCTTCAAATGTTGAGGGAAGAGATTGAACAGGAGGAAACAATGGCTGCCGAGATAGCCAGGGAGAGCCAAGGAGAGTTCTCAGAGCAGCACCAAGTCAAGAGCCTCTTGGAGAGCCAATGATTGGAAATGAAGAAGCTATAGCTATGACTGAGGTGGAGAATGTAATGCAGCATGCAAGAGTGGAAACTGATAACTTTGACCAGTTAGTACAGCAACTGAATACCTAACAGAAACATAAGTTAACATAAAGCATGGATACCTGCATGAGAAGAAACAGTGTGATTGTTCTTCATTTAAACCAGTTCTACTATAAATAAGTGGGGACGCGCTTACCATTGTCACAGGTGCCGTGAGGTGAACGGCTTTACATTTTCTTCTGCGGAGCCGTGAGGGGAACGGCATCACCGCAACCAATGCTGCCGTGAGGGGAATGGCTCTTTCCTCTGGAAAACCACATCCACCAGAAGGCCTTGCCCGAGTCCTGGCGTCACCAGAGGGCGTCAGGAGCCCTCAAAACACCGCGGGGGCAGACGCAGCGCGGGCCTGTCCTTGCCTGTCCTTGCCCGTCATCGCCAGTCGGAGCCAGGGCAGGGCCAGCCCCCTAACGTCTGGGTTCCCGGGCTCCTGTGTCTACACTCGGACTGCTGATTAAGCTACTGTTACTTTTTCTGTTGCTTCTCATTGTGGGAGCGTATCTCACTTTCTTGCACCACACTTCGGATTGCTGACATTTTCGGGCCAGGTGGGACATTTTTGGTATTTAACACAACCAGCATCTTTGGTGCTAACGCCTCTGGGCATTCCTCTGCCTGGGTGCTTGTGTGTTCATTCGTTCTCCTAAAATTGCCTCTAATCACTAATGACATTTTAAGCAAAACGGAGGTTAATTGAAAGAGCATTTAGAGGCATATCTTTGGAGCTCCAGTCTTGTTCATACTTGGAGTGTGTTAATACTCATACCAAGGGTACAAAATCTGCAAATCGCATTGTTTTCGGTGAGCATGGGAAAGCATAGACATTAAGCCGCTCGTAGCAGTGGAACTTGGTTGCTGATCTTTGGCACACGGGACTGCGAGGACCAGCAGCCCGTTTTCTACACCAGCTGTGTCCTCTTCCCTCTTGCCTCTGCCCCTGCTTGCTGATTCAAGGTTTTGGGCCGCCCACTTCCCACAGGGTTTATACCATTTCAATCTCCCCCAGGCGAAGTTCGGGTCAATTGTGGGCCCGTTTAAGCCCGTCCAAGAACGTACAAGGACGGGACGGGCCACCTCTCTCGTCTTGATTGGGAGCTTGACCCGTGAGTACATCGCATTCTATTTCATCATTTAACTTGCTGGTCTTGCTATGCCACCAAAAGATGCAAGAGGTAGAGTGGTCAACGCTAATTTCACAGGAACTATGGACCAGTTTATTACCAAAGTTAATTGTGTCATAGATCAAGAGATTACGATATTGGAAGGCCGAGTTTCCCAGGACCTTGCGATAGCCAGGCGGTCTTCAATGGGGCACATTGCTAATGTGCGGTCTCCTGTCCATCAAGTCCAAGACTGTAGTAGTGCTGTATTACCAACAACATATTCCCCGACTACACATCTATTATCTAGTGGAGTAACTCATGTTTCGTCAGGGGAACTGTCTATGGCCTCTGACTCGTTACTGTCTCCCCCCATATGCTGTTGCCTGCTCCTAGCATTGCACTGGAGAATAGCACCAGGCAATTGCGGGAGAGGCACCCTGGGGCTATTCCTAAGTATAAGCAGGGGCTGTCTAATAGCAATGGTGGGAAGAACAAGAATGGGGGGAAGAAACTGAAAGCAGTGAGACATATTAGAAACCCTAGACCAATCCCTGCTATACTGGAGCAGCCTGATATGGATGCCATGGCAAACATAGCCGCACCATTAGCTTATCCATTATCCACCAGATTGGCAAATCAGGCTGCAAGCGCGGGGTTAAGCCAAGTAGACAGGGCTGAGGGAATGGCCTCTGAGTTGACCAATATATCTGACACAATTAGGACGCTCCTTCGGCCAATGGAGGATAGACTAAGTAAGATTGAGCAGCATTTATTAAGGATCGAGCAAGGCTTTGCGGGAATCATTGATTCTTCAAAGAATGACACTCATTCCAGGATTTCCCAACCACTAGGTAATGTTAGAGAAGATAACGCCCTGGTTGTCTCAAAAGATCCACCAGTATCGACTGTAGGCCATCAGGTCTTGGTTGAAGCTAATAAGGGTATAACTGCGGCTGTTGCTATTAAATCTTCCCAGCATAATATCTCCCAGTCTAATGAGGGTGGTAGGGTCTCTATTACCCAGGTTTCTAGGGGGGAAAATATCCCAAACTTACCCCCGGAAGGCTGTCCATTTGTGGTAATTCTAGCAGGGGTCCCCGAACTGGGCAAACATGAAGTTGAATCCCCCGCAACCCTGAGGAACAGGGCTGTTCATTGGCTAAACAAAAATAGACCTTTGCCACTACATATAATGTGCAAAATACTCATAGTTAGGAGGGTGCCATGGGTAGGACATCTGGCCAAGAACATAAGGGGGTACTGTATCTTGATCAACTTCAATGATCCTAAAATAGTTGAGCATATCTGTAATTGGAGATATCCCAGCCCAGGAGTAATTATTCGCCCTCTCCCTCTGACCTACGTCTATCCCCCAGGTCACTTTATATCTTCAGCGGAAGGGTGGACATTGGTGCAGCGGAATGGGAGGGGGCTGCCGCAAGGGGGATGGCGTAGACCTTTACCATCTTTAGACGCTACCCCCATTCAAAATCGATTTAGCAGTTTGGAGGCTGTCGACTGACTCCAGGAAAGAGCTGGAGTAACGACTAGTCCCTCGCTCCCCCTAGGTTGCTGTACTTCTGCCCCTCTTGTATCATACCAGCCCCCGGGTCCTGAATTACTGACTCCTGTCATAATATCACAGAGGGTTAACAACATTACTGGTCAACATCTGGATTATTCTTCAAGTGCCTTAATTTCCTGTGATGGTCTTACCAGTCATCTTAAGCTTGTTTCGTGGAATGTGGCGGGCTTGCGTAATAAGCTTTCCCTTCCGGATTGGAATGATTTTATTGATGGGTATGACCTGTGTTTATTCCAGGAAACCTGGAGCCTTGAACCGCTGTATAAACCTGGCCTTTCCTGTTTCTTTGTACCAGCTATCTCGGTAGGTCGAGGTCGTCCATCTAGTGGGCTCATGGTATGGGTCAGGGTAGAACTCAACCTTAAGATTACTCACCATTCTTGTTCTTCACTAGATGTAATGAGACTCTCTCTTAAGGGCACTGATAGTAATTTTACCTGGGAACTCTTTAATGTATATGCTAGAGGCACCCAAGGGGGTGTAAAATCCCCTACCATCTCTGCTCTCTCCGATATGCTTCTTTCTTGTCCTTCTGATTCTTTCCTTCTGGTCGCCGGCGACCTTAATTGCTCGTTTGAGCCTTTAGCAGTAGATGACATCTTAGGAATCTATGATGAGGATGCTAGATGGGGCATCCCCTCTTTGTCACTTAAGCCAGTGAAGAGATGGCTACCAGTTGTCATTCAAATAAACGCTCTTATGTTAGAATTTGGGATAAGAGCTGTAAATGGGCGTACGACTTCTGATGTAATGGGAGCAACTACATATAACAGAGTCCCCTGCCAAAGTAGAATCGACTATATATTGGTCGACAGAAGGGCCTGGAAGTTTGTGGTTGATATGGCCATTATACCATCAGTAAATAGTGATCATAACCCTCTGTCTCTTACAATGTTGGAAATGTGGCATAGGAAGGAGCATACTTCCACCATTGGATTGAAAATGTTAACCAAGACAGTCATACCATCTAACTGTAACAGGTTCCTTAAATGGCCTAAGTTTATTTTGAGTGATTTAAGATTAAATACCCTTGAAGAAATTCCTATTGATCAGACTCTTAGGCATTCTGCAGCATGTAAGGATAGGGTTGGGCCCGTTGCTGCAGAAAAAATGTATGTGAACACCATAGATTCGATCAGCACTCTGTTTGTAGACCACAGTAAAAAGCGCCAGATGAGTGCTAAGCCAGCGCAGAAGTGGTTTAATAGAAACTGTAGATTGAAAAAAGACAGCTTGCTCCTTGCTACTAAATCCAATAATCCAGGTGAGGTCCGGCTGGCAAGACTCCAGTATAGGCAGGCTATTGTAGATGCAAAGAGGGATTGGGAAGAATCGCATTGGGAGAGTTTAAAAATTGTGAGCCAGTCGAAGAATGGCGAGCTTTTTTGGTCTATAGTGAGAAGATCCAATGACCGTGATCTCGACCAAATTCCTAAAAATATAACGGATAGGGAGTGGTTTGAACATTTCAGGAAATTGTATGTAGGGGATGAGCAACTAGGTGGCTTAGGGCCCCGAAGTGGCACCCCAGCCACCGACCCAGAACAGGTCCCATTTAATAGGATAGAGAAGAGAGAGGTGGAGGCTGCTATTAATAGGATTGTACCCGCTAAGGCCCCGGGACAATTTGGCATTCCGTGTGACCTATTTAAAGCTAATATTGAGGCATGGGCATCTTAATTTGTAATTCTTATCAATGCTCTGTTGGAAGGCTCGCCGGTCCCGAATTTTTGGAAGGGGGCCGAAGTAATTCCTATTTATAAGAGGAGTCTAAGGGGGGACCCTGCCAACTACCGCCCAATCAGTCTTATAGACGCTGGACAGAAGCTGGTCGGCAGGGTTCTCCTGGAGAGGGTCCTCTCATGGGCGGAAGAAAATAATATTATTTTGCAGTTCCAGGCGGGTTTTAGGACCCGTACAAGTACGATTGATCAGGCATTTAGGTTGGCGCTCTTAAACTGGAAGGTGGTCACCATTGGCAAGGGCGGTCTTTATTTGGCATTTATTGATCTGAAGACCGCCTTTGACTTGGTCCCCCGTGACCGCCTATGGCTGGTCCTGCAGGAGATGGGGATCCCTCCGCCTATTCTGAATCTTTTGATTCGTATGCATGATGGTAATTATGCCCGAATCAGATGGGGGTCGCAGGAGCAAAAAACGGACAAAATTCCTGTGAATAGAGGGGTCCGCTAAGGTTGTGTATTGGCTCCCACACTCTTCACGCTTTTTGTGAACGGTGTAGTTTCTTTCTTGCTTGAAGTCAATGCCGACGCCCCGGTTCTGGCGGGTGATAAAGTCCTCGCATTACTTTTTGCGGAACGATACGCTGTTAGTATCGAAAACACTGGCAGGATTGCAGAAGCTGTTAGATCGTTTCTCTCTGTTTTGTAAGCTGAGGGGCCTTGCCATTAATACTTCTAAAACTAAACTTCTTTATTTTAACCCGAGTAGATCGTCCAGATCTACTTTGATTCTCGACGGGATGCCATTAGAGCGCGTCAAAGAGTTTGACTACTTGGGGATTAGAATTTCTGACAAATTTAAATGGCAGCCACATATTGATAAAATGGCGCTTAATCATAAGCGGGTAGTGGGAGCACTAGGGAGGGAACTCCGTGCCTCTATTACCAAGCCCATTACTCCTGCTCTCGAAATCTACGCTGCGAAAGCTCTAGGCTGCGCCCTTTATGGTGCAGAACTCTGGGGCTTTGGTTGTGTAGATGTGTTAGTTACTTCTGAAAATAAGTTCTTTAGGGAGCTTGTATCGCTCCCAATGGGCACCCCAACTAAGCCACTTCTGAGTGACTTGGGTCGGCGTTCTATTAAAGACCTAGTCACTCTGCGCCCTCTTTTATATTGGGCGCGGTTATGGCGCACTCCAGAGCTTTCTAGATATGCTGATGGCCTAAAAGAGGTCATGAATCTCCAAGGAGCCTATAAAATTGGATGGCTAGTTAATATAAAGAAGTTCCTTTTGGCAATAGGCCTTTTAACAGCTTGGGAGTCTGGGGCATTGCAATCTAAGGCAGAAATTAAGAGAGCCTATTGGGTATGGATCGATCACCAGGAGCAGAAGGATCCAAACCAAGGCAGATTGACTGAGGCATTTCGGCAGCATAAGCCTACGCCCCGCCTTGAGCCCTATCTAGACTTTGTTACGAAGCCGAGGGATAGATCCCTTTTTATCCAGTTTAGGATGGGCACCCTTCCTCTTCGTGATTGTACTAGTAAGTGGAATCTCCCGCATCAGACACCTGTGGATTGTCCTAATTGCTTAGGTGTTATTGAAAATATCCCTCACTTTCTTTTTGTATGCCCAGCCTACTCGAAACCTAGACTGAAATGGCTAAAACCTGTGTGCTTGCAGCTCGGAACTAGGGACCACTCTGTTGCACTTAGAATACTTAAGGCTGACGTCAGTACAACCCTAGTATGTGGGGTGGCTAAATTTCTTAGCTGGGCATGGTTGATCAGGCAGAAGGCTATCACAAAGCTGTCAAAGTTTAATACATTTTTTTAAAATATTTATTGTAACAATTTGGTTTTTATATGGATTCTCTTTTAATGTACTTTTTATGAATTGTGCTTCAATGTGTAAATGTGCTTTTATGATATCAAATATCGAAATAAAGCTTTGTTGATTGATTGATTGATTGATATAAATAAGTGGTCAAGCTGGCACTGGAAAAACCATCTTAATTAAAGTACTCACCAGTTATCTACAGAAGACTACAGAAGACTACATATTAAAATGTGTCATTCTTAGTTACTGTACCAACAGGCTTAGCCACACCTAACATTAAAGGAATCACTCTTCATTGACTATTATTGCTACCTGTAGACCATGGCAACAAACTGGAATACCAAAGGCAATGCTTGTAATGATGTAGCAAGAGTTTTAGAAAAACTGAAGCTTCGAATTATTGATGAAGTCAGCATGGTATCAAACCTAATGCATGCCTTCATACATTTAAGAATGCAGCAGATATTGAAAACAAACTATGACTTACTGTTTGGTGGAAAACAATTAATTGTATTTGGTGACCTTCTACAACTAACAGCTGTAAAAGGACAACCTGTTTCAAGACATTTCTTCATAATGAAAAAATAAATTCTCTAGGAAGTATTGAAAATTTAAATATTGTGCAATACTTCAAATACAAAGAATGAATACAAAATATGTGGCAAGCAACAGATGTAGAATATGGAGATATACTAAAGGACATTAGAGTAGGGGATCTGACAAAACAAGGAAAACATGCTTTGGAAACTCGTCTTACTAAGAAATAATTCCATTGAATATTACATCAGGTCAACTAATGTTTAATTTTATTAACCCCTTCGCTGCCAGGCCTTTTCCCCCTCCTGTGCCAAGCCTTTTTTTGGCTATTTGGGGTAGTGCGCGATGAGGCCCCTGTAACTTTTTGACCACATAAGGTATCCACGCCAAATTTGCGTCCTTTTCTTCCAACATCATGGGGATTCTAAAGGTACTCAGGGTTTGTGGATTCCCCTGGAGAGGTCACAGAAATGAGCCAAAATACAGCAAAATTTTTTTTTTTTTTTTTTAAATTAGAAAAACGGGCTGCAAATGAAAGCATCTGGGTTTTTCCCTGCAAATGTTATCAAAAAAGGGTTTGTGGGGTTGAAATCACAATTTTCCCAGATTTTTGGGGATACCAGACATTTGTCAGAAACCCAACATTTTTTACACAGTTTTGGCATTTTTCTGGGACATAGCCTATTTTTGCTATTTTTTGTGCTTTTGACCACCTTCCAGTTAATGGTAGAAATGGGTACAAAAGCTATACATTTTCGAGAAGTAGACAAAATTCTGAATTCAGCAAGGGGTCATTTGTGTAGATCCATCAAGGTTTCTTTATAGAAACTAACAGTTAAATGTAGGATAAATTGAAAATTAGTTGAAAAAAACAGACTTTTGTGTCAACATTTTCACCTG
Organism: Triturus cristatus; assembly: GCF_964204655.1. Taxonomy (NCBI): domain Eukaryota; kingdom Metazoa; phylum Chordata; class Amphibia; order Caudata; family Salamandridae; genus Triturus; species Triturus cristatus. The sequence continues at coordinate 468,322,248 of NC_140593.1, forward strand.
TAACTTCTTCTAATTATGACAGCTCTTTGAAAGCAATATACCATTACATCCGCTGAACATTACTGGTTGTGGGGATATATAGGACTTGTAGGTTCACCAAGAACCCGACGAACCCAGAGCGAAAAACTGAGCAGCAATTTGCAATGGTTTTTTATTATGTACCGGGTATATAGTAATTATTCTGTAAACATGTGTACATGGAAAAATCGGTATGAAAGACACCTGATGTATTTCTGAAACGGGAACAAAATATAGAGTTTAGAAACAGTAGATATTTGCACATTTCTGAAATTGGGAATACTCATACTAGCATGAGAATTATCAGTCATTTTTTAGAATGACTTCTTTTTTACACAATATCTTTCATTTGGAAGGCAGAAAGGCATCGAAAGTCAAAAGATAATACCAGTTCCTTTACAAATCTGAATTACCCTAAGTCTCCCGATAAAAATGGTACCTCACTTGTGTGGGTAGGCATAGTGCCCGCGACAGGAAACGGCGCAAAACGCAACGTGGTCTCAACTCAATATCGCAGTGAAAAATTACCCTTTTTTGGCAAAGTGCCTAGCTCTAGTTTTTGAACCCTAGCTCTGCGGGCACCTTGGGAAACCTAGCAAACCTATACATTTTTGAAAACTGGACACCCAGGGGAATCCAGGATGGGGTGACTTGACTGCCTCCCACCAGGGTCTGTTACCCAGAATCCCTTACAAACCTAAAAAATTGTCCAAAAAAACACATTTTCCCCACATTTCTGTGGTGGAAAGTTCCGGAATCTGCGTGGATCCACAAATTTCCACCCACCCCGCGTTCCCCAAAGTCTTACGAGAAAAACGGTACCTCACTTGTGTGGGTCGGCCTAGTGCCCGCGACAGGAAACAGCGCAAAACGTAACATGGTAACACCTCAATTTCGTAGTGAAAAATGACTCTTTTTTGGCAAAATGTTTAGCTGTAGTTTTTGAACCCTAGCTCTGCGGGCACCTTGGGAAACCTAGCAAGCCTATACATTTTTCAAAATTAGACACCCAGGGGAATCCAGGATGGGGTGACTTGACTGCCTCCCACCAGGGTCTGTTACCCAGAATCCCTTGAAAACCTAAAAAATTGCCAAAAAAAACACATTTTCCCCACATTTCTGTGGTGGAAAGTTCCGGAATCTGTGTGGATCCACAAATTTCTACCCACCCCGCGTTCTCCAAAGTCTTACGAGAAAAACGGTACCTCAATTGTGTGGGCCGGCCTAGTGTCCACAACAGGAAACGGCGCAAAACGCAACGTGGTCACACCTCAATTTCGCAGTGAAAAATTACCCTTTTTTGGCAAAATGTCTAGCTGTAGTTTTTGAACCCTAGCTCTGCGGGCCCCTTGGGAAACCTAGCAAACCTATACATTTTTGAAAACTAGACACCCAGGGGAATCCAGGATGGGGTGACTTAACTGCCTCCCACTAGGGTCTGTTACTCAGAATCCATTGCAAACCTAAAGAATTGTAAAAAAAAACACATTTTCCCCACATTTCTGTCGTGGAAAGTTCCGGAATCTGCATGGATCCGAAAATTTCCACCCACCCCGCGTTCGCCAAAGTCTTACGAGAAAAACGGTACCTCACTTGTGTGGGTCGGCCTAGTGCCCGCAACAGGAAACGGCGCAAAACGCAACGTGGTCACACCTCAATTTCGCAGTGAAAAATGACCCTTTTTTCGGCAAAATGTCTAGCTGTAGTTTTTGAACCCTAGCTCTGCGGGCACTTTGGGAAACCTAGCAAACCTATACATTTTTGAAAACTAGACACCCAGGGGAATCCAGGATGGGGTGACTTGACTGCCTCCCACCAGGGTCTGTTACCCAGAATCCTTTGCAAACCTAAAAAAATTGTCAAAAAAAACACATTTTCCCCACATTTCTGTTGTGGAAAGTTCCGGAATCTGTGTAGATCCACAAATTTCCACCCACCCCGTGTTCCCCAAAGTGTTACAAGAAAAATGGTACCTCACTTGTGTGGGTCGGCCTAGTCCCCACGACAGGAAACTGCGCAAAACGCAACGAGGTCACACCTCAATTTCGCACTGAAAAATGACCCTTTTTTTGGCAAAATGTCTAGCTGTAGTTTTTGAACCCTAGCTCTGCGGGCACCTTGGGAAACCTAGCAAACCTATACATTTTTGAAAACTAGACACCCAGGGTAAGCCAGGATGGGGTGACTTGACTGCCTCCCACCAGGGTCTGTTACCCAGAATCCCTTGCAAACCTAAAATATTGTAAAAAAAAACAAATTTTCCCCACATTTCTGTGGTGGAAAGTTCCGGAATCTGCATGGATCCACAAACTTCCACCCACCCCACGTTCCCCAAAGTCTTACGAGAAAAACGGTACCTCACTTGTGTGGGTCGGCCTAGTGCCCGCGACAGGAAATGGCGCAAAACGCAACGTGGTCACACCTCAATTTCGCAGTGAAAAATGACCCTTTTTTCGGCAAAGTGCCTAGCTCTAGTTTTTTAACCCTAGCTCTGCGGGCACCTTGGGAAACCTAGCAAAGCCATACATTTCTGAAAGCTAGACACCCGTGTGCTTCCAGGGAGGCATGGCTTGTGTGGTTTGCTGGGGATTCTGGGTAAGGAAATGTTGGGTGATCCATGCAAGCCATACCTCCCTGGCAGCCCCCGGGTGTCTGGTTTTCAGAAATGTATGGGTTTGGTAGGTTTCCCTAGATGGCGGCCGAGCACGGGCCAAAAAGACAGTTGACCCCGTGCAAAACCAGATCGTTTTGACATAATTAGTTGTTATTTTCTACAGCGTGAGAATTTCGACACAATATTGCAAGGAAAATGTAACAGACATTTTGAGGTTTGCAGGACATTGTGGATAAAATAACTTTTTGGAATTCACAAGAGAGACATCACCATGAACTCCGTGGGTTTATGACAATATCTACAGTTGGTGGGTTATTCTTACATGGAACATACACCTTGGCAGAGAAACTAAAAAGACAAAGATTCCTGCACAGCCATCTATTCCTCAAACACACACACATACTGATTGGATTTGGCACGAGGGTGAGTAATGGCTCAGTATATACAATTGTATTAGCAAGTGATTTCACAAAAATGAAATGCACTGTTAATAATTGAAAGTGCTAGAAACTGAACCATTGACTCACAGCTCGTGAGCTATAAAGCCACGACAAGGCACCAACCTCTTTACAGGCCATTCATACACCTTTCATACGTGTGAGACATACAAAACCATTCACACCGCCAGCTGCGGGCCCATCACATAACAAAACTCACACCAGCACACAGCACCATTCAAGGGCCCATCACTTTCACACGCCCACATTCCTGACACAGCAACTACACAAGCTGATGGATTGCGTGGAGTGGCACTCAGCTAGCAGTGTGTGTAGTGACCAGCAGCAAGTCACTACTCACACACAGCCAGCCGAGCGCCAGTCCACGCACACTGCTAGCCGAGTGCCAGTCCACGCACACCGCTAGCCAAACACCAGTCCACGCACACCGCTAGCCAAGCGCCAGTCCAGGCACACCGCCAGCCAATCGCCAGTCCAGGCACACCGGCAGCCAATCGCCAATCCACGCACACCGCCAGCCAAGCGCCAGTCCATGCACACCACCAGCCAAGCACCAGTCCACACAAACCGCCAGCCAAGTACCAGTCCATGCACAGTGCCAGCCAAGCACCATTCCACGCACACCGCCAACCAAGTGCCTGTCCACACACACCGCCAACACATTTAGGATTTTTTTAGACAAAAATAAAAACACAAACAAATCGCAAATAGATACAAATCTACAAACACAAAATCAGAAACTAAATACATTGCACTAAAGCCATCCTTGAAACAGAATCAAATTTTTCAAAGAATACAGACCAGGCAGTTCACTTTACCACTCATGAATGCTCCCAAAAATTATTTTGCGTGTGGTACGCTCTAAAACAAGCAGGGACACACAGCCCAGGTTTAGAAGGACAGTTGGGGCAGTACATACGAATCTCCTTCCGCCTACCTCTTCGCCAACAGACTCTGCATCTCCTAGTGGGAAATTCTTTTGACGGTGTGGGAGGGATGAAATCAGGAAAGTGGCAATCTTTCAATCGAACCACATCCTCCACCACTCCAAATCTAGGAACACTTGCCTGTTCAACAACAACAAGGCTAGCTATCACAGAGTGCTGAAACTGAAGAAATGTCAACTTTGACGCACAAGAACACTCCTTGAACACAATAAAAGCATTGGCATTTGCTAATTCGAAGAAATGGATGGCCAACTTCTTATACCAAACATAAGCCTTCCGAATAGCAGAGTAAGGTTCCAACCTCTGATCTACTCTATCAACACCACCCATGTGCTTATTGTAGTCTAGAATGCACACAGGTTTGCGCACTTCAGCAACCTGACCCCAAACAGCCACTGGTGAAGTACTCTCATCATGGATGGTAGTCAGCATGTACACATCCCTCCTGTCCACAAATTTTACAGCTAGTAGTTCATCACTACGCAAGGAACTGCACTGCCCCCTCTGAAGTTTTTTGCGAACAAGCTCTTTCGGATAACCTTTACGGTTAGAGCGGATTGTGCCACATGAAAAAGTGTCAACTTTATACAATTCCTTAAATAATTGCACAGCAGTATAGAAGTTATCAAGGTACAAATCGTGGCCTCTATTAAACAGTCTTCTAGCAAGATCCCACACAATTTTCTCTGAAACTCCAAAAGTGTACGGACAACCTGCGGGGTCAATAGTAGAATCTCTACCAGTGTACACACGAAAATTAAAAACATATCCTGTCCTACTCTCAGACAACATATACAGCTTAATTCCATAGCGTGCCCTCTTGCTAGGGATGTACTGCCTAAAAACCAAACGGCCCTTGAACAAGACCAAAGACTCATCAATAGATATTTCTTTCCCTGGAGTATAGATCTCAGAAAATCGATCTACAAAGTGATCAAGAACGGCCCGAATCTTAAAAAGACGGCCACAGTCAGGGTGATCTCGTGGCAACGCCATAGAATTATCAACAAAATGCAGCATACGTAGCAAAAGTAAATACCGATTACGAGTCATAACTGCAGGAAATATGGCAGTTGCCAACAAGGGGCTAGGAGACCAATATGAAGCCAAGGTTGGCTTCCTCACCACACCCATCAATAAAGTCAAACCAAAAACTTCTTAATCTCTTCCAGATATGTGGGAGTCCACCGGGTAGCTCTAGACTGGGGCCTAAGTTTGTCACTGTTGTCCCTCAAATACTGTTCAGCATACAAATTCGTCTGCTCAACAATCTCACCCAAAAATACATCATCCATAAACAACTGAAAAAACTGTATAGGCAAAAAGTGTTCACAATCCACTCTACACCCTGCATCACCGCTAAAGGCAGGCAACACCGGCTGCACCATGTTTGGATCAACCCAAAGTCCAGCACTTCCAGTAGGAAGCCTAGCAGCCTCAGACTGCAATCCAAATGCCTCTTGCACCATCGGCACAGCAGTTTCCTCCTCTAAGACAGGCACTTCATCCGCACTGAGAGTTGCTTCATCCACACCAAGAGTACCTTCATCTGCACTGAGAGTACCTTCATCATCCAAAGATTCCATATGGAGAGAAAACTCACTGCCAGAATCTTCACCTCCCTCCTATCCCTCCGACGCACTGTCAGTCTCATAATCATGCTCAGAGGAAGATTCAAGAAGCATACCAACCACCTGCTGAGCAGTCATTCTATGGCTAGCCATAATGCTTACTAATAAAGGTAACTTGTCAAACAAGTCAACAACAACAAACACTTTGTAAAATAAGTAATAAACAAAAAGCACCTTTATCAAAAACACATATATACTCCAAAACAATACCACTCACTTGCCAGAGGCAGCTAAACTACACACCACCACCTACTCTGCACAGACACAGTATGGATCAACAATATCCCACTAAAAAAGAAAGAGAAAAGAAATTACACATAAGACTATGCAAAACACATCGCAAAGAATTTCATGCTCAAACCACTAACTAAATATGCTGCCATTATGACATCACTTACAAAAAAATTCATTCAAACATTACAATATTACTCATTTGGAGTAAATACAACAAAAAACAAAAATCTTACCAAAACAATGCAACTACACAAAACTGCAGAACAACCACTGTCGAAACCGGAAACAGGAATCAAAAGTTTTAGACTAGAATAAAAAGGAGAAAAAAACATTAATGTCACATATGCATATAATGCTCTAGACCATCACGTACTGCGCAAAATTTATTGCTTGAACCTCCCACTTTCAAGACGGAAAGATCAATGGCCCAATCCTTTACAGGCAACGCGGCGAGAATCTGGAACTCAGCCTCAGCTCCGGACCACCCCCTCTTCCCAGTCCTTCAAAACTGACCTCAAAGTTCTCCTCCTGCAAAGACACTTCCAAACTTAATTCACGCCCTCTCTATTGTCTGAAGGAAGTCTTTACATTATAGGAAATTCTGTTCTCCATGCCTATAGAAGTGCCTTCCCAGTGTGTTCCTGTGTTTTGAGTGTCTGCCATTTATTGCACTTTTATACCTCTACTTGAACTTTTACTCTTCTGCAACTTGCACACATGTCACTTTTCCTCTTGTAACGTATTGTTTGCTACCTCTTTGATTTTGTTTGCACTTTAAAATATTTAAAAAATAATGTGCCCATAAGGGGAGCGACCCTTGCCTAAGGTGCCACTCCCGCAAACAACCCCAAACCTAAAAAACAAAAAAAAAACCCTGGCGCTAGTGACCATTCCTGCTGCACGATCGTGCAGCAGGAATGTATAAAAGAGACATTGGGGGCAGAGGCGTAGCTAGAGCTTGTGGCGCCCGGGACTATCTCTCAGATTGCCGCCCCTGGGGAGGGGGGGTTGCTGGGGAAAAAAGATGGCGACCACTTGAAAGAGGTCCAAGAGACACGTAGTATCGCCGCTAATAGTTACCTCGATCATGCAAGTTACATGCACATACATGACACGGTCCAAGGCTACACAGTTGAATACACCGGTGACTAGCAGTACAAAAGAGAACACACAGACTGCATGATCTATCTGGGGACTCAGAAAAACCACATGTGACATCCATCAGAGAGCTACGTGAATAATTACCTGGTAATCCCCTCAGCACAATGCAAACATGCACATACATGACACTGTTCAGGGATCCATCATCTACAGCTGACATTAAATGACCATTCATCATTGTCCCCCAATTAAAGCAGTGCACTTTGTGATCTGCATAGTACATGTTCTTTGCAGCAGGCACATTAACCCTGTGTGCTACCTTTCCAGGAGTCAACCCTTCCACTAGACAAAACTCCATCTCTCTCTAGGAAGAACATTAATCACCAAAGTTATCATGACATTTTTATTGTTTCTGAAAATTGCTGGAGGCCAGGAAGGAGGCAGCAAGTTTTTTTCAAACCATAAAAAACGTGAAAACACTACGCACCCACCCAAAATTGGTACCCAGTGAGGTCACACCGTTCGCATCGCCCTAATCTGCTCAAGGTTCATGTGACCTCAGTGACAGAGTCACAGCGACTGGATCACTGTTGCTCTAGGGTGTGCTGCTTTGTAGGCCTGCCCGCAAGACTGGAGATGGATTGTGGTGGACAGGCCTTCAAGGTTAACCCACAATAGACACCACTAGGGTACACCTGCTTGTGCTAAGACATCAAGCCTTCTAAGGTCTAGTGGGACCTTCTACGGTCTAGCATGGAAATGTGCTCCCTCAGTAGAGTGGTCTGGTGGACTGGTCATGAAGGCTGAACCCGGTTCCCCAGTTCCAAATTCGACAGCTCTGGCCATAGTGCCACATCCTCTCCCCCAATGAACACCATACTTCCCCACTGACAGAAACTCGCACTGCCTTCAGCTACAACCTAATTGTGCCCGCTATAAACACTTGGATGGGGCTCAATTCAAATTATGCACTTGATAAGAGTAATATGCTGCCTAAAAAAAAATAAAAGCAACAACTCATAGGGAATGCAAGAAAAGCATGTGAAATGTAAGCAGAAACAACATGGTTACCTTAACGATCTCTCACTCACTATTCAGAAATCAGAAGCTGAAAAGTTATGGACATGACTAGAGGGCCCTGAAGGGAACCGTTTCAATGTCCATTGCTTATATCCTTACAAAACGTAAGCACTATGGTATAAAAAGACCACATTCATAAACACAGAGCCATGGTACACATTGTGTTTTCCAATCCACCCATCAACCAGGTATTGCAGTACCTCCAGGAATGGTACACTCTCCCAACCTGGGAACAATAATGCTGTTCAAACAAAGACGAGAAAACGAAAGTAGCGCTTCACTGGCAAACTCTGTAAAGTGATGCTGGTGTATTTGGATGTAAATAAAACCAATCTGGCCACTTTGCAACCCCTCTGTCTGCCTTTATTTAGTTATGTGTTTATTTCTCATATAATTGGAAAGAACTCCTGTACACTGAGGGCCACTCGTATAAACCTAACAATAATACCTTCTAATTCGCTCCAACCGGCTGCACTTTTCAACATTTCAGAAGGGCATTTCTCGGCAGAGCGCTTTTCGTTTTTTGGATCCATTTTACAGGGAAGCAACTAAAAAACAACACGAAGGAAGCCGAGCCTTGTGGCATGCCTTCGACCTCCCCCAACATAGTGCCCCCACCCTAACTAAACCCACCGATCGACAAAATCCCCCCTCCCCAGCCCCAAAACTCACCTTCACTCTCCGACGCGCAGGAAGCAAATGGCGTCCTGCGCCTCGGAGAACAAAGGGGAAACCTCCAATGACGTCAGCGCGGCTCGCGCGCTGATGTCATTGATGACGCGGAGGTGGGGGGAGGGGGGAGGCAGGGGAAGGCCTTCCCCTGCCTTCCCAATAAAAAAAAAAAGATTGACCACTCACGGGGGAGCGCCAGCGCTTCCCCTGTGGGTGGGTGTCATGACGAGCTGGACTCGTCATGGGCACAGCGCGACTGTGCTCCATGACGAGTCCAGTTCGTCATGGGCACAGAAGGGGTTAAAGAAAACAAGTCTATAGTTCAATGCCAAACCTATAAGAGTGCTCCAACTTCAATGAACAAGTACTCCAATTAGAGAAAGACGGTATTTTAGATATTACAGCGACTGATAAAATTGAACATCAGGGAGTAACAGTAATACAGACAGATAAACTACAAGCAAAATTGGATTCTTTCAAAAAGTCTGTATCAAATCTTCAGGATTAAAGAGGTTACATCTTTGTAAAAACTGTTGTAGAATTTATGTCCGAATCTAAATGTTGAAAAAGGATTAGTAAATGGTGCAATTGGTAAAGTTATACATTTTGTTAATTATCCAAACAGAGATGACGTGGAATACTTGAAGAAAGATTTTGGTGAAGTTAATGGTGTCAAGCAAACTGGTTGATGTGCTGTACATTTTTTGTTAGTGAAAGACTTATATGTGCAGCAAAAGCAGTTTCCAGCGTTACTAGCATATGCTGTAACAATTCATAAATCACAAGGGTTATGTGTAGATGCAGCTTTTGTAATTATTTGAAGTATTGCATTCAAAGAAGGAATGTCATACGTAGTGTTATCGTGAATTAGAACATTGTCCGGTTTGTTTTTGATTGAGTTTGATGAGTAAACAATTAGTGCTGATTCAGATGCTTAAGGAGTGCAATCAGTTAAGGAGTGTATTTGCTCCTGTTTATTAGAAACGAGTAATCTGTCAAAAGTGGAAGATTCCATAAGAAGGAAAATCCCCAGCAATAAATGATGGAGAAATTGTGGGTTACCAGTTCGACAACACTTCAGGGGTCAACTGCTTTGTAAATGGTGTTGTCAATGTGCTATTCCATTTGCCAGATGTTGCTACCAAAATGGAATGAAAAAGAGATAAGAGAATGTGTTCTGCAATGTGTGATGTGCTGCAACATTCACTGAGTGATAGAACTATAATATATTCTGCTTTAGGAATACGAGATCTTATTGATCTGTCAACTTGATCAGTCGTATTTTCTCTCAATATTCAACTGGATGCACACAAATGTGCTATGCTGATGCTAGGAGTATTAGAGGATTAATGAGTTATCAAGATTAGGTTATAAATGGGAGCATACATGTGAAGATTGTGAATTCATCTCCAGCAATGTACTCAATTCATAATGACTATGATATAATAATGTTACAACGATGCAAACCAGTTAATTCGAAACTGTATACTGAAATAACAAACTTTGGAGCTGGAAAAATCTTAATCTCAGGAAGGACTTTTACTACTTTGGCAATTATCTTTCATGAAGGAGTAAATACAATGGCTGCATACTATACTATCTATTTAATTTGTCAATCTGGATGGACAGAATGCAATGATCTCAAACTAAAAACTAAACCAAGACTAAATAGGAGATTACCAAACTCATATCTCTTATTTCTTCAACGAAAAGTTCTGAGGATTATTTGTAGATTCAAAAGTGGTATACAGTATTTATTATTATGTGGATTATGGTTTACTATGGTTTATTAAACATTATTTGGCCTATTGGAGGTAATGTCTCAAAGTTGTTCAAAATGTACCATTGATTTTACCTTAAACAAAGGACTTTATTTATTATGTATACATATAGATAACAGCAGTCTTAAGTTACCATCTAAAACTGTTTTGAAAAATAAAAAAAACTTTTGTTTCTCCAACAAGAACTTCTACATACTACTATATTTTGTCTACATGGATCATCAACATTTTCCATATTATTTCACCTACAAGAAAGGATGTTTGCAAAAGGATCTGTGAATTTAAATACTGCTTCACAATTACATGCCATATTGTACTAAATATAACAATATAACAAACAGTTATAACCAACGTTTTCTCAGTTTATTACAGTGACTTTAGAATAAGTCACTAATAAGTGCATTGTAGTGAGTGGAAAGCATAGTATGGCCTATTTCCAGAGATATACCATGCAGCATTAACATTCCATTGATTGGTTTTTTTTTTCACTATTCCATGATGATGCTTTATACAGACCACTATTTATGGTGCAGAAGTATGAAAGCTAAGATGAGTGAAAAACATATACAAATGTTTTCAGTAATTCTGTAATGTTGAAGTTCAAATGCTAAAATATTTTTTCTTTCTATTTCGTTTCTAGACTGGCTGTAGTTCAGTGATATTCAATGTGTCAAATCACATTTGTTCCATATAAAAATGTGTTACTCATAAGGAAACAAATGCATCTATTCACCCACACATACAAGCACTCATGCATCCACTTATACACCTTTGAAGGCACACATGCACCCAATCACTCAGCTATAAAGCCACTTATACAGCCAATCACTGATCCATGCACACACGTATCCACTGTTTCATTGACCCATATACAAACTGAACCACCTATTCACTCACCGATACAATCAATGATGCACTCATTCACTCACTCAAAAACCCACTAATACATCTGTTGCCTCATTCATACATGCACTAATGCACCCATGCATGCACTTATCTACCAATTGACTTACCCATACCAGCACTAATACCCATTCATTCAATCATACATGGACTATTGCAACTATTTACTGACAGATACAGCCACTCAAGTACCATTCCCTCGTCGATAGTCACAGTCACGCTTTCATTCGCTCACTCACAGTCGCACTGATACACCCATTCACACTCTCATGCAGACACTCAGGCACCAATTCACTAACGCGTACAAGTACTTATGAACTTATTCAATAACACATACACCACTCATACACTCACTGAATCACTCATGCACTCATTAAACAATCCATACACTTCTCATCCACTCATTTGCTCATTCGCTCATGCAGATAGTACTCATAAATTAAGTGAAACACCCACACACTACTTGTATACTTAGTCACTCATCCATACTCCACTCATGCACTAATTCAATCAGTCATGCAGTACTCCTACATATCCAACCACCCATTCTCCACCCTTGCACTTATTCAAATACCCTTACACTACTTATGGATCATTTCAAACATCCATAAACCACACTCACATTCAATCAACCATGCAACAATCAGGCACTCATTCAATCACTCACAGAGAAGTAATTCAGTCTTTCAATTGCATATACACTGCTTATAAACTCATTGTTACATCCATGCACTGCTAATGCATTCATGCAATCATATATAAACTACTAATGCACTCATTCTCATGCAGAAGGTAGCAAATCGCTTTAGTTCTGGTGAAATTTAAATGCATTTTCTCCCCACTTCAACTGGTACTTTGTCACCAGGCGCAGGTGCTGGAGGTCTGGAGGCTGATGATCCCTCTCCTTCTCTCTCCCTCTGTGCAATTTTGAGTTGCTTCTTGTGATTTGTTTTCATGTGGCACAAAATACCTATTGTACCACATGAATATTTATTTGCTGTGCCCCGAGATAACGTCTTCTAACATATGCTGCACTTCACCAATTTAGCTGTAGTCTTCGATACACTTGATGGAATAGTGAAGAAATCCCAAGCTATGCTTTGTGTCTCCATTGGTGGTTCTTCATCAGAAGACTCTTCTTTTGCAGCTGGGACCTCCTACTCTTTAACAACTTCAAGCAGCTGCTGCTCTTCCTGTGCTTCTTGTGATGTCATTTTATTTTTTCAAAAATAGCACACAAAAAAAGAAAAAGCACACATTTCCAATATAAGTGTGTAAGAGCTCCTAGAATTAACTAACCAGTAACTAAAACGTTCAACAAGGGAGAAATGGGTGTGTACTTCATTATAAAAACTATGTAAACCAATGAAATCTCTTTATTTGGAAGTCACTTTGTATTCGCGACTACTGACGTCATTGCATCTTCCGGCATAGCCACAAAAAGGGGGAACACATTTTCAAAGTGCTTTTTCAGCAAATGAATACAAAAAGAGAAGATAAACCAATATTTTACTAAGCACCTATAGTCAAACTTTATCTAAAATATATCTATACACTCTTTGCAATTACTGAAAATGGAGAACCCATTTTAAAAGTGCTTTTTTCGACAAATGATTTGAAAAAGCTGGTCCCCCTGTCTGCTTCAGCCTGGCTTTGTTTTTCTGGTCTGCCATAAAAAGGATTCTCATATCCTGGGGGCCATAAGCAAAATAGGGGGCAAGCCATCTAATACTGTTTACACCCGCAAGAATTGTCTGTTTTCTGACGTGGCTTGTTTTATTCTTTTATGATTTTAACCGTATTTTTATCTTATGCAGTATATGTTGGCATGTCCTTTTTAGGTCTCGCCTAGCGATGCAGCGCATGTGCTGCTCGCTTTGCGAGGCATGCAGTATATACTATAGGTGAAGGAAGCCCCGCCCACTCCTCTGTCTACTTTTTAATTGCCTTGTGGCTTTTTCCTTTCCTTTTGCTGCCTTCTAATTGGTTTAGAGGCTGCTAGTCCCGCCTTATGATGGCCATGTCTCCTTCCACGGCTATTGGCCCCTTTACTGCATGTTTGCTGAGCACTACTTTGTTCCCCTGCCACCCCTTCCGCTGTCTGAGCCTTCTCTCCCGCCCCCCCTTCCATTGTTCGTGCCTTATTATCATCCACCCACCCGCACTCCCGTTTGCAATATATGGATACATTTTTTTTACTTGGCTGCCGAGTGTGTTTCCCGACCCGGCAAGTGCGTGATATTCAAAAACTTCAAACGTTTAATCTCGTGCACACGTTGCTGTGTTCAACATTGCATGCACTTTATAGTGCCCCTAGGGCATAAGCAGGGACCTACTAGAGTGCTTCTTTAGCAGAACGCACTCTGTAGTCCTCCTGGGGCACAAGCAGGCACCCACTAGAGTGCTTCTTTAGGCCGTAATGCCTTTTGGCTCCAAAGCAGCTCTTTTCTCTGCCAGTGGCTCCCTGGCGCCCGCCTGTTGGTGCCAGCCATTATCCCCACCCTCTGGTACTCTCCCAGTGCCAAATGCGCCCCTCCTTTGCTTTATTCCAGCAGCCACACTGCAAGCACCAGACCGCAGGGCACAGCAGCAAACCGGAGGCGAGGGAAACTGACACACTTAAGTTATTGCACCTCACTTCCATCGGCCCTTCCACACAGCTTTTAATTAAGTATTCTTTTCTAGCTGTTATCTAGACGTACCCGTCACAAGGGAGCCTTCGCAGTTGCCCCTCCCTAACAGCCAGCTACTCCAACCCAACTAAACAGCCCCTCCTAACTCTGCCCCTCCTAACTGTGAAACAATGATCTGCTATCTTTCTATGCTAAAACAGCTCTCATCCAAGCAATTGTTTGTGTTAGGTGACACTCTTAGCTCTAGAAGCATACAGTGAGGATGTGGTCAGCCCCACCCCTCCTCCATGTGTTGGATATCCTCTCGTACCCTTCCCTGTCAGGGATGGTAGCCACACCCCCACATCTCCCGGGAGTGCTTCTGAGGTTCATCCATGCAGCTTCTTCAGCCCTCATCACCCCAACGGCCCTACTTCCTTAATGAAACACACGTCACTAACATAGGGATTGATTGCAGGAAAGCCGTGCTGGATAACATAATTGCCCACCATATACCCCGTCAGAGTAATTCCGTTCAATCCACAGAGTGCACGGGTAGTGTTGTACACACCACAAGGGAAGCATGTCTTCCTCCTTCGCAGTGCTGTAGCAAGAATGCAAAACGAGGAAAAAGAAAGTTCTGCCACGTGGGAGACATCTCCACTCCAGTCGGGATCCTAGGATACACCCAGAGCTGAGAATTTTTCAGTCTGATGTTAAACTTGATCGAATGTATTTCCCATGGGTTTAATTCTGTGTTGCAGCTGTCCGTTATTATTAAACATGAGTAAGGGATTTTCCTTTATTCCCACACCCCTCCAATGGTCCGTGTTCTCCAACCTCCCGCTGTCTGAGTTCCCTTTGTTTCTGCCCCCCTCCGTGCGCTTGAATATAAGGATACATAACTGCCCACACTTTTAATAGTATCCTGTCGGATCAGCGCAGCTCAGAATGGCTCTGCTTCAGTCTGCTGAAGCCGAGCCTGGCTCTGGACAGGTTCGCCCTCCCCTTCAGTTGGTAGTGCGTTCAGCCGAGCTGTTCATTAGGCAGACCTCCGAAGACTTCCGTAGAGCAGGGGACACGCCAAATCATTTTCTAAAATCACAATATTACATTTGCGGCTCAAATTAGATAGTTAAAACTTTGAAATAGAATACGCACATTTTGCGGCTCAATTTAGAACCAGAGTGTTTAACAAGAAAGTGCAGTAACAAAAAAGGATATCTGCAACCATTTAGTCAGTTCTTATGAACAGCTCTAGTAGCAAGAAATACAGTGTAATGCTCGCAGGGGTCGTATTTCAACAGCACTCCATTCGCTTTCACTTTCAAGCTGCCCGGGACAATGGCGGCCGAGGTGTCGCATTTAGAGGAGTTTGAGCTATTGCCATTGTAAATAACTATAGCTTAAACTCTCGTAAATGCAAGATTAATTGTCTTGCAAATGCTTGTTTGTATCGTTATTATTGTTTCTGCAGCCCGCTGTGCAGAATAACGTGTTTCTCTTTGGTCCGATAGTAAATACCAGTACTGCCGCTAAGAAGGCATACAATAACTCTTAAAAGCGAGCTATTTATATTTTCCTTTTGTTGTTGTTGACTTTTCTCTGAAATAGATTTTCCAATATTTCATATTCCTGAAGTAGTAGATCCAGGCTCCGAGAGCCCAGAGGGGTCGAGAATATGAGCACAAAGACAGGCGAGTGACGCAGAGCTGTAAAACCATTTCTGCTCTAAGCACCCCAACTTGACAGGAAGCACTTATAGTTTTAATATAATTAAAAACAACAGTTATTTGTATTTGAACACTTTACTACAAGTGTATGCTCACCATATTTTTGTGTGTGCATGTTTTTTTAACTTATTTTTCTTTCAATTTTCTTTGTTTTTATTGCAAGTATATAATCACCATTGTTTGGTGCCCGCATACTTTTGTTTTACTTCTTTTAATGTTAGTGCCATATGCTTGCCAGAAGAGTGTAGCAAATGGTCGTTGCTGTAGCATGAAGAACAGGTCAGACATCATAGGCGGTCATCACTCTAGCATGAATATATTGCAAGGCATCGCAGACAGTCATTTCTGGAGCTTCACTTTAATGGTCACTATGGGCAGTCATTGCTGTAGCACAAAGTATAGATCTTTCATTGCCGGTTGTCACTAGCAGTTGCTGTAGTGCAGGTCTCGACTGTCTTCACAGGAGCTTCACATTGGCTGTCTTCTTGGTTGTGAAGAGCCCTACACTTCAGGTTTTCTTATTTTCTTCCATAGGAATGCACTCTGATGCCAGCCAAGGGTCCAGGTCCTGGGGTGGCACCTCTTAGGAAATAAGGACTCACTCTTCCAGAGGCCAGCAGGGCTCAGGTAGACTGGGCAGTTGCCGGTAGGTGTCTGGAGCTTCTTGTGTCCCTGTAGCATAGAACAGGAGGATAGTCAGCCGACCCATGGAGTCACTCAGTTTAGCCTGGGATAAAGGGAACAGGTTCAGTCTTGCTTCAAAGACAGCAGGGCAGGTCTCTAGCAGCAGGGCAGTCCTCTGGAGAACAAGGTAGACATCAATAATCAGCAGGGCTCTCCTCTTGCAGCAGCAGGACAGTCCTCTAAAGAACAAGACAGACTTCAAATACCAGGACAGTCATCTGGGGAACAAATCAGTCCTTCTTCTGTAGTCCGCAGGTCCAGGAGTGTAGTGAATAGATGGTTTAGGAGGTCCAACATTTATACCTGGTACCAGCCTTTGAAGTGGGATGATAACCTAGATACCCCCTCCTCTGGCTCTGGAAAGTTATTCCCTTCCCAAGTCACAGCTCCAAGCAGGCTAGGGTTACAATACAAAAGGTCAGTGCCATGCCCCTTTGTGTATGTGCGCTTGAAGCAGCCCTTTTAAATATAATGGGGGCAGGGAACAGCTCAGCACGACCCATTTTTGCAGGATTGGCCATCCTGCCAACACCTGTCCTCACGTGTCTCTCTGTCTGGGAGGAATACACAAAGGCCAACTGCCTAGCTATTTACAGTCATGTGACCCAGGACACAAGCTGCAGGCACCAAATGGTTAGGAAAAGTAAATGCCAACATGTTTTAGCACCCAGGCTAATATTCTGTATAACTAAATACATATAAGGTCCCAAAGGCGAGACCGATTGCATTGCAAATGCTCGTTAATCCTTAGGGTGTGATTACGATCTCGTTAGGAAAGCATTCCTACTGAATCGGGTTGGGAATACTTTCCGTATGAATCACACTTGGGGAGTCTCACCAACCGAGTATGCTGTGTCCATGTGTGCACAGACTTGGTTCGGTCAAACTCCCATTCAATTCAATGAAAGCCTGTGTACCCAACGTGAACACAGGTTCCCATAGAAAAAAAGGGTGGGTGGGGAAAATTGTGCACCCTGTGGCGGGCACCCCATGGTGCCCGCCACACTGTGCATGCATGGAAAGGGGGGACCCATGGGTGCCCCCCTGTGACAAATCCAGAGGGCCCCGGGTGAAGGGGGGCCTGCTACAGCCCCTGAAGACCGATTCCCACAGCCATTTCATCTTGGCAAAACCGAGTCAGTACGGCTGTCAGAATCGGTCATTGTACTCGCTCGTTCGGAAGCCATCCCCATTGAGCTCCACGATTCACCTCAGAACAACTTGGATTGACTGATTTGGGTTCAGAACCGATTCGGTCAGCGCGGACGGCTTCTTTGCATTGTATTTGCTCATTCAGAAAGGGGGGCGATTCGTTCAGAAACAGAGGCTCAGAATTGGATTTGATTTTTCCAAATCCCGCTTGGAGCCCTTCTTAACAAGATCGGAATCGGCCCCTTAATGTTTTTAATACTGATGATTGTTTGTAGAATAATGTTATGCTATTATTTTAGCGGCAAAATAAAGTTATTATGAGTGACTGATTTCAAAAAGAGAAGTTAAAGTAATATCTTACTAAACATATACTGTCAAACTTTTTCTCAAATTCGTCTATATATGCCTTTTACACTTTATGAAAAACATGCGCTTTTCACGCTTTCTCCCCGGTGATCACAACAATGTTGCAAAGATCAAAAATATATATATTTTTTATAATGATTAATGTACTTATTGATAAATACATGACAAATACAAAAAAGTACAATATCCAATTATAGAAAAAACTTTAAAAAGTCATAGATGTTTACAAAAAAAACAAAGGTAAATATGGACGCTAAAAATTAGAATTTTAAAAATCTTAGAAATTCACGGAAATAACATATGGTTACAGGAATGTTATAATTAGGAAATAGAATTTTAAAAAATGCTACAGTTATGCTGACATTTCACTCATACAAAACCAGAGAAATTCAGCAGGTATAGTTTCCTGAGCTAACTATATCTCACGCCTCCGCAATGCACTTCTTATGACCTTATATATTCGATCACTCATGCCATGGTCAGTGACATGAATCATGACATCCCTCATGACATCTCAAATGAAATCACTGATGACATCACTCATGATATCTCAAATGACATCACCCATGACATCATCCACAGATCCACTCACACATCCACTTCCATCTCCATCTCCATACAAGATCTCATACAACCAATGCCAAAAAAACACTCATATATGCCTTCTTCAGATCTATACACTTACACACCTACTCACTGATCCATAGAAACACTCACATATCGACTCATCCATGCAGTCACTAAAATAACCATATATATAACTGCTGATTTACCTATACATTTACCAATACAGGCACTCAGACATCCAGTTATGACATGTCCCACTTGTGGGACACCCCCGCGCCGCACGGCCACCAGCTGCTGCGTGTGCCCCATTGCCTTGCCCACTGCCTCGCTGCCTGCCTCGCTGCCGCTGACCACGCCCCCTCCTCCGAGCGGCGTGGTCCGTGCTCGCCTGCCGGCTGCCTGAACTTTTGTTAGTTTTTGGTCTTGTTTTTTCTTTCCATTTGTGCCTGTTTCATTGTAATTGTGTGCCCGTGTTAGCGTTTTCCTTCCTGTTTGCCCGCCTACCTCGCCGCCCTCCGCTCTCCCTCCCCGCTTCCCGCCACCGCCGATTACCCCGCCCCTTTTTCTCTTCTGTACCCTCCCCGCTCCCGCCTCCCAGCTGCTCCGCCCACCCGCGCACTTGGCCTTATATGGCGACCGTGCGACGCAGGTGAGTGTGACCCACTTGTGGGACACCCCCGCGCCGCACGGCCACCAGCTGCTGCGTGTGCCCCATTGCCTTGCCCACTGCCTCGCTGCCTGCCTCGCTGCCGCTGACCACGCCCCCTCCTCCGAGCGGCGTGGTCCGTGCTCGCCTGCCGGCTGCCTGAACTTTTGTTAGTTTTTGGTCTTGTTTTTTCTTTCCATTTGTGCCTGTTTCATTGTAATTTTGTGCCCGTGTTAGCGTTTTCCTTCCTGTTTGCCCGCCTACCTCGCCGCCCTCCGCTCTCCCTCCCCGCTTCCCGCCACCGCCGATTACCCCGCCCCTTTTTATCTTCTGTACCCTCCCCGCTCCCGCCTCCCAGCTGCTCCGCCCACCCGCGCACTTGGCCTTATATGGCGACCGTGCGACGCAGGTGAGTGTGACCCACTTGTGGGACACCCCCGCGCCGCACGGCCACCAGCTGCTGCGTGTGCCCCATTGCCTTGCCCACTGCCTCGCTGCCTGCCTCGCTGCCGCTGACCACGCCCCCTCCTCCGAGCGGCGTGGTCCGTGCTCGCCTGCCGGATGCCTGAACTTTTGTTAGTTTTTGGTCTTGTTTTTTCTTTCCATTTGTGCCTGTTTCATTGTAATTTTGTGCCCGTGTTAGCGTTTTCCTTCCGTTTGCCCGCCTACCTCGCCACCCTCCGCTCTCCCTCCCCGCTTCCCGCCACCGCCGATTACCCCGCCCCTTTTTCTCTTCTGTACCCTCCCCGCTCCCGCCTCCCAGTTGCTCCGCCCACCTGCGCACTTCGCCTTATATGGCGACCGTGCGAACGCGCAGCGGTCACGCGCAGCGGGTGCGCCGATTGTGCGCCGAAGGCGCGCCAAAGGTAAGCCCGTCTACGCCCGTCCGCGCCTGGACCACGCCCAGTGCCAGGACCCCTGGCCCTCGAGGACCCCGACCGACCCGCCTGACGTACACCGCCGCCACCCTCATCGCACTCAACACCGGCCGAGTCCCGGGATGCTACCAAGCCACCCCACGACGCGTCCACGGACCCTTCAGCTGCAACACCTGCAAGTTCTCTTGCATCCGGACCTGCCCGACACCAGCACCTGCCATGCCTCGCACCAGCAGCAACCACCTCAAGTGCATCCTGCTCAACACCCGCTCCGTCCACAGACACACCATCGAACTCTGGAACCTCCTCGACACCACAGCCCCCGACGTTGCCTTCATCACGGAGACCTGGATGAACGCCTCCTCAGCGCCCGACATCGCCATCGCCATCCCAGAAGGATACAAGATCACCCGGAAGGACCGCAACGCCAACCAGGTGGGAGGAGGCATCGCCATCATCCACAAGAACACCATCCGCATCACGACCAGCACCGACAACACCCCACCCTCCGCCGAACACCTGCACTTCCAGATCCACACCGACCCGAAGACCACCCTCAGAGGCACCCTGATCTACCGACCTCCGGGACCACGCACTCAATTCAGCGAGGACATCGCCGACTTCGTCAGCCCGCACGCCCTCCCCTCCGCTGACTACATCCTCCTGGGGGACTTCAACTTCCACCTGGAGAACAACAACGACTGCAACACCAGCACCCTGCTCGACAACCTCGCCAACCTTGGACTCAAGCAGCTGGTGTCCACCCCCACCCACCTCGCCGGACACACACTCGACGCCATCTTCTCATCCAGCAAAGACATCGCCTTCAGCCACGCCACAGAACTCCACTGGACAGATCACAGATGCATCCACTTCACCTTCAGAAGAACGACGACCCACCACCACCAGCAACAGGTTGCCCGAAGAAGCTGGAACAAGATCACAGCCGACCAGCTCGCCGCCTCCCTCAGCCAGCACCCTCCGGCCAGCTCAGCGAACCCCAGCCAGGCCGCCGACAACCTCACGAAGTGGATCAGCAACTGCGCGGACGAACTCGTCCCACTGAGGACCCCGCCCAGCAGACCCGGCAGCAAGAGAGCCCCATGGTTCACCGACGAACTCAAGAGCTCCAAGAAGAACTGCCGAGCCCTCGAGAAAGCCTGGAGAAGGGAACCCACGCCGGACAACAGGACCACCCTCAAGCTCGCCACCCGGAAACACCACCAACTGATCCGCATCGCCAAGAAAACGGCTTTCAAAAACCGACTGGACAACAACGCACACAACTGCAAGGAACTCTTCAACATCGTGAAAGAGCTCTCCAACCCCAACGCCGGAAACAACGACATCACCCCTTCGCAAGACCTCTGCAACTCCCTCGCCTCCTACTTCCACAACAAGATCGCGGACATACACTACAGCTTCAGCACTCAACCGACGCACGCCACGACCGCAGCATCGCCACCCACCACCACCCTCCGCGCCTGGACCCCGGTCAACACCGAAGAAACCGTCCACACGATAAACTCCATCCACTCCGGATCTCCGACCGACCCCTGCCCTCACCACGTCTTCAACAAAGCCGACGCGGTCATCGCACCCCACCTGCGGGACATCATCAACACCTCATTCGACACCGCCACCTTCCCCGAGAGCTGGAAGCACGCCGAACTCAGCGCTCTACTGAAGAAACCTACAGCAGACCCCACCGAACTCAAGAATTACCGCCCCATCTCTCTACTCCCGTTTCCAGCCAAAGTCATCGAGAAGACCGTCAACAAACAGCTGGCCACCTTCCTCGAGACGAATGGATCCCTCGACCCATCGCAGTCCGGATTCCGTGCCAACCACAGCACCGAGACCGCCCTCATCGCCGCCACTGACGACATCCGAACCCTGATGGACAACGGGGAAACAGCGGCCCTCATCCTCCTAGACCTCTCCGCGGCTTTTGACACGGTCTGCCACCGCACCCTAGTGCAGCGCCTCAGCAACGTCGGAATCCAGGAGAAGGCGCTGGAATGGATCGTCTCCTTTCTCGACGGAAGAACACAAAGAGTCCGCCTACCACCGTACAAGTCAGAGGCCACCAAAGTCATCTGCGGCGTCCCTCAAGGATCCTCACTGAGCCCGACTCTCTTCAACGTCTACATGAGCCCCCTCGCGGCCATCGCACGCCAACACAACCTCAACATAATCTCCTACGCCGATGACACCCAGCTGATCCTCTCCCTGACCAACGACCCCGCCGCCGCCAGAGCCAACCTGCACGAAGGGATGAGAGAGGTAGCCGAGTGGATGATGACGAGCCGCCTGAAGCTGAACACAGATAAGACGGAGGTCCTCATCCTGGGCTCCTCGCCCTCCGCCTGGGACGACTCCTGGTGGCCCCCCGCCCTGGGCACCGCACCCAAACCGACGGACCACGCACGCAACCTGGGTTTCATCTTGGACTCCTCCCTCTCCATGACCAGGCAAGTCAACGCCGTCTCCTCGTCGTGCTTCAACATCCTGCGCATGCTTCGGAAGATCTTCTGGTGGATCCCCACAGAGACCAGGAAGACCGTCACCCAGGCCCTCGTCACCAGCCGACTGGACTACGGCAACGCACTCTACGCCGGAACCACCGCCAAGATCCAGAAGAGACTCCAGCGCATCCAGAACGCCTCAGCCAGACTCATCCTCGACATCCCACGACACAGCCACATCTCCGGACACCTAAGAGACCTGCACTGGCTCCCGGTCAACAAGAGAATCACCTTCCGCCTCCTTACCCACGCACACAAAGCTCTCCACGACCAAGGCCCGAGCTACCTCAACAACCGAATCAACTTCTACGCCCCCAAACGCCACCTCCGATCCGCCAGCCACGCCCTCGCCGCCATCCCACGCATCCGCAGAGCCACTACAGGAGGAAGGTCCTTCTCCTACCTGGCCGCCAAGACCTGGAACTCCCTCCCGGCCGACCTGCGCCTGACCCAAGACCACCTCTCCTTCAGGAAGAAGCTCAAGACCTGGCTGTTCGAGCAGTAGCGGCACCCCCCCCCCCAAGCGCCTTGAGACCCTACGGGTAGGTAGTGCGCTCTATAAATGTCTCTGATTGATTGATTGATTGACATGTACAGAAACTTACATACCCACTGATATACCCATACTGTCACTCACACACTTATTTACTTACTCATACATGTACTGACATACCTATTCACTCATCTATACAGTCACTCACACTGCCACTCACTCACCCATACACTTACTTACACTCCAACTAACGTACTTATAGATATGCCAACACATGTACTCACTGATCTGTACAGTCACTGACATAAGATTATACTGTCTCATATAATCTATTTTACACACACTTATTCACCTATACAGCCGCTCACATAGCTATTCATTCACCATAGAGCCACTCCTACAGCCACTCAGCCACCCATATATCCACTTACACACCCAATCACATACCTATATAGCCACTTATATTCCATCTCACTCACCCATAGAGACAGTTATATATGTGGTCACTCACCCCTACAGTCACTCATGCACAATATCATTCAACATTTACAGCCAATTACACACCCAAACAATCACACATACACCCACTCTTTCACTCACCCATTCACCATTGCAGTCACTTACACACTTACTCAGCTATTGTCAGATTGAGAACCACCAAATGCACAGGAGCAGAATTACGTGAATGCCCAATTCCCCTCTCCCACTTCCCAGCCACTATATCACTATATACATATGTGTATATATATATATATATTCAATGAAAAAACCAAAGGTTTCACACATGTTATAGTTAGCTGGACATTTCACTCGTAAAAAACCAATGAAATTTCCCCGTTATAGTTAGTTCAGCTAACTATAACTCGCGCGCCCGCAATGCACTACTGATGACGTCACATATTACATCACTCATGACATGGTCACTGACATCACTCATGACATCACTGATAATACAGTACACATATTTACATATTTTCCCCAAAAAAGTTTTGCCTTTTTTTTGCTGTTTTCAGAATATATTGCATTTCACTATAAATTGTGAAAGCAATTGCATTCATCATTTAACAGCGGGCAAAAAAAAAATTAACAATCTCAAAGATTGTTTTAAAAAAGCCCACAATCTCTTTTTGCATAAACATAACTTTATAGAAATGCATAATATTCTTAAAAAATATCATCTAATATCAATACTTATTTCTTTTAAATACCGTCTGACATTTTTGTTTCAGAAGTATATTCTCAAAAATATATCTCAAATAACTCCACAATACATCTGGTTCCATTTCCTTTAGGCCAAATAGTAATTTTAAAATTCTTTCTTGATTAAATTTCAAATGGTAATCCAATAAAATTGTAAAGTTTAAATTGTACAGATCTGACCGATTGTCTGTAACATTTTGGTTTCCGAAAGATGACTTAATAATTAAATAAGTCCACAATAGAATTGTTTACCTTTCCGCATGGCCAAATAGTAATTTTAAAAATCTTTTTAGAATAAATTTCCAATGGCAATCCAATAACATTCCAAAATTAAAATTGTGCAGATGTTACCGATTTTGTCTAAATTTTTGGTTTTCCAAAGTTTCAAAAAAAATTGAAAAAGTCCACATTACAATTGGTTACCTTTCCATTAGGCCAAATGATAATTTGTAAAATCATTTTTTTTGAAAATTCCAATGGTAATCCAATAAAATGGTAAAATTGTTTTGTACAGATGTTGCCAAATCTCTCTAAAATTTAGGTTTCAGGAAGATTAGATAGGAATTTGCTAAATCAAAAGGCAAACGTTGCTTGAAAAACAATTGGGAATCATTACACAGTGTCCAGCCTTTTTCACATTTAAGATAAACTGTGTAATGTCCAGAAGTTACAGTAGGTCCTTCATGGAAAATTATTGCAACTGTTACAAAAGTTTTTCCTGAAATTGATAATTGTTGTCCTGTAAACTTCTTTATTAAAGTATCTAATTTTGAACCATCAGCTTTACAGCGTTGCATCATTAAAATTACATATTGTCCGTATTCCTTTAAAATTAACGTTGAAAACATTTCAGATTTACACTCACTGCATTCCATGCTCTGATTAGCATCTTTAACTAATTTAGCAAAAGTGACTGTTTTACTTTCTGGCAATGTTAAATAAATAAACCTTTCAGAATCAACATTAGAGCCACATATATTGTAACAGTTTTCACAACTATGTTCCCATTTATAAGAGAGACCAAACAAATTTTCAATGGGAACCCCTTCTTCTTCCAGTACCTGAAGAAAAAACATCAAGAATTCCTGTGCGTCTTGCTGTACATTTTGAGAAAACTGTGTTCGTCCTGAACATACATCTAAAAGTTTTCTAATTTCAGTAGCACTTTCTATTTGAGTTTTATCATTAGTCAGCTTTTGAAAAAGGAGACTCAACTCTGAACAGAATCTTTTTCCCTGATTTACTATTATCTGCTCTTGCACACTTTCCAGATAAAATGCAACATTCAGCACTACATTAGCGTAGCAGTTGACACCAGAGCTATTTTCAAAATGACATCCAACAACCTGTTCTTCATTTTCCTTTTTCTTTTTGCTTGCAATTACATCACTCCTCTTTTTTTTCCTCCTCTCTACATCTTCATTACAGATATTCTCATTTCTCCTTTTACGAGAAACTACACGTTTCTCCAACACAGGATACTGACCTAAATGAGGAGCATAGGTTCTTCTTAATCTATTATACTCCTTTACACAATTTGTATCAGCACTAACTTTTGAGTCATCAAAGTCTATCATGAATAAACCAGATAATGTTTTCACTCGTGACAAAGCTACATAAGCCATACCTTCTTTGAACACAGTTGAACCAACGTTCACAAAAGCACAATCTACAGTCAATCCTTGAGACTTGTGAATAGTTACAGCATATGCTAGAGAAAACGGAAACTGCTTCCTACGTACATACAAGTCTTTCACAAGCATGAAACGAACTGAACAACGACAAATATCTTTAACTTCTTCTATCTGATCAAATTTTATTTTTAAACATTCAATTCCATCTTTTTTCTGATAATTAATAAAACCCACAACTCTTCCCATAGCTCCATTAACTAAACCCTTTTCAACATCCAAATTTCTCCTTAAAAATACTCTACAGTTCATGCAAACATATAGATTTTTTTGTAATCCAGCTGTTTTGGAAATGTTCTTCTCTAGTGAATCCAATTTATTTTTCAGTGTGCCTGTTAATGTGATAGTAATTCTTCCATCTTCAATTTTGTCCACTGCTTCCAATTTCCTGATATCTTCCTTTTCCAATTTTAAAAGCTCCTCATTGAATATTGAGCATTCACGTAGAGTGGGCATTAAGCAGATGACACTTTTCTTTTCTGCAATGTTCTTGTATATCTTCTCTGCAATTATTTCTTCCTTTGGAAATAAATTATGTAGCAGCCGACTCTGTAAGGCTTTTTTGCCAACTTCTGTGAGTAGTCCAATCCTGATATCTTTCAGAATACTTCCATATTCTTCATCGTTTGCTTGCCTCATATTAGTAGTAAGTTCCTTGTACTCATAGAAGGACCAAATATTTGCATTACCGATGCTTCCCAATGACTTCTTTGTGTCTTCATGTGTCCCAGTATTAAACACTGGTTGTCCTTTAACTGGAGTAAGCTGTAGAAGATCCCCAAAAACTATGACATGTTTTCCACCAAATAACACATCATAGTCTGTCCTTAGAATTTGCTGCATTCTTAAATGCACAAAGGCAAGCATTAAGTTTGACACCATGCTCACCTCATCAATAATGAGAACTTGCATCTTCTTCAATACTCTTGAAACTTCCAAGCATGCTTCTCCAGTTAGCTTGTTGTATTGTATTTTGTTCTCATGCTCCACTGGTAACATTAGCAAACGATGTAAGGTGATTCCTTTTATGTTATATGCTGCTAACGCAGTTGGAGCAGTAACCACACAAGACAAAGTAGAATCCGTTTTTTGCTGTAGGTAGCTTCTGATGACTTTTATTAGGAAACTTTTTCCAGTTCCAGCTTGTCCGCTTACATACATCCTGATTGGATGAAATGATGTGCATGAGCACTCTTTTTTTTCATGTAGAAATCCGTGATCAATTTTGTTTCTGATCTCTTCATAAATTTGTTGCTGCTCTTCGTTCAGTTGTCTTTCCAAATTTTGTAAGTCTATAAATTCTTCTTGAGCTTGATTCATAGCCGTTTCCACTTCATTCATGGCTATTGATGCTTCATTTTCAACGATTGGTTGTCCTAGGGGATCTTGACTGAGTGTTCCTGAACTTTGGCTGTCCTGAGAACTGTCTCTAGCTACTTCTGCTGCAATTGTAGTTTCCTGTTCAATTTCTTCATTTAAAATTTGCAGATAAGTTGTGAATGTACTGCATTGTATGCTGTCTTTGCAAGCATTAAATGAATCTTCATAGCTTTGAAATTCTCCCAGTAGTTCATCCTCTGTACGCCATGGTTTAAACAGCTGTAAAAGAGCCAAGTAGTAAACTTCCTTTTTGTCAGTAGTGTCGCAACTCAGCTTCCGGTGATTTATCAAACTTCCTTTTGTTTGCTTCACCAAACATCCTTCCTCACCAATGACTTTATATTTTCCATTTTTGATGTCTTCTGCGGCTTTCCGTGAATAAATGTAGTTCTGCAGCACTTCATAGAGACACATGTTCTCCAGATGTTGACTTCTCTTGGGATAATATGTGTCCAACATGTTTGATTTCAAAATATCTGTACTTTCTGGGTCATTCTCGGCCAAATATTCAATTTCTCCAACAGATTTCAGTACCCAATTTCTCATTGCTGCAAGGCCTAAACTTGCCCAAAATATTCTTCTTGATTTCGAGAAGAGACTTGCAGAAGATAACCTATCTGAACATTCGTAGGATCCAATTTCTCGATGCGATAACATCTTTAAACTGAAACTGTACAGCTTCTTACTGACAGTCTTCTCGTGAGAAATCTCTTCCCACATTTCTTTCAATTCAGTTTTTTCAGATTTAGTAATGTAAGACGTTACATATCGAGCAACAGCAATGGAATTGTCAGCTACATACTGTATATCCATGTTAGCATTCCACATGGATAAAATGACTGGGTTGTAGTCATTTATATTTTTTGATTCTTCTTTTCTTTTTAGGTTGTAGGTATTCTTAGGTGATTTTCTTGTGATAGTATGTCTCACAGATGACATAAAACTGTTTACTCTTCCATTTGAAAGAACAGGTCTAGGAAATCCAAATCGACATTTAGTGTAGTATTTATCTTTGCTCTTGTATTTCAGTCGACAGTATTTTCCACACCGATGACTTTAGAAACGTAAAACTTGCTCCTTTAACTTTTTCTCTTCTGTGCTTTTTGGTATAGCACATGTTGCATATTCTTCAATGCTTCCCGCCACCGCCGATTACCCCGCCCCTTTTTCTCTTCTGTACCCTCCCCGCTCCCGCCTCCCAGCTGCTCCGCCCACCCGCGCACTTGGCCTTATATGGCGACCGTGCGACGCAGGTGAGTGTGACCCACTTGTGGGACACCCCCTCGCCGCACGGCCACCAGCTGCTGCGTGTGCCCCATTGCCTTGCCCACTGCCTCGCTGCCTGCCTCGCTGCCGCTGACCACGCCCCCTCCTCCGAGCGGCGTGGTCCGTGCTCGCCTGCCGGCTGCCTGAACTTTTGTTAGTTTTTGGTCTTGTTTTTTCTTTCCATTTGTGCCTGTTTCATTGTAATTTTGTGCCCGTGTTAGCGTTTTCCTTCCTGTTTGCCCGCCTACCTCGCCGCCCTCCGCTCTCCCTCCCCGCTTCCCGCCACCGCCGATTACCCCGCCCCTTTTTATCTTCTGTACCCTCCCCGCTCCCGCCTCCCAGCTGCTCCGCCCACCCGCGCACTTGGCCTTATATGGCGACCGTGCGACGCAGGTGAGTGTGACCCACTTGTGGGACACCCCCGCGCCGCACGGCCACCAGCTGCTGCGTGTGCCCCATTGCCTTGCCCACTGCCTCGCTGCCTGCCTCGCTGCCGCTGACCACGCCCCCTCCTCCGAGCGGCGTGGTCCGTGCTCGCCTGCCGGATGCCTGAACTTTTGTTAGTTTTTGGTCTTGTTTTTTCTTTCCATTTGTGCCTGTTTCATTGTAATTTTGTGCCCGTGTTAGCGTTTTCCTTCCGTTTGCCCGCCTACCTCGCCACCCTCCGCTCTCCCTCCCCGCTTCCCGCCACCGCCGATTACCCCGCCCCTTTTTCTCTTCTGTACCCTCCCCGCTCCCGCCTCCCAGTTGCTCCGCCCACCTGCGCACTTCGCCTTATATGGCGACCGTGCGAACGCGCAGCGGTCACGCGCAGCGGGTGCGCCGATTGTGCGCCGAAGGCGCGCCAAAGGTAAGCCCGTCTACGCCCGTCCGCGCCTGGACCACGCCCAGTGCCAGGACCCCTGGCCCTCGAGGACCCCGACCGACCCGCCTGACGTACACCGCCGCCACCCTCATCGCACTCAACACCGGCCGAGTCCCGGGATGCTACCAAGCCACCCCACGACGCGTCCACGGACCCTTCAGCTGCAACACCTGCAAGTTCTCTTGCATCCGGACCTGCCCGACACCAGCACCTGCCATGCCTCGCACCAGCAGCAACCACCTCAAGTGCATCCTGCTCAACACCCGCTCCGTCCACAGACACACCATCGAACTCTGGAACCTCCTCGACACCACAGCCCCCGACGTTGCCTTCATCACGGAGACCTGGATGAACGCCTCCTCAGCGCCCGACATCGCCATCGCCATCCCAGAAGGATACAAGATCACCCGGAAGGACCGCAACGCCAACCAGGTGGGAGGAGGCATCGCCATCATCCACAAGAACACCATCCGCATCACGACCAGCACCGACAACACCCCACCCTCCGCCGAACACCTGCACTTCCAGATCCACACCGACCCGAAGACCACCCTCAGAGGCACCCTGATCTACCGACCTCCGGGACCACGCACTCAATTCAGCGAGGACATCGCCGACTTCGTCAGCCCGCACGCCCTCCCCTCCGCTGACTACATCCTCCTGGGGGACTTCAACTTCCACCTGGAGAACAACAACGACTGCAACACCAGCACCCTGCTCGACAACCTCGCCAACCTTGGACTCAAGCAGCTGGTGTCCACCCCCACCCACCTCGCCGGACACACACTCGACGCCATCTTCTCATCCAGCAAAGACATCGCCTTCAGCCACGCCACAGAACTCCACTGGACAGATCACAGATGCATCCACTTCACCTTCAGAAGAACGACGACCCACCACCACCAGCAACAGGTTGCCCGAAGAAGCTGGAACAAGATCACAGCCGACCAGCTCGCCGCCTCCCTCAGCCAGCACCCTCCGGCCAGCTCAGCGAACCCCAGCCAGGCCGCCGACAACCTCACGAAGTGGATCAGCAACTGCGCGGACGAACTCGTCCCACTGAGGACCCCGCCCAGCAGACCCGGCAGCAAGAGAGCCCCATGGTTCACCGACGAACTCAAGAGCTCCAAGAAGAACTGCCGAGCCCTCGAGAAAGCCTGGAGAAGGGAACCCACGCCGGACAACAGGACCACCCTCAAGCTCGCCACCCGGAAACACCACCAACTGATCCGCATCGCCAAGAAAACGGCTTTCAAAAACCGACTGGACAACAACGCACACAACTGCAAGGAACTCTTCAACATCGTGAAAGAGCTCTCCAACCCCAACGCCGGAAACAACGACATCACCCCTTCGCAAGACCTCTGCAACTCCCTCGCCTCCTACTTCCACAACAAGATCGCGGACATACACTACAGCTTCAGCACTCAACCGACGCACGCCACGACCGCAGCATCGCCACCCACCACCACCCTCCGCGCCTGGACCCCGGTCAACACCGAAGAAACCGTCCACACGATAAACTCCATCCACTCCGGATCTCCGACCGACCCCTGCCCTCACCACGTCTTCAACAAAGCCGACGCGGTCATCGCACCCCACCTGCGGGACATCATCAACACCTCATTCGACACCGCCACCTTCCCCGAGAGCTGGAAGCACGCCGAACTCAGCGCTCTACTGAAGAAACCTACAGCAGACCCCACCGAACTCAAGAATTACCGCCCCATCTCTCTACTCCCGTTTCCAGCCAAAGTCATCGAGAAGACCGTCAACAAACAGCTGGCCACCTTCCTCGAGATGAATGGATCCCTCGACCCATCGCAGTCCGGATTCCGTGCCAACCACAGCACCGAGACCGCCCTCATCGCCGCCACTGACGACATCCGAACCCTGATGGACAACGGGGAAACAGCGGCCCTCATCCTCCTAGACCTCTCCGCGGCTTTTGACACGGTCTGCCACCGCACCCTAGTGCAGCGCCTCAGCAACGTCGGAATCCAGGAGAAGGCGCTGGAATGGATCGTCTCCTTTCTCGATGGAAGAACACAAAGAGTCCGCCTACCACCGTACAAGTCAGAGGCCACCAAAGTCATCTGCGGCGTCCCTCAAGGATCCTCACTGAGCCCGACTCTCTTCAACGTCTACATGAGCCCCCTCGCGGCCATCGCACGCCAACACAACCTCAACATAATCTCCTACGCCGATGACACCCAGCTGATCCTCTCCCTGACCAACGACCCCGCCGCCGCCAGAGCCAACCTGCACGAAGGGATGAGAGAGGTAGCCGAGTGGATGATGACGAGCCGCCTGAAGCTGAACACAGATAAGACGGAGGTCCTCATCCTGGGCTCCTCGCCCTCCGCCTGGGACGACTCCTGGTGGCCCCCCGCCCTGGGCACCGCACCCAAACCGACGGACCACGCACGCAACCTGGGTTTCATCTTGGACTCCTCCCTCTCCATGACCAGGCAAGTCAACGCCGTCTCCTCGTCGTGCTTCAACATCCTGCGCATGCTTCGGAAGATCTTCTGGTGGATCCCCACAGAGACCAGGAAGACCGTCACCCAGGCCCTCGTCACCAGCCGACTGGACTACGGCAACGCACTCTACGCCGGAACCACCGCCAAGATCCAGAAGAGACTCCAGCGCATCCAGAACGCCTCAGCCAGACTCATCCTCGACATCCCACGACACAGCCACATCTCCGGACACCTAAGAGACCTGCACTGGCTCCCGGTCAACAAGAGAATCACCTTCCGCCTCCTTACCCACGCACACAAAGCTCTCCACGACCAAGGCCCGAGCTACCTCAACAACCGAATCAACTTCTACGCCCCCAAACGCCACCTCCGATCCGCCAGCCACGCCCTCGCCGCCATCCCACGCATCCGCAGAGCCACTACAGGAGGAAGGTCCTTCTCCTACCTGGCCGCCAAGACCTGGAACTCCCTCCCGGCCGACCTGCGCCTGACCCAAGACCACCTCTCCTTCAGGAAGAAGCTCAAGACCTGGCTGTTCGAGCAGTAGCGGCACCCCCCCCCCCCAAGCGCCTTGAGACCCTACGGGTAGGTAGTGCGCTCTATAAATGTCTCTGATTGATTGATTGATTGACATGTACAGAAACTTACATACCCACTGATATACCCATACTGTCACTCACACACTTATTTACTTACTCATACATGTACTGACATACCTATTCACTCATCTATACAGTCACTCACACTGCCACTCACTCACCCATACACTTACTTACACTCCAACTAACGTACTTATAGATATGCCAACACATGTACTCACTGATCTGTACAGTCACTGACATAAGATTATACTGTCTCATATAATCTATTTTACACACACTTATTCACCTATACAGCCGCTCACATAGCTATTCATTCACCATAGAGCCACTCCTACAGCCACTCAGCCACCCATATATCCACTTACACACCCAATCACATACCTATATAGCCACTTATATTCCATCTCACTCACCCATAGAGACAGTTATATATGTGGTCACTCACCCCTACAGTCACTCATGCACAATATCATTCAACATTTACAGCCAATTACACACCCAAACAATCACACATACACCCACTCTTTCACTCACCCATTCACCATTGCAGTCACTTACACACTTACTCAGCTATTGTCAGATTGAGAACCACCAAATGCACAGGAGCAGAATTACGTGAATGCCCAATTCCCCTCTCCCACTTCCCAGCCACTATATCACTATATACATATGTGTATATATATATATATATTCAATGAAAAAACCAAAGGTTTCACACATGTTATAGTTAGCTGGACATTTCACTCGTAAAAAACCAATGAAATTTCCCCGTTATAGTTAGTTCAGCTAACTATAACTCGCGCGCCCGCAATGCACTACTGATGACGTCACATATTACATCACTCATGACATGGTCACTGACATCACTCATGACATCACTGATAATACAGTACACATATTTACATATTTTCCCCAAAAAAGTTTTGCCTTTTTTTTGCTGTTTTCAGAATATATTGCATTTCACTATAAATTGTGAAAGCAATTGCATTCATCATTTAACAGCGGGCAAAAAAAAAATTAACAATCTCAAAGATTGTTTTAAAAAAGCCCACAATCTCTTTTTGCATAAACATAACTTTATAGAAATGCATAATATTCTTAAAAAATATCATCTAATATCAATACTTATTTCTTTTAAATACCGTCTGACATTTTTGTTTCAGAAGTATATTCTCAAAAATATATCTCAAATAACTCCACAATACATCTGGTTCCATTTCCTTTAGGCCAAATAGTAATTTTAAAATTCTTTCTTGATTAAATTTCAAATGGTAATCCAATAAAATTGTAAAGTTTAAATTGTACAGATCTGACCGATTGTCTGTAACATTTTGGTTTCTGAAAGATGACTTAATAATTAAATAAGTCCACAATAGAATTGTTTACCTTTCCGCATGGCCAAATAGTAATTTTAAAAATCTTTTTAGAATAAATTTCCAATGGCAATCCAATAACATTCCAAAATTAAAATTGTGCAGATGTTACCGATTTTGTCTAAATTTTTGGTTTTCCAAAGTTTCAAAAAAAATTGAAAAAGTCCACATTACAATTGGTTACCTTTCCATTAGGCCAAATGATAATTTGTAAAATCATTTTTTTTGAAAATTCCAATGGTAATCCAATAAAATGGTAAAATTGTTTTGTACAGATGTTGCCAAATCTCTCTAAAATTTAGGTTTCAGGAAGATTAGATAGGAATTTGCTAAATCAAAAGGCAAACGTTGCTTGAAAAACAATTGGGAATCATTACACAGTGTCCAGCCTTTTTCACATTTAAGATAAACTGTGTAATGTCCAGAAGTTACAGTAGGTCCTTCATGGAAAATTATTGCAACTGTTACAAAAGTTTTTCCTGAAATTGATAATTGTTGTCCTGTAAACTTCTTTATTAAAGTATCTAATTTTGAACCATCAGCTTTACAGCGTTGCATCATTAAAATTACATATTGTCCGTATTCCTTTAAAATTAACGTTGAAAACATTTCAGATTTACACTCACTGCATTCCATGCTCTGATTAGCATCTTTAACTAATTTAGCAAAAGTGACTGTTTTACTTTCTGGCAATGTTAAATAAATAAACCTTTCAGAATCAACATTAGAGCCACATATATTGTAACAGTTTTCACAACTATGTTCCCATTTATAAGAGAGACCAAACAAATTTTCAATGGGAACCCCTTCTTCTTCCAGTACCTGAAGAAAAAACATCAAGAATTCCTGTGCGTCTTGCTGTACATTTTGAGAAAACTGTGTTCGTCCTGAACATACATCTAAAAGTTTTCTAATTTCAGTAGCACTTTCTATTTGAGTTTTATCATTAGTCAGCTTTTGAAAAAGGAGACTCAACTCTGAACAGAATCTTTTTCCCTGATTTACTATTATCTGCTCTTGCACACTTTCCAGATAAAATGCAACATTCAGCACTACATTAGCGTAGCAGTTGACACCAGAGCTATTTTCAAAATGACATCCAACAACCTGTTCTTCATTTTCCTTTTTCTTTTTGCTTGCAATTACATCACTCCTCTTTTTTTTCCTCCTCTCTACATCTTCATTACAGATATTCTCATTTCTCCTTTTACGAGAAACTACACGTTTCTCCAACACAGGATACTGACCTAAATGAGGAGCATAGGTTCTTCTTAATCTATTATACTCCTTTACACAATTTGTATCAGCACTAACTTTTGAGTCATCAAAGTCTATCATGAATAAACCAGATAATGTTTTCACTCGTGACAAAGCTACATAAGCCATACCTTCTTTGAACACAGTTGAACCAACGTTCACAAAAGCACAATCTACAGTCAATCCTTGAGACTTGTGAATAGTTACAGCATATGCTAGAGAAAACGGAAACTGCTTCCTACGTACATACAAGTCTTTCACAAGCATGAAACGAACTGAACAACGACAAATATCTTTAACTTCTTCTATCTGATCAAATTTTATTTTTAAACATTCAATTCCATCTTTTTTCTGATAATTAATAAAACCCACAACTCTTCCCATAGCTCCATTAACTAAACCCTTTTCAACATCCAAATTTCTCCTTAAAAATACTCTACAGTTCATGCAAACATATAGATTTTTTTGTAATCCAGCTGTTTTGGAAATGTTCTTCTCTAGTGAATCCAATTTATTTTTCAGTGTGCCTGTTAATGTGATAGTAATTCTTCCATCTTCAATTTTGTCCACTGCTTCCAATTTCCTGATATCTTCCTTTTCCAATTTTAAAAGCTCCTCATTGAATATTGAGCATTCACGTAGAGTGGGCATTAAGCAGATGACACTTTTCTTTTCTGCAATGTTCTTGTATATCTTCTCTGCAATTATTTCTTCCTTTGGAAATAAATTATGTAGCAGCCGACTCTGTAAGGCTTTTTTGCCAACTTCTGTGAGTAGTCCAATCCTGATATCTTTCAGAATACTTCCATATTCTTCATCGTTTGCTTGCCTCATATTAGTAGTAAGTTCCTTGTACTCATAGAAGGACCAAATATTTGCATTACCGATGCTTCCCAATGACTTCTTTGTGTCTTCATGTGTCCCAGTATTAAACACTGGTTGTCCTTTAACTGGAGTAAGCTGTAGAAGATCCCCAAAAACTATGACATGTTTTCCACCAAATAACACATCATAGTCTGTCCTTAGAATTTGCTGCATTCTTAAATGCACAAAGGCAAGCATTAAGTTTGACACCATGCTCACCTCATCAATAATGAGAACTTGCATCTTCTTCAATACTCTTGAAACTTCCAAGCATGCTTCTCCAGTTAGCTTGTTGTATTGTATTTTGTTCTCATGCTCCACTGGTAACATTAGCAAACGATGTAAGGTGATTCCTTTTATGTTATATGCTGCTAACGCAGTTGGAGCAGT
This sequence comes from Triturus cristatus, assembly GCF_964204655.1. Classification (NCBI taxonomy): domain Eukaryota; kingdom Metazoa; phylum Chordata; class Amphibia; order Caudata; family Salamandridae; genus Triturus; species Triturus cristatus. The sequence goes on from NC_140593.1 coordinate 468,358,717, forward strand.
AACCACACAAGACAAAGTAGAATCCGTTTTTTGCTGTAGGTAGCTTCTGATGACTTTTATTAGGAAACTTTTTCCAGTTCCAGCTTGTCCGCTTACATACATCCTGATTGGATGAAATGATGTGCATGAGCACTCTTTTTTTTCATGTAGAAATCCGTGATCAATTTTGTTTCTGATCTCTTCATAAATTTGTTGCTGCTCTTCGTTCAGTTGTCTTTCCAAATTTTGTAAGTCTATAAATTCTTCTTGAGCTTGATTCATAGCCGTTTCCACTTCATTCATGGCTATTGATGCTTCATTTTCAACGATTGGTTGTCCTAGGGGATCTTGACTGAGTGTTCCTGAACTTTGGCTGTCCTGAGAACTGTCTCTAGCTACTTCTGCTGCAATTGTAGTTTCCTGTTCAATTTCTTCATTTAAAATTTGCAGATAAGTTGTGAATGTACTGCATTGTATGCTGTCTTTGCAAGCATTAAATGAATCTTCATAGCTTTGAAATTCTCCCAGTAGTTCATCCTCTGTACGCCATGGTTTAAACAGCTGTAAAAGAGCCAAGTAGTAAACTTCCTTTTTGTCAGTAGTGTCGCAACTCAGCTTCCGGTGATTTATCAAACTTCCTTTTGTTTGCTTCACCAAACATCCTTCCTCACCAATGACTTTATATTTTCCATTTTTGATGTCTTCTGCGGCTTTCCGTGAATAAATGTAGTTCTGCAGCACTTCATAGAGACACATGTTCTCCAGATGTTGACTTCTCTTGGGATAATATGTGTCCAACATGTTTGATTTCAAAATATCTGTACTTTCTGGGTCATTCTCGGCCAAATATTCAATTTCTCCAACAGATTTCAGTACCCAATTTCTCATTGCTGCAAGGCCTAAACTTGCCCAAAATATTCTTCTTGATTTCGAGAAGAGACTTGCAGAAGATAACCTATCTGAACATTCGTAGGATCCAATTTCTCGATGCGATAACATCTTTAAACTGAAACTGTACAGCTTCTTACTGACAGTCTTCTCGTGAGAAATCTCTTCCCACATTTCTTTCAATTCAGTTTTTTCAGATTTAGTAATGTAAGACGTTACATATCGAGCAACAGCAATGGAATTGTCAGCTACATACTGTATATCCATGTTAGCATTCCACATGGATAAAATGACTGGGTTGTAGTCATTTATATTTTTTGATTCTTCTTTTCTTTTTAGGTTGTAGGTATTCTTAGGTGATTTTCTTGTGATAGTATGTCTCACAGATGACATAAAACTGTTTACTCTTCCATTTGAAAGAACAGGTCTAGGAAATCCAAATCGACATTTAGTGTAGTATTTATCTTTGCTCTTGTATTTCAGTCGACAGTATTTTCCACACCGATGACTTTAGAAACGTAAAACTTGCTCCTTTAACTTTTTCTCTTCTGTGCTTTTTGGTATAGCACATGTTGCATATTCTTCAATGTAAGATAACACTGCTTCATCAGTATCTGTTCCAAACTTTGGGGCATCCTTGATCCACAACAGCATATGAATATGAGGAGCACCTCTTGCCTGGTACTCTTTTCTCCAAAATAAATCCACTACTTCTCCTAGAGGTGGATTTTTTTTATTGCAGATGAAGGACATCATAGCCTCAAATCTATGATTGAAATATCTGCAAACATTAACCGAATCCAATGAGCACAGTTCTCCTGCTGTCTTGTATTCGATGTTTTTAATGTTTGAATTTGCCTCTCGTAGAAACTCCAGTAAATCATCCCAAGCGTACTCAGCACAGCTTAGGGTAAGGAACCATGTTGGTGTTCCTAAATTCCGTAACATGCATTTTAATTCACTATGGCGTCGGTACCAATATTCATTTGTCTCACGCTGACAAGCCATCAGATTGATCAGTTGTGTTTCCAAATGATCATCTCGGTGCTGCACTTTCTCCATAAAATCCTTAGCAGACACATTTTGTAAATGTACTCCACTTTTTAAAATGTGATTTACTGCATAAGATAGTGCAGACAAGTCGCTTTCAAATAAAAGATGGAACAAATAAGGAATACTTTGTCGAAATCTGGGATCTTCAGCATATAGTCTTGTAGTCCGATACTCAGAAGCTGGAATCTGTTCTGGACGTTCATCGTATCGTCCTCCTTTTCCTTTAGGAAACAGCTGGGGAAAACATCGAGCTTCCAAGCTCTCCTCCCATACACTCACGGGAGTTCCTTTTGCTTTCTTCATCTGAAACAGATCAATATTGTCTCCCATAACTTCTTTTGAATGAAGAGGATGTATGCTAAAATGTTCATAAATTTCTTCTTCCTTTGACTTGTCCACTTTTTCAATTTGTCCAGTTGGTGTTTCTGTGTCTTCTTGTAAATTTTCTTCTTCTTCTTCTATATTAATTGTTTCATACCATTTGTTATTCCTTTTCAAATACAAATTTGCTCTTTGTACTTTCCGTACATCTACCAGCTCCTGCCAAATCTTCTTATTCTTTGTAGGTACACCATTAACCAGAATAACTAATGGTTCAGTTTCCTTAGTATCCGCATCAATAGTTTCCATATTTTTTTTCAAATCCAAGGGCAAATACACCACTCTTCCTTTTAAACCTCTCAGTAAATCAGAAGGAGGTAATTTACCAGTTTTGGGCTCCATACGTACTATGGTCTGGAACGGATGAACACATTGAATAAGTATAGACTCATATGTATTTGATTCAGAAAGTTCAGCAGGAATAGCATCCAATTCTAAATTATTATGTACAGCTCTGGTCGGCATTCTATTTTCCTCTAACTTGTTGTAACAGTATTTACAAATACGCTGATCTTCACCCAATTCAAAACAATTTTCTAGAAATATATATGTGGCAAAATCCTTCCACTTATAATTATCTTCATTTTCACTCTTTCTGTAGAGATCAACATTCCTAGTTTGTTTTCTATAATGAGTTCTGCGGCAACAAATACAAGTAATATTTGGTCTTTCATTAGAGATTATTGCAAATTTTGTTATGTGATCATTAAATGTCTTACTTACAGAGGGTTCTACATTCTCTTCCACTTCTTCCTCATTTACTGTGTCCTTTTCTGCACTGTTTTGTTCAGGACCAAAGTAACAAAACTGAATTTCATCAACAACCTTCTCTACATCTGATACCGATCCACGGAACAGAGCCCTATTCAATTCATCTAACTTTATTGCTGGACTTTTAGCAAAATACAACCGTCTCACAAACTTTCTCATTTCAGTATGATGAACAGCCAGCATCCTAAAATGATGGAAAACACTATTACACACTTTTCTAGATAGACAAGCCAGAGAATGACCCTGCAAACCAGTATTCTCTCTCACTCTGCATGGATCTAGACTTTGAAGCACCTTAATCTTCTGTTTTACACTTTTTTTACTATATTCTCTTAGAAACTCACGAAATTTATCAATAGATTCCTGACGCACAGTGCAAATACTACTACAATTCCAAGTGTACACTGGGGCTTTAGGACGTCTCCCCATAGCCTCATCCGCCATCACTTGTACCTCATCTCTTGGAACCATTATCTCCTTCTCCATTATGCAACCATTTTTCACTTCATAAGCACGACCTCTGGTGTCAACTGCATGCAGCAAACTATTACTTTGAAAATAGCTCTCTTCATTAAAAAAAGGTTCACTACTTGAACTATGCATCCATTTTCCTAAAAACACTTTACAAAAGTTTGTTCTGTTCACTACTCTTTTCCTTTTGCTTTGTGATTTCAGTACATTAACCATTTTATCTAATGTGCGCATCCTATTCAAAATTAAAATGAATAGTTTCCTTTTTAATTCTAATGCCTTTGCTGCAATGGCTTCAATTTCTTTTTTTCTCTTGTAATATTTTGCCTTTTGCTTATATTTCTTCACATCCTTTATCAAATTGGACATAACTCTTCTCTGAAACATTTTTCTACGTATCTCTTTAAACGCTGTTTTTCTGTTTAAGTTAATCTTTATTGTTGCAGAAGGTATATTTGCATTAACTAAATTCTCAATTTTTTCCTGTTTTTTTCTATTGAAAACATTCTTTCCAGTACAGACATTTTGTACATTTTTCCTTTTTTTGAATATGCTCTTTAAAAAATCTTTTGTCTGCTTACCAGAAGATTTTTTCTTTTTCCCAACATGAGCATCTCCAACTAACTTAGGTCCTCCAGTTGTCTTCAAATATAGGTTTTTTTTGTGGTCTTTCTTTAGTCTGGATTTTGTAGGCATCTTAAATTTTGTTCACTGCTCTTCAGCAATACCTGAAAAAAACTAAAAAAAAATTCCTTTATTTTATTTAAATATATTACTACATTTTTTATGATCTTTAGAAATTTTAAAATACTATAAACCCCTTTCCTATAAATGAAAATCACAATAACACCTTCACAAATTAAATATCTAAAAACAATTCCTGTGTGCACACAAAGTCATGCTTTGAAATTAGGCAGAAAACGAAATTTCTTTGCCAATTGCAAAGCATACTTTCTACTACTTTTTAGGCAAGTGATAAGTACTTTTACAGACTGACACATTTTGAATCCACTTTTCAGATTCTTAAAAAAGCACATGTCCAAACTGCTTTTTCAGACCAGCACCATGTGTAACCTGGGTGACTGACTACACTCCAGCAAGGGCAACCAGCCTTAGTGATGCTGAATGTATTTGCATTACTGACTGAAACCTCAAACCCCACTCGGTTGTGAATACTGTGCATGATTCCACAGGATAAGCAGCTGGGTGTGTGCTAAGAGTCTGCTTCTGCACAAAAAAATGGCTCCCCCTTTCCATCTAATGCAAATGTGAAATCTCCAGATCAATACGCAATAAATCTCTGCCTGTAATTCCTATTTGCACACAGAGTCATGTTTTCACATTAGTCACAAAACGAAATTTCATTGCCAATTTGAAAGCACACTTACTACTCTTTTTTTTGGCAAGTGATAAACACTTTTACAGACTGACACATTTTGAATCCACTTTTCAGATTCTTAAAATAGCATATGTCCAAACTGCTTTTTCAGACCAGCACCATGTGTAACCTGGGTGACTGACTACACTCCAGCAAGGGCAACCAGCCTTAGTGATGCTGAATGTATTTGCATTACTGACTGAAACCTCAAACCCCACTCGGTTGTGAATACTGTGCATGATTCCACATGATAAACAGCTGGGTGTGTGCTAAGAGTCTGCTTCTGAACAAAAAAATGGCTCCCCCTTTCCATCTAATGCAAATGTAAAATCTCCAGAGCAATACGCAATAAATCTCTGCCTGTAATTCCTATTTACACACAGAGTCATGTTTTCACATTAGTCACAAAACGAAATTTCTTTGCCATTTTGAAAGCACACTTACTACTCTTTTTTTTGGCAAGTGATAAACACTTTTACAGACTGACACATTTTGAATCCACTTTTCAGATTCTTAAAAAAGCACATGTCCAAACTGCTTTTTCAGACCAGCACCATGTGTAACCTGGGTGACTGACTACACTCCAGCAAGGGCAACCAGCCTTAGTGATGCTGAATGTATTTGCATTACTGACTGAAACCTCAAACCCCACTCGGTTGTGAATACTGTGCATGATTCCACATGATAAACAGCTGGGTGTGTGCTAAGAGTCTGCTTCTGCACAAAAAAATGGCTCCCCCTTTCCATCTAATGCAAATGTAAAATCACCAGAACAATACGCAATAAATCTCTGCCTGTAATTCCTATTTGCACACAGAGTCATGTTTTCACATTAGTCACAAAACGAAATTTCTTTGCCAATTTGAAAGCACACTTACTACTCTTTTTTTTGGCAAGTGATAAGTACTTTTACAGACTGACACATTTTGAATCCACTTTTCAGATTCTTAAAAAAGCACATGTCCAAACTGCTTTTTCAGACCAGCACCATGTTTAACCTGGGTGACTGACTACACTCCAGCAAGGGCAACCAGCCTTAGTGATGCTGAATGTATTTGCATTACTGACTGAAACCTCAAACCCCACTCGGTTGTGAATACTGTGCATGATTCCACATGATAAACAGCTGGGTGTGTGCTAAGAGTCTGCTTCTGCACAAAAAAATGGCTCCCCCTTTCCATCTAATGCAAATGTAAAATCACCAGAACAATACGCAATAAATATCTGCCTGTAATTCCTATTTGCACACAGAGTCATGTTTTCACATTAGTCACAAAACGAAATTTCTTTGCCAATTTGAAAGCACACTTACTACTCTTTTTTTTGGCAAGTGATAAGTACTTTTACAGACTGACACATTTTGAATCCACTTTTCAGATTCTTAAAAAAGCACATGTCCAAACTGCTTTTTCAGACCAGCACCATGTGTAACCTGGGTGACTGACTACACTCCAGCAAGGGCAACCAGCCTTAGTGATGCTGAATGTATTTGCATTACTGACTGAAACCTCAAACCCCACTCGGTTGTGAATACTGTGCATGATTCCACATGATAAACAGCTGGGTGTGTGCTAAGAGTCTGCTTCTGCACAAAAAAATGGCTCCCCCTTTCCATCTAATGCAAATGTGAAATCTCCAGAGCAATACGCAATAAATCTCTGCCTGTAATTCCTATTTGCACACAGAGTCATGTTTTCACATTAGTCACAAAACGAAATTTCTTTGCCAATTTGAAAGCACACTTACTACTCTTTTTTTGGCAAGTGATAAACACTTTTACAGACTGACACATTTTGAATCCACTTTTCAGATTCAGAAAACAGCACATGTCCAAACTGCTTTTTCAAACCAGCACCATGTGTAACCTGGGTGACTGCCTAAACTCCAGCAAGGGCAACCAGCCTTACTGATGCTGTATGTATTTGCATTACTGAGTGCAACCTCAAACCCTTAAAGTATTCCTTATTTATACCAGTACACCTTAATTTATCGTGAAAACATAGTCCATATTATTTTACATGTTCCTCACATTTAAATTTCTCCCAAAACAGAAAATAATAAACACAACTTCAACAAAAGGAATTCCAATTCTATTATTCATTTCTTAATTTACCATATACATCCCCTCTCAAACTCTAAACTCACCTTTAAAATTAGTTAGTTGTGAAAGAAATGTGGCACTCAAACAGCAGATTTTCAGAGCCAGGATCTCTGTTCTTTACACCTCTCTCCTCTCAGCAGAACCAGATAATGGCAAACTTTCCCTCTCTTTTTCCACACATATACATGTTAATTTCAAATCTCAGTGCTTCCCCCTTTTTTTCAAATGTAATCACACATTTCTATTGGTTGAAAACCAACCCTTTTCCAAAAGTACCCTTCCCCCAACTTGACTTCTGCCTAGTACCCTTCCCCCAACTTGACTTCTGCCTGCTACCATAGCAGCAGCTCATGGAACACTGCTGTGTGGAGTTAGGTCAGAAGTTCGCCACACAATGTTTCATTTCCAAAGAGCAGGAGTGCTTGACTTTTCAAACCTAACAGCAAATCCAAAGTACTGTTCTTTAGTAACACAGTTTTCTGTTCCAATACAAAACATGCTTCTATAAATTTACACATACAGCCTAGTTTTTATTCTAGAATGGTATGAAACAGCCAATCAGTTCTTTTTTTTATAAAAAAAATATGTATGCCTCCATTTCCAAACTGTCTTTCATTTCTTTTTACCATTCTACTGAATTACACCTCCTGAGTGCATCCACTTCTCCTTTGAAGATGTTCACAGTGTGGATTGTAGGGCACAGCTATGTCTTCTGGAGTGAAAAGTATGCAGAGAAAACAGATATGGTGAGAGACCTTGCTTTGCCAAATGTAGACATTAAATGGATTGGTCAGAGAGGGTTAAAGTGGCACCAATTGATGCCATTGGTGAAATCCTTCATGCAAATCCAACACCCTGACCTCATAATAGTGCACTGTGGTGGCAATGACCTAGGCACTTTGACTGGGGTAGGTCTGGAAATGCTTATGAAGGACACCTTTGCACAACTGTTTTCACTTTTCCCTAAAACTGCCTTTGTGTTTTCTAACATATGCCAAAGGCAAAAATGGAACTGGTCCAATCATTTTTGACCACAGATTGACAAAGCAAGAAAGCACGTCAACAAATCTGTTTCTGCTTTCCTCCGTGACTATGGTATGGGTTCCATTTACCACAACAACTTGCGTTACGACATGCAAGACATTTATAGAGGAGATGGTGTACACTTCACTGATGAAGGGAACAGAGTCTTCCTCTTGAACCTTAGACTCTGCATCGGTACTTACTTGTAGGTACCACTAAAAAATCACTTCATAAACACAACGGCTCTTTTTAGAGCCCCCTAATATCTAAACTCTTAAATCTGCATTTCATTTCTTTTTTTTTCTTTTTTTTTTTACCGTACGCGTACGTTGAGCTTACCGTACGCGTACCCCGCGATTTTTTTTAAAATCTATAAATGTTTTCTTTGTACTTTTCTGTCCTTCTTTGACCCCCTTACAAATGTTAGGGGGTCTGTAACTTTCTTCCTTGCCCCCTTTTCAAGATATCACCCTTTTTTTTCTGAGTGAAATACACAAAATGGCGGACGCCGCTTCCTGGTTTCGACCGATTCGAATGTTTACTAAGATCTAAGAGCCAATCAGAATCGCGCTCGCGCACGTCACCGTACGCGTACGGTAAGCGCACCGTAAGCGCACCGTAAGCTGGCTCAGATATATATATTGATTTAAAGGCTATTTTCTCAGAATCTACTGAACAGATATACACCAAACCTACAGAAGGCACTTCCTTGACCTGAGGACTACCTCTCTGCCAAATTTCAAGTGATTCTGTTTAGCCGTTCGGGCTGTAGCTGTGTCTAAAGGTCCTATGGAAAAATGCATGGGAAAAACGCGTTTTGGGACCCCCCTTTTATCTCAGCCCCCGCTTGACGAATCCCCCCGAGACTTTCAGGGTAGGAGCGGAGCGTAGCGCCCCACCTATTTTGAAAAATTCGCGAGGATTCGTCGACCGGCGCCAAAGTTATTCAAAATAGAATGTTGCGGATTTCCTATGGAAACGTGGTCCTAACTATAACTACCTACTGGCGACCGCCAGTAGGTAATATACATATATATATATACATATATATATATATATATATATATATATATATTCACTTAAAAAACCATAGGTTTCACACATGTTATAGTTAGCTGTACATTTCACTCGTAAAAAACCAATGAAATTCCACGTTATAGTTAGATCAGGTAACTATAACTTGCGCGCCCACAATAAACTGCTGATGACGTCACATAGTACATCACTCATGACATGGTCAGTGACATCACTCATGACATCAATGATGACATCTGAAATCACACATTGTGGATTGCGGTCGCGCAAGTTATAGTTACCTGATCTAACTATAACGTGGAATTTCATTGGTTTTTTACGAGTGAAATGTACAGCTAACTATAACATGTGTGAAACCTATGGTTTTTTAAGTGAATTTGCAAGGTTTTGTAAATGATAATTCCTAACTATAACGTGTGTGAAACCTATGGTTTTTTCAGTGAATTTGTACGGTTTTTTAAATGCTAAGTTATGTATTTTTTTTTTTTTTTTTTCTGGTTTTTCACTATGCGCACACCCTGCGCACACGGTGCGCTTCGCGCACCGTGCGCGCACTGTGGGCGCTCGGTGCGCTTCGCACACCGAGCGCCCACGTTGCGCAGTCCATGCCGTGCGCGCCTCGCCTTTATTTACGCAGTAACATTTGTTTTTTTCTCCCTTGTGGGTCCTTTAATTTATTTAATAAATGTGATTGTTACTTCTTTATTTTATTTTTTTTATTTTTTTTGCCGTGCGCGTACGGTAAGCTTACCGTACGCGTACCCCGCGATTTTTTTTAAAAATTATTAAATTTATTTTTCGGACTTTTGGGTCCTTCTTGGACCCCCTGACAAACACTATGGGGTTCTGCAACTCTCTTCGTTGCCCCCGTTTCACGTTCTCCACCTTTGTTTCTCAGTGCGAGAGACAGAAAATGGCAGCCGACACTTCCTGATTTCGACCGATTCGAATGTTTACAGTCATGTAACCACCAATCAGAATTGAGCTCGCGCACGTCACCGTACGTGTACGGTAAGCTTACGGTAAGCGCACGGAGCGCGCTTACAGATATATATATTGATTTAAATGCTATTTTCTCAGGACCTACTGAACAGATTTACACCAGACCTACAAAAGGCACTTCCTTGACCTTATGGCTACCTCTCTGCCAAATTTCAAGTAATTCTGTTCAGCCGTTCGGGCTGTAGCTGTGTCTAAAGGTCCTATGGAAAAATGCATGGGGAAAACGCGTTTTGGGACCCACCTTTTTTCTCAGCCCCCGCTTGACGAATCCCCCCGAGACTTTCAGGGTAGGAGCGGAGCGTAGCGCCCCATTAGTTTTGGAAATTTCGCGAGGATTCGTCGACCGGCGCCAAAGTTATTCCAAATAGAATGTTGCGGATTTCCTATGGAAACATGGTCCTAACTATAACTATCTACTGGCGACCGCCAGTAGATAATATATATATATATATATATATATATATATATATATATATATATATATATATATATATATATCGGAGGACTGGTGGGATCGGCGGTCACCCATGCGGTAAGAGCGAGTGCTTGCTACAGTGTTTATTCAATTATTGAGTAGGGTGCGGGATCTTTTGCTCTATTTCTATGAACATTGTTACAGGACTTTAAATTAATATATGCCATTCGGATTGGTGCAGAGAAGAGTGAGGCACTCTTCCATTATTCAATTATGACAACCAATGACGCACTTCGGGATAGAGAGGCAGCTGCGGAGGCACTTTTTTTTAACCTACCTAACGTTCATTTAACAGTACGATCTACCAATGGTGAACCTGTGAATCAAGATTTAAGGTCACTCTTGAAATTACTGGAAAAGCTCCTCAGAAACGAACTCACTAAGTGGTGGGAAAAGAAAAGTTTGGAAAAGTACAGAGATGTCAATCGGGTACCTAGAGGATTGCGAGTCCTTATTGCTCCGACTTTTGAGAACCCCAATCCAGCTATGTTAAAGGAATGGGCTGACAACAACCTACAGGCCTCCATGAATATGGTCCATATATTAATCAAATACGCAGAGATTGACAGAGAAGCAATAATACTCGAAATTGAACGTGTTAATAAACTATTGGACGCAATCAGCGATAAAGACTCTGTCACTAAAGGTCGGGTTGAAATCGATATCCGTATTAAAAAACATGAGGAAAGTATTAAGATTCGCAAAGATTTTAAATTTGCTCGTGACCTCAATGACTATGCCACTGGGCGTATTTTCACATTTTCCAAAACATTTGATAATTATAAGAGACTAGCACTCTCAACCCAGAAACCCGTGATTGAACCTGAAAATTCCGGGGTAGCTGCAATGTCCAACACTATCTCAGATATCGATTCCCTTACCTCGGATGGTGACTCTGACGATATTGGTCCAAATTCTCTACCTATTTTGGCTACATCTATTAATCCAATAACACCAGCGGAGGAGCTAAATTTTATCAGAGAGGATCGGAGACAGCCTCCTATGAAGCAAGGGCAATCAGAACACGCCGCAATCGCAGTAGGAGGGAGAGGCGGAATAAATACAGCAAGAGGTTTCAACAGAGGGTACAGGGGAAAGAAATTTAGAAACCAACAATCATTCCAAACCAAACAGTAATTAATTTGACTCAAGAAAAATTAACCAATGCCGAAAATCCAAATCCTTGGTTTAGGACTTTCATACTGTCCTACTAACAACTTTTCTTACAATCATACAAGAATTGATCTTTATAAGTTTGTTAGAAAAATCAAACTCAGAAAATTCTATCAACTGAATAAAAAAGCCCCTGGACCCAAAATCACTCCTGTGAATAGAATAGCTGGCAAGCCCCGGCAAGTCAATGATGTTCCATTGCTTCAAACATTCTTTCACCTCTCTGACTCTGATTCTACAAATGATGAAGCTATGGCGACTCAAGATCAACTGCTCAACATGGGCATCATTAGTAACCAACCTGCCCCTAGTCCTTTTCGCCCCCCTTCCACTTTTTTACCTCTTATGCAAAAAGATGCAATTGACATTTTCAGTGAGAAAGTTATCGAAGAGCTGAAACAACTAAATCGAGGTATTAATTCTAGAACTAGAAGTCACAATTTCAAGAGTGTTCAATACTTTACTTTGATCAACAAATTGAAGCAAAAATGTGATATTATAATCAACAAAGCGGATAAAGGTGGCAATGTTGTCCTCTGGCATAAAGATCAATATTGTGCAGAAGCAATGCGCCATCTGAGTCATATCACTTGCTACCGCAAATCTTCACGACAAGAGTTACGACTTGTTCAAGAAACTATCACTAAACATCTATTACAATGGAAAAGACAAGGCTTATTAACCAAGGATGAATTTACTTACTTAAAAGTAGACTTGCCAGTGATTCCTGTCTTATATTTTCTGCCTAAAGTTCACAAAAATATTGATCCTGTGCCTGGGAGACCTATAATATCAGCGCAGAAAAGTCTACTTGAAATAATGTCCAAATATGTGGATTATTTTCTTCAGCCCTTTGTTTTTGCCCTTCCTTCTTTTGCCAAAGACACTCCTGACTTTCTTAACAAAATCAAGAATATTTCATGGGAGCCAGATTACCTGCTAGTTGTGATGGATATTGAATCCTTATATACTAGTATCAACCACGCAGATGGTTTAGCAGCAGTGCAGTATTTTCTTGCGCAAAGAGATATTATTATGTGTGATCATAACAAAATGCTGCTAAAGATGATCGAACTATGCCTCTGCAATAATTTCTTTTTGTTTGGTACTGAGGTGTACCAGCAGCTGCGAGGTGTGGCTATGGGGGCTTGCTTCTCCCCCAGCTACTCATGTTTACATGTGGACTGGTGGGAGGAGCATGTCCTCAGATTGCGCAATCAAGCCACATGGACTGCTAATGTGATGTACTTCTGGCGCTACATCGATGATATTTGTATGATTTGGAAGGGTGACAAACAGAGTGCACTAGAATTTGTTGATTCCATCAATGTTAATAACCTAAATCTTAAATTCACTGCTACCATTGACAATGCTAAAGTGGAATTTCTGGATATGATTCTTTACGTTAGCAATGGCCAACTTCACACTAGACTACATCGGAAAAACCACCGCAGGGAATTCCATTCTTCATGCGGATAGTGCTCATCCCCATCACTCTATTCGGAGTATTCCCTATAGCGAATTCCTCAGGATCCGCCGAATCTGTAGTGAGGAATCAGAATGCCAAACTTGCCAATCAGAAGCCTATGCTCGTTTCCTCACTCGTGGTTATTCCAAAACAATTTTGGATTCCGCGCTTACCAAGTCCAATCTGTTACCTAGGGTAGATCTCCTTATTGTTAAAAAAGCACAAGTGACACCTTCTCCACTATCTAACGGTGAGTCTGATTTAACGAACATCAGATTTGTTACCACTTACAGTCAGCAAGATAAACAAATTCGCAAAATGATTTATACACAGTGGCCTATTGTGCTCACTGACATGACACTTAAACCTATTTTGCCAGAACTGCCCGCGATTACTTTTAGATGGGCGCCCTCTATGAGGGATGCCCTTGTCAAATCCAGTCCTGAAGTCTCCCTCAAAAAAAACTTGGTTGACTAAAAAAGGCTTTTATAAATGCAATTCCTGTCGTGCATGCACCTTTGCTACTAATAGCACTGATTATAATACTGCATTTGACAACAAGAAAGTACCAATTCGCGACTATCTCACGTGTCGTACAGAGTTTGCGATTTATAAATTGCGCTGTACTTGTGGCCTTGAGTACATTGGAAGCACAAAGCTCCCTGTACATAAACGGATTTTACAACATGTCAGGGCTATTGTTAATTCTGACCCAAACTATCCTGTGGCGAGACATTTTAAAATGGTCCATGATAACAAACTTAAGGATCTAGAATACACTGTGTTAGGGGCTGTTCCCAATTCGGTGAGAGGAGGCAACCGTGAGAAAACCCTCCGCCAATTAGAGACCCACTTTATCATGTCCCTCGACACTAAGATGCCTTATGGCCTTAATAATAGTGAGGACTTACATAATTTCCTGTAATACGCCTCACCTTAGTCTACCCTGTCCGGACTCTTGCCCTGTCCTGTTTTAATTACGCTGTATTTATTTCAAACCATGTATAACAGCTCACTTGTGCTAACTGTGTCATTTACTTTCACTTTTTATCTACCCTTTGTAATTTACAGAGAATTTTCTCTATGTACTCTGTGTTAGGTTCTTAATACCTACCTCCGTATATTTGTTCAGGCTTGAACAAATTTTGCTTATTGCCTCATTCTAACTACGTTAGCTATTAGCTTTTTATACTTTGCACATTGCACTTTTTTGACTCCTTGGTGGCTTTTTTTGCCAGTTTGATAGACTTGACAGTTTCCTTTGTGAGAATCGTTTCTACATCTATCTCTGTATATCAGATTTAGATTGGCAATGTTTATCTTTAGTACTGTATATGATATGTTCATTGATATACCATCATGATATTCATTCATGTTATATGAATTTTATCTGTCATCTTTTTAACAATATGCTCATTTGCACAGTGTCTTAGAATTTCAACTGTTAATTTTATTGCTATATGTCAATTGTTATTGTCCATTGTGTTCATATTTATGTCCCTTTTGCACTAGGCACTTGCCTTTGACTTAGCGGTATTTGCACAATTATTCTGATTTTTGGCACTGGCCTCAGATTCAGCAATATTTGCACAATAATTTTGACTCTTTGCACTTGCATCTTTTGCACTCAAAACAGCAACTTTGCTGATTTTACTACATTTTTGATGAAACTTGTCTGTGATTTTTAATGGTATTTTACAAAGTGCTATTTAATGTGTTTGTAAATAATATTTGCCATAATTATTTGTAACATCTTAGCAGCTTCAAAGTATTGGATTTCATTTAGTTGCAATTAACTACCAATACGGTGTTTATGGACTGTCGGTAGTTTCAAGGCTTGACACCATATGTATCAGGAGTCTGTTGTTTAGTTCCACGCACACATTAAGGTTTATTTCTAAAGTAATTTGTGCTTGTGTGTTAATTTATGCATGATTGTTCCCGAGCGCGTCATGTGATCAAGCTCGCGGATGCGAGCGAAACGCGTCATGGTGGACACTATGTCCGACGATTGCAATGGACTTACACTTGCCTTTGCCTAAATAAATTAATTCTTGCACCGATTCCAGATTCCTGCCTATACTTATCAGCGTGAGCACATCGTAGAGGTCCCTGCCAGCATTCTTCCCGCCTGTTGGCTGTCAGTCAGGCGGTGCTGGATTGGTTTTGTGATATATATATATATATATATATATATATATATTACCTACTGGCAGTCACCAGTAGGTAGTTATAGTTAGGACCTATTTTCCAAAGGAAATCCGCAACATTCTATTTGGAATAACGTTGGCTTTGATTGATGAATCTTCGCCAAAGTTTCCAAACTTTTGGCCAGCTCCGGTCCGCTCCTATCCTGAAAATTTCACGGTGATTCGTCAAACGGGGGCCGAGAAAAAAGGGGGGTCCCAAAACGCATTTTCCCCATGCATTTTCCCATAGGACCTGTTGACGCAGCTGAACGGAATTACACCAAATTTGGCAAATAGGTAGTCCTCAGTTCAGACTTGTGCCTTTTGCTTAAATGGTGTAAATCTGTTCAGTAGTTCCTGAGAAAATCAAAAGTAAAATCACATATATATCTGGGCGGAGCCTAACCACAAATCTCATCGTGAGATCTGATTGGCTGTCAGCACTTCATCCAAGAAGTGTTGGCAGCCTTCTTGGGACTAATATACATGATAGCACCTCATTAAAAAGCATTGCAGTTAATAGAAGGTTTTAAGACTTTAGTTACATGATAAATCATTTGTTGATGGTACCATACTCATTTTAGGAATTGTGGTGTGTTCTAAGGTGATTTTACCATGTGAAAAAGCCTTCTGCTGTGATATCATGAATCATGTTTGAGAGAAAACTATTTTCTCATGCTTTTCCCACAGAGGTTTGGAAGGTGATCTATAAGCTAAACTGAGAGCATATTTTCTGTAAATTCACATTATCTTTCTCAGTCATGTGAGAATGAAGTCTGACATTCTCAGTAAAACATGTACATCCAACAAGGGCAGAGACTGTGAGTTGATTCCTTTTTGTTCTACTGCAGCTTCCCAGAGTGTTCTAAAGAACAACTAGAGCACTAACAGTCCTACTTATGACAAACGTATGGCACACCTGAAGCCATCTTGGTTGGAATAAAGTGGTAACTCTTAAAACATTTAATTTAAAAAGGAACAAAATGAGGGGGTTCATTTTGCCATAGAAAGTATGATTAGTGCTGCAGAAAGAAAAATTAGGCACATTTTGAGTAACTTCTCAAATCCTCTTCTATTTCATTAAAAAATTCTGACATGCAGACTGAAACATGCACTTTCAATACCAGCAGCAGACTTCCCTGGTGAGCAGTAGCTTTACTACAGTGATCTAATAAGCAACTAGAGTGCTAACATTCTGAATTTATGGCAAATGTGTGACACATCTGAATGCCTTCTAGATGGAATCAAAGTAAAAAACTGAAAGTGTTTCCTACTGAGGAGACTGTAGTAAATGAGGAAATTAGGAAACATCATAACAAATAAGTCTCCCAAAATGGCCACCAGAGACAAAGAGCACAAATGTAGCCCAAATATCACCCAGATGTAGCCTAAGTATAGCCCAATGACAGAATGTCCCAGAGTGTTCTAACGAACAACTAGAGCGCTAACAGTCTTACTTATGACAAAAGTATGGCATACCTGAAGCCATCTTGATTGGAATAAAGTGGTAACACTTAAAACATTTAATTTACAAAGGAACAAAATGAGGGGGTTCATTTTGCCATAGAAATTATGATTAGTGCTGCCGAAAAAAAAATTAGGACACATTTTGACTTCTCAAATCCTCTTCTATTTCATAAAAAAATTCTGACATGCACACTGAAACATGCACTTTGAATACCAGCAGCAGACTTCCCTGGTGAGCAGTAGCTTTACTACAGTGATCTAATGAGCAACTAGAGTGCTAACATTCAGAATTTATGACAAATGAGTGACACATCTGAATGCCTTCTTGATGGAACCAAAGTAAAAAAATTGAAAGTATTTCCTACTGAGGAGACTGCAGTAAATGAGGAAATTAGGAAACTCCATAACAAATAAATCTCCCAAGATGGCCACCAGAGACAAAAGAGCCCAAATGTAGCCCAAATATCACCCAGATGTAGCCCAAGTTTAGCCCAATGACAGAATGTCCCAGAGTGTTGTTAAGAACAACTAGAGCGCTTGCTGTCTTACTTATGACAAAAGTATGGCACACCTGAAGCCAACTTGATTGGAATAAACTGGTAACACTTAAAACATTTAATTTAAAAAGGAACACAATGAGGGGGTTCATTTTGCCATAGAAATTCTGATTAGTGCTGAAGAAAGAAAAATTAGGGCACATTTTGAGTGACTTCTCAAATCCTGTTCTATTTCATTAACAAATTCTGATATGCAGACTGAAACATGCACTTTTAATACCAGCAGCAGACTTCCGTGGTGAGCAGTAGCTTTACTACAGTGATATAATGAGCAACTAGAGTGCTAACATTCAGAATTTATGGCAAATGTGTGACATATCTGAATACCTTCTTGATGGAATCAAAGTAAAAAACTGAAAGCAGTTCCTACTGAGGAGACTGCAGTAAATGAGGAAATTAGGAAACTTCCTAACAAATAAATCTCCCAAGATGGCCACCAGAGACAAAAGAGCCCAAATGCAGCACAAATATCACCCAGATGTAGCCCACATGTAGCCCAATGACAGAAGTGTGCAAAACACTTGTTCTTTGGGTATTTGCAGTTATATATAGTGCAGACTTCTCAGGTATTGGAGTGCTTTACATGAGCATTGGTTACATCACACAAGATCAAATTCATTTTGGTTGTAGACATGGGGAGATTAAGTGATTTGACCAGAATCACAGAATGTTGAGCTGAAGCAGAAACTCCAACCTGGTTACCCAGTTGCAAAGTCTGCATCTCTGGAAGTAACACCACATCCTCTCCCCTAGGTGCAACATTTAATCAAGTGGTCAACTGGATAAAAAAACATAAAGATTACAAAGAATTTAAAAGTTCTTTGTCGCTATTTGAAAACTCAGAAAAGATGTCCTCATTTTAGCACTAACCATAATTTTGATGCAAATAAGACCCTCTCATATATGTAATTTCTAAAGGAAATACTCTAGTTATTACAGTTTTGATTACATCATGATGACGTCAGGCGTTCCACACTTTTGTAATAAATATAGAATGTTAGCATTCTAGTTGTTCATTGGGATACTGTTGAGAGGCAGAGGCCAGGGGCACGGACTCTGAAAATTGAAGGCAGGTAGGAGAGTGCAGAGGCAACAATTTGACCACACTGGGCAGGCAGGAAGGGCAGTGGCAGCACAACAGACTATGTGGACTAGTGGAAAGGGGGGCAAGGGCAACAAACCAACAATACAGGACTGGCAAGAGAGGCTGTGGCAATATAATAGACAATTGTGGGCAGAAGGAAGAGGCAGTGGTAGTACAACCATACATGCCAACAGACCCGTTTCAGCCAGGAAATGTCCAATGTTTTTAAGCTAAAATGGGCTTTATTTGATCTGTCTCCTGTCTACAATCTCCTCTTTTTCAACTCAAAGGGGAAAATCAATACCCCAGTTTTTTTTCAAAATGTCCATCTTACCAAGTTCAAAATGTTCGCAAGTATGGTACATTGGATCATGGTAGGCAGGAGGAATTGGGGTAGGGACATGGACTCGGATAACAGAGGACAGGAGGGACATGGAGAGGTGCACCAAACTGACCCTACAGGGCAGGCATCAGGGTTTGCAGCAGCATAATACACCACACAGCGCATGCGGGACGGGCGTGCAGCACAACAATCCATAGAAAGCAATAGGGAGGGGACAGGACCATGCACATGGACAACAGAGAACAGAGGGGAAAGAGGCAATGGTAGCTAGCTGACCATAATGGACAGACAGGAGAGAAAGCTGCAGCATAACATACCATAAAGGGCAGGAGGGACGGATCAGGGGCATTACAATGGAACAGACAAGCCAGGAGGGAGGGAATAGGGGTCTGCACATGGAAACAGAGGGCTGGGGGCAAGGGGGCAGTGCAGGAGCAGCAAGATGACCATAGAGGTCAGGCAGGATGGGCACTAGAAACAAGACACACCATGGAGGGCAACAATGAGACTATGATGGCATACACACAGACCATGGAGGGAAGGTGGGAGGGGGTCAGGGGCAGCTAGCCGACCACACAGGGAAGGTGGCATGGCAGCACAGAAGACCATGCATGGCAAGCGGGGGGGTTAGTGGCAGCACAATGGCTATGATGGGTAAGAAGGAGGGTGCAGGGGCATGCACAAAGGACCATGGAGGATAGAAGGGAGGGTAAGGAACTGGGCACAGACAAGAGAGTTCAGGGGAAGGGGCCTCACAACAGACTGCGCGGGGCAGGCAGGAGGAGCAGTTGCAGCACAACAGACCAGGGAGGGCAGAAGGGTGTGGCAGTAAAATGGACCATGGAGGACAGGAGGAAGGGGATAGGGGCATGGCATGTGGACAGGCAGGGTGTAGGTGGCAGGGACAGGTTACAGTCATCTGACAATGCTAGGCAGGTGGGAGGGGAGTGGCAGCTGAACAGAACACTCAGAGTAGATAGGAGTGGCAGGTCCATGATGGGCAAAAAGGATGGAGCAGGGGCATGCACAAAGACATCGGAGGGCAGGGGGAAGGAGAATAGGGGAAGCAAGCTAAGCACAGAGGCTAAGCAGGAGGTCAAGGATGGGCCATAGAATTGGGCAATGGAGGGCAGGAGGAGTGGACTGGTACATCATGCTAAATGGAGGGCAGTGGCAGCACATCAGACCATGCATGGCAGGAGGGAGGAGGCTAGTCCATGGATTCAGACAACAGAGGATAGGGAGGAGGTGGATGGGGCAGCAAGCGAACTGTTCAGAGAAGGTGGGTATTAGGAACTTTATTGTTTTTAAAATGTGTGTCTGTGCGAACTACTTAAAATATGAACAAGTATGCAGCATAATCTCCCTTTTATTCAGGAAGAAGAGGACGTTTGTGACTGTGACTCCGGGCTCACTTGGCAGAAACACCCCCTGACCCTCCACCCCCCATTGCAAAATGTAATGCCCGTGAAAAGGCTAGGTGGACGAAGTGTTATATAGAACATAGTCCTGAGAGCACGATTGAAAATGAAAACTAGATATAGTATATGGTATAAACTATGCACCAAAAAGTGTGATATAAGATGAACCGGGCGTGAAATATAATATGCAATACATTGTGCGCAATGACAGATTCATTGGAGAGCGCATGATAGCACAGGCACTAGCGCGTGCTATGCGATATGCGCCTTGGAGTGTAATATGCACAGGGCAGTGTTGTGTAACTTTACTAGTCTCTAAAGTTGTAATATAAAATATGTGCTGGGGAGTGTAACGTTGCATATGCACTGTGACAAAGATATGGATCCCAGATTGTAATATGTATGGCATAGCGCTGTGCGTTATAACATAGGCATCAAGGGAGGCACGTTAGATGTGGCAATATAACCCGTGCGAAGGTAAGTGTGGCATGACATATTCACGGGGTGGTGTTACAGTGCACATGGGCTAGAGAGTGTCATAGCATGCGCACTAGCTGGTGGAATACAACACAGAGCTGTGAGGCACTCGGCGGGCACTGGTGGGTGTAACACAGCCTTGGGCTCAGCCAGGAGCACGCTGTGACTCTCAAGTGAGGTTCGTCTCCTTTCCAGAGAGTAAAATAAAAAGTATTACGCATCCGGCGGTGGATGTGTATTTTATTAACCGTGAGGGGGGTTTCTTGCATAGTTTGGTTGAATTTTTGTCGAATCCCCTTTGAATGGCTTGGTGTGCGTGTATATTAAATGTGCCCGTCAATAGCTACCCATGTTTGTATAAATAAACGACAAGGGTGTCTACTTGGAGAATACCCACCGGCGGGGGCGCCGGGATTAGGCACGGTAGGGCATCAGACACGTCAGAGCTTCACTAGCGGAGTAAATACATTTCATGTGGATTCATTCTATGCATAGTCGCCTTTTCATGAATATCACGCAAATCGTCATGGTGATAGGTACGTACGGTTTGTCCGGCATGTCCTAGGTGTTTCTATAAATATATATTTTTTTTAAATAATAAAAAACAAAGGCCGGCCCCGGGGGATGGGGTCCCCGGGGCCATAAGTGGCCTGAGGAGGGGGGCAACGCAGCCCCCTCCTAAAGAATAATAAAAAAATTAAAAAAAGGGCATGACCCGGGGGCTGGGGTCCCCGGGGCCGATTAAGGCCTTGGGAGGGCCAAATTTATTTTTTTCAACAAAAAAAACTTAGGGTGCAGGCCCTGGGGGATGGGGTCCCCAGGGCCAGTAAATTAGAAAAAGAAGGGGGGGCCACACAGCCCTCCTTCTTAAAAAAATTAAATAAATAAAAGACCAGCATCGCGCCGGAGGCCACGCCCTCTCCTTGCAGCACTCTGCAAACGCGCCCCCTGGCCAGTTGTAAATTGGGGAATTAATTCCCCTTCAATACTCAGGGGTCCCTGAGGGCCAACTAGCCCAACAGGTATCTCCAGTATGCACCAGGAAGCTGTGTTGCAGACAGGTGTTCTGAGGCCATGCCCCTTTTTACACCTCTATGCAACGCAGCTCTGTGGCGCTTACTGGAGGTACCTAGTGGGCTAGTTTGACCCTAGGGACCCTTAGGATTCAAGGGGACTTAATCTCTCAACTTAGAACGGCCACAGGGTGCGTTTACACAGTGGTGAAGGGAGGGGACGGGGCCTGAGGTGACGTGTGCAAACACACACTGTGTCGCGTTTTAAGTTGGGGAAATAATTCCCTTTCAATCCTGAGGGACCCTGGGGGCCAACTAGCCCACCAGGTGCTTCCAGTAAGCACCACTGCTCTGCGTTGCAGAGAGGTGGTGCAGGCCGTGCCCCTTTGTGCACCTCTCTGCAATGGCGCTTACTGGACGTACCTAGTGGGCTATTTTGCCCCTAGGGATCCTCAGGATTCAAGGGGACTTAATCTCCCAACTTAAAAAACGGCCACAGGGCGTGTTTACACAGTGGGGAAGGGAGGGGACGGGGCCTGAGGTGACGTGTGCAAACACGCCCTATGGCGCGTTTTAACTTGGGGAAATAATTCCCCTTCAATCCTGAGGGCCCCTGGGGCCCAACTAGCCCACCAGGTGCTTCCAGTAAGAGCCACTGAGCTGCGTTGCAGAGAGGTGGTCCAGGCCGTGCCACTTTTTACACCTCTCTGCAAGGCAGCTCTGTGGCGCTTACTGGAGGTACCTAGTGGGCTAGTTGGACTCTAGGGACCGTCAGGATTCAAATGAACTTAATCTCCCAACTAAAAACGGCCACAGGGCGTGTTTACACAGTGGTGAAGGGAGGGGACGGGGCCTGAGTTAACGTGTGCAAACAAGCCCTGTGCCGCGTTTTAAGTTGGGGAAATAATTCCCCTTCAATCCTGAGGGACCCTGGGGCCCAACTAGCCCACCAGGTGCTTCCAGTAAGCACCACTGCGCAGCGTTGCAGAGAGGTGGTCTAGGCCGTGCCCCTTTTTACATCTCTCTGCAACGCAGCTCTGTGGCGCTTACTGGAGGCACCTAGTGGTCTAGTTGGACCCTAGGGACCATCAGGAATCAAGGGGACTTAATCTCCCAACTTAAAATGGCCACAGGTCGTGTTTACACAGTGGGGAAGGGAGGGGACGGGGCCTGAGGTGACGTGTGCAAACACGCCCTGTGGCGCGTTTTAAGAGGTAGTTGTAGGTAGGGGTGGACGGAATTTGCGAAATCCACTTTCGCAAATTATCGCGAAAATGTTAAAAATTATCGCAAACACGCGGAAATATCGCGAAGATGCGGAAGTTTTTTTCCCGCATGTTCGCGAGATTTTCTGCATGGTTGCGGCTCGCCAACTTACCCATGTGGTTGCTCGCGGGCGCGGCCATCTTGTTTTCAGTTGTCTCGCGGTGCATGATCGCGAGAAGAAAGACGTGATCGCACGACGCATGACGTCACTGCGGGCGCGAACTGTCGCGAGACAGCGCAAATGGCTAAAAACAATACAACATCTCATGGAGAACGCGACCGGATCAAGAAAACTTGTCGGCGAATGCAGGGATTCAGGTAAGGCGATCGCGCACGCGCGAAAATGTATTATTTTACAGCGCGAGCAAGAAACAAATTATCGCCAAGCTGCGGAATGCGGAAATTTTGACATTTTCACGCTTTCCGCGGAACGCGAAAATGTGACATTATCGCAATTTCCGCGAACGGAATTTTTTTTTAGCCCAGGCCTAGTTTTAGGGGCTTACAGATGAGGTCATGCTGATCACAGGGGGACCCCAACGCATAGTGTTCCCTAGTGTATGTAGGTGTTTTCACTGTATTCTGTGTGTCTTTTAACATAGCACTGGCTCTAGGACTGGTTAGTCAGACTCAGTTACCACCAGTATCCGTCTGAAAAAGTTGAGGGTACAGGATGATTTTGCAACAAGGCTTCTTTCTGCTCTTCTGTTTGTTCTTTCTGCACGTTATCCTTCTTCCTGCACTTTTCTTCGTCTTTGAGGACTTCTGTTGCTTCTTTCTGCATTTCTTTTTTTCTTTCTGTGCGTTTTGTCTTCTTTCTTCACATGTCCTATCCCTGTAGGCATAGTTAGAAATTAGCAGTGGCAGCACATCAGACCATGCATGGCAGGAGGGAGGAGGCTAGTCCATGGATTCAGACAACAGAGGATAGGGAGGAGGTGGATGGGGCAGCAAGCGAACTGTTCAGAGAAGGTGGGTATTAGGAACTTTATTGTTTTTAAAATGTGTGTCTGTGCGAACTACTTAAAATATGAACAAGTATGCAGCATAATCTCCCTTTTATTCAGGAAGAAGAGGACGTTTGTGACTGTGACTCCGGGCTCACTTGGCAGAAACACCCCCTGACCCTCCACCCCCCATTGCAAAATGTAATGCCCGTGAAAAGGCTAGGTGGACGAAGTGTTATATAGAACATAGTCCTGAGAGCACGATTGAAAATGAAAACTAGATATAGTATATGGTATAAACTATGCACCAAAAAGTGTGATATAAGATGAACCGGGCGTGAAATATAATATGCAATACATTGTGCGCAATGACAGATTCATTGGAGAGCGCGTGATAGCACAGGCACTAGCGCGTGCTATGCGATATGCGCCTTGGAGTGTAATATGCACAGGGCAGTGTTGTGTAACTTTACTAGTCTCTAAAGTTGTAATATAAAATATGTGCTGGGGAGTGTAACGTTGCATATGCACTGTGACAAAGATATGGATCCCAGATTGTAATATGTATGGCATAGCGCTGTGCGTTATAACATAGGCATCAAGGGAGGCACGTTAGATGTGGCAATATAACCCGTGCGAAGGTAAGTGTGGCATGACATATTCACGGGGTGGTGTTACAGTGCACATGGGCTAGAGAGTGTCATAGCATGCGCACTAGCTGGTGGAATACAACACAGAGCTGTGAGGCACTCGGCGGGCACTGGTGGGTGTAACACAGCCTTGGGCTCAGCCAGGAGCACGCTGTGACTCTCAAGTGAGGTTCGTCTCCTTTCCAGAGAGTAAAATAAAAAGTATTACGCATCCGGCGGTGGATGTGTATTTTATTAACCGTGAGGGGGGTTTCTTGCATAGTTTGGTTGAATTTTTGTCGAATCCCCTTTGAATGGCTTGGTGTGCGTGTATATTAAATGTGCCCGTCAATAGCTACCCATGTTTGTATAAATAAACGACAAGGGTGTCTACTTGGAGAATACCCACCGGCGGGGGCGCCGGGATTAGGCACGGTAGGGCATCAGACACGTCAGAGCTTCACTAGCGGAGTAAATACATTTCATGTGGATTCATTCTATGCATAGTCGCCTTTTCATGAATATCACGCAAATCGTCATGGTGATAGGTACGTACGGTTTGTCCGGCATGTCCTAGGTGTTTCTATAAATATATATTTTTTTTAAATAATAAAAAACAAAGGCCGGCCCCGGGGGATGGGGTCCCCGGGGCCATAAGTGGCCTGAGGAGGGGGGCAACGCAGCCCCCTCCTAAAGAATAATAAAAAAATTAAAAAAAGGGCATGACCCGGGGGCTGGGGTCCCCGGGGCCGATTAAGGCCTTGGGAGGGCCAAATTTATTTTTTTCAACAAAAAAAACTTAGGGTGCAGGCCCTGGGGGATGGGGTCCCCAGGGCCAGTAAATTAGAAAAAGAAGGGGGGGCCACACAGCCCTCCTTCTTAAAAAAATTAAATAAATAAAAGACCAGCATCGCGCCGGAGGCCACGCCCTCTCCTTGCAGCACTCTGCAAACGCGCCCCCTGGCCAGTTGTAAATTGGGGAATTAATTCCCCTTCAATACTCAGGGGTCCCTGAGGGCCAACTAGCCCAACAGGTATCTCCAGTATGCACCAGGAAGCTGTGTTGCAGACAGGTGTTCTGAGGCCATGCCCCTTTTTACACCTCTATGCAACGCAGCTCTGTGGCGCTTACTGGAGGTACCTAGTGGGCTAGTTTGACCCTAGGGACCCTTAGGATTCAAGGGGACTTAATCTCTCAACTTAGAACGGCCACAGGGTGCGTTTACACAGTGGTGAAGGGAGGGGACGGGGCCTGAGGTGACGTGTGCAAACACACACTGTGTCGCGTTTTAAGTTGGGGAAATAATTCCCTTTCAATCCTGAGGGACCCTGGGGGCCAACTAGCCCACCAGGTGCTTCCAGTAAGCACCACTGCTCTGCGTTGCAGAGAGGTGGTGCAGGCCGTGCCCCTTTGTGCACCTCTCTGCAATGGCGCTTACTGGACGTACCTAGTGGGCTATTTTGCCCCTAGGGATCCTCAGGATTCAAGGGGACTTAATCTCCCAACTTAAAAAACGGCCACAGGGCGTGTTTACACAGTGGGGAAGGGAGGGGACGGGGCCTGAGGTGACGTGTGCAAACACGCCCTATGGCGCGTTTTAACTTGGGGAAATAATTCCCCTTCAATCCTGAGGGCCCCTGGGGCCCAACTAGCCCACCAGGTGCTTCCAGTAAGAGCCACTGAGCTGCGTTGCAGAGAGGTGGTCCAGGCCGTGCCACTTTTTACACCTCTCTGCAAGGCAGCTCTGTGGCGCTTACTGGAGGTACCTAGTGGGCTAGTTGGACTCTAGGGACCGTCAGGATTCAAATGAACTTAATCTCCCAACTAAAAACGGCCACAGGGCGTGTTTACACAGTGGTGAAGGGAGGGGACGGGGCCTGAGTTAACGTGTGCAAACAAGCCCTGTGCCGCGTTTTAAGTTGGGGAAATAATTCCCCTTCAATCCTGAGGGACCCTGGGGCCCAACTAGCCCACCAGGTGCTTCCAGTAAGCACCACTGCGCAGCGTTGCAGAGAGGTGGTCTAGGCCGTGCCCCTTTTTACATCTCTCTGCAACGCAGCTCTGTGGCGCTTACTGGAGGCACCTAGTGGTCTAGTTGGACCCTAGGGACCATCAGGAATCAAGGGGACTTAATCTCCCAACTTAAAATGGCCACAGGTCGTGTTTACACAGTGGGGAAGGGAGGGGACGGGGCCTGAGGTGACGTGTGCAAACACGCCCTGTGGCGCGTTTTAAGAGGTAGTTGTAGGTAGGGGTGGACGGAATTTGCGAAATCCACTTTCGCAAATTATCGCGAAAATGTTAAAAATTATCGCAAACACGCGGAAATATCGCGAAGATGCGGAAGTTTTTTTCCCGCATGTTCGCGAGATTTTCTGCATGGTTGCGGCTCGCCAACTTACCCATGTGGTTGCTCGCGGGCGCGGCCATCTTGTTTTCAGTTGTCTCGCGGTGCATGATCGCGAGAAGAAAGACGTGATCGCACGACGCATGACGTCACTGCGGGCGCGAACTGTCGCGAGACAGCGCAAATGGCTAAAAACAATACAACATCTCATGGAGAACGCGACCGGATCAAGAAAACTTGTCGGCGAATGCAGGGATTCAGGTAAGGCGATCGCGCACGCGCGAAAATGTATTATTTTACAGCGCGAGCAAGAAACAAATTATCGCCAAGCTGCGGAATGCGGAAATTTTGACATTTTCACGCTTTCCGCGGAACGCGAAAATGTGACATTATCGCAATTTCCGCGAACGGAAATTTTTTTTAGCCCAGGCCTAGTTTTAGGGGCTTACAGATGAGGTCATGCTGATCACAGGGGGACCCCAACGCATAGTGTTCCCTAGTGTATGTAGGTGTTTTCACTGTATTCTGTGTGTCTTTTAACATAGCACTGGCTCTAGGACTGGTTAGTCAGACTCAGTTACCACCAGTATCCGTCTGAAAAAGTTGAGGGTACAGGATGATTTTGCAACAAGGCTTCTTTCTGCTCTTCTGTTTGTTCTTTCTGCACGTTATCCTTCTTCCTGCACTTTTCTTCGTCTTTGAGGACTTCTGTTGCTTCTTTCTGCATTTCTTTTTTTCTTTCTGTGCGTTTTGTCTTCTTTCTTCACATGTCCTATCTCTGTAGGCATAGTTAGAAATTAGCAGTGGCAGCACATCAGACCATGCATGGCAGGAGGGAGGAGGCTAGTCCATGGATTCAGACAACAGAGGATAGGGAGGAGGTGGATGGGGCAGCAAGCGAACTGTTCAGAGAAGGTGGGTATTAGGAACTTTATTGTTTTTAAAATGTGTGTCTGTGCGAACTACTTAAAATATGAACAAGTATGCAGCATAATCTCCCTTTTATTCAGGAAGAAGAGGACGTTTGTGACTGTGACTCCGGGCTCACTTGGCAGAAACACCCCCTGACCCTCCACCCCCCATTGCAAAATGTAATGCCCGTGAAAAGGCTAGGTGGACGAAGTGTTATATAGAACATAGTCCTGAGAGCACGATTGAAAATGAAAACTAGATATAGTATATGGTATAAACTATGCACCAAAAAGTGTGATATAAGATGAACCGGGCGTGAAATATAATATGCAATACATTGTGCGCAATGACAGATTCATTGGAGAGCGCGTGATAGCACAGGCACTAGCGCGTGCTATGCGATATGCGCCTTGGAGTGTAATATGCACAGGGCAGTGTTGTGTAACTTTACTAGTCTCTAAAGTTGTAATATAAAATATGTGCTGGGGAGTGTAACGTTGCATATGCACTGTGACAAAGATATGGATCCCAGATTGTAATATGTATGGCATAGCGCTGTGCGTTATAACATAGGCATCAAGGGAGGCACGTTAGATGTGGCAATATAACCCGTGCGAAGGTAAGTGTGGCATGACATATTCACGGGGTGGTGTTACAGTGCACATGGGCTAGAGAGTGTCATAGCATGCGCACTAGCTGGTGGAATACAACACAGAGCTGTGAGGCACTCGGCGGGCACTGGTGGGTGTAACACAGCCTTGGGCTCAGCCAGGAGCACGCTGTGACTCTCAAGTGAGGTTCGTCTCCTTTCCAGAGAGTAAAATAAAAAGTATTACGCATCCGGCGGTGGATGTGTATTTTATTAACCGTGAGGGGGGTTTCTTGCATAGTTTGGTTGAATTTTTGTCGAATCCCCTTTGAATGGCTTGGTGTGCGTGTATATTAAATGTGCCCGTCAATAGCTACCCATGTTTGTATAAATAAACGACAAGGGTGTCTACTTGGAGAATACCCACCGGCGGGGGCGCCGGGATTAGGCACGGTAGGGCATCAGACACGTCAGAGCTTCACTAGCGGAGTAAATACATTTCATGTGGATTCATTCTATGCATAGTCGCCTTTTCATGAATATCACGCAAATCGTCATGGTGATAGGTACGTACGGTTTGTCCGGCATGTCCTAGGTGTTTCTATAAATATATATTTTTTTTAAATAATAAAAAACAAAGGCCGGCCCCGGGGGATGGGGTCCCCGGGGCCATAAGTGGCCTGAGGAGGGGGGCAACGCAGCCCCCTCCTAAAGAATAATAAAAAAATTAAAAAAAGGGCATGACCCGGGGGCTGGGGTCCCCGGGGCCGATTAAGGCCTTGGGAGGGCCAAATTTATTTTTTTCAACAAAAAAAACTTAGGGTGCAGGCCCTGGGGGATGGGGTCCCCAGGGCCAGTAAATTAGAAAAAGAAGGGGGGGCCACACAGCCCTCCTTCTTAAAAAAATTAAATAAATAAAAGACCAGCATCGCGCCGGAGACCACGCCCTCTCCTTGCAGCACTCTGCAAACGCGCCCCCTGGCCAGTTGTAAATTGGGGAATTAATTCCCCTTCAATACTCAGGGGTCCCTGAGGGCCAACTAGCCCAACAGGTATCTCCAGTATGCACCAGGAAGCTGTGTTGCAGACAGGTGTTCTGAGGCCATGCCCCTTTTTACACCTCTATGCAACGCAGCTCTGTGGCGCTTACTGGAGGTACCTAGTGGGCTAGTTTGACCCTAGGGACCCTTAGGATTCAAGGGGACTTAATCTCTCAACTTAGAACGGCCACAGGGTGCGTTTACACAGTGGTGAAGGGAGGGGACGGGGCCTGAGGTGACGTGTGCAAACACACACTGTGTCGCGTTTTAAGTTGGGGAAATAATTCCCTTTCAATCCTGAGGGACCCTGGGGGCCAACTAGCCCACCAGGTGCTTCCAGTAAGCACCACTGCTCTGCGTTGCAGAGAGGTGGTGCAGGCCGTGCCCCTTTGTGCACCTCTCTGCAATGGCGCTTACTGGACGTACCTAGTGGGCTATTTTGCCCCTAGGGATCCTCAGGATTCAAGGGGACTTAATCTCCCAACTTAAAAAACGGCCACAGGGCGTGTTTACACAGTGGGGAAGGGAGGGGACGGGGCCTGAGGTGACGTGTGCAAACACGCCCTATGGCGCGTTTTAACTTGGGGAAATAATTCCCCTTCAATCCTGAGGGCCCCTGGGGCCCAACTAGCCCACCAGGTGCTTCCAGTAAGAGCCACTGAGCTGCGTTGCAGAGAGGTGGTCCAGGCCGTGCCACTTTTTACACCTCTCTGCAAGGCAGCTCTGTGGCGCTTACTGGAGGTACCTAGTGGGCTAGTTGGACTCTAGGGACCGTCAGGATTCAAATGAACTTAATCTCCCAACTAAAAACGGCCACAGGGCGTGTTTACACAGTGGTGAAGGGAGGGGACGGGGCCTGAGTTAACGTGTGCAAACAAGCCCTGTGCCGCGTTTTAAGTTGGGGAAATAATTCCCCTTCAATCCTGAGGGACCCTGGGGCCCAACTAGCCCACCAGGTGCTTCCAGTAAGCACCACTGCGCAGCGTTGCAGAGAGGTGGTCTAGGCCGTGCCCCTTTTTACATCTCTCTGCAACGCAGCTCTGTGGCGCTTACTGGAGGCACCTAGTGGTCTAGTTGGACCCTAGGGACCATCAGGAATCAAGGGGACTTAATCTCCCAACTTAAAATGGCCACAGGTCGTGTTTACACAGTGGGGAAGGGAGGGGACGGGGCCTGAGGTGACGTGTGCAAACACGCCCTGTGGCGCGTTTTAAGAGGTAGTTGTAGGTAGGGGTGGGCGGAATTTGCGAAATCCACTTTCGCAAATTATCGCGAAAATGTTAAAAATTATCGCAAACACGCGGAAATATCGCGAAGATGCGGAAGTTTTTTTCCCGCATGTTCGCGAGATTTTCTGCATGGTTGCGGCTCGCCAACTTACCCATGTGGTTGCTCACGGGCGCGGCCATCTTGTTTTCAGTTGTCTCGCGGTGCATGATCGCGAGAAGAAAGACGTGATCGCACGACGCATGACGTCACTGCGGGCGCGAACTGTCGCGAGACAGCGCAAATGGCTAAAAACAATACAACATCTCATGGAGAACGCGACCGGATCAAGAAAACTTGTCGGCGAATGCAGGGATTCAGGTAAGGCGATCGCGCGCGCGCGAAAATGTATTATTTTACAGCGCGTGCAAGAAACAAATTATCGCCAAGCTGCGGAATGCGGAAATTTTGACATTTTCACGCTTTCCGCGGAACGCGAAAATGTCACATTATCGCAATTTCCGCAAACGGAACAAAATTTTAGCCCAGGCCTAGTTTTAGGGGCTTACAGATGAGGTCATGCTGATCACAGGGGGACCCCAACGCATAGTGTTCCCTAGTGTATGTAGGTGTTTTCACTGTATTCTGTGTGTCTTTTAACATAGCACTGGCTCTAGGACTGGTTAGTCAGACTCAGTTACCACCAGTATCCGTCTGAAAAAGTTGAGGGTACAGGATGATTTTGCAACAAGGCTTCTTTCTGCTCTTCTGTTTGTTCTTTCTGCACGTTATCCTTCTTCCTGCACTTTTCTTCGTCTTTGAGGACTTCTGTTGCTTCTTTCTGCATTTCTTTTTTTCTTTCTGTGCGTTTTGTCTTCTTTCTTCACATGTCCTATCCCTGTAGGCATAGTTAGAAATTAGCAGTGGCAGCACATCAGACCATGCATGGCAGGAGGGAGGAGGCTAGTCCATGGATTCAGACAACAGAGGATAGGGAGGAGGTGGATGGGGCAGCAAGCGAACTGTTCAGAGAAGGTGGGTATTAGGAACTTTATTGTTTTTAAAATGTGTGTCTGTGCGAACTACTTAAAATATGAACAAGTATGCAGCATAATCTCCCTTTTATTCAGGAAGAAGAGGACGTTTGTGACTGTGACTCCGGGCTCACTTGGCAGAAACACCCCCTGACCCTCCACCCCCCATTGCAAAATGTAATGCCCGTGAAAAGGCTAGGTGGACGAAGTGTTATATAGAACATAGTCCTGAGAGCACGATTGAAAATGAAAACTAGATATAGTATATGGTATAAACTATGCACCAAAAAGTGTGATATAAGATGAACCGGGCGTGAAATATAATATGCAATACATTGTGCGCAATGACAGATTCATTGGAGAGCGCGTGATAGCACAGGCACTAGCGCGTGCTATGCGATATGCGCCTTGGAGTGTAATATGCACAGGGCAGTGTTGTGTAACTTTACTAGTCTCTAAAGTTGTAATATAAAATATGTGCTGGGGAGTGTAACGTTGCATATGCACTGTGACAAAGATATGGATCCCAGATTGTAATATGTATGGCATAGCGCTGTGCGTTATAACATAGGCATCAAGGGAGGCACGTTAGATGTGGCAATATAACCCGTGCGAAGGTAAGTGTGGCATGACATATTCACGGGGTGGTGTTACAGTGCACATGGGCTAGAGAGTGTCATAGCATGCGCACTAGCTGGTGGAATACAACACAGAGCTGTGAGGCACTCGGCGGGCACTGGTGGGTGTAACACAGCCTTGGGCTCAGCCAGGAGCACGCTGTGACTCTCAAGTGAGGTTCGTCTCCTTTCCAGAGAGTAAAATAAAAAGTATTACGCATCCGGCGGTGGATGTGTATTTTATTAACCGTGAGGGGGGTTTCTTGCATAGTTTGGTTGAATTTTTGTCGAATCCCCTTTGAATGGCTTGGTGTGCGTGTATATTAAATGTGCCCGTCAATAGCTACCCATGTTTGTATAAATAAACGACAAGGGTGTCTACTTGGAGAATACCCACCGGCGGGGGCGCCGGGATTAGGCACGGTAGGGCATCAGACACGTCAGAGCTTCACTAGCGGAGTAAATACATTTCATGTGGATTCATTCTATGCATAGTCGCCTTTTCATGAATATCACGCAAATCGTCATGGTGATAGGTACGTACGGTTTGTCCGGCATGTCCTAGGTGTTTCTATAAATATATATTTTTTTTAAATAATAAAAAACAAAGGCCGGCCCCGGGGGATGGGGTCCCCGGGGCCATAAGTGGCCTGAGGAGGGGGGCAACGCAGCCCCCTCCTAAAGAATAATAAAAAAATTTAAAAAAGGGCATGACCCGGGGGCTGGGGTCCCCGGGGCCGATTAAGGCCTTGGGAGGGCCAAATTTATTTTTTTCAACAAAAAAAACTTAGGGTGCAGGCCCTGGGGGATGGGGTCCCCAGGGCCAGTAAATTAGAAAAAGAAGGGGGGGCCACACAGCCCTCCTTCTTAAAAAAATTAAATAAATAAAAGACCAGCATCGCGCCGGAGGCCACGCCCTCTCCTTGCAGCACTCTGCAAACGCGCCCCCTGGCCAGTTGTAAATTGGGGAATTAATTCCCCTTCAATACTCAGGGGTCCCTGAGGGCCAACTAGCCCAACAGGTATCTCCAGTATGCACCAGGAAGCTGTGTTGCAGACAGGTGTTCTGAGGCCATGCCCCTTTTTACACCTCTATGCAACGCAGCTCTGTGGCGCTTACTGGAGGTACCTAGTGGGCTAGTTTGACCCTAGGGACCCTTAGGATTCAAGGGGACTTAATCTCTCAACTTAGAACGGCCACAGGGTGCGTTTACACAGTGGTGAAGGGAGGGGACGGGGCCTGAGGTGACGTGTGCAAACACACACTGTGTCGCGTTTTAAGTTGGGGAAATAATTCCCTTTCAATCCTGAGGGACCCTGGGGGCCAACTAGCCCACCAGGTGCTTCCAGTAAGCACCACTGCTCTGCGTTGCAGAGAGGTGGTGCAGGCCGTGCCCCTTTGTGCACCTCTCTGCAATGGCGCTTACTGGACGTACCTAGTGGGCTATTTTGCCCCTAGGGATCCTCAGGATTCAAGGGGACTTAATCTCCCAACTTAAAAAACGGCCACAGGGCGTGTTTACACAGTGGGGAAGGGAGGGGACGGGGCCTGAGGTGACGTGTGCAAACACGCCCTATGGCGCGTTTTAACTTGGGGAAATAATTCCCCTTCAATCCTGAGGGCCCCTGGGGCCCAACTAGCCCACCAGGTGCTTCCAGTAAGAGCCACTGAGCTGCGTTGCAGAGAGGTGGTCCAGGCCGTGCCACTTTTTACACCTCTCTGCAAGGCAGCTCTGTGGCGCTTACTGGAGGTACCTAGTGGGCTAGTTGGACTCTAGGGACCGTCAGGATTCAAATGAACTTAATCTCCCAACTAAAAACGGCCACAGGGCGTGTTTACACAGTGGTGAAGGGAGGGGACGGGGCCTGAGTTAACGTGTGCAAACAAGCCCTGTGCCGCGTTTTAAGTTGGGGAAATAATTCCCCTTCAATCCTGAGGGACCCTGGGGCCCAACTAGCCCACCAGGTGCTTCCAGTAAGCACCACTGCGCAGCGTTGCAGAGAGGTGGTCTAGGCCGTGCCCCTTTTTACATCTCTCTGCAACGCAGCTCTGTGGCGCTTACTGGAGGCACCTAGTGGTCTAGTTGGACCCTAGGGACCATCAGGAATCAAGGGGACTTAATCTCCCAACTTAAAATGGCCACAGGTCGTGTTTACACAGTGGGGAAGGGAGGGGACGGGGCCTGAGGTGACGTGTGCAAACACGCCCTGTGGCGCGTTTTAATAGGTAGTTGTAGGTAGGGGTGGGCGGAATTTGCGAAATCCACTTTCGCAAATTATCGCGAAAATGTTAAAAATTATCGCAAACACGCGGAAATATCGCGAAGATGCGGAAGTTTTTTTCCCGCATGTTCGCGAGATTTTCTGCATGGTTGCGGCTCGCCAACTTACCCATGTGGTTGCTCGCGGGCGCGGCCATCTTGTTTTCAGTTGTCTCGCGGTGCATGATCGCGAGAAGAAAGACGTGATCGCACGACGCATGACGTCACTGCGGGCGCGAACTGTCGCGAGACAGCGCAAATGGCTAAAAACAATACAAAATCTCATGGAGAACGCGACCGGATCAAGAAAACTTGTCGGCGAATGCAGGGATTCAGGTAAGGCGATCGCGCGCGCGCGAAAATGTATTATTTTACAGCGCGAGCAAGAAACAAATTATCGCCAAGCTGCGGAATGCGGAAATTTTGACATTTTCACGCTTTCCGCGGAACGCGAAAATGTCACATTATCGCAATTTCCGCGAACGGAACAAAATTTTAGCCCAGGCCTAGTTTTAGGGGCTTACAGATGAGGTCATGCTGATCACAGGGGGACCCCAACGCATAGTGTTCCCTAGTGTATGTAGGTGTTTTCACTGTATTCTGTGTGTCTTTTAACATAGCACTGGCTCTAGGACTGGTTAGTCAGACTCAGTTACCACCAGTATCCGTCTGAAAAAGTTGAGGGTACAGGATGATTTTGCAACAAGGCTTCTTTCTGCTCTTCTGTTTGTTCTTTCTGCACGTTATCCTTCTTCCTGCACTTTTCTTCGTCTTTGAGGACTTCTGTTGCTTCTTTCTGCATTTCTTTTTTTCTTTCTGTGCGTTTTGTCTTCTTTCTTCACATGTCCTATCTCTGTATGCATAGTTAGAAATTAGCATTTAAAAAACCTTTGAAATTCACTGAAAAAAACATAGGTTTCAGGCACGTTATAGTTATGAATTAGCATTTAAAAAACCTTAGAAATTCACTGAAAAAACCATAGGTTTCAGGGGCGTTATAGTTAGTTG
This sequence comes from Triturus cristatus, assembly GCF_964204655.1. Lineage (NCBI taxonomy): Eukaryota > Metazoa > Chordata > Amphibia > Caudata > Salamandridae > Triturus > Triturus cristatus. The sequence goes on from NC_140593.1 coordinate 468,394,323, forward strand.
GACTTTTCACTCGTACAAAACCATTGAAATTCCCCCGTTATAGTTAGTTCAGCTAACTATAACTCGCGCACGCGCAATGCACTGCTGATGACGTAACATATGACATCACTCATGACATGGTCAGTGACATCACTCATGACATTACTGATGACATCTCAAATGACATCACTGATGACATCATCCTTGTGATAGAGTGGCAGACCTCCTCTCCCCCTAATATAACCTTTGATACACACATTCAAAAATAGAAACTAAAATTTTCAAAACAATGGACATACCAATATCAGTTACAACAACCTATTCAGTAATTCTAAGATCCACATACACATCCACTCATTCACCAACAGTCCTATACAGTCACTCATACATGTACTCACTCATCATATGTACTTATACACCTATACATCCTGTTACACAACGCCACTCATCCATAGAGTTACTCACACACATAGTCACTCATGCTAATAAAGAATCAAACATCCATTTAATTTGCATATACAGTTATACACACACCACCACACTTACTTCTACAGAAACTTACACATACTTAGTCTTTTAAACAATCACTTATAGAAACACATACTTATTCATACAGGAACTCTTTCAATTTCTCACTCTCACATATACTCACGATCCCAGAATGAGAACCTGGCCAACACTCCTAGATTCAAAAGGACTCGCACAGGAGGACGACGATTTTCCGTTCAAGCAGCTGCTGGATGGAACGCTCTTCCTCGCTCCCTCAGACTTGAACCCAACTACCTGGTATTCCGCAAAAAATTAAAGACACACCTATTCCCGAAATAGAGTCCCTCAATAAGTGTCTCTCCTCTCTCCCTCCCCCTCAACAGGATCACAATTCTTATAGCGCGGGGATGCCCTTGGGTCACCAGGCGCTTTAGAAATCGTTATTAAATTAAATTAAATATACACCAATAGTCACATATACTAGTTTAAAACATATGTTGTTACTCATAAAGACACTATTGAGACAGTCATTCACTCACTAACACACCCATGCACACACTCATCCACCCATACAGTCCTGCACACATGCTGTCTTCAAAACATACAAACAGTGAGTCACTCATTCATGCACCTATGCACTACGTAATACCCCCCACCGAACCATACAGACACTCAGACACTCATGCTGATACTCAAAAAACCAACTAATAACCTATATAGACACTCATGTAGCTACTCACCAACCCATGCAGCCGCTTATACACAAAGTGAGAGACTGATACAGATATTTACATATTTAAACATTACTCACTAAGCCATGTATTCACTAAGATACACTTAATCAGTCAGTTATACAATCAATTTTTCAAAAACAAATCATCCATTTAGACACTTATATACCCATTTATTCTTCCATCGACCTTGAGATATACATATATAAGATGAATATAGTACGTGCACTGCTGTGTTTATGTGTATCCAATGTTGTTCCGTGCTCCTGAGTGTCACTTCTCTGAACAAGGAGTGCATATATTAAATATATTTTGGTTGCAAACCCTTAAATACTAGGGTGTGTCCCCTGGGCACTGGTGTCTCAGTGTTTGTTCCTTTTTTTTGATTTCAATAAAGTTGCATAGAGTTTCAATTGTTTATCGTTTGTTTATTTCATCACGAAATTTCATCATCATTTCAGTGATGCATTGGTTTAACAAGTTCCACGATCTTACAAATCCCGATGCATATCGGCTGTGTAGCCTTCGTCAGGGGAATGTCTAGGGACAAACACAATGTGTATACTAAGCTTAATGACGCCAATACATCTGGTAGTGTCAAAGATATAAAAAACCTGTGGTATTACATGGCTATCGTGGTTAGTACTACTGGGCGGATGGTAATTCTTATACTCGTTATTCGTGTGGTTATTAAAGTGACTGAAGAGAATCGTGGTGAGCGTGGATATACTAAACAGTTCGTGTTTCGGTTAAAGGCGTGCGTCTTTAATTGTGCGGGCTCCTTCGACTCATGCGTGTAAATAAAAGTGGTGTGGATCCCTTAAATGCTGCGGTGTGAGAAAGGTGAAGGAGGAGGCTGAAAAAGAAAAGAAAGAACAATCCCGTGCATCGTTATTACTTACTGTGATGTGGACGATGTTTAGAAGTTCCTAGCGCGTTCAATGTGCAAACGTGCTCGATGCTCCCTTGAGCGTGAAGACGTTGTAACGGACGTGCAGTATTAAGCGTTCGACTGTGTATGAAAATAAAGATAGGACTGGTTGCATGCAATGAATAATGAAAAAAGACTGCGTTTAAGTTAGGATAAGTGTGTAAATTTGGTCTAGAAAGATATGTAAGTCAAACAGATACAATGAGTAGTTTCACGTTATATAAATCACCACTTGACATATTGTTTTTATAAAAATACAATCAATCAGAGATAGCACGTAAATTCCATCCGGTCATTCATCCCGTATGGTTTCATTGAGTTCAGTTTACGTATCCAATAGTTTTCGCGTTGTAATAATGTTTTATGATTGTCTTTGCTTTCAGATTTAGTGACAATTTCTAAGACATTAAATTTGAGCTGACTGATGTTGTGTCCAGCCTCAAGAAAATGATTCACCACTGTAGATTTTGAATTCCGGGTTCTAATGTTGCTTTTGTGTTCATTTATGCGTGTTTTAATTTTTCTTTCTGTCTGCCCCACGTAGATTTTACCACAGGGACATTTTAGCGAGTATATGGTATTAGTGGTATCACATGTGGCTGGTACTTTCAACTTGATGGTATGTCCTTTCATGGGATGCGTAATGTATGAGCCGGGTATGATGTTGTTGCAGTTATTACAGTTCCAACATGCTATGGTTCCTTTGTATCAGGTGTGGTTATCTTGATTTGTAGGATTTTTTATGATCTCTCCCAGGTTTTTAGCTCTGGTGTATGCGAAGATGGGTTCATTTTCAAAGATCTTATTAAAGTCTGGTTCCAATTTCAATATGGGCCAATGTCTTCTGATAGTGTTTTTGAAGCTTTTGCTCATTGTGGAATATTTAGACACCACAGTCATTCGATTGTGTGTAGATTTTTCTCTCGGTGACAGTGCTGTGGCTCTGCTGATGGTGTTGCTTCTGGTTTCTGCTTGGTGCAGGATGTGTTCTGGGTATCCCCTTGTTTTGAAACGGCTTAACATTTCATGTATAAGTATTGTCCTGGTGTTAGGGTCAGATAGGATTCTTTTTACTCTTAAGATCTGGGTGAAGGGCATGTGGTTTTTTAAGGTGTTAAGGTGGAAGTTGTCATATGACAGTGTGTTGTTTTTGTCAGTTGTTTTCCTGTAGAGATCTGTTTGGAATCCTTCATTGGTTTGTATAATTCTGACGTCCAAGAAATTAATGATGCGTTCTTGGATCTCAAAGGTAAAATGTATTCTTTGGTCTATTTGGTTTAGTTCTTCTAATAATTTCATGAGCATTGTTGTGGATCCCTTCCATAGGATGAATATGTCATCTATGAAACGTACGAACATTTTCAAATGAGTTTGCCATTCTGAGTTCATTAGGATGTATTTTTCTTCATAGTTACCCATGAAGATATTGGCGTACATTGGGGCGGCACAATTTCCCATTGAAGTGACGGTCTTTTGTACATACCAGTCTGTTTTCCATTTGAAATAACTGTGTTGTAATGTAAATACCATCAATTCCATGAGAAAAATTTGTAGATCCTGGTTGTAAGAGAGCTTGTTCTGCGGCTTCTATCCCCAGTTGATGAGGTATGGATGTGTAAAGAGATTTGACATCTACTGTGCACATTATCATTGGTTCATTTATGTCTTTGGTGATATTGTGAAATTTGATAAGAAAATCTGTGGTGTCCTTGATATAAGTAGGTAGTTTAATGACGCTCGGTTGTAAGTATTTGTCCAAGTATTTCCCTACTGGTTCGTGAAGACTGTTTCTTGTAGACACTATTGGTCGAAATGGTGGTTTGGTCTAGTGTTTGTGTATTTTTGGTACCATATATATGGTGGGACTTTTGGGGTTTGTTTGAATCAAGTATTTCTTTACTTTTTCGTTGATTGTTCCCATGTCAATTGCTTTCTGGACTGTGTTGGTGAGGACTTCAAGAATTTGTTCAGTTGGGTTAGAATCCAGTTTCATGTAGGTATCTTCATCTGATAGATGAGCTTCAACTTGTTCTTCGTAAAAACTGGTGTTAAGAATTACCAGTGCTCCACCCTTGTCTGCTTTTTGACACGTGATGCTGGTTTCATTAGCTAATGATTTTAGAATCCCCCATTCTTTTTGTGTGAAGTTCTTAGGTTTTTGTCGTTTCTGAAAATTGAATTTCTGAAGGTCTTGTTTCACTAGTGATTCAAATGTGTCTAGGCTTTTGTGGCTGATGGGTGCCATATAGGAGCTTTTTTTCTTCAATCCTCTTTGGGGGGTCTTCAGCGGTGATTACTGTATGTTCTACAACGTTCTCAAAATAATGCCTTAGGCGTACTTTTCTGATCAATTTGAAAAAACTTATTTCCATTTCCAAACTGTTGGTATGTGTTGTGGGAACGAAAGAAGTACCTTTTTGTAATACTTTGGATTAAATTTTGGTCAAATGGTAATCTGAAATGTTGATTACTAGGTCGTTTTTGGTCCCCCCTTCTTCTGCTTGTTCTGTTTGGTTGTTGTCATACGTGTTTGAGGTAGTTCTTTTGTTTTTTCTGGTTCTTTGACTCCTCCTGGGTCTTCCCCGTTGGTGGTACCTGCCTCTAAAAAAGAGACGGATGCAGATGTTTCATTCAATGTGGTCGCTGGGGTAGTTTGTTCTGTTGTTTTCTTCGATTGGTTTGAAATGTCACTTTCTGATGAGGATGTATCGATATTTATGTTGTATGGTCTATTTTGTCTCCGTTTGGCGTATATATCCGCCCAGGTGTAGACTTCTCCTAGCTTGTAATCTATGGTGTCTCTTATATATTTTCGGATTTTCCTTTCGTTGATTTCTTGAGTGTGTTTTGATAGCTGAGTGTTGATATCTTCTAGTACTTTATTCCAATCTTCTGTGGGCAAGGTGGTTTGTAGTTCAGTTTTTACCATTTCTATTTCTTTGGTGAGTTCTTCTAGTATGTTGGATAATTCTTCTATAATTAGGAGAATCAAGTCTAAAGAACATTTGTTCAGTATCGCGAACCAGCGGTCCTTGAACTGTTGGATGTTTTTACATAATGATGGTTTTAGTGGGATTCTCAGTCCCTTTGGAATTCTTTGAGCTTTATGATATTTAATCATGGTGCTTGCGTGTAATCTCTGTTTGATTGCTTTTTTCGAAAGATAAAGTAATTGGCGTATTTTTTGTTCTTTGGTTCTTTTTGATGTGAATTCTGTGGTATCTTCCTGTATAAGAGCGTAAATCTTGTTTGCTGCATCCTCTGTGAAGGCGAACGTGTCCGCTCTGATATCCGTTAAGTTCGTTATCTGTTCATAGGCCATGATTCTCAATAGCGTGCTCCGTTCTGTGGTTCAGAATGAGTAAATATTTACGATGAATATAGTACGTGCACTGCTGTGTTTTTTTTTTTGTGTATCCAATGTTGTTCCGTGCTCCTGGGTGTCTCTTCTCTGAACAAGGAGTGCATATATTAAATATCTTTTGGTTGCAAACCCTTAAAGACTAGGGTGTGTCCCCTGGGCACTGGTGTCTCAGTGTTTATTCCTTTTTTTTTATTTCAATAAAGTTGCAAAAAACACAGCAGTGCACGTACTATATTCATCGTAAACACCAGGCCCCTACACTACAGGGAACATAACAAGATGATTTTGGGCATGATCAGGTTTTGTCTGTCTAACAACATTTTTCTCTTTGACGGTACCCTGTATAGACAGACTACGGGTACCGCGATGGGTTCGTGCTTTGCGCCGAGTCTAGCGAACCTATTCTTGGGCAAGTGGGAAGAAGAGATATTCACGAACCCCAATCTTGTCAAATATTTAGGACAGATAGTTATGTGGTTAAGATATATCGATGATTTGTTTCTTATCTGGAAGGGCACGGAAACCGAAGCCCTGGAATTCATTGACCAGCTTAACACTAATAACTATAACATTGTTCTTACCAGTACCATCAGTAAGAGTTCAGCTGAGTACCTTGATGTCAAGCTGGACATTGAGGGAAAATCCGTAATGACGTCTCTTTACAGGAAAGCGACAGCAGGCAACAGTATCCTGCATGCTCTGAGCAGCCACCCGGATACTCTCAAGTGGAGCATCCCCTATGGTGAGCTGCTCAGAGCAAAGAGGAACTGTAACACTGAGATCTCCTATCAGCAGGAGAGTGCTAGGATGTTGGAACGCTTTAGAAACAGGAGCTATCCCAATTGGGTACTGAACAGAGCTAAATGCAGAGCTGATATGCTAGACAGGGATACCACTCTTTCCAACACAGCCCCAATCACTGATGCAGACGACACTGAGACCAGGATTATTCTGACATATAGTGCAGATTCTCAGAAGATACAAGGCATTCTCAACAAAAACTGGGATATTCTTAGAACAGACACTATCATTGGTGATCTCATTCCCAGTAGACCTAGTGTCACGTACAGGAAGGGGAGGAACTTTAGGGATCAGCTACTGCATAATGATGTTACTAGGTATCCCCAGAGACAAGAACATGGTCTGCAGGGATTTTTTCCATGCGGCCATTGCAAGGCCTGCAAAAACAGCCATTTCTGTAAAAAGGTCAACTGCAATGGGATTTATAAGGAAATTACACAATTCCTAACCTGCAGCTCCACTTTTGTTATTTACGTGATTGTGTGCCCCTGCAAATTGTGGTACATAGGTAGTACTACCTTGATGGCGAAAAAACGGGTGCTGGAGCACTATCGGGCCATTACACACTCCGATGAAAAATATGCTGTGGCTCGCCATTGTAATGAAAGACATTTCTCCAATCCTGGCCTTCTAAGATTTTTTATTTTAGAACAAATTCCCAGTAATCCCAGGGGTGGCGACAGAGTTCTGAAACTAAGACAGAGGGAATCCAAATATATCGTAGATTTTCAGACCAAACACCCCGGGGGATTGAACCAGGATGAGGAGATGGCGGTACGCCTGAAATAATGCCTGGTGCATTTGCTTGACTTCAGTTGTTACTTCTACCTCCTTGGATTTGAGTATACTCTGACTCCTTTTATTTATTCATTTACTTGTTCTATGTACTTGTGTCTTGTATCTTTTGACCTATGATCTCAAGACACACAGTAGGCTAGATTTGTTTAGCTCTGATCTCCAACCTCTTCCTCCATGTCATTAACACATTAGATTATGAATAGCAATATTGTTTGATGATTTGCTGTTTCTGTGTTTTTAAGATATTAAAATTGTTTTTGTTCTGTTTCACTTACAGGAGGGAAGGAAGGAGCCCAATCAATCACGAGCACGAGCACATTCACGGGCTTCCTACCCTTTCCCCCACTCTCTCACTGCATATGGATGAAGGCTGCTGGTGTTGGGATATGGTGATCTGTTATTTACACAATGATATCATTGTTCTTCATGGACTTTTATATGTACCTGGACCATAGGGGCACTTGCCATGCATAGCTCCCATTGGAGGTTTATCTGTATTTGCTATTTGAGCAACAGTGACACACTTACATATACAGTGACATCAGCATGCTGTTTTGTTCTGTACACGGTTTTGTGAATTTCTCACACAATATGTCCGCCTGACTATGGCGTGCGATATAATATCCCCCTGTATCCTGACAATTTTTCGCACATTAAGTGTATTGACTGTATCAGAATTTCAGACTTTCTGGGGGTCTAGGTTGTGTACTCTTGCCTATGATTACTATTCATCTCTTTTTTTAGGCTCACTGGCACTTGCCTGTACGTTTTTTACATTTTACATATTGTATTGAATCAGACATATATGTACATACTGTCTACAGTTCATATCAGCTGGGTATTTTACCAGTACACATGATTTACGTTTGAATTGCCATTACAAGATGTCTGCCAGGTTGACGATACGAACAAGGTAACACAATTTGTTGTCCTTTGTTACTCTTTACCCCTCCAGAAAACTTTATCCTTTGCTCACTCACTTTCTTTCCTTACGTGATCAAGACTCTGCATAGAGTTGCAACGCGTTGTGTGAGGAATAAACACCTCTTTGGATATTATTTTGGATTCTGGTATTTACTGGTGACTGAGAGCGCAGCATTGAACTTTGTGGGGACATATATATATATATATATATATATATATATATATATATATATATATATATATATATATATATATATATATATATATATTTATGTTATTCACTTGTGAACAAGGCTCGCAATGGAGCCGAAACGTGTCAGGAAATCCTGTGTGCTGCCACTGAGCACTTTGAACTAAAACGCCAGATTATACCAGACACTGGGCCTCGGAACCTTCTTTGTGTTCTTGCTGCTCCAAATTAACAGGGCTCTCCATCCCTGTTTCCGAGGCCGCCCTGAAGGGTTGGTGACTTCTTAGTCAGAGGTATACATAACAACTACTACTATTGTACCTATCAAACTTAGCTGTGACCGATGCCTCTCTTCTCTAAATCTTCTTATTAGTAGGAAGGAGGAGACTGCTTCCTAGTGATATTGAGTTTCTAAGATTTTCTTTAATTATGTAACAAGACTTATTTCAAATGTTCTTTTTTGTTTTTCCTTTTCAGGTATTACACTTGAGAATGGCTGACTAGTGAATACTGATTCCAATACTACTTGGTAAGTATCTATCTTCATTTCTTTATGTTCTTAAAATAATTCACAAGTCATAGTAATGATTATTACTTTTGTTAATTGGTTTAAAATGCTTGAAGAATGACTACGCCCCCAATTCAAGCGTTCAACTTTACCGCTATGTGCACGAGACAGGATAATTAAAAATGAACTTGCACACTCAGTAGATGGAAGACTTCTTATTTAAACAACTATGCTCAGAACCGGAGCTTGTGCTGACTCTACTTCACGAGCCTTAAGCGCAGACTCCGACTCAAAAACAAACAAAACTAATTCCCCCAAAATGTACACTGATTTTCGTGACATGCGTACACAGTAACTTTACTTAAAACACTAGCATGCTCCAAACAGAAACGCTAGTCTCCAGATAACTGCCTACAAACGAATGCAACGAGAACTAGACAACGGAAATAAGTGTCGAACACTACCCTGACTAAACTATGCACGCCGGAACTCTGAGCTGCCAATACCTCAAAATCTTCAGGTGAAGTGCGAAGATTCTTGCACATCTTCTCCTAACATTCTAAAGCTGCCTTCAATTTTCTTGTAACACTACGCTACACTATAGTTTCTTCTCCCTCTTGGCGGCCATCTTAGGGATTCTCCACCAACTATTTCTACACCTTTCTACTCCATTTCTAACCTTCCTACATTCCTTATGAATAATTAGGTGCACACACCCTTTGTTAAAGATAGCCGATGGCATGGTTCTGACAGCTATACACATACTCACACACCTACTCACTTACTCATATACCCACAGAGACACCACTCATTCACCCATACAAAAACGTACACACTAATTCACTCATATTTACAGTCTCTCACATACCCGCTCACTCTTCCATACTCCATAGACAAACCCACTGACTCACCCATACAACCACTCCTTCAGCCACTTACTTTACTTTCTATATTTAATACTGAGAAAGTTTTTGAAAACGCTTAAAATCACTGGATGATGTCATCAGTGATGTCATTTGAGATGTCATTTGAGATGTCATGAGTGTTGGGTCAGCCTAACTATAATGTCTCTTTAACCTTTGCTGTAAAAGACTTTTGTGGTGAAAGCATTTTTGTTGTAAAGCCTTCTTTGTAAAGGCATTTGTTGTTTGGACATCGTTGTAAAGGATGTTTCCCTCCTCATTTAGGGGCATATTATCAAGCCAGGCGATAAAATTATCGCCGCTTTAGCGGCAGATAATCACCGCTAAAACGGCGATAATGGGCTTGATGATATGCTCTATGGAATTCCAATTGAAACCCATGTTAGATGTCCTTCACATCTAACGTGAGCTTCAATTGGAATTCCATAGAGCATATTATCAAGCTCATTATCGCCGTTTTAGCGGCAGTTTTCTGCCGCTTAAGCGGCGATATTTTTATCGCCTGGCTTGATAATATGGCCCATAGTCTCTCTTACATTTTTCTGTTTCTTTAGGAGAGAGATGGGTCTGCTGTATGAGCCCAGTAGAAGGCCAAGGGCGGTATAGGGAGGCTAAGGGGCCACAGTCTGAGGGGTGTAAGACCATGGCTCTGAAGATCTGGTGTCGCTCTGGAGGGTTCAAGCATAGAGGAGTGAAAGGGGCCCCATTGCAGTGCCCTACTCACCACAACATTCCTGGTATGCCCGGAGGGGCGGAAAGTAGGTCTTTGCAGCCCTCCTCAGGTATGAATGAAGCCTCATTAAGGGTCAGTAAGATTTTGGGCTTATTCATGGCCTGAAATCCCCCCCCCCAGCACCGGCAGGCTCTGTTTGCATCTGACAGAGTGGAACTGCAGCTTGGCAAGGTGTCGGCTCCAGAGCTGGTGGAGCTGCCATGGTAGACTTCATGCATAGTGGTACCACCCACACTGCAAGCTTCCTCAGCGGCAGACACCAAAGCTGCCGGAGTAGTGAAGAAAGGCAGTCGGTCTTGGAAGCTGGTTCAGTGTGTGCCTCAGTGTATGTGCAGCTGCTTCCAACCATCTCCATGGGGCCAGGACACTTAGGTGCATTGGCCTTGCTGTTTCCACAACTAGCCTAAGGCTCAAGGGAAAGTGGTCATCTTGGGCTGTGTTGTGATTCCTCTTCCATTAATCTCATCTTCGACAATAAATTAACTTCTAGAACTTTCTTCTTCCAAAGCAATTAAGACCTGTCACAGCAATGTTGGGTAATGTACAGCATAGAACAACCAGGGCTTTAAATGAGCCTGGGCAGAGTACGGAGAGTTCTACAGGCAGAACTCCGCAAAGTGCCGGAAGAACTCCGACGCTCTCCATTAAGTTCTACCAGTGGTGGAGCCTATTAAGTGGCACTGCTCACACAGATTGTTAGCAGCAGGAGTTTGTCCCACGCTGCAAATTCAAGACAAACAGTACTCTGGGTCACGTGAGAGGGTGCTGTTGCTTTCTGCCATTCGAGTAGACATTCTAATCCAGTGGCAGCTTCCTCAGTGCGAGTGGCAGGTTTCTCAACGTGAGCAGTTGCAACCTGGTGCGACCGCCCGCATTTAGAAATCTCAGTGGGAGGAGGTCTAGTAACCATTTTTTTCTCGGAAGGACTCGCCAACTTGCTCTAGAGGAAAAACTCTGCTCTGTGTCACTTCACAGAGTTTTGTGAAAATCTGCGCATCGCCCGGAATGCAAAGTGGGCAAAACTCTGCAAACTCCATCGGCGGAGCATAATTCTTCACCCACCACTAGCTTTAAATGAGCTAGGTCCCTCTGGGTCTAAGAACTGGCCACAATTAAAAATGGACATTAAATTGTGTTAATCTTGGGCCTCATATTCATTTTCTTAACTTTACTACCACTGATTGATTTCTGAACAATAAATATAAAAAAACGATACAGTAATTCAAGTCAGCAATTTAGTTACTGTTTATATTTCACGCTTTTTATTCTTGCATCCCATAAGAGTGATAACTATTTCCAGGATGTTGTATTTCAGTATTTTTAACGCACCACATTACTTTTGTAAAGTCCATAATTTGAAGTGAGTTGCCTCACGGTTTCTATAACTGACCACGATTGGGAGGTCTGATGTTGAGACTGAATGTATTGCGAGTTTCTTGCAGTGCCTGTCAGTTGGTCAACCGGGTGATCAGAATACATGGTACTCTAATCCTTGGCCTCTCAGCAGAGTATGCAGAGCAACGGACATGTATTCCAGTTGCAAATGTTATTCCATGCAAATTGGTGTGTGAAGGAGGCTCACAGTCAAAATATTGACAAGAAAAAAGTAAAAGAAAATGCAGTGCTTACAAATGCGTGGATGCATTGTGTGTTTGGGACTGGTGAAGTGAAGGAGATGCGAGCAAGTGCATTCAGTAGAGAGTGAAGAGAGGATGCTGAAGAGAAAAAAATGAGTTGTAAGAAATGCAGAAGAACTAGATGTGGAGGGAAAAGTACCTGTCTCACATACAGTGAACACAACAGGAGTGATTGAGACACTCTGAAGAACAGTACCCATTCCACGGGCCTCAGTAATGTTTAATTCACAGTCTCACAATTTCAGAATTGACTTTTTAAAAATATTATTCCTAAGAAAATCATTGTTGTTACTCATTTATCTTGAACACCTGACACTCATTGACAAAGCCAAAGTCCTTGCTTAGATTAAGTGTATAGCAGTTGCTATGTGTTATATCTGAAATCAGTCACATGAAACTAGACACTGGTTGGGTGGCTCACTATGGGAATCGCAGAAATTCAGGCTCAGATGTACAATGATTTTGTGTCTGGGTTTTTGTGGTGCAACCCTAAAGCCAGATTTGTATTTACTTGTCTCAGTTAGGAATTACAAAGGGTGGAGCATGGCCATTTAAATGCATCCACCCAGGTATTCTGATGCAAACTCAGATTTACAAAGACTTGTAAACCTGTGTTTGCGCCTATCCAACAGAGGCATAAGGAGGAGAAATATTTTCTCTCTGTACAGAGAGGCTGATTAGGGTGTCACGTATTCGAAATGCCATTTCAGGGTGTCAAATGTAGTACATAATCCCACTCATCAGCGTATCACATGTGTACAAAAACATGACATGAAGGCTGTCATTGGTGTTCAGAAAAAGACAACAGGGTGTCATTTGGGGTCAAATATGACATTTCGGGTGTCATTTGGTATCAAATATGAACCACCCTGATGCAGAGATGCACCCTGTGACTCAAGTCCCACAACATGAGCAACACGGACGATGGGGGCACAGTGAGCACCTCAGTAACATGGGAGATGCACACCAGCCTAGAAGCCAGCAGGAATACCTTGCGTGGAACACACCAAGGTGTCCCCTGGACATATGTACCATGTACAGATCACATGTGTACACTGAGTTTTTGGGGTTCTGGTTGGCCTCTGTAGTTGCTCCAGATTCCTCAATTGTGCTTCTCAGTTGCTTGGGTGTTTTTTTGCAGCTTTTATGGTGAATTTTCCTGCCTGACGTGGGAATAGCAAGCCTGGCGCTGATTATCGCTGATATTTTTATCGCTGTTGGGCCCATCGTAACTTTTTTCATGTTCGGGTTTCCTTTTTTATCGGCGTCCCAGTAATTTTAACGTGGACATTTGACGCGTTATCAGGAAACTATCGCCTGTTGCCGGCGTGTTGAGAATACACCGTTAACACAGCGTTAGTTTCCCGCGATAGACGGCGTTATGTAAAATTGCGTTAGCCTAGGTTGGTGATGATTATCCCCGATTCTTGAGAATATCCCCCCTGGTAACCCTATTAAAAGGGCCAGTGAATGGACTTTCTTTGCTGGTTTTGTCGCGGCCTAATAAGAAAATAAATGGCCGACGCTGACCAGTTCAAGCCTGACTGTGCCTGAATGCTCGACAGGCCAGTCAAGCACAGAAGATAGTCTTTGTAAAATCCCTACCCCACAACATTCGTTTTTTCGCGGTTCATCTGTCCTTGTATCCCAGAATGAAAGCAAGGCATGTATTTGTTATTTTTTTAACTTCAGTCCTGCGGGCCAGCCATCATGCACAAAAGACCCATGTGTGTGAGCCAGAGAAGACCTCATTGGAACAATAAGTTACTCTTTTCAGATAAGGTTTATAATGCAATATATTTTGCAGCAATGTTAATTCCGTTTTCAAATATTCTAGTTGCACACGTAGCAAGTAGCTTCATATTTTGCATTCAGAGCATGCGGTCAAAGAATGATGACTGCTAGTACATTTTTTGAGCAGAGGCCCTTATTAAGCTGTTAATGTCCTGTCAAGGACAACGTGCCATATAAAGATTAAACCTGTATGATGCATTGCTCAGTGTGACGGAGACAGCTCAGATTAAGTTGATCTATTGTTTTTGGTATTAGCATTCACAAACAAGCTAAAGCACAAAATAGCAAAGCTGAAAACTCTTCGATCAAAGAGAAATACTGTTTTGATCGAGCACATACTTAGCACTCTGACTGTATTACCCTGCAATATGCACTGAGCGTGCGCCAGTTTAAATGGAAGCACTTTTCATTCTTCGATTCGTTCGACTAACCTTATAGCAAATTTTTAATTTGAAAGGGAAACTTTTTCAACCACTACGCAATAAGCTTTAGAAATGATCATTTACCTCGGTCTGCTTCAACTTTCACTTTTGAGCTATTGATTTACGTTCAGCTTTCACTTTTGAACCATTTACTTGCAAAAAACTAAGACTGCAGATTTTCATCAACAAATATAATTCAAATTCTTAAGGAAAATCCAGGCTATTCAACGTCTTTCAGAAATCAATTATTTTTTTTACTTTTTTCGAGATGTTTATGTAAAATAATGCATATGTTGTTAAATTTCTGCCATATCAAAAGTGATCCATCCTTTCCTGATCTTTTTTTCACTTCAAAACGATTTTAGTGGTTTTAGGGTATATTTGTACAAGAAAAGCAATCATATTAGTATGCGAATTCGAAAATACCATGGTCTTGCCTACGTAGGTATTTGTGATTCCATCATTGCCTTCATGTGCATATGTGAAAACAATACATTTGACGCCTGGTCTGCTATTACTTTCACCGGAGGGGGTCAGGACCGCAAGATCCAGCCTGCCCTGCAGCTTGCACGCCGCCACGTCACCTTGGTGCAACAGAAGGTGCTTGAAAATCCACGCAGGACTCCGGCTGCGTGGGCAGCATGCAGGCGTGCCCAGGCAAAGGCCGGGCCAAGGGTGGGCCTGTCCACATCCGGAGAAGGCTGGGCTGGGCCACCCCCCTAACATTTGTCTCCCCGGAGGTATGCTAGCAAGACTTTGCTTTGCTACTATTTTATTTGATCTCACTTGCCCTTAATGGTTGTTGGGTGCCATATCCGATCCCTCGCTGACTGTTTGACTGACTGAGATCTAGGGAGTACTTACTGGGAGGTACCTTTGATACTATTGTCTTAATCCTTTGATGTGTACACTTCTGGTTTTTTGCTCACTGTACTAGCATACCCTAGCAGTATTTTTGTTAGTTTTACCTATTATCATTACAACTATGGGGAAGAGGAAGCAACCGAGGGGTACTCTGGCAGTGCAAAATCTAAAAAATCTAAAAGAATAGCCAAATCCACCAGTGAGAATTGTGTAATTGACTGAATTGACAGTCTTATTGTCGAATGTGAGGAACTGCTACATTCTGAATTATCGGTAGTGCAGGACACCACAAATTCTCATGATCCTACTTCACTGGGTACTTCTATTATACAACCACGTATACCCAGCATGTTCAGAAAGGCATTGAAACAGCCTACGAACACGGTCGCAATACTGAGAAAATCGTTTGGCCTGGAAGCATTGGAACGACCTCACTCGACCACTATAGCTGATATTGTCCATTGCTGCGATAGATTATCCCCTCTGTCTAACATAACTGACGGTTTTACTGATGGTCTAATAATTCCTGTTCCATCTCCTAACTCCGCTCTGGAGACTATGCCACCTGAACCCCCAATTCAGTCTAGTAGGGAATGCATTACTTTGATTAACGAATTAAGAACTGAAGAGGGAGAGTTAAAAACCGTCATATCCAGGTTGGTTTCTACAATAAGTAAGCTAAAGTGTGCAAAAGATAATGACACATTTACTATCTCGTACAGCCAGTCTTCCCAGACCAACCAGACTACCCAACAGTTTGATGTACAACAGCCTGCATTACCATCCCTTGCCCCCCTCTGACAGGGGACCTATGGAGCACAAGAGGCAGAAAGCAGGAAATGTTGATTCTCTAAGTTCCCAGTCAAATTTTCAGTACTCCTTGTATCCCCAGTACAATACTAGAGTTAACACCTTGCAACAGTGGAGTAACTGTACTCAGAGCAACCTCAGCCTGCCCAGTCTCCATCAGACGCAGGCACAACATCCTCTAATGATTGCTAACCCTCTATATGCTTCAATTAATCGAGGGTTGAACTACATGCCTGCCCCTTGTTCCAGAAGTAGGCCTATCAATTTAAAAAATAGAGTTGCAATGATAAAGGTACCCAAACTACAGCCCCATGTAAAGTTCAGAAGACTCCCTTATAAATAAAACTACTCTTTGGATTACACATACCAGAGGCTGCCGCTCGATTATTAGAGACTTCATCCTCTGTGCCCGAAGGAGCTTCCCTAAGAGTTCAATACGATTAACTGTAAAAGACGCAAGAATGGTGGAAGATGTAGTGGCATTAGATATTAGGACAAATCCTCCAAATAACTTCCACATTAGATTTAAGTACTGCACACCAGGAACCAACCTATTGCAGGGTTCTACATCAAGGAGCGGGCACCTATCTCTATTGCCATATGTGGATTGACTCAGCAACACCAATAACTCTTCCCTCCCCATTCATGTACCACCACATATAAAACCCCTGGAGGACAGATATACTGCTGAGCCACTCGCCATTAACCAGCATCCTGAAACAAAGATTTCTGTAGTACCCAGTACCACTACTGTTGCAACCAAGGCTGCGTTCCCATTTTCAACTTCCTCACGTACCCGATCTATTGATCCATCCACTGATAATGTGTTGTCTACCGATGCAGAGACCTGTAGACATTTGCCCACACCCAGTAATGAGGCAAATAACAGATTAACCCTAATCTCCTGGAATCTGGCGGGGAAACACCTAAAATTACAAGACCCAGAATGGCATTCCTTTATAGGCAAAAATGATATCTGCGCTTTCCAGGAGACTTGGGCAGTGGACAGATTGCATATCAATGGCTACACAACTTATAGTGTTTAAGCTACCGCACCAAAAAAAAGGGTAGAGCTAGTGGGGGGCAGATAATTCTTGTGAGGAATACCCTAGATTGTAAGTATAAATGGTTGGCAATAAAATCACAAGACACATTGGGGATCCAGCTCACTTTCCCAACAGACCTAAACCTAACTGTGTTTAATGTCTATGCCAGGTCCGAGCAAGGTCTGAAACCGACATCAGCGAATCCCCAGTATGTTAAATAATCTGGTGGGAGCACACCAAAGCAACTCCTAGTAGCTGGGAACTTCAATGCTGCTTTTGAACCATCTCCCCTACTAAGTACTTTACTAGAGGAGGAGAGCGAGATATGGGATATACCTAACCTGGCAACGACCAAAAATTGCCATAATTTAACAGCTGTTTCACTGCAGATTGCATCACTGGTTATAGGCAGGAGCGGGAGAGCATGTAATGGAAGGACCACATCAGACATAAATAGGCAGGCCACCTTCAAATGGGGTGCCAGCACT
The DNA here is from genome assembly GCF_964204655.1 of Triturus cristatus. Taxonomy (NCBI): domain Eukaryota; kingdom Metazoa; phylum Chordata; class Amphibia; order Caudata; family Salamandridae; genus Triturus; species Triturus cristatus. The sequence goes on from NC_140593.1 coordinate 468,411,755, forward strand.
AGCGTCATTGATTACATCCTAGTTGATGTTAGAATCTGGGTGCTAGTCGAGGATATATCTATTGCCCTGAGGTCCGACAGCGATCACAACCCATGCTGTTAAAAATTATGGGAACTGCCCTGCATAGGAAACTACCCAGTTGTCTCTCCAAGGTGGAAGAGCCATTCATAACCAACAACCGTAGATGAGTCACCTGGCCCAAAGTACTCACTGACGCAGACCTATATGCTAGGATCTATGAGTTATTTATACACTTTCTGCCTGGTTTGAGTAGCAGTTTGGATTGTGTATGCTCTCCAGGGCCAACTTCCATACTATTAGTGTACAATTAACTTTATGAAGCACTGCAAACCATATATACTAAAAATAGCTCAGGAAGCATTCCCGCTGATATAATGAACAATAAATGGTTTAATTGTGAATGTAAAGTAGCAAAAGGGGCATTGCAGCTAGTGGTTATGGAGCATACCCAGCCCGGGGTAGCCTTGGCACACAATAGATACAAAACAGCAGTAGCAAAAGCAAAGCGTGACTTTGCAGAGAATAATTGGCAGGACCTGGTACTAGCTGCCAGATGCAAAGATAACCGCTCATTCTGGCATATCATCACAAAGGGAAAAACGGAAAGCACAAATATTCTTAGCTATCATATCCAGCCCGAGGTTTGGGTTGAGCGCTTCTTTACACTATATTCCTGGAATGTGGACGCCAGCTGTGTACATAAATCTAGTGCTGACCAAAACACCTCTAACACCCTTCCTTCTATGCCTATGACTGGTACAGCACTAGTCTTCAGCTTGGATGATTGGATGATACCTTGTCAGCAATAAAAAGACTGAAGGCAGGAAAGGCCCTTAGCCCTGATACAGCGTGGGGTACACCAGGGGTGTGTTCTAGTTCCCACACTATTTTCCCTGTTCATCAACGATGTGGCCAACCGATTATTGGATTGCAGGAATGACTCTCCAGTTACGAATGGCATGAAAGTCCCAATCCTGCTCTTTGCAGATGATTCTTTACTTATTTCCACAACTCCAATGGGCCTACAAATGCTAGTGGATACGTTTTTAGATTTCTGCAAAGACAGGAGCTTGGAGCTCAGTATTGCCAAAACCAAATTTATTGTGTTTGGGAAAGCAAAGGGGAAATCACTTGAGGTTAGGATTGCATGCGAACCACTGGAGAAGGTGAACAACTTCGACTACCTTGGGAGAAGACTAAGCGACACACTCAGCTGGGAACAGCAATTAGATAAGAGTTACCTTATCCTTTGTCACAGGTCAAAGTCAATACTGCGATACCACAGGCAGTCTTATAGCCGATCGCTTACTCCAGCACTAGAAGTGTATAGAGCAAAAGCCCAAAGTGGAGCGTTATATGGAGCAGAGATATGGGGGTATACAAATACAAACAAGCTGATGACATCCGAAAACACCTTTTTTAGATCCCTCATCTCTGTACCTATCACTCTCCCCTTGATTCCATTGTTTTTTGACCTAGGGATATAAAGACTAGGCGATATGGCCTCATTGAAATCCCTAATATACTGGCTACGCTTATTGACAACACTAAAGCTCTTTGACTATTGCAATTCTCTGAGGGAGGTTTTGACGATCAGTGGTACTAAAAGTTTACTCTGGTTTAAACATGTTGCAAGTTGGTGTAAAACACTTGGCATGACAGAACTTTGGGAATATCCAGAGAGGGTGACCAGAGGAGACCTAATTAAGGTTAAGACTAGGGTGCCGATTACGATCCGGTAAAAAATTTCCCTGTGCGACTCGTATCCGGTCTTGTAACCGTACGAATCGTACAAGTGCCGTACGAACTGGCAATCACGATTCGCATGGTAAAAAGTCCATACGAACCGCATTGGGAATCATTCCCCACGCGTCCTCGGGTCGGAAAATGTGTCCGACACGTCCTCGTACGATTTACCGTACAAATGTGAAAGGTGAAGTCCGACCGAGGAATCACGATCCATCCCGTGCGTCCGAGGTTACAACCGGATGGAAAAAACACCGTCCGCACCGAACTCCCATAGCAACCTTGGAGACGTGCCCGCATACGCGCCGACCCCCCCCCAGCCCCCGTACGTACGCGCCGACCCCCCCGTGTATGTACACCCGTGTACGTTCAAGTCGAACCCCCCCGTGTACGTTCGAGTCGAACCCCCCCGTGTACGTTCGAGTCGAACCCCCCGTGTACGTTCGAGTCGAACCCCCCCGTGTACGTTCGAGTCGAACCCCCCTGTATGTACACCCGTGTACGTTCGAGTCTTACCCCCACCCGTGTATGTACGGTGCGTACCCCCAGCGCTACGCGCTGGGGGTACGCACCGTACATACACGGGTGGGGGTACGACTCGAACGTACACGGGTGTACATACAGGGGGGTTCGACTCGAACGTACACGGGGGGGTTCAACTCGAACGTACACGGGGGGTTCGACTCGAACGTACACGGGTGTACATACAGGGGGGTTCGACTCGAACGTACACGGGGGGGTTCGACTCGAACGTACACAGGTGTACATACACGGGGGGGTCGGCGCGTACATACGGGGGCTGGGGGGGGTCGGCGCGTACGTACAGGGGCTGGGGGGGGGTCGGCGCGTACGTACGGGGGCTGGGGGGTACGGTGCGTACCGGGCCACCTACTCTGGTCGATTCGCGCCGTACTTCGCTTTTCCGGCACTTTTTGGGTGCCGTGAAAATATTGCCGTCCGGACTGCTGTCGGTTCGAATCGTAATTCCTGGGTCGTGAAACGCTGCCTGAAAGCGTCCCGACGTCACGTCGCAGCATTCCCGGATCACATTCGTATGTATGTTTTCGTCGGTCGGTGTTTTTTACGATTCGTACGGAAATGGTGTTTCCGTGCGAATCGTAATTCCATGTTTGTAAAGTTTTACGACCGGGTACGAGTCGGACGGGGAAAACGCTCCGACCGACGGTTCGTACCCGGTTTTTACCGGATCGTAATCGGCACCTAGGTATTGTATGGTTGTGAGAGAGCTCTATGTCACCAGATTAGCAAATGGCTGACTAACAAAACAATTCTTAAGTGCCAAGCCATGCCCCAGTTTCAAACCTTTCCGGGATCAAATCACACCCCTACTTGCCAAAAGCCTCTATGTTAGATTCAGATATGGCAACCTCTGACTAAGGTTCCCTAGCAACCAGGCTGCTCGGCTATTACTAGACTCATGTCCTGCCTGTGCTAGAGCTCAAGAGACCGAAGAACACATACACTTATTCTGCATTAAATACCAACTGATCCGCAGGAGGTGGATACGACCGATCTGTCTAAACATTGGTGTCAGGCAACATTAGGCTGCCTAAAGGATTCTAAAAACAGACTCCTCCGGGCCAATAGTTTTTGCAGTTAGACGCGTTATATTCTCCTTTTGGATTACTCGACAGAAGTTCTTACCCCAGGCTGTGTTGGCTGTTACTACTAGAACCGAATTTTGCGATTGTAAAATGCTGCCTACTGGAGCAAAATCAATTGTGTAGATTTCTCTCCAGTACCTCTCAAGTGATGTGTCTCTTAATTGCAAAGCTGTCAATTGGGTGAACACTTGTGTTAAAATGTTTTTTAACATTTTTATTCTTGCTGTTTTTATCGGATATATTACATACAATTTAAGACACAGTTTTAACCTGATAACTGATGCATAAGTATTTATGGTGTAGGTGCCGAGTTTGACTGTTGTAATCCATGTAGTCTTGTTCGATTGCTATATGACCTGTGATATTATCTAATTCCAATATTAGACAATTGTTACGTATGAGTTTCATCCTCAGGCATGGCGGATCAAGCCACCTAAGGTTTTTGTCTCTGGTAGTGTATTTATGCTACCTTTGTGCAATTGAACTTTGTGTACTCATGCAAATCAATGTATGCTCACTGTATTACCCTAAAATAATGTATTGTATATTCTTTTTTAAATTGTTTAATGCTACTTTGATGGCTTTTGGCTGAAAAAGTATTGAATATATATATATATGTATGTATATATATATACATATATATATATATATATATATATATATATATAATGATTTTTCTCCTGCGAGAAGACAGAAAGTGGGAGAACAGGGGAGAAGGGGAATCCTTGCCTGATTTCTAATCACATTTCATGGGCAGTTTGCTTTAGGGCTCTGAGGCTGGGCCCCTCTGAAATTCCTACATCTTTTACGCAAAAAAGACAAATACATCGGATGCCTGTCCCAATGGTCATGTATTCTAGTTGCAATTTACATTCTGTGTAAATGTGTGTGATGGGGGTACACAGTTGTTGAGATGCTGACAAGGCAAAAGTAAACGAAAATAAAGTGCTCATGTGATTGCAGTGTATGTTTGGTGCGGTGAAGTGAAGGAGATGTGAGGAAGTGCATTCAAGAAGAGTGGAAAGAGGGTGCCTGAAGGGAAAAGAGATGAGGTTTAATATATGCAGATGGATGAGATGTGAAGAGAAAAAGGGCATACTTGTCTAACGTGCAGCACACATAACTGAAGAACAATACTCCTTCCAAAGGCACCAACAATATTTAATTCACAGTCTCACAATTTTAGATGTTGAAACATTTTCAATAATATTATTTAACAACAAAATCATTATTGTTACTCATTTATCTGAGATGGCTAACAGTCATTGACAAAGCTCATAGTCCTGGCAGGTATTAGGTCTATTTCAGTTATTGTGTCATATTTCTGAATGCAATAATAGAAAGCTCAGAGAGAAACCAAAACACGGGAGGCACACTATGAGAATCACGGAAATTTAGCTTAAATATTTAAGCCATGCCCCTTTCAGACACCCCTACTTTTTCACCCAACTTGAAGCCGTTTCTGCACATATTTCTATATGACTGATTGCAGCCAGCAGCTGTGGTTGCTTCCACAAGCCTGAATATATCATATTCTTTCAAAGTTGATTCCACACTTAGGAGCCTCATTACGATGAGACTCTGAAAGCCTCAGACCGCAGGCTTCCCGAGTTCCACCATGGGTTTCACTTTTGACTGCCACATTAAAATGCAGGCAGTCAAAAGTGAAACTGACTGGTCATTCCAGCTGGATTACGATGGGCTCAAGGATTACAATGCTGGTTTCCGACAGGCTTTCCATGTTGGGTTTTCCAACATGGAAAGGCTGCTGGAAAGCAACCTTGGGGACCCCTAGCTGGGTCCCTTTCACCCTGCGGCCTCTGGGAGCTTGTGATATGCCTGGTTTACGGCAGCAGCAAAAGCTCCCATAGAGAAATGAGAGTATGCGACAACACCATGTGTGGTTGCATTGTAATGCTGCAATCGGGACCGCCGACCGGAGGTCGGTAGGTCTAGATTCCGCAACAGTGTCCGCCCGACATCGTAATAAGGCCCTTAGTGTTAGACAGTAGGCAAGTACACACTTTAAAGGGCCTGACGTTGTTGCACGGTACAATTTGCAGCCTACAGTACCTTTTGAACATATTCATGCAGTAAGATATGGGATAGTTCTTAATGTGTTTAAATATTTCAAGAACACAGATTCACAATTGTTTTATAAACCTTCTTGCTTTCTCACTAATATTCTTTAATAAAATGTGCTTTAAAAAGCACCATTTGGCAAACGAATTTCAAGATTTACTCGGGGAGGACCCACGGAACCCCATGTTTGTCCTTCAAGTTTGCCCTCAACACTCGCTAGATAAAAGTCATAACCAACTTTTATGACTCACCGCTTCCAAATGTCACCAGCCACCACTGCATTTAACCCATAAAAACTTTTGTTTGGCTGAGGTTACAAGATGCCTTCACAATGGACAAAAACAAATAGGAGGTTCATGTAACATTGGCTGGGCAGTTACATGTTTTCTAGCTAGGCTTTTAAACAAAAAAGATTGTTGTGCTTAACTGGCATTTATATTCCTTGTCCCTTTCCTTATTGCAGGTTGATATCAAAATATGTATACCTTCACATATCCACATTCTTCTATTTGCCACTTGCAACCTCATGGTTAGCCTATGCTCTAATAGGGAATTTACCTGCCAAGCATTTCTAATCCTCTACTGCTACAGCATGGATTGGAAAATCCCATGCATATGAAGAATCTCTGCTGTCCTGTTCTGTGGCTTTTTTTTAATGCCACATTGTTTCCCACCAGTGAGCTAACAAATAATTCAAACTCACTGAGATTCCTCTTGGTTTTCTGGTTAGGGACCTCACAGCTGGCTTTTGAGGTCAAGGGGCACCCAAAGACCATTCCTCTTTTGAAGAGCAGCTCTGCATCTCTTTGTGGACTTTGAGAGATCGTTTTAGTGGTAGCATACTTATAGTGAGAGAATACACTTTCTTACCTTTGCTCCTCTGAGAGAACTACCTTCTGGTACCGCTTTAAAAGGCCCATTCAGTTTGCCGTCAAGTGTGTTCCTTCACCTCAATAATATCTAAGACATAAATGGAGATTGTTTCTAAAAAGAGTATTGGTACATATATGGGTGAACTTGAAATCAGTGGGTATGTCTGACTGTATGCATGATCGACTACATTGAAATCCCGATTTGTGGTGTTACATCACGATGGTGGCTGCTTTTTGTAACCGCTATCCATGGCCCGTGCAGGAACTTGGAGCCTACACATTTGCATTACATTCCCTACTGTACCAAGAAGGTTGATACTGTGGATGGAGGATTTTTTGAAAATTCTTTTTATTGGCATTTGTTAGTATAAGCGTACAAACATCACATTTCGTATAGATGACTGTGATACATAGGTAGCAGAGTAGACCATCATCAATATAGAGAATACGTTTGCGCCTTATTCAGTGTAGATACGGCCTGTGTTGTAGCAGATCTTCGCCAGTAAGAAAAACTGGGGGGGAGAACTAAACTGGGAAGTGCGATGGGGTTCTTAGTGTTTGGGCCAGGCGTATGCTGTGAGTCCGTTATTGCCTACTCGACAGTGCTGCTACCACTCACCTCGGAGGGGGTGGGTGCGCGGGCTGGTGTGGGGGGCTGTTTAGTATGTCAGGCGAGCAAGGGCGGACTCGACGGGTCTAGGGGTGGCGCGGAGAGTCGTGGGGGGGATCCCCTGCCCTGGGAGCCTGTACTGCGTGAGGCTGTGCGGTGTCGGGGGTATGTATGTCGGTGACCGGGATCTTCGGGGTCTGGGATTGTCTGAATTGGTGCAATAGAAGCGCCCATTCTAGGGAGATTGGGACTTTGCGGATACCTTTAGCTTCTTCCTCGCGTATTGCATCTTCCTCAGCTGCAGCCCATTTAAGAACCGCCCCCACCCATGCCGTAATCGGAGGACCCCATGGGGACCGCCAGTGCATGGCTATACAGCGTTTGGCCAGCAGGTGGGCTAGCAAAACAAAGCGTATTGGTATTTTGTGTTGTTTCCTCCGTCCGAGTATGCCCTGCGCGCAGCCCTCCCAGGTAGTCAAGTGGGTCAGCCCGGTGAGATCTCTGAGCATCGAGTGGATAGATGACCAATAGTTCTGAATGCCCGGGCAGGTCCAGAACATGTGGGAAAAGGCTGCATCCCCCGCTTGACAACGAGGACAGAGGAAGGCCGTGTCGGGGTAGAAGCGTTGAAGGCTCGCTGGCGTTAGGTAGGCCCTATGTAGGATGTGAAACTGTATGTTCTTAAGTCGGGCGTTCCTGGATACTTTTTGGGGGAATTCTATCGCTCTTTCCCACTCGCTATCATGAAATGGTCGTCCTGCTTCCTCCTCCCAGAGGGCCCGTAGGGATACTAGTAGTGGGGGTGTCAGTTCCCTAATCGATTTGTACAACCATGTGGTAAGATGGCGACCCGGTCCCATTCGTAATATTGTGTGGAGAACTGGGTGTGTGGGAGGTTCCCCCAATGTGAGGTCGGAATATGGTCGGTAGTGGCTGAGAAGTTGGCGGTGAAGCAAGAACTGGCCTGGGGGCAGGTCATCGTCGTCCATAAGCTGCCGGTACGACGGGAGCTGTCCCTCTTCAAACAGTATTTCTGCCTCGGCAATGTCTCTAGACGTCCATTCCCGAAGCATGGCAGGTGTGAAAAACCCCCTGTGTCTGGGCCAGCCGACTAGTGGTAGTAATGGTGTGTATGGGGGACATTTTGGTGCCATGCGATGTATACGCTGAACGTACTTCCGGGCAATGTCTACTTGAAGGGGGTAGGTTCGCGTGGGGCGGGATCCCGGTATGAGTAGGCGACGCAACTCTGGTATGGGCATACGACCCGTGGCAGTACATGTTTTGAGTGTGTATCTGTCTGCCGTCCAATATGAAAGCCACGGGAGCTGCGACGCCAGGAAGTAGGCTTCGAATGATGGCGCGCCGAACCCCCCCTGTGTCGTGGGTATTTTAGCTTTGCTAGGGCGATCCTGTGCCGCCCCTTACCCCATATTAGAGAACTGAGGAGTGTGTCTAAATCTTTGAAAAAGGAGCGGGGTGGGATTACTGGGAGATTGGTGAAGTAATATAAAAGCCGTGGGACCAGTATCACCTTTGCAAGGGCTACCCGACCAATCGGGGCCAGTGGGAGGCTCCGCCAGAACCCAATGGAGGATCGTATCCCTGCGAGTGCCCTACGATGGTTACCCTCATAGATGTCGTCTGGGGAATGGTATAAATGAATCCCGAGGTATCGGGGGCCCTCTGACGCCCAATGTATTTTCCGGTCTCCGATCCAGATATCCTGGGAGGAGGCACCTGGATGAAGGGGGTACACCATCGACTTGTCCTAGTTCACTTTCAAGCCCGAGGCCTCCGTGAACTCCATCAGGGTGGTCTCGAGCATGGTGAGATCCTCTGTCACATCCCGTATGTATATGAGGAGGTCGTCTGCGTACATGGATACGCAGTGCGTGACGTCCGCTAGTGGAATACCCCAGGCTTGCCCGTCCCGGCGGAGCCGGATAGCCAAGGGTTCCACCGCAAGCGCGAATAATAAGGGCGAGAGGGGGCACCCTTGTCGTGTGCCCCTGTGTATTGCGAATTCCGGGGAGATGTAGCGACCAAGGCGGACCCGGGATGTAAGGTTGGTGTAGAGCAGGCAAGTGTAGGCTATGAGTGTGGGACCTAGTCCTACCCGTCCGAGGACGGCAAAGAGGAACTGCCATGTTAGGGTGTCAAACGCCTTCTCAAGGTCCAAGATTAGACACGCCGCCCGAGGGAATCGATCGCCAATCTGATCCGGGATGTGAAAGCTGCGCCGGATATTGTGAGAAGTATTTCTCCCCGGGACAAAACCGCATTGGTCAGGATGTACCAACGGGCGTATAATTTGTGAGTATCTATCCGCTAAGATTTTCCCCAGGATTTTGCAGCCGGCCGTAAGTAGTGTGATGGGGCGATAGGAGGCTAGGAGTTGGGGGTCCCGGTCGGGTTTCGGGAATGTCACAATCACTGACGCTCTCATGGAGCTAGGCAGTTCGCCGATTCTGAGTGTCGAGTCCAGCACTGCTGATAAGCGAGGAGTCAACTGAGGGGCAAAGGTGGCATAGTATTCGAGTGGAAACCCATCAAGGCCTGGGGCCATACCACGGGCCAGTGCTCGTACAGCGCTTGCAATCTCAGTGGTTTGTATCTTTGCGTCCAACCCCTTCTTGTCATCAGAAGAGATCTGGGGGAGGGGGAGAGGGTCTAGGAAGTGGTCGAAGGCCCCCGGATTGAGAGAGGAGGGGACAGTGTAGACCTCTGAGTAATGTTGATAGAATGCCTGGAGGATCTCATCCTGAGATTGCACCAGGGTGCCCTGGGGATTTATAATTGCGGTGATGGGCCGGACTTCAGTATCTTGTTTAGCGAACCATGCCAGGAGTGTGCCCGTTTTATCACGGTCCTTGTGCATTCGGGTTGCATAAGTCCGAAAATTGTGATGCCGAAGGTCCATGCACGCCGCTTGATATTCTGATTTGGCTTGGGTGACTTGGGTCGCCGTCGCTACCGACAGGTCTGCGGCCTTTGTGGCCGTGGCCAGTCGCTGTTCCGCCTTCTCTAGGGCCTGCTCTAAGGTATGTCTCACCCCGACTCTCTGTTGAATACATTCCCCGCGGGCTACCACCTTGAAGCCGTCCCACTCGACCAGGGTAGACGATGCGGTCCCCGTATTATGAGTAAAGTAGTCTTGAATGCTGCGTTGGTGTTCGTGTGTGAAAACCTGGTCTGTGAGGTAGTCCCGTGATAATCGCCATGTGGGGACAGGAGGGTGCGGGGGTCTCCACTGGAGGCTGAGAAGGTGTGCATCGTGGTCTGAAACGACTCTGCCCAGATAATCCGAGTGCCAAATTTGCGGGAGAAGCGTTGCGGTGCATAAGAATCGGTCAAGCCGGACTCGCAGGCTGTGCAGTCTCCATGCGTCTGTGAGTGACCAGTGTGCGACCCATGCTTTAAATCGTTCAGTTTGTCTGTAGGTGGGGGAGTGCGGGAGTGGGGGGTGCGATCGGTCCAGTCTCGGATCCAGGATACAGTTGTAGTCCCCGCCTAGTATCCAGGGTACATGTGTGAATTGGGCCAGAGAGTTTGTGAGTCGGTCCCAGAATTTATCCTGATCGACATTCGGGGTGTATACACTTCCCAAGAGGATAGCCCTCCCATCTAAGAGTCCCTCCAGTAGGACGAATCTGCCTTCGCCATCCACCACCCGTCTAAGTTCCCGGAATGGGCTTCCTGGCCGGGTCCATATCAGTGCCCCCCGGGCAAACGAGGAGTAGGTCGTGGCGCCATTTTACTCGCAGTTTGCCCACTTCGGTTGAATTAAGGTGGGTTTCCTGTAGGCAGAGGATAGACGCTTTCTGTCGCTTCGCGTAGGCGTATATCGCATAGCGCTTACATGGGGTGTGTAGACCGCGTGTATTGAGCGTGAGTATGTTAATGTCTGCGTTGTTCGTCAGCTGCGCCATGAGTATCCGGTTCTGTGTGTGGGTTGGGTGAGGTGCTCGTTAGATAAATATTTAGTGGTCTCCTAGGGATGCGCCGCGTCTGGGGGGAGTAGGCAGATGGGGAGCCTGGCCAATCGGATATTCTGTGGTGTGAAGCTCCATGGCAGAGTGGGACATGTATGAACCGGGGTATAAACAACGTGTGGGGGTGCGGGAAACTGTCCCAATACATAGGACTCATCGTTTAGGAAACGGTGTGTCCAAACTTCCTCCCGTAACACGAGGGGGGACAACTGCTCAATGTGATAGGGGGTGACGACATGCAAGTGCGAGGCCACCTGCTGAGTGGACATGTAGAAGCAGCAATGCGCGTCATGTGCAGGGTGTCAGTCCCTGTGTTTGAGGCAATGGGTGTGAGGCGAACATTACATATAAGGATACAGTGTGGCAGTCTGTATGCCTGAGTTGCCGCAGGGCGAGGTAGGAGAGGTCAGTCCGTCCAGCAGTCCATCTGCGGTTTGTGGAGTGGCGTGGGGAAGTGCCGCCAGATCTGCTCCCGAGACGGTGCCATCGTTGCCGTTTTTGCCTTCTGATGAGAACAGGTGCGTGGGTTGATCTATGGGTTCCGAGGGTTACGTGGAGCGCAGATCGATTGCTGCTTGCAGAGCTTTGCGTCTCTCTCGCATAATCTGTTCGAGATCGGGCGAGTCATGAGAGCCGCTCGTTGTTCTGGACTTGATGTTGCGGAGTTTCGTGGGGCGTTTCTGAGTGCGGAAAGTTTTGAGAGGTGAGCCCCTTTGGGGATGAGGATTTGGTGCCCGTGAGCAATGCTGATCTGCCCAGTCCTGTGCGGCTTCCGCGGATGTGAAGAAGAGGGAAGACCCATTGTGGAGGATCTTAAGGCGGGCTGGGAAGAGCAGAGCATATTGAATCTTATTGTCCCGTAGTCTCCGCTTTACGCCAAGGAAGGATGATCTCTGCTGTTGTACTGCTCGGGGATAATCCGGGAAGATCATTATTTGGTTGTTTTCCACCCGTAGTGGTGCCGCCAGTCGCGCCGCTCGGAGCACCGCATCCCGATCCCGGAAGTGTAGGAACTTAGCAAGGAGTGGCCGAGGAGCCGCACCAGGCGGGGGTTTTCGGGCTGGCACTTGGTGAGCTCGCTCTATGGAGAAGAATGCTGTATGGTCTGATGGTGGGGTAAAGGATTTCAGCCACGTGTCCATATAGTCTATGGGGTTTCCACCCTCGACACCCTCCGGCAGCCCCAGCACTCGGATGTTGCAGCGTCTCGAGCTTCCTTCCAAGTCTTGTGCGCGCTCCTCCACCGCGGTTAGGCGAGTGAGGACCCGCTAGAGCGTCATCTGGTGTTCTTTCAGCATTGGCTGTATTTCCTCTAGTGTCCGTTCCTCTGTGCGTACCCGGTCAGCTAATTTACGGTGATCATCGCGGAGAAGGTTGACCTCTGTCGCCAGGAATGGAATGGAATGGATGGAATGGAATGGAATGGATGTGGATTTATAGAGCGCGAATTGCTGCCCGAAGGCGTCCAAGCGCTAGAATAACCAGGGACCTGCAGAGGGGCCTAACTGGGATTAGTGGGGCAGATTAAAAAGAAAAGTTTTTAACTGTTTCCGGAATGTGGGCAGATTGCAATTGGCTCTCAGGTGCAGGGGGAGGTTGTTCCATGCCATGGAAGCGTTGTAGGCGAACGTCCTGCCGCCAGATCTGGATCTTTTTATTCTTGGTATCGTGGCCAAGAAAGTCTGGCTGGAGCGGAGGTTTCTGCTGGGGAGGTAGTGGGTAATTAGGTCCCAGGTGATCCTGGGACCCGTATCCCAGAAGGCCTGATGTGCAATGCACATGGCCTTAAACAGAATCCTCTGGCGCACTGGTAGCCAATGAAGGTTAGCCAGCCCGGCCCTCACCGATTGTCTGCGCGGGATGTTCAGCAGCAGACGAGCTGCGCAGTTCTGCACTATCTGGAGTCTGCGTATGGTATATTCTGGGGCACCGAAATAAAGCACGTTGTTGAAGTCCAGGCGTGATTGTATTAGACCCTGTACAGCCACCTGTTTTGCCTCCATGGGAAGGAGAGGGAAGATTTTTTTTAACATTCTCATGAGTCCAAAACAGGCGGCTGAGAGTTTTGTGGCCTGGGTGCTAAATGATAAGGATCTATCCAACCAAACCCCAAGGCTCTTGATGTTGTTTTTTGGGGTTGGAGGAAGGCCTAGACAAGGGGGCCACAAGGTGTTGGGGAAGTAGGGATCCGGGGAACCTAGGAGCATCAGCTCCGTTTTGTCCCCATTCAATTTGAGGAATGAAGAGGACATCCAGCCCTTGACCTTCTCTAGGCATTCTTTGAGACCGCCTGACGCAGGCATATTGGCCTCCTGCGCCAGTGAGACCACCAGCTGCGTGTCGTCCGCATAGGAGATGATCTTAATCCCAAATGAGCGGACAACCTCGGCCAGTGGCCTCATGTATATATTGAACAATGCGGGGCTCAAAGAGGAGCCCTGAGGGACCCCACACTTTAAAGGTCTACAGGTGGACATAGACTCACCCTCAAAGACTCGGAAGTATCTATCCTCTAGGAAGGATTTGAACCACAGCCAGGCTTTGTCCCTGATCCCGGCGTTGGATAAACGGCGCAGCAAGATGTCATGGCTGACCGTGTCAAACGCCGCGCTGAGGTCAAGGAGGATCACTGCCACTGAACCTCCTTGGTCCAGGATCTTTCTGGACTCCTCTGTAACCATAAGAAGGGCGGTCTCAGTCCCATGTTTGGGTCTAAAGCCCGTCTGGGTGGGATCTAATAATTGTTGTTCTTCTAGAAAGTTTACCAGATGGAGATTTATGAATTTTTCCAGAAGCTTACTCACCCATGGGAGCAGGGAGATTGGACGGTAATTACCAAGGTCAGTCGGGTCCAAGTTGGATTTCTTCAATAAGGATCTGACCATAGCCTGCTTCCAGGCGGGCGGGACAATGCCGGAGGTGATAGATGAATTTAAGACATTTCTAATGGTCGGCAGAATGAATTGTGAGGCCGCCATAATGATGTCTGGAGGGGCTGGATCGTCAGGGGATCCGGACTTGACTTTTCGGGCTATGGATTCAAGGGTTACAAGGTCTAGAGAGGGGAAATGGGTCAAGGTAGATAGAGGTTGTGGTGGGGAAGAGATTGGGGTTTCATTGGGTTGGGCTGATAGGGTGATGTCCTTATGGGGGAAGGCTGAGTAGATTTTATTCACTTTTTGATGAAAGAACTCAGCAATGTTATTACAATGGGTGGAAGATTTAGTGATTGGTAAATCGGGTGGGGGTTTTGTTAAATGTTTCACAATTTGAAAAATTTCTTTAGGCTTTGATTTAGCACTCATAATCTTGTTCGAGAAGTGGGCCGCCTGAGCAGTTTTAACTTCTGCTTTATATTTGCTGAGTGACTCTCGGTAGAGGGTTTTGTTCTCCGTCGAATAGTTCAAACGCCAGCGTCTTTCCGATTTCCTGCACTGACGCTTCATGTCCCTGAGAGCTTCAGTATACCAGGGAGCAGTTTTGTGAGAGCGTTTTAGCGTGACTTTCTTTTTTGGTAGTATGACATCCAGAGTTTGAGAAATCCAGTCAGCGTAAGTTTGGTAGGCTACGCAAGGGTCTTCATTATAATGGGGGTGGCTGCTAGCAAGTTTGACGGACCAGTCGTCAATTACGAGGCGAGACCAAGCTCGCATGACCCTTGTGGTGGGTCCAGTCGGGGGGGGCTTGAGTGAGGTCCACTCAAATGGGACCAGTGAGTGGTCTGTCCACGGCAGAGGAATAGGTAGCCCAGCTACAAGGTCAGTACAATTGCTAAAAATCGAATCCAGCAGGTGGCCCTTAGCATGTGTGGGGGTCTTCACATGCTGGGTGAGTTGCAGGGCTGCCAAATCGTCAGCCAGGGTAGTGGCTGTATGGTCTGTAGAGGAGTCAAAATGGAGATTAAAATCACCTAACAGGGTATAATTAGACGAAGTACTAGCCCGTTCAGCCAGGCTCATAGGTAGGCACTCATGGAACTGCTTAGAGGGGCCAGGGGGACGGTAGATAAGAGTGCCTGAAAAGCAGCTATTAGGAGAGAGATCGATGTCAAAAGTGAGGCTCTCACAGTCTGGGATGGTTTCAGAGGTGACACGACATTGAAACCGTTCCTTGTAAATAATGGCTAGACCTCCTCCCCTGCCTTTCGGTCGGTCTTGCCGCGTAATTTGAAAGCCTGGAGGGAGGGCGACGGCTAAGGCGGGGTCGGACTCCGAGGTCAGCCAGGTTTCTGTCAAAAACAGGATGTCTGGCATATGCTCCTCTATCAAAAGTGCAATTTCAACCTTATGTTTCGGCAAAGAACGACAGTTCAGTAGGAACATTTGGAAGTCGTGGGTGAATTCGGCGGTAGGTTTGGGTTTAAGGGAGCACTTACATTTAGGACAGGCTTGTGGTAGAAGGTCAACGCAGTAGGGATGCTGCGTACAAGCAGTGACAGGGGGTCTGAGGCTGTACAGAGTTTCTGCATTATAGTGCCTGCGCTCTGGTATCTGTAATGCAGGGGTCATGGCCCTAGGCCCGGGGCGGACGAGCGCAGACGAGCTTGCCTTATGCAAGGTACCAAGGCGTTCCTCCATAGACAAACGGGATAACTCGATGGCGGCGAGGACCTTATCCAGTTTATCCGAGATTGATAGATCTGTGGAGGGCGCCGTACTGAGGGACTAGGTCGAGGTCTTTGGCATGTTCTCCGGGGCTGTTTCCGGGACCGCTTGGTGTTGCGCGGGCCTTGATTTCCCCATCTTGACTCCACGTGGGATGGAAGGGCCGGTGCCGTCGGTCAGGTCTCAAGAGCCCGCAGTGGCGCCAGGGGTCCGCGAGAGGAGGAAGGCGCGGTGGTGAAGGATGGCGGGAGAGCGGCACCGGAGAACGGCAGCCCGGGCCGGTATTCTGGGTCTCCCTCTGCAGGCAGGGTACAGGAGCCACCTATGTCAGACCCAAGAAGCCACAGGCAGGGCACTTCCAGTAGCAGGCTACCCACACGGAGACCACGTCTGCATCCGATGCTATGAGTGGGAAATCACTTGCGACGTCCCCGTGGATTAGGGGTGCACTCCACAGGATGCGAGAGCTATCTTCGCGGTTTCCGCGCAGGCCAAGCCCCCTCCAGGAGCCCACAGCAGAGGCGAGACCCCCGCAGTCCTTCAGGATGTAGTCGACGAGGTCTTGTTGTGAGTAGCGGGGGAGCTCGGGCTCACGTCACCCCCCCCCAGAGTCTCTGTCCTCTTCGTGTTTCCCTGTGTGTCCACCGTGCCCGGAATCTGGTGCGCCCCCTTCGGGGTGTAGGGCTTGTCACCACCTCGCGCCGATGCGTCCTGTCGCGCCGGTCTTCTCCGATCCCCGGGGCCCCCCGGGGCACCAAAGGGCTCTCAGGCGGTCCGCTGTGGGTAGGCGGCGGGTGGGTCAGTTGGGGGCGTATCAACCCCCTCGGATGCCGCTGGGGAGGCTGTCGCTGTGGCGGCCACGGAGGTAGAGGCCTCACCGGTGGTGCATGAAAGGGTCCGGTGTCCTCTTGGCGGCCATGTTAGAGCCAGGCAGGCACTGCGTGAGAGGGTCGAAGGACCTCCAGGTCGCGCCGCTCCCGCCGGAACCCAGCGCTCCCCCTCAGTCTCCCCAGGAGTCGGTTGTGAGAGGCACCCGGGGCGTTCGATGGCAACGCCGGGGTCCACTCCCGGCTCACGGTGGGAACACAGCGTCCAAGATGGCGGGTCAGCTAGGGGCGTCGATGCTCATCCACTTCGCGGCGTTCCGCACTGATCTCCTCGGGTCCGCTCCCGGCTCACACTGCTCAGGTATCAGTGCAGGTAAAGCGTGATGCGCCGCTGTCCTCGGAGCCTCCCCCCGCACCGTCTCCGTCTCACTCAAGGGAGCTCCGGTGCCATCTTAGGTCTCGGGTTGCGGCGCTAGCGGCTTCGTCCGGGTGAAGTCTCGTTCCTGAGGCTAAAGACGCGCTCAGGCTTCCACCGGCACCGCACCGCCGTGCAGGCACATTCCGGTGCTCCCTGGGCCGCCGAGCACCCGCAACGATGCTCTGTAGTGCTGTGGAGAGGCGCCCAAGTGCAGAGCCTCAGCAATGCGTGACCGCCATCGTGGCTTGCTTAGCCACGCCCCCCCTACTGTGGATGGAGGATGTTGCACTTCTAGACCCATTACCCTTTGAAGTAGTCACAGAACCTATCCCAGAATTTCCCACTTTCCCTTTATCCCCGCCTTTAATCTGTATCTTTTAAGCATGTGTTCACCTGTACGGGGACAATTTACATTCCCACACCACAAGCCCAAATTGAAATAGTAGAGAACAGAGTGTGCCTTGACCTCAATAGTCACTGACCAAGTAGTTATGAACTTCCAGGACTGTGAGGGACCCACAAATTTCGAAGGTGCACATGATGTTGCGGTAAGAACTGACCACAAGTACTGGGTCTCTTGACCAGAAATTTGTTTATGATAGGTCATCATTTGGAGAAGGAGCTGTGCACCATTGCTTTTGATAGGGACCTTGCTGTTGCTATTTTCCTGGCAGACTTGACCAACCCTGGGCCAAGAACCCGAGACAAGTGCTGCTGTGACCGAGCTGCGAGAAGATTGATCTGACCGACCAATTAGGATGCAACAGAACACTGTTCAGTTCCATGCTTATACTTTACAATGGGAGCATGCATTCTGGCCAGAAGACATGCTCCCATTGTAAAATCTCAAGGTGCCTGCCACGGAGTGCAGGAATCAACAGGGGTCACCGTTGGTGTCCCCTCGGCCTACAACCGGACGCTGTGCACCCATGGGGCCCCAAAGTCGAGGTAAACCCTGCACAGAAAGGCTGTTGAAGTCCAACATCTTAATCCCTCAGGCAGAAAGAGCCACCCTTTGGATTACTGACAGCATTCGAACTGGCAGACAAGCCTGTCGGAAGCCAGTCGGAATGACCGGTTGGATTCCTTTCCTACCACCTCTATTGTAATGAGGCGGGCAGCACAATACAATGCTGTCGGAAAGGCTCTGATTGCCGGTCGGAGCCTTTTCTGACAGCATCATTATTAGCCCCTAGGTTGAGAGCCAAGCTGGCTCAGAAGACCTTTGAGAGTGGTACTTGGACTACATCTGCTCAAAAAAACAAGGATGTCTCCTGCTTGCTAGTCAGTTAATCGTCTTCCATAGTCTGTTGCTTAAGTTCCCCACTGAGTCGAGGAGAGGTACTGTCACCTGTAGCTGTCATTACGGTGAGCCTTCTTTATACATGATCACCTTTTGCAGCAGTGAGACTGTATCTGCACTTTAGGGGCCTTTGGAGATCCAAAGAATTATGGCAATACCAACTCTAACCAAGCGATTTGCAGAAGCCAGAGAAGGTCACCAGGAGTATAGAACTGTTGCATGCATCTTCCTACTTCACTGTTTAATTCACACTTCATAGCCCAGAGAGTACATTTTCTCCAGTTTTGTCCTTGCTGTTTTGTTGCTTTTTGGCCCAGTGCTGCAGTCATCTCTGGGACTGGATTTTTGTATTATAACCTCTGAATTACAGGCACTCCAGAATTTGCACAACCTTGAGTGGGTATCCCGGTGGACTGGTACCAGACTCAGCTATTACTCTCAACATGCTAGCCACTTGTATAATAAGATTTCCAGGAGGTGCCAGTTATGCTGCCCACCGACCCTCCGACATAAAAAACACAGGCAGTATGAGCGGTATACATTGCTTCAACTACGTTCTGCTGCTACGTGTTGCGGCAATGGGACTCCAATCAATGGTGGGTCTTTTCTACATTGCTCATGTTATAACTGGTCGCCACTACCTTTCAATGACTCCACACATACAGAGACAGCCTTTGGGAGGGAAATAGCTGGGGCCAAGGTAAGCAGCTTAAAGCTTTACTGCTTAAAACACGCTCGCTGCAGAAGCACTAGGCGCAAATATATGATTTACTAACTGATGAACATCCAGACTTCCTGTTTCTAACGGAAACATGGTTGTCAGAGGTCTCGAACCCGACTATAGGAGCGGCTATTCCTGCAAATTATAGGATCATTAGGAAGGATCATGAGGGGGTAAGGGTGGCGGTATTGCCATTATTTTTAAAGAAAACTTTGAGTGCGTTTCCTTAGCTTTAGATGAAGTTGCTGGGCAGAATGTTTGGGCTTTTGCTGCACCCTGCCATCGCAATATTGTCTTGCTGGGATACTGATCTATAGACCACCTGGCAATTGTATAAGGTCCCTTCAGGATTGTATCTCATCGTTAGCTCTAAAATATAGATATCTTTTGATACTAGGGGACTTAAATTTACATATGGACAAATCTTCGGATCCTCAGGTGGTTGCGCTGCTGGAAATTATGTCTGCATGCAAGTTAATGCTCTTTATTAAGGAGCCTACTCATAAGATGGGGCATGTATTGGACCAAGTCTTTTGTAATACACAGTTGGATACTGACTCTCCGATTTCGATAATCTGGTCCCATCTAGTCCCTTTCTGGATACCAATAATAGGGAAGTGTGGGCTCCTAGAGATTAAAGCCACTAATTATAATTGTAGAGCCCTCAATAAGATAGCACTACCACTCTTACAGAGGGCGCTTGCCTCATCTGTCCCCATATTGGTAGACAGTCCTACAGAGGATGCTTGTGCAATTGAGGACTGGCTAAGGACGAACATAGATGCCGTCACAGCTATAACAGTACGTACTGCTAGAGGTTCCTGCTACTCAGCTCCCTAGTTCAATGAATCATTGAGAACTAGTAAAAGTAAATGTAAAAAGTGAGAGAGGAAGTGGAGAAACCTTTATCTTTTGGAAGATAGGGATACTTATAAGGCTGCCCAAAAAGTAAATTATAGAATGGTGAGAGAGGCGAAGGCGAACTATTGGCAGAATAAAATTACGTCTGCAACAAACAAGAGCAAAGAGATCTTTGGGATCATGAAGTGTTTTATGGCCCCAAAGGTAATTAGCAGAGCAGCCCTATTGTCAGAGGACTGGATGCACCTGCTGGCCCAGTCCTTCCACTCCAAAATAGTGACAATACAGAAGACCTTTTTGGCATCATCCAAGGATAATACGGCTGTGCCGGAGACAGCTGTGACTTAGCAGGGACCTCTCCACTAGGGCTTCCCCCGCAAGGCCCTCAGCTGTTACATTTTGCGGCCATCGAAATTGAGGACTCACTGTCCTACCTGATGAGCCTGAAATCAGGCTCACCAGTGGATGCCTGTACCACGAAGTTGCTACCAGCTCATGCTCCCACCATTAATCAACATATTAATAAGGTCCTGAATTCCTCATTGGCTGCGTGAGTTTTGCCGCCTCTTTGGATACAGGCAAAAATTCTGCCCCTCCTAAAGAAACCGAGCGCCAACCCACTTATACCCACAAATTACAGGCCTATCTCCCTCTTCCAGCCTTCTCCAAAGTGCTGGAGAAGCACGCAAATAAAACAATTATGGAGTTCGCTGAAGACCATAATCTTTTGCATTCCACTCAGTCAGGTTTCAGGGCTGATTATAACACTGAAACAGCGCTGCTGGAGGTGACAGAACATATAAAGGAAAGGTTGGATATGGGGTCTGAGTGATCCTTATACTGTTGGACCTGTCAGCAACATTCAACACAGTGTCACATAGGAGGCTCCTTGATAGACTGGAAAGAATGGGTTTTGGGGGACGAGCTCCAGCCTGGTAAACCTCCTATTTGGAGGATAAAGAGCAGGTGATTTGGACTCCCCCTTTTTCACCCCCTATGCCCAGCCTGCAAGTAGGAGTCCCTCGGGGCTCCTACCTTAGTACAAAGGTTTTTTAATTCATACCTGTCCCCTTTGCCAACTCTGGTGGAATTGTGCGGGGTAAAGATCATTTCCTACGCAAATGACATGCAGCTGGTTTTCTCTTGCAACAGAGGCAGGGAGTTTGATGGGGACTTGATCAGATCCTGCCTCACTGATGTCTTCGGGTGGCTGGAGGAAAACCAGCTGAAGTGCAACTCCGACAAGCCGGAAATTGTCTTTTTCGGCCAGCCCACAGTGCAGGACTGTAGTCAATGGAGGCCAGAAGAATTTTCTCCTCCCAGTGTGGCTCAACCCATAGTTAGAAACTTGGGAATCCGAATTGATGACGCTATTTCTATGCGCGCCCAAGTTCAGGCCTTGGTTGGGACCTGCATTTACTACTTTGGATGGTGAGAAAATTCCTTCCACTTCTTCTGTTGGAATGTAGGAGGACCGTGGTCCAGGCACTGATTAAATCAAGACTGGACTACGGGAGCATCCTCTATCGAGGTCTGCCTGACTGTCTCCTACAACAACTTCAGGGGGAGAAAAATGCTGCAGCCAGGGCTATTCTTCGCTGAAAACTGAGGTCCCATATATGTGTCCCGAAGGTGCGGCTGGCACATAGGGGGGTAAATCCTTCAGCTGTCTGGGGGCACAGGCATGGAATAAACTTCCATTGCCCCTCAGACTTTCCCAAGATCTGTCGAGTTTCAGGAAACTGCTGAAAACTTGGCTCTTTGGGAGCTAAACCATCTTTTGTCAGCAGTCATGTGACTCTGCAGCGCTGGGACACTCCTTTTGGAGTAGCTGTGCGCTTTATAAACTCTCTCATTCATTCATTCATTCAGTGGAAATCCATTACTAAGCCCAATTGAAAGAACTATTAAGCTTCCAAGATCAGTGAGGGCATTTCATTCTTTTAACAGGGGCTTTGTGGAATACTTCTGGCATTGTTTTGTAGCAATTCTACTGAAACCCATTACCAATCTAGCACAAGAATGTGAAACTGAAATCATGGAAAATGCACACAAACGGATACATTTTCTCTTTTAAGTGTAGTATTGTAATACTTTGCTCTTTGTTGTGTTGAACTGAAATATATGTTATATAACTGTTTTCCAGCTATTTCCTCAAAGATTGTTGTTATGTCTGGTGTCCTAAAGTCTTTAGTTTGGTCTTAATGAACACCTTCCATTAAACAACATTGGAAAAAGAAACAAAATACATATCAATTTATAGTGCTTAGTAAGTGCTATAATAGATTCACTGACAAAATATCACCTATGGAAATATCGAGATACAAACATATTGTGACCTAAATATCGATGTCACAAATATCATCACCCTATACGTATAATAGATAGTACAAAAATATCCCCCCAAAGATATTGTTGTCACTAATATAGTAGTATGAAAGATTTTTTTTAAATATATATTAAATAATAACATTAATATAATAAAAAGATAATTTATTTAGTTAAAAAAATATAACTATATAAATACAAATATAAACTGATTTAAAAAAGGTTTACATATATCTAGTTAAAAAATCTATTATGAAACTAATCATATTAATTATATTAAAATGTAAAAGCCTTTTTAATTAGAAATAAAAAAGCAAACAACATTAAAAATTACAATTTACTAATGTGTTTTTACACATTAAAAGTGTTATTAATTAAAAATATTATAATTTTAAATAAACAAATACAAACAATTTAATTGTAACAATATCAAATAAACAGTAATATTTTACATTTAATACATATACTGTTCCCACTACAATTTATACAAAAGTGCACAAACTATTGGATTAAAGATGAATAAAGTTTACTAGTCCCACTTCACACAATTCAACAGTAGGAAAACTATTACATTACATAGGAGTAGAATTTACTATTTCCACCACAGTCAGTGCAACAGTAGGGAAAGTGTTGGATTGGGGAGGGGTAAAATTTACTATTTCCAGTCCAGTCAGTGCAACAGTAGGGAAAGGGCCCTATTATGATGTTGGTCATAAATCCTCCGACCTGCAGATAGAGGCTTTCTGTCTGACATTTCCAGTTTCACTTTGACCGCCATATTACAGTGACGAACGTCAGAAGTGAAACCGGCCGGTCATTCCTGGTGGCTTCCGACAGGCTCAAGGTGCCCGTTGTCCGGTCATAACCGCCACGTAATACCTTAAGGCCTTCTTTTCCGCTGTCGGAATTATGATGTCAATTTCCCACATGTTTTGCTTATCGGGCTTTCTGACATGGAAAGCCTGTTGGAAAGCCACGGAAATCATTAATTACAAATAACTTACTTCTCATCCTATATCCCTTTAAAACACACAAAACAAACCTAAAACTATTTTTTTAAATGATTATACAATAACCATAATTAATAATCAAGTAAATATTAGTTATTAATTAACAATTAATAATTAATTCACTGTAATTAATTCACTTCCCACCCTATACCCCTACAAAACACACAACCCACACCTAAAACTTAATTTAAATAAATACATAATTGTCATAATTAACATATTCAATTATCATTTAAATAATTACAAATTATTAATTAATGCTATTATTAATTTACCTCTCACCCTATACCCCTACAAAACACATTATGTGCACCTGAAACCTAATTAGAAAAGAATAATAATAACATTTTAATAATTAATTACCAATGAAATAATTAATACTATTCAAAAACGTATTATTATTACTTTTTTAATTAATTACCTTCCCACACTATACCCCTACAAAACACACAACCCACACCCAAAACTTAATGGAAAAAAATATTATACAATTAACATAACTAATAATCAATTAACTACAAAATACAAATTAAAAATAAAATATTAATTAATTATAATGAAATTACTTCCCACCCTGTACACCTATAAACCCCACAACCCACCACAGTACTAAAAATTAAAAATAAATTGTAAAATTACGTTTTCAAACTACTAATAATTAAATAACCATATTTGAAAAAAACATTACCAATATTTATACATACACTTCTAAACATATACAATTAAAATACATACATAAATACATTAAAATAATTGAAAAACAATATTATTAACCACTATATTTTGGTAAACAATATTAATGCTTTCAATATTTCTATAAACTATATTAATGACTTCAATAGTTTTAAAATTGATGTTACTTACCTAAAATCAATATTTTTGACTGCAATATTCTTGCACACAGTATTTCTATATCACAATATTTACGAGTCAATATTTTTGTAGGACAATCATTTTTTCGATATTTTGTCTGAATACCCTCTAATGGTGTTTGGGTCTTATCTCTGGCCAAGAAAAAGGTAGAGACATGAGATTGATTTTGTGGCTATAACTGTTAGTTTAGTTTATTATTCTTATGTGTATTACAGTACTTTATTTATAACGTTAAGCATAGGCTGAAAAAACTGTTGTTAAGTTGTACTTAAGGGTTTTACTGTTTTTTGAGTGTCTAACCCTCATTATGAACTTGAATACGTTTTGGTCTACTATCTCCTGCTATTCTGAAAATGTCAAATGTTAAAAGGGAGTAGTCAATAACCCATTTAGGGTCCAATAGCATTGTGGTATGCAAAATCATGCTTTTGCAATTGAAGCCCCTCAAACATTGACTGCCCAGTGATACCAGAAACCAGGTCTCAAAATATATAATGCTGAGAATCCAAAAATTATAACCATGTTAACAACTCTCTAAGATTTGCCAGCAATAGTTGCGAGAACCTAATGTGAGCCCAGTGTTTGTATACACATTCTATTTATGTTTATGAGATGTATGGAAAGCATTGTTAATGCACTCAACTTGGGTATTTCGTAATGACAAATGGAGCACTGAAGTGGGAGTTCATACGGACAGGCACACACTGCCTTCTATTGCACGACTACATAGGTGCTGCCAGACAGCAATCATTATGAAACAGCAGCCACTAAAGCCTTTGCAAACGTTCTGAACTAAAGCACTGCAACTCTTTGAATGAGCCCCCTTAAATATTCAGGCTGATGTTATCAGTGTGAGATATTGGGTGGTTTGTTGACTGGGAAGTTATGTTAAATTGATTTGTATAGCGCACTTATCTTCTGAGAGCGTATCCAGGCTCTTAGGCAAGCGTGTAGGTGGGTGATCCCAAGTAGCTTATACATACAGCCAGGTCTTCAGCTTCTTGCGGAACTCAAAAAGTGATGAGGAGGCTCTGATGTGTTGAGGTAGGGTTGAGAGCCCTGGTCAAGCAACAGCCACAATTTCTTGCAGGGTGAACCACAAAAAGTCGCTAAATTAACCTGTGCTTAACCCTAGGTATATTGGCACAAAAAGCAGTCAGGCTTAGAGGCAATGTGTAAAGTATTCATGCAGCCTACAATGATAATTAAAAGTGAAAACAAAACACAGGACAAATCCCAGATATTTTTTTAGAAAAATAGAGTCAACTTTAATACATTTCTTGACACCAAAACAACAAAATCCTTGAAATAATATTAGAGTTATGAATTTTTAAAGTTTTTAGTGAAAATGAGTGCCTAAAAGATCAACACACCAACTGTGGGCATCTAGTTGTGCAACACCGGGTTTTAGTCGAAAAATATAGCCAACTGCGATGGTCGTCGCTTTGGATACAAAAAGTGTTTTTGGTCCGGTCAGTGCTTACCTTCGGATATAGAAGAAATAGTGAGAAAATGTGTTCTTTCTGAGTAAGGTAAGGTCCAGTGGGGCAAAGCTTCAGGAGGTGTCTGAAGAGGGAGAGTCATTGTCATTGAGCCTTGGATCCAGGCTAAGGTTAAGATTTCTGTGTTGCGACTTAGGGGCCAATTATGATGGCGATGGGACCGCCACCGTCAGGCCATCGGTGGCGGTCCCATCACCATCACCCATGGATGACTGCCCACCACATTAGGATGGTGGGTGAATGGTGGACTGGCAGAGAGACAGTCTGTTATGTAGGCTTCCGATGGGCTCCAGGAGGCCACTGGACCGTCGGACAGTCTGCAATTCCTACATTGGTGGCGGTGCCTACTCAGGCACATCTGTAGGGATTACAATGTCCCTTTCTGCCAGCCATTTCATGGTGGTTAACCCGCCATGAAAAGGCTGGCAGAAAGTTACTTTGCCTTCCCCCCTGGCCCTCCGCCATGGGCACTTACAAACATGCCTCATAGGGCTGCAGCACAAGCCTCAATGCTACGAGGTATGTTTCCGACCGCCTCCATGGCAGTCAGATCGTAATCTGTCTGGCAGGACCACCGACTTCCTGTCGGGCGGTCCTATTCTCGACAGAAAGACAGTCGGATGCTCGTCCGACCGCCATCATAATTGGGCCCTTAGTCTCTTTTTTAGAAGTCGACAGTGGGATGGGGCAGAAAGCTGTATCCAAAGACAGCTCTATGGTCTCACATTAGGCCTGGGTGGTGAACTTCACTCCGTTGGCAGAGTTTGCAGAGTTTTCTGTACTCCGCAGAGCTCGCGGAGTGCAGAAAACTCCGCTTCGCGATATGCAGCGGTGTTTTTTCTCCGCCTGCGATCTCGAACGGTAAGTTTGCGAGCGCGAGCTGCCACTCGGGAAGAATTTCTAACCGACCGGCAGGAATACCAGCACAACTGCAGTTCACACTTCACTCCGCCACTTCACAGAGTTTTCCTCCGCGAACTATGTCAATCCATCTGGTGATGCACTTCAGGCGTATAGGCGAGTAGGTTGGTGCCAGTCTCTTCCTGGTTCTCAGAGCAGTTTTCAACTAAAAATGGTTTAAGTGCTCAGTTTTGGATTCAAGCAATCTGGGCACCTTTAGCACCACAACCAAGGATCTGGGACTAGTGGGACACCACTAGGAGGTTCAACACTCACTCAAGCTGGGTCCAGGTGTGAGTTCAAGATGGTTAGAGCCTCTTGTGTACCTGTGGCTCTGAAAAGTAGGCCAGCTAAGTTGCTCTTGGAGTCACTCAGGTAGCCCTGGCTTCAGATGAATGTGCAGGGCTCAACGGCTGGTCTGGCCTCTGGGGGTTGAGGGCAGGCTCCAGGCAGCAAAGCAGTCTTTCCAGGAACATCAAAGCAGTTTTACAGAGTGCACAGCAGGTCACAGCAGCAGGCAGTCCTCTGAGAGTCCTTTCACAGGTCCAGGAGTGAACTGAGGAGTCGGTGTGGAGGTCCTTTTTTCATACCACTTTGTCTTTCTTTGGAAGGTAGGAAAAGCTTCTAGACTAGAAAGGTTCTTTGAAGTGCAAGGAATTTCCTGACTCCCCCCGCCCCCGTCCTGGTTATAATCTGGCTAAAGCAACGTGGAGGTGATAAGTCCTTTGAGAGAAGGCAGGGCATAACCTATTGAGTTGCAAGTGGGGCTGTGCTCAGTCCACCCCCCATCCTGTCAGTAGATTGCCCATTCAGGCACACCTAATCACCCTATTGTGTTACTGCCAGTGAGGAATTAACAGTGTCTAACTACCAGTTAGACCCAGTCATATAACCCAAGTAAAGCTGTAGGTACAAAATGGATAGGGGTAGGAAAATGCCATCTTTCTATAAAAGTGGCATTTTCAACATTGTACTTAACAATCCAGCTTCACCATTAAAGAGGATTTTTCATTGCAATTCCACAGATACCAAACATGAACTGGATACCTGGTCTCAATCAAAAGTTAGCACTTAATAAATGTAACAAGGCAACCCAATGATACCCTATGGGGCGGGTAGGCTTCACAGTAGTGAAAAACGAATTTAGGAGTTTTTCATTACCAGGACATGCACAATTTAAAAGTACACGTCCAACGTTGCCATTATAGTGCACCTTGCCCTATGGGCTACCTAGGGCCTACCTTAGGGGAGATTTATATGCAACAAAAGGGGAGTTTAAGGCTTGGTGAGGGGGTCATATTGCCAAGTTGAATTCAAAGTTTAAAACTGCATTCACACTGCAATGGCAGGTCTGGGACATGTTTTTAGGTGCTGCTTAAGTGGGTGGCAGAAAATGTGCTGGAGGCCCACTGGTAGCATTTAATTTACAGGCCCTGGGTATATGGTATACCACTTTACAAGGGACTTACAAGTTAATTAAATATGCAAAGTCAGGTGCAAGCCAATTAAACCTTGTTTAGGGGAGTGAGCTTATGCACATTAGCACTGGGTAGCAGCAGTAAAGTGCACAGAGTCCTAAGGCCAACAAAACCGGATCTCAGCACAAAAATAGAGGTAAGTGGGCAAAACATTTGGAGATGACCACCCTAAGGCTGAGACACCTAACAATAAGCATATACACTTTAAGCAAGTTATTGGTCCCACTTCAAAATGTATATAATATTCCTCCAGGTGAAGGAGAATGACACTTGGTTCACAATAAATAATGCAGAATTTGCATTGTTGTGTGCACATCATTATTTTCTATTCAGTGAGGCTTTTGCGACCCCTGACAAATGATCCTGAACTCAGACCGATAATCTTTGCTTTGCTTAAGTCTATGTACATTATTAGCATATCATGCTTAAGTAATATTTGAAGTTTTAATAGCTTACCTATGTTTTATCTATAAACAACATGTTACTGATGCTCACCATTGCCCACAAGTTAAAAGAACCCTTCTATGAGTGGGTGTAGGTCAGAATAGTCTACACATAGGGGCTGATTATGATGTTGGAAGGACCATACCCGACTGACCGTCTGTTGCCGTCCTTCTGACATCTGCCCCTGAGGTCCACCCGCCACATTACGATGCACTGGGTGGAGGCATCGGGCGAAGGGTATCTTTTACAAGGGACTTATTTGTGGGCCAGAGTGGTGCCAATTGTGGAAATGATGGTACAATTTGAGGGAAAGAACACAGGTGCTGTGGCCTGGTTCCCATCACACACTCTAAGTGCATCAGAAATCTGGCAAAAAGTTACTGCAACAGAAAACCACTTACCTACATGTATGAAGGCAATTGAAGACCAAATTAGGGATTAACACTATCTGACAGCATTTCATTGGCCATTCATATGTATCTAACAAGGAAAATATCTAAATATTGTATTTTAAACAGATGTCGTTCATTGGTCGTATGTCATTGCGGATGAATTTGTTTTGCATATACAAATAGATGATCTTCAAATACATTCAAGGTGAGATCAATTCCAAAAAGGTTTAATGATATGAAAATACTTTTATTTTTGTTTATTTGCAGTTTTGGAAATGATGAGAACAAGTGTGTGGGATGAAAATATGAGAACAAGTGAGTGGGAACACCTGGGTGCCGATTCCGATCCTGGAAAAACCATGTACGAATCGTCGGACGGAGCGTTTTCTCCGTCCGACTCGTACCCGGGAAAAAGACCGTACAAACATGAAAGTACGAATCGGAAAAAACACCGATCGACTAAAAAATACATACGGATGTGATCTGGGACAGCGCATACGCGACATGCGCACGGAGTTAGGCAGCTTTTTACGTACCAGCAAGTACGATTCGTACCGACAGCACTCCGGACAGCAATATTTTTACGGCAAAAAAGTGCCGGAAAAGCTAAGTATGCCGCGAAGCGTGAGGAAAAGGGGGCCCGGTACACACTGAACACCCCCCCAGCCCCCCCCGTATGTACGTGCCGAACACCCCCCCAGCCCCCCCGTATGTACGCGCCGAACACCCCCCCAGCCCCCCCATATGTACGTGCCGGACCCCCAGCCCCCCGTATGTACGCGCCGGACCCCCACCCCCCCGCGGATGGACACGCCGGACCCCCACCCCCGTATGTATGGAGCGTACCCCCACCCGTGTATGTACGGAGCGTACCCCCACCTGTGTATGTACGGAGCGTACCCCCACCCCCGTATGTACGGTGCGACCCCCACCCCACCCGTGTAAGGACGGAGCGTACCCCCACCCCCGTATGTACGGTGCGGATCCCCATCCGTGTATGTACAGAGCGTACCCCCACCCCCGTATGTACGGTGCGGACCCCCACCCCACCCATGTATGTACGGAGCATACCCCCACCCCCGTATGTATGGTGCGGACCCCCAGCGCGGACCCCCTTCCCGGGGCGGCAGAAAGCCCACTGGGCACCAGGGATTCATTTTTTTAAATGTATTCCTGGGGCAGGAGCTGCCCAGGAATGTGTCTGCCAATGCCTTCAACCAAAACAAATTTTATTGCCACAGTCTTTCTGACCCCCCTCGGGAGTCAGATATGGCAATAGCTGCTTATCTGCCCCCGGGGGGCAGAAAGCCCACTAGGCATCATGGATTTGTTTTTCAAAGTTCAGGGATGGGTGCTAGCCCAAATGGGTATACCAATGCCCCCATCCTCCCAAAAAAATGACACTGTCTTTCTGCCCCCCCAGGAGGCAGATGGGGTCCTTAGCCCCTGATCTGACCCCCAAGGGGCAGAAAGCCCACTAGGCACTAGGGATTATAATGTTTTTAATATGTAGGGGTGGAGGCTCTCCAGAATGGGCAAGCCAATGTCCCCACCCCTAAAGAATTGGCATTGCCTTTCTTTCCCCCGGGAGGCAGATGGTGCAATAAGCCCCTTATCTGGCCCCCAGGGGGGCAGAAAGCCCACTAGGGACCAGGGATTATTTTTTTTAAAGTTCAGGGATGGGGGCTGCCCAGAATAGGCATGCCAATATCCCCCCCCCCCAAAAAAATGGCACAGACTTCCTGTCCACCACAGGAGGCGGATGGGGGCAATAGCCCCTGATCTCCCCCCCCCAGAGGGGCAGAGAGCCCAGTAGGTGCCAGGGAGGCTGGCTTTTTTATAAATAGGGTTGGGGGCTGCCAGAATGGGTATACCAATCAATGTTTCCGCAATGTACCTAGCTGTGGGTTTTTGGCATTAGCGGAGCCGGCACCTAGGAAAACCTAGCATACCAGTGCATTTTCTTAAACTAGACATCAAGGGGAATCCAGGTTGGGGTGACTTGTGCGCCTCTCACCTGGTCTGTTACCCAGAATCCCTTGCAAACCTCAAATTTTGTTTAAAAAAACACTTTCCCTCACATTTCTGTGAGGAAAGTCCTGGAATCTAAGGGGAGCAACAAAATTCCACCAACCCAGCATCCCTCCAGCTCTTCTGATAAAATGGCACCTCACTTGTGTGGGTAGGCCTAGAGCCAGCCCAACAAACAACGTGGACACATCACATTTTTCCAGTAAAAACTGACCCTTTTTTGGCAATCTGCCTAGCTGTTGATTTTGGACACTACGTCAGTCGGCATCTTAGGAAATCTCGCAAACCTATACATTTTTGAAAACTAAATACCCAGGGGAATCCAGGATGTGGTGACTTGTGTGGCTCTCACCAGGTTCTGTTACCCAGAATCCCTTGCAAACCTCAAACTTTGTAAAAAAACACATTTTCCTCACATATCCGAGATGGAAAGTTCTGGAATCTGCACGAATCCACAAACTTTCACCCAACCAGCATTCCCCAAAGTCTTCCGATAACAATGGTACCTCACTTGTGTAGGCTTAGTGCCTGTGACAGGAAATGGCCCAAAAGGCAATGTGGACACATCACATTGTTCCACAGAAAAACTGACCCTTTTTTTGGAATCTGGATTTTAGGCTCTAGCTCAGCCCGCACCCAGGGAAACCTAGCAAACGTGTATGATTTTGAAAACTAGACACCATGGGGAATCATGTATGGGGTGACTTGTGTGGGTCTCATCAGGTTCTGTTACCCAGAATCCCTTGCAAACCACAAACTTTGGGAAAAAACATTTTCCACACATTTCTGTGATGGAAAGTCCTGGAATCTAAGGGGAGCAACAAACTTCCACTTACCCCGCTTTCCCACACATCTCATGATAAAAATGGTACCTCACTTGTGTGGGTAGGCCAAGTGCCAGTGACAGGAAACAGCACAAAATGTACTGGGAAGACTTCAAAATTGTTTGGTGAGCTAATCACCTGCATTTTTGATCTTGGGCTCGGCGGCCATCTAGGGAAACCTACCAATCCCAGACATTTCTGAAAACTAGACACCGGGGAGTCTAGGGAGGTGTGACTTGCACAGATTCCCCAACGGTTTCTTATCCAGAATCCCCTGCAAACCTCAAATTTCACTGAAAGAAATCACATTTTTCTCACATTTCTGGGTGGGAAAGTAGTGGGATTACTGGGCTGAAACAAATTGACTTGAACCCTCGATTACCCCAAGTCTCCAGATAAAAATGGTACCTCACTTGTGTGGGTGGGCCAAGTACCTACGACAGGCAAGGGCCTAAAACGTATTGTGGAGACATCAACATTTTCTGTCACAAAACAACCTGGTTTTGCAAGGGGGTCACATCCGTTTTTGGTCCCAGGCTCGGCGGCCATCAATGGAAACCTACCAAACCCAGACATTTCTGAAAACTAGACACCCAGGGGAGTCCAGGGATGTGTGGCTTGTGTGGATTCCGCAATATTTTCCTACCCAGAATCCCCTGCAAACCTCATATTTAGCTAATAAAAACACATTTTGCTTACATTTCTGTGTGTGACCACTGCACCAGCCAAGATGTCCTACCACCCAGCATTCCCCTTGGTCTCCCAATAAAAAGGATACCTCACTTATGTAGGTGTCCAATGCAGAATCGACTAAAAACATATTTTAAAACAAATATAGCGCTTAGAGTTCTTCTGTGGGAATCCCTCAATCCCTATGTTTTTGGACCTGCCCAGTCGCAGGCCCTCGGCCCACACACATGTGAGATATCATTTTACTAGGGAGACTGAGGGGAACGTTGAGTGGTAGGACATTTGTACCAGTGTGGTGATTCCAGCCAGAAATATGAGGAAAATTGTATTTTCTTCTTCTAAATTTGAGGTTTGCACTCCCCCGGGTGTCTAGTTTTCAGAAAAATCTGGGTTTGGTAAGTTTTCCTAGATGGCCGTCAAGCTCGTGACCAAAAACTCAGGTGGCCCCATTGCAAAACCAGGTTTTTTTGTGATAGATAATTTTGATGTCTCCACAAAATGTTTTGGGCCCTTCCCAGCCACATGTACTTGGCCCACCCACACAAGTGAGGAACCATTTTATCAAGAGACCTTGATGAACGCTGGCTGGTAGTAATATTTTGTCAGACCAGTGATCGTACAATTTTCCCACAAAGAATTGTGACAAAAATGTGATTTATTTTCAGCTAAATTTGAGGTTTGCAGGGGATTCTGGGTAAGAAAACATTGGTGGATTCCTACAGGTGTCTAGTTTTTGGAAATGTCTGGGATTGGTAGGTTTCCCTGAATGGCCGCCGAACCTGGGATCAAACCGCAGGCAACTTGCTTACAAAACAAGATCTTTATGTAATCTATAATTTTTAAGTGTACACAGTACGTTTTGGGCCATTCTCTGATGCGGGAACTAGGCCAACGCACACATGTGAGGGATACTTTTTATCAGGAGACTTTGGGGAATGTTGTGTGACTGGAAATGTGTGGCTCCCCACAGATTCCAGAAATTTCCATCACAGAAATGTGAGGATTTTTTTTTTTTTTTTTAGAAAGTTTGATTTTTACAAGGGATTCTTGGTAACAGATCCTATTGAGAGCCACACAAGTCACCCCATCTTGGTTTCCCCCGGATATCTAGGTTTTAAAAAATGTATAATTTTGCTAGGTTTCCTTAGGTGCCGGAAGAGCTAGGGTCCAAATTCTCTTTCTATGCACATGGTGAAAAAAGGGTCAGTTTTCACTGGAAAATTGTGAGGTGTCCACGTTGCGTATTGGGCATTTTCTTTCGCTGGTTATAGGCCTACCCACACAAGTGAGATACCATTTTCATCAGGAGACTTTGGGGAATGCTGGGTGTCTGGAATTTTGTGGCTCCCCACTGATTCCAGAACTTGCCATCATAGAAATATGAGGAATTTCTTTTTTTCCAAAGTTTGACGTTTGGAAGGGAATCTGGGTAACACTACCTGGTGAGAGCCACAAAATTCACCCCATCCTGGATTCCACTGGATGTCTAGTTTTCACAAATGTATGTGTTTGCTAGGCTACCTTAGGTGCCAGCTGAGCTAGGGTCCGAAATCCACAACTAGGCACATTGCGAAAACAGGGTCAGTTTTCACTGGAAAAATGTGATGTGTCCACGTTGTGTTTTGGGCGTTTCCTGTCATGGGTTCTAGGCCTACCCACACAAGTGAGGTATAATTTTTATCTGGAGTTTTTGGGGAATGCTGTGTGGGTGGAAGGTTGTGGCTCTCTGCAGATTCATAGAAATGTGAGGAAATGTGTTTTTTTAACAAAGGTTGAGGTTTACAAAGGATTCTGGGTTTGAGAACCTAGTGAGACCCACACAAGTCACCCCATCCTGGATTCCCTGGATGTCTAGTTTTAAAAGATGTATAGGTTCGCTGGTTTCCCTAGGTGCCAGCTGAGCTAGGGTCCAGAATTCACAAAAATGTGATGTGTCCCCGTTGCTTTTTGGGACGTTTCCTGTCACAGGCACTAGGCCGAACCACACAAGTGCGGTACCACTTTTATTGGAAGACATTTGGGAATGCTTGGTGGCTAGATGTTTGTGGCTCAGTGCAGATTCTAAAACTTTCAATCACAGAAATCTGAGGCGAATTTGATTTTTTTTTACAAAGTTTGATGTTTACAAGGGATTTATGGTAACAGAACCCAGTGAGCCACACAGGTCACCACATCCTGGATTCCCCTGGATATCTAGTTTTTGAAAAAGTATAGGCTTGCTAGGTTTCCTTAGGTGCCCGCAAAGCTGGGGTCCTAAATCCACAGCTAGGCATAGTGCAAAAAAAGGGTCTGTTTTCACTGGAAAAATGTGATGTGTCCACCTTGAGCTATGAGCCATTTCCTGTTGCGGGTACTAGGCCTACCCACACAAGTGAAATACCATTTTTATACAGAAGACTTTAGGGAACGCTGGGTGGTTGGAAGTTTGCGGTCCCCACAGATTCCAGAACTGTCCATCACAGAAATGAGAGGAACATTTGTTTTCTTTTACAAAGTTTGAGGTTTACAAGAAATTCTGGGTAACAGAACCTAGTGAGTGCCACACAAGTCACCCCATCCTGGATTCCCTGCATGTCCAGTTTTCCAAATTGTATAGGAGTGCTAGGTTTTCCTAGGTGCCGGCTGAACTAGGATCCAAAATTCACAACAAGGTACAAGGCAAAAAAGGGTCAGTTTTCACTAGAAAAATTTGATATGTCCACATTGCTTTTTGGAACGTTTCCTGTCACAGGCACTAGGCCTAACCACACAAGTGAGGCTCCACTTTTATGGGAAGACACTGGGGAATGCTGGATGGCAGGAAGTTTGTGGCTAACCCTGGGCGTAGGACTACGCTACGCTCGTGTAGTTTGTGTAGTTTGCGCAACTACACGAATTGCACGTAGCACAGTGCAAAAACGCGTAGCGTAGCAGGCATTTTTTGCTTGCTCGCTGTCCTCAATGTCAAGTTGCTGACTGCGAGCGAGCAAAATAACATCCCGGCGACAGTTTTTCCTCGTTCGCGATCAGCAACATTAAGTTGCCGACCGCGAGCATGGAAAATAAACCTCCCGGCGAGATTCTCAACGCGGGGAGGTCAGGTTTCTCATTGCGAGTGGTCGCGTATACTCGTGACAACTCACGATGAGAAAATACCAGTCCGCATTGAGAAAGTTGGCGCTCGAGTACAAATCTACTAGAGCGGCAGAAAACGACCGCTTGCACTGTGCAAGATTCGGTTTGCAATGATTGCACAGTGCGGACATGCATCCGGCACTGTGCCATCAGTGCGAACAGCATTTTGCACAGTGCACTTCGCAGTTCGCATAGCTACACGTGGCTCGCATAGTGCGAAGTGCACTTCGTGTAGCTACTCGTAGCGCTACTACGTAAACTACACCCAGGGTTATTTGTGGCACAGCGCAGATTATAAAACTTTCCATCACAGAAATGTGAGGAGATTTGTTCTTTTTACAAAGTTTGAGGTTTGCAAAGGATTCTGGATAACAGAACCTGGTGAGAGACACACAAGTCACCCCATCCTGGATTCCCCAAGGTGTCTAGTTTTCATAAATGTATAGGTTTGATAGTTTTCCCTAGGTGCCGGCTGAGCTAGGGTCCAAAATCCACAACTAGACCCATTGCAAAAAAAGGGTAAGTTTTCCACTGGAAAAATCTGTCCATGTTGCGTGTTGGGACATTTCCTGTCAAAGGCACTACGCCTACCCACACAAGTGAGGTAGTATTTTTATTGAGAGACTTAGGGGAACACAGAATAGTAGAACAAGTGTTATTACCCATTCACTTTCTTTACATTTCTGCCTTCCAAATGTAAGACAAATTGTAAAAAAGAAGTCATTCCGAAAAATTACCTCTAATTCACATGCTTGTATGGGTATCCATAATTTTTGAGATGTGCAAATGACCACTGTTTCTAAACATTATATTCTGTTCCCATTTTGGAAATATATAGGTTTGGTTGGTATCTATTTTTCACTCTTTATATTTTACCAAATCATTTGCTATATACCCGGGACTAGGGGTGGGCGGAATTTGCGTAATCGCGTTACGCAAATCTCCGCGAAACGGTAAAAAATCTCCGCGAACACGCAAAAATTCCGCGAACACGCGGAATTGCTTGTTCGCGATGGTTTTTCCTGTTTACAATCGCTGTTTGCGTGCTCGGGGAGAAATATCTCGCGAACACGCATTTTGAGAACGCGAACAAGCAAACAATTTCGCGAAGTCGCGGAAAGCAGAATTTTGGGCAATTTCGCGTTCTCCGCGGAACGCGAAATTACCCAAATTCCGCAAATTCCGCGAGCGGAACGGAATTTACCGCCCAGGCCTACCCGGGACACAATGAAAAACCATTGCAAGACGCAGCTAAGTTATTGGCTCTGGGTTCCTCGGGTTCTTGGTGACCCTAGAAGTCCTATATGCTCCCGCAAGCTGAAGGTCTCAGCAGATGTATCAGTATATTGCTTTAAAAAATATGTTATATTTAGAAGAAGAAACCTAGTTATACCCCGGCACTCTAAAAATCAAATCTTTTCTCATATACTGCCTTGATATGCTGTCTCCATAACACACCATATAATCAATATATCCCTGGTCAGACAACATAAATAGGTTACTATATTTTTTACTTTTGAAACAAGAACAATTAAATCAAAGCTGCAAGCAGACCCCTGTTACAGAGAACATGTGGAAAGGGGAAAGTTTGCACAGAAAGTTCACAGTTGTACAGTTCCGATCAAGATGCACGAGAACAGCCGGCACGTGTTTCGTCAC
Organism: Triturus cristatus; assembly: GCF_964204655.1. Classification (NCBI taxonomy): domain Eukaryota; kingdom Metazoa; phylum Chordata; class Amphibia; order Caudata; family Salamandridae; genus Triturus; species Triturus cristatus. Next base: position 468,448,685 of record NC_140593.1, read on the forward strand.
ATCCAATGACTTCCTCAAGGCTTTCAAGACAAGAAATGATGTCCGTGACTATAACCGATCCTGCTTCTTCATATATGAAGTAGAATTGTAGCTCAAAAATGTTTAAGTAAGTCCATCTAGAAGGTGTCCAAAAACGTATTCCCGAGTGGAAACCCAGATTTCAATTCCAATGTGTATTGGTTCCTGTATGTTAATGCGCGTCCCAGTATTTGGTGCTTGAAAATATACAAGCCACTCTAAAGTCCTGCTTTTATCGGAAGTTGCATCTGTATTTGGATACCGGCTCAGGCTATGTTAGGCCCCGATAGAGCCGATGCGCGACGTGGGCCTCCAAACTCGAGGTCCGTATATGTCCCCGCAAGCTGAAGGTCCCAGCAGATGTATCAGTATATTGCTTTAAAAAATCTGTTATATTTAGAAGAAGTTACAGGTGAAAACGTTGTCACAAATGGCTTTTTTTTCAACTCAATTTCAATATTTTTTATTTTCAATATTTAGTTTCTATAAAAAAAACCTTGAAAGATCCACAAAAATGACCCCTTGCTGTATTCACAATGTTGTCTAATTTTCACAAATGTACAGCTTTCTGGGATTCATTATTGCTTACATACCCATTTCTACCACTAACTTGAAAGAGGTTGAAACCACAAAAAAATAGCAAAAATAGATTTTGTCCCAGTAAAATGCCAAAACTGTGCAGAAAGTTTTGGTTTTCTGAAAAAGGTCTGCCTGTCCCTGAACGCTGAGAAGATGGTGATTTCTGCACCACAAACCCCTTTTTGATAGCATTTGCAGGGAAAAAACAGACACATTTGTCTGCAACACTATTTTCCCATTTTTTAGCAGCTCCAATGCTGGAGAATATGGAGCCTTAAGAAGAAAAAAAAAACTGAAATAAATACTTATGATCTTTCAAGTTTTCCTCACCTAGAAAATTTCAGTTTTACTGTGTAGTGCAGTTCTCTCACAACAATGGCGGCCATTTTGAATTTTTACGTTGTTGAACTCCTTGAGCCTCTGACTTTGAACACTCTATATTTATTTATATCTATATTTTTTGTCTATTTATCTGCTCATTCAAATATATCTTGTGCAAGGTAGAGCAGTCTGAGAGGCTATTCAGCCTGATCTTCCCACCCTCCACTTATAGGCAGATTAAAGAAGGCGAGATCTTTAGTAGCACCCTCCGCTGATAATTTCATCATTCACTCAAATGGTTTCGTACACCTTGCGACAATGGGAAACTCTTTGGTCTCCCTACAGAGGGGTGCTTCTACCTCAGGTTCTAATAGTACATCTGGGAAGATATCCAGGAAACGTGTGAAAAAAGATCCGCCTTCCCCTCCAAAATTGAATTTGGTTGTATCAATGGACCTTCACTTAGAGGAGAGACGCGCTGTACGTCCATTCACGGAAGAGACTAATGCCAAGCTACAACATCTTACAGATAGATGGTCACGCTCAATATAGCCGAGCAAAATATCTCATTGTTGGAATCAAATACCGTCAAGGTCAATGTTCTTCAATCTCAGGTCTCAAATCTTCTGAAGCAGGTCAAAAACCTTGAGAACAGAAACAGGAGGAATAACCATTGCATTTATGGTTTACCGGATGGCTCTGATCCTATTGCCTTTTTTACATAATTTTTTCCAAAAATACTGAACCTTACGGATGGCGCTCCTCTCAACATTCGGCGAGTTTATAGATTGGGTCGTCTGCCTGCTTCTACTACCATGATGAGAAGGCCAAAAGGAGTAATATTATATTTTTGGGAAAATACTGACCTCCATAAAGTTCTATCTGCGGCCAAATCCATGAAGCGCATCTCATGGTCAGGCAACTTTTTGTTTTTTTCTCAGGATTATGCAAAAAGCACAGCTGACAGACGTTGAGAGTTTTTCCGCTAAGGCCAGATCTGCATTCTGTTGGTGCTCGATTTGCCCTTTTCACCCTTGCTTGTTTAAAGTCACCTACAAAAATAAGACAGTCACCTACGAGGAACATATTCAACTATAGAGTTTTCTCAATGCTTGCAGGGTGGACATCATGGATACTTCTACAACATCCCCTACTTGACTTGTTTGATTTATGATACATGCTTTGTTGCATAGAGTTTGGATGTTTTTTTGCATTCTTCTCCTATGGGATTTTTAGAGGTGTCATGTTTAATAACTGAGTTTCTGCCTTGTACTAACCAAATTTTCTCTCCTTACAGGTTTTGTCCCTTAGTTTTGTGGCCCCCTTACCTCTCATGTAGTGTATGCTCCGATATCCCCTGCCTTCCCTAATGGAGTGTGGACCTGTCATCTGTTCCATGTGGCCCCATTCCCTCCATATCCCTATTTTGGGATTTTATGTATGTATGATTTACTCTTTTCCCTTCTCTCTATTATTAACTTAGTCTTCTTTTCAGTCTCGATTCTTTTGGACATCTTATGCATTTTCTTTTCTTTTATATTCTTTCTCTTTCTTATTCTCTCTCATTTCTTTCCTCCAGTTTACTATTTATCAATGACATCCTATACATGCTGAGTGTTCTTTGGTATCAATTGAATAATTTGTCTATTTTGGCTGGTATATTTAATTGTAATTTTTATGTAACTGCTTTATGTCCCTGAAAATATTTTCTTGGAATGTCAGAGGCTTTAATTCTCCTATTAAGAGACAGTGTGTATTGACATTCTTATCTAAATTGGATGTTAGTATAGCTGTATTACAAGAATCACAGCATACAGAATCTGAATCGTTAAAGCTGAAGAGAAGCTGGGTTAGTAAGGTTTTTTTTCACCAGGGGATGGTAAAAGAAATTGTGTTATAAACTTATGTCATAAATCACTTTGCACTAAGCTTGTCTCTCAGGAAACAGATATGGAAGGCAGATGGTTGTTTACCAAATTATTGATTGGGAATACTCCACTTTCCTTGTTTAATATAGATGCCCCAACAAATGGTGATGCTTACTTTTGGTCTTAAATAACTCAAAAACTAACTAATTACCCTGCTGATAATTTTATTTTTGCATGGGGCTGTAATCAGGTTGTACATTCCTTTCTCGACAGCAATTCCACAATACCGTACACTCCTAACAAAGCACATAAATGTTTTTTACACAGCTTTGCGCAGAGGATTTTAACTGACACTCTGAGGCTTTGCAACCCTTCCTTACGAGAATACACTCCTTGTTCACCTCCGAATAATACTCAATCTAGAATAGATCATATTTTTATTTCACACAATATCTCACAATATTTACATTTGGCTGATATAGGTCCTATAGTCATATCCGATCATGCCCCTTTTTCAATTCTACCGGATATAATCTCCCATCCCAAGCTGCCTAATAGATGGCATTTTAATAACTCACTTATTTTAGACACCACTTTTACTTCTTCTTTTGCCTCTTTTTTCATGAATACTTTTACTTTAATAAAACTGATGATATGCCCTTGCATATCATATGGGATGCGTTTAAACAGCTGCTCATTATTTCATTATTAGATATGTCTCCAACAAAAGGAAACAATCTCGTATCTCTACAGCTAAGCTCTTAACTAAAATAAAGAGTTTGGAAAACTCCTTTTATACTTCCAAATCAAAGCACTGCCTATCAGAACTCATTAGTACCAAAATCCAATTTAATAAGAAATCTACAGAGGACATCTCGCTATATTTATTAAAGTCTAGTGCGAAATGTTATGGCGGTCAAAATAAGTCAGACAAATTATTAGCTAACTACCTTAAGATTAAACAAAATAGGCTTCACATTGAATCCATTATTGATGCTCATCAAACACCAAAGAATAAAGACTCCGAAATTTTAGAAGAATTTGTACAGTTCTATAAATCACTTTACACCCCAGAAATGGAATCCTCGATATCTGACATTTCTCATCATCTCTATTCCATTCAACAGTCTTCTGACTAAGCCTGGGCAATGCACTACGCTACGCTTGCGTAGTTTGCGCAGTTTGCGCTACTTCGCACTACGCGAATTGCACGTAGCACAGTGCAAACATGCGTAGCGTAGCGTTGCGTAGTGCAGCGGTCATTTTTTGCTTGCTCGCGGTCCTCAACATCAAGTTGGCGACTGCGAGCAAGCAAAATGACATCCTTGCAAGACTTGTTCCTTGTTCGCGATCAGCAACATCAAGTTGCCGATCGCGAGCGTGGAAAATAAACATCCTGGCGAGATTCTCAACGCGAGGAGGTCAGGTTTCTCATTGCGAGTGGTCGCGTATGCTCGCGACCGCTCACGATGAGAAACTACCAGTCCGCGTTGAGAAAGCTGCCGCTCGAGTAAAAATCTACTCGAGCGGCAGAAAAATACAGCTCGCACTGTGCAAGATGCCGTTTTCAATGATTGCACAGTGCCGGATGCTTGTCCGCACTGTGCAATCATTGAAAACGGCATCTTGCACAGTGCGAACAGGGTACTACGCAGTTCGCGAAGTGCTACGCGTAGCTCGCGTAGTGCGAAGTGCACTTTCCGTAGCTTCGCGTAGTGCTACTTCGCGAACTACGCCCAGGGTTACTTCTGACCCCGTGCTGAATTTTGACTTATTGTAATCATATCTATCCCAGGCGGAGCTATGAACTGCTCTGCAATCTCTTAAAAAGGGCAAAGCCCCGGGTCCAGAGGGACTCATGGTTGAATTGTATTTACACTTTGCTCATTTGCTTCTTGCCCATTTACTTAGCCTTATAATGGACAAGATTTGCACTTTTGTAAACATTACAGGCCTATTTCCTTAGTCACTGTTGACTACAAGATCTTTTCTAAAGCTTTAGCTATGCATCTTGAATCTTTTCTTCCCCACATACTTGACAAAGAGCAATCAGGTTTTGTCAAAGGAAGGTATATTACGGATAACAGGCATTTATTTTTTAACTTTTTGTCCAAGATGTCGTATTACCCTGATTCCCACGCTGCAATTGCCTTAGATGCTGAAAAGGCATTTCATTGAGTATATTGGCCATTTAGATTTCACACAAATGGTTTGGTTTTATGCCCAAGATTATTTCTCTTATTTCTCTATATACACTGATCCTAAGGCTGCCATTTTCGCTAATTGCCGCACTTCTTCGTATTTTACTTTGCATAGAGGTGTCCATCAAAGAGGCCCCTTATCTCTTTTTCTTTTTACCTTGGCTTTAGAACCATTTTTATCCAAAATAAGGCAAAATCAACATATCCCTTTTACATCTAACACCCATGATATCAAATTGTCAGCATATGCTGATGATGTTCTATTGTTTCTTTCTCAACCCCAATCTTCTCTCCCTGCATTTCTACAAGAAATGTACGCTTATTCAATAGTGTCTGGATAATGGATATAAACTAAATAATGACAAATTTGAAATATTACCTCTTACTAAATTCTCCTTTAAGGAAGACTTTTCAATATCAAATTTTAGATGGTGCCCTCAACATATTCATTATCTCGTAATATGGCTCACCCAATCCATTAAAACCTCAAGTTCTTTAAACTTGGACAAATACCTCATTAAAATAACTTCACTAATTACGAGATGACATCCATTATATTTATCTTGGTGGGGTCGCTTGGACTCCATTAAGATGATGATAGTTCCTACAATACTTTATATCATTTCCAATATCCCATTACCTATACCACTAAAATCCCTTCATAAGATTAACTCATCACTTATGTCCTTTTTGTGGAATAACAAAAGATCTTGAATGTCATTGTCAAAGTTGTCACGCCCAAAATCAGAGGGTGGCTTAAACTTCCCTGACTTTTTAAAATTTCATAAGGCGTTCCTACTCCGCAAACTCTCTTGTTGGCTTTTGGATTCCTCTCTGGATTCTCCATTGAGGGTTGACCTTGAAAAATCCTTTCTCTCCCCTTTTTCTTTTCAAGATTATTTTTCCTTTACCCGCAAACCACAAAAGATATCTACACCGATTCTCAAATATTCCTGTAAGATTTTTGACTCTCTTCACCCCTACTGGACTTGAAACTTTTCTGACCTCCACTATTTGGCATAATAAATTTATACTAGTGAATAATAAACCCATATATTGGAAATCATGGAGAAATAAGGGATTACTTTGGGTATACCAACTCTTTGAAACAGGACACACTTCTCTCCTTCTCAAGTGCACATCAGCTTTATTGCCTTCCTACTTCTTTTCAGTGTAAATATCGGACTTTACAAACTGCTGTGCGTACTGCTTACACTCATTTTCAATCTTCTTCTCCCCCTCATTCCCTTCAGATTTTGAATGGAACTAGTATCAGCGTTCCAGCCCCAAGGCATCTAACATCTATTCTCATTTGATCTCTTCCCGTTTAACCCCTTCCCCGCTCATGACGGAGCCGCTCCGTCATGAGCCACGGTTGCGCTGTGCTCATGACGGAACGGTTACGTCATGTCACGGCCGTTGGCGGCCGCTCCGCCTATGCGGCGCTGTTTCCCCGCCTGTGCGGGGGGACAACGCAAATGGGCGGAGTCATGACGGAACCGTTCCGTGATGAGCACAGCTCAACCGTGGCTCATGACGGAGCGGCTCCGTCATGAGCACAGCGCCACCGCGCTGCCCCCCCGCACCCCCCAGCGCTGCGGTGGAATTCCCGCCGCAGCAAAAGGGTTAAATAGAGACAAAACTAAAGTAGAACCATCCTGGGAGCAGGATTTGGATGTGGTTTGGCCCATCTCCCTCTGGAACAAAATTTGGGTAAAATTAGGAAATCTTCCAGAGCAGCAAACATCACACAAACTATTTTCTTCATATATAGTAGACTTCTATTATCCCTCCATAAAATGCACTTTAACCATTGTGATACCTATTGGTCGTACCCCTTTGAACACGCTGACTTAAAACATTTGCTTTTTACATGTCCATTTGTGTTCAATTAATCAATCAATCATGGCATTTGTAAATCGCACACATACCCGCGAGGGTCTCAAGGTGCTGGGGGGGGGGGGGGGGGGGAGCTGCTACTGTTCGAAGAGCCAGGGTAAAATTCTGTAGGCAGATTTGGACTCAAATCAGCAAAATGTTTTGCACCTGCAACTCCCTTTTCATTTGCTAATACGTTTTTGGGAAGTTTTCTGATGATTGGGACATATGTTCATCTCAGTTACGTATTCTGGACCTATTGTTAGCAGTTGCATTCCAACAAATTACGAGCAACTGGAAGGACTCATCCAAGTTATCCTTCCATAGGTGGTGGTACGCGGATGTATGACGTTACAACGCATGCTTTTACACCGCATGCCGTTACAACGCATTTTTTACACCGCAAGATCTGTTACAACGCCAGCCTTTACAACGCATGCTTTTACAACGACGTACACTAGATGGAGTGCTGACATTAGAAATGTATAATTTACTATTCTAACTCCAGTCCACGTTGCAGTAGGGAAGGTGTTTGGATAGTAAAACTACACTATTTCTAATGTTAGCACGCCATCTAGTGCATTTCGTTGTAATAGCATGCGTTGTAATGGCATGCGTTTTAACAGATTTTGCGTTGTAATAGTTTCGTTGTAATGGTAGTGCGGTGTAAAAGTTGCGTTGTAAAGGTTGTTCACCGTGGTACGCTGTCTGCCACAACCACAGATTAGAATCTGCTTTTGTTTATCCTATTTCCCTTGCTACGAAAGGTTTGCATTTATGGTCTCCTATAACACGATTCCCAGGTAACAGTGCGAAACGTGCTTTTGGCCCCACTCCTTCTCAACAAGAAGCCTTCAGCCTCCTTTACTTTCCCTTTATTGGCATCAATACTGTTTAGGTATGTTGTTTTTATCACCCAAACATTTTTATATTTATAATATGTTACATCTTTCAGTATACAAGCCAGCTTTCCTTATATTCTGTAGTTAATTATTTCCTTCTTACATGAATAACATGTAAACTTAAACTGGTTTAATATGTAATTTTTCCTATTTTATTGTATTATGTACGGATGTTTGACAATTCCTCCAATAAACTCATTTTTTAACTCATTTTTGAACTGGAAACATGCCCTTTACAGAGCATCCATCAACCTGACACTTCAAACCTTTTTAGTTTGAAACAGTTGTGTGGGATCGAGCTGTTTTAAATGGATATCAAAACAAGGAAAAACATCCACCGCTTTGTTATTAATCCCAAAATAACTAAGGCTATCACAATCTAGTCTGGTTTTTTTCTTTCCATCAAGGAAGCCTTTCAGATATGGCAACAATGTTTATCGGTGTCTCAGTATCAGGACTGACCATCGTAAGTTAAGGGTATTGAAACAAGCTGAATGTAAAACAGCAGACACACCATATGGGTTTTTTCTATATGCACCAGCTACTGTAACCTAACAGTGGTCTGGATGCTACACCATCAAGGCTTGCTCTTCAAGAATCATCACTTCTTCATTGAGTAAACTCTTTTAAAAGTGAAACTCAACATACTAGCTGTGAGGTAACAATATCTCAACAATGGTCTCTTTACCAGGAGCCCGTCGTTAAAATAAAACCCCGTCCGTGCTACACTCTTCAGTAACTTTACACTCATAAATGGAGGATAGCCAAAAGTAATAAAGCTACTCAAAAGAGCACGAGTAAATTTGCATTTGTAAATGTATTTGTGTAAGTTTACCTTTGTGAATAACTCCCTTGCAATCATTGCCCATAGAAATTTGGGATGAACATGCCCAATTGTAAAATGTTCCAGCCTCAAACACATGCACTGCTTCTACCCTGTGATCTTAAAGCATACTATACAAGACTATGACAGCAGAGAAAAGATTCAAATGTCCAGATTTTCCCTTAAAATACCTTAAGGATAGCTGTCCGTTGGAATCTACAAATGAGAAAAAAACACTTTCTGATTAAAGACGTTCAGTAGTAAATATTTGAATCAAATGGCAAATTTACACTTCTTGATTAAAGACGTTCAGTAGTAAATATTTGAATCATATGGCAAATTTACTGACAAGCTTCATTACTCTGAGTAGTCATTCCAAGTGCCCCTAGAAATGATGTATCAATACTGAGTTTGAATTAAGGATAGTACAGGGTTTGGTTTTTCACGGGCTCTGTATTAACACATCATTTGAGTTCTGCAGGTCAGAGTGGGGCATAATGTAGTAATACTACACGTTTTTGTCCCAGCTTGGAGCTGAAAAAATATTCCTAGGAAAAATTTCTCAAAGCATGAACTTTGACACGGAAAGACATTGTTTTTATCTTACTTCATTAAGGCCTTTCCAGCCTACACTGCTATCAAGCAATTAGAATTCTTTGGGCTAAGCTTAGAAGAGATGTAGAGAACGGGTTTTAGAATTTGCACTAGTGCTCTTAAACTTAAAGCATTGTTCTCAAAAAATTTTCAGTTCAACAGTAAAAAAATTAAAGGTCTGTTCACTTTACATTTTAAAAAGACAATGAAATAAAAAAAACGTAAACGGCTGCCCAAATGCAGCAGTTGACAGAAAACCTTTTTTTTCAATTTTTATACATTCCTATATTACTGACAATGAAAGAACTCATGCTGCTTTCAGAACCTAAAGTGAGGGCTCGGTAGGCCAGAATATGATTGAACCTGTACTAAGGAAAAAAGAATATTTTCAAAACCACTTAAGAAACTTAGGGGCTCATTACGATGCTGGCGGGACCAACAATGGCGTGCTGTCGGTTTAGGTCCCACCTCCTTCTCTAACTGTGGTCAGCCCGCTGCTTTAGAATGCAGTTGGTCAGACTGCATTGGCCCAGGGATCAACAAGCAACTTCTGATGGGCTCACGGAGCCTGTCAGTCGGTTGGTCCTATTGCATTCCCCACAGTGGAGGCAGTTCCTTCTCAGGCACCGCAGTGGCGATTATGATCCACCTTTCCCACAGCCATTTCACGTTGGTTCTTCAGACGTGAAAAGGCTGGCAGAAAGACTTTTTGGGGGCCCCTAGCAGGGCCTCTGTTCCCCGTGGCCCACTGCTATGGGCCCTGGGGGGCACCTGTCGTGCCCCCCTAAACATCCCTGCATTGTGTGGCAGGCACCGCAGGCTGCCTGCCACAGGGTACAGGGATGTTTACAAACATGCCTTCTTGCATCAGCGCTTGTGCTGCTGCTCATTTATGGGCCACAGCACACGCCTCAATGCAAAGAGGCATGTTTCCAACCGCCTCTGCAGTGGTCGGATCGTAATTTGCCAGGCAGTACCTGTCAGCCAGTCCCGTTCTGGCAACGATGGTAGTCGGACACTCGTCCGACCGCCAATATAATCAGCCCCTAAATGTTTCTATACCACATCCATAATCTCTGCAATTTTCAACACAGTTTTATTTGTGATCCCTTCCTCCTCACCAGGCTTCTCCCAGGAAACGTATAGGTTGTCTCACACTCATTTAATGAATGGTTATATGCCAGAATATCGTTAGTAATACTATTCTAATTGAAAAATTGTGTCCTAAATATTGTTAACAACCATATTGTCATATTAGGTATAATAGTATACAAATATTCTCTGTTCTTTTGTGTTTCCTCTGGACCCTTGCCACCCTCTCAGCCAGTCCCAGTAATTTGACTTCATAAGAGTGGAATGCTGCTGAGAAAGTCTCTGTCTGTATGAAGCACTTTCATAGATGTTAATAGCACTTTTTCTTCAGTGGTAAACCCACTGCCTTCATTTTCCACAAGCACAGCAGCTCTTTTCAGGGGGGGGTTTTAGACCCAGCATCCCACGTCCTGAAAAACTCCTCCTGTCTGTCTCCTCTTTATCTCTTACAATTGTGGAGGGCACTATCATCAGATCAAAATGATCATTGCTGCAGTGGAAGGGAATACAGACATCTGCTGGCATTTGAACACAGCAGCCTTCTCCAAATGAAACGTCTCCTTGTGACAGAGCAGCAGAGGGTCAGGGCTAAATGCTGTAGCTGGTCTCTGTACTCCCATTCGAAGGAGCAGTGCCTGGAACACTCACAAGTCCTGTGTGTGTGGCAATGGGCATCTCGCCCTTCCTAGAGATGTCCAATGTAGATCTGTAGTTTGTGTTTGCAATGTGGTCCTGAAACCATTGAAACGATGCCGACACCCAAAAGAGGGGGTATTAATGCACAAAAGACGACGCTGTACATGACTTTTCACTTCATGGATGTGGGCTGTCGCCACTTTGGAGAGCCCAATGTCCTTGGACCCACGTTAAATCTTTTTTTAGTATATCATTACAGAATCTTGGCCCCTTGTTCATTTAAGGGACACCGGGCTGGAAAATAAATGAGTTTTACTAGTGTGAATGCAAGGAAAGAGCTCCGCTGTCCATCGGAAGCCTCAATGCATGCATTCCATTTATTTTTGTAGGATTTGCAAACGGAATGCTGACTTATTATTAATACCCAAGATGCAGAATAATGTGCACACCTGTGAATGGTAATTGTATGCGCTGTCACAGTCGTGTACATTTGACACAGCATAAAAATGTTCTGAGATCACAATCCCGTTACAGTGGAAAAACAGTGTCTGTTGTGCGCGCGAGGATGTGACAATAGGCCCTGTGGGTTTCACCTGTTGAAACAACGCACCCTTCAAATATCACAGCATATTTTTACAAAGCCGTGGTTTGTTGTAGTTTCGCCTTGTTGCATTTTTGACACATGCCCGACATTCAAGTGGAAACAATCGCGGATGGTGAGTTGAATTGTTTTTCTCCGCTGCATTTGTTTTCATATAAAATCCGACCTTTCCTAAATGTATGTTTTTTTTCACCGTACATTACAATAAACATTTTTGTATCTATTGTTTTGAAAACTGTATAGTGAAATGATTAAATGTCTGCTCCAGTTACAAATTAATCCTCAATTGCGTTGCCTAGAATACTTCTTGGTGTTGTTTTACCTGCTGATTTGAAAGTGGCCAACAATTGAACATAAGTAATGCTTGAAAGCAAGCGAGACCATACTCAAAGTTGTTTTGCACCACGGTTTATACGTGCATGCCCTAATTATAGACTCACTTTGCTAGTATTAAAGGTCAGTAAACAATATTAACATTATTAAAGCCAATCTAGTGCAACTGATACGCTCCGTACGTTAATTTGAGTTCTCACCAGTAGATGGCAGCAATGAACTGCAGATGATACCAGGCACGTGACATTTGGATCTGAGCCTGAGACGATTTGGTTTTATTGACTGCTAATTGTCCTTTCCTTCCAGAGCCGCAGTGGACGATACAATAACACCCGCTTCTCTCTTCTAACCGTAATAATAAATAAATATAGACCGGGATAAAGGTTCGGAAAATCACGCACGCCTCCCTTGCCCATCTGGGCTTTTGTGAGGTTAGAAATAGGACCACATGTAAATCATATTTTTTTATTTCGGGCTCACTTTTACATTGCAATGTATTCCTCAGAAGATCTATAGTCTTTTATTACATGCATATTAAAAATAATACCCTTATACAACAGTCCAATACTATATTTAATAGTAAGAGGCAATAACTATACCAATTATTTGCTTGGAAATTTATTTATAAGTATACTGAAACGTAATGCTCTTTAAACTTTGCAGGAATCCTTATAACTCTGCTTTTCATTGCACGGGAAATATATACAAACCTGTTAATTTTAGGACAAGAAACATACTTCACCTTAAAATATAGCTATCCATTTAAATTAAATAATAATACATGAGAAGTAAGGTATTACATTTAATTTCTATTGCTGCTTAAGACATCATTTCAAAAATAAAAATTTACAAAGGCACAGTGGGCAAAATCCGAATTTAGCTTTCCTTAGGTAAGTCAACATTTAGTTTTCTCTGGGATACTCTTATGTTTGGTGCACATTGATAACATTTTGTAATTCACAAGTAATCTCAGGATTAATTGCAGAAACATATAACCTCATAGGGTCTAACTCGCAAAGCAATTTGCATGTACATATTTTCATTACATTCACACACAGCCTATTAAAAAAGTGAAAAAACACTTTTTAAATCTGCAAAAGTTGTTTTTGCACTGATCAAAAGTTTTTTTGCCTTATTCTGAGTTTGACGGTGTCGGAGCGGGACCACCCAGCTCCAGCACTGTCAAACCCATGTAGGAACCGCCCACCAGATCAGGACTTTTCTCCTGATCTGGTGTTTTTTGGGGGGTTCCCAGGGCAGAGCCCATAAAATAGGCACCGTAATTGGAACATCAAAGGCAGTACCTGCATGGCATAAACGGCTGCAGTCCATGCCATGCAGGTACTGGTGTGCATGCAGACAGAGGGGCATATGTTGTGCCCACCTGTGTGCATCCACATGGCGTGAGGCACCAGAGTTTACTCACTGCCATACTTTTCATGGCGGTCGCATCACCATGAAAAGTATGGTGGTGAGGAAACTCGTAATATGCTTGTTGAGGCCGCAGCATCCCTGCCACGCATATTGCGGCCTCAAGACCGCCACTCCACCCCCAGGGATCTCTGATCCCTGGCGGTTGTGGTGGTCCTAGAGTGGACAGACTGCCAGACCACCACCGTTTTGCCCCCTTGAGTCTGTGGACCGCCAGACTCGTAATAGGCCCCTTAGTCACACAACAATTTTTGTTTGAGTATATATACTCACCTGATCATGAATACGGAGTTAATTTGGTAATCCTTGCCTGAAATGGCTAATACGTTTGAACCCATCCACAAACTTCCTGAATGATCAAAACAAATTCTTCTCTGTTGCCTAACCTTGCGAGAAGAGGTCAGAAATATATCCCTGAATAGGATAGGAGTAAATCCCATTACAGAGTATGTGGAGTATGGGAAGGAGTGTGTACATGAAGAAACATTTTCAGGTGTATTAGCACTTGCTCAGCAGACATTCCGATTACAAATATACAAATGCTGATATACTTACTTGAAAATGGTATTGGCAATTTACCTTTCACGTTTGGCGGAGATTGTGGCAAAACATGTTACCACCATTGTATCCTATGTGGATAGCACACAGCTGGTCATCACCCTGTCCCATAATTCGGTGGATGCACCCAGTAAGTTTTCATCCTGCCTGAAGGACCTGGCCCTTTGGAAGGCAAATAACTGCCTTAGACTTAATGGCAGTAAAACAGAGATCCTGGTGATGAGGAAATCTCCCTCTATCTGGTCCTCATCATGGTGGCCACCGATCTTAGGCCCTGTTCCTAACCCCCAGAAAAGGTTCACAAGCATTGGCATAGCCAATAGGTCTCGCCTTTGGTACCTTATAAGTGTTTAGCCATGCAACAGTTGCATAACTAAATACTTATAAGGTCCCAAAAGCGAGACCTATTGGCTATGCAAAGCGGCCGCAAAAGTGAAAGTAATCGCACATGCACTGTGGCTCTGGGCTGGCCTGGTAGCACTTTTTGGAGCCCTCTCAATAAGTCTCGCCAGACCAGCGCATGCGCTGGGTCAGGCGAGACCTAAACACTTAGGAGTATGGCTGTATCCTACTCTCTCCTTTGAGACACACACCAGGAAGTTTGCAGGGAAGTGTTTTGGAACTCTTAAAATGTTAAGGAAAACTCTGGACATTCTCCATACTTCAGTCAGGAAAATCCTGGTCCATGCCCTCATAACATCCCAATTGGACTATGGAAATGTCCTATATTTAGGAGCAACGTAAAAATGTCTCCATAGGCTACAATGTATTCAAAATGCAGCTGACCACTTAGTTTTGAACCTACCCAGGAAAGCTTCCTCCAGTAAAGCTCTTGATTCCTTACATTGGTTGCCTATAAACTAAAGGATTCTATATAAGGCTCTATGCATCTGCCACTGTAGCCTGCAGGGCAAAGGCCTGCTTTACCTTCGGGACCTACTTGTCCCTTATAACCCAGTATGTCATCTCAGATCAACAGGAACTTACTAGGTTAAAATTCCCAAAGTTCCAAGAGCAAGAATGGGCACGTGCTCATTTGGCTACTTGGCAGCTAAAAACTGGAATGCACTGCCCCTGGTCCTCCGTGCTGAGTCATCGGAGAACGTTTTCAGGAAAAGATTAAATCCCTGGCTTTTCCAGCTTTGAGTTATATGTTGCTCCTTCTTCCCGTGTTTTTCCAGGCCCGGTACCTTATCCCTTCTTTTTCTGTTTGGAAGAGTGGTCTCAGCTCTGGGACACACCAATTGGTGTAACAAGGCGCTTGCTAAGTTATAATATTATTATTATTATTTTGTGCCACATAACTAACGATTCTCATGGCTCAAAATTTCCACATTTATTTAATGCTCTAGGCTTGAACATCGATCCATAGGAAAACTAAAAATATAGTCTATGTAGTGCTAGCAGCTGGGCATGAAGATTGTAAATTGTATTTCAGACTATATTCCGTTCCATAATGGTAGTGGTAAAATACGATTACAATCCTTTTCTAGCAGCAATTCTACCCTAATGTTAGGATTAGGATAAGGAAAGAGTCAGATCTTAAGAGCTGTGCAAGTGCAGGGGAGAAGGCGAAGCAACAGAAAGCACAAGTCCCAAGAGACCTCACACGAGGAAGGTGAGAATGTGGAGAACAGGTTGTTGGAAGCTTAGAGGAAAGACTGGATGGCATATTTATCATATTATTTCGCAGCGCAAAGCAGCAAGCCATCTTGCTGTGCAGCGTGAAAGGGAAAGGGCAGGAATGACACGTATTTAACAACACAGCGTGTTCTTGTGCTTTCATGCGTTGGTGCACTTTTGGCTGCCTAGTGCAAAAGCAGGCACCATGGTGCAAGGGTGCTTGAATTGTAAGCAGGATTGTTTCTGTGCAGGAAGGGGCACAATCCTGAGAGGCATTTTCCTCTTTCTATGTGTACTACATAGAAAGAGGAAAGAATGAGGAAAATAATATATATATTACTTCTCGTTATGTCTCCCCTAGGGAGGTGTAGCATTTTTACACATTCCCAGGTCTACCAATAATGGCAAATCTGGGAATGATGTAGCAGGAGGAGTGTGATTCTCATTGGAACGACAAGTCGCAGAGCTTGCCAGCTAACCCTAGCTCAGTCTCTTTCACCATCTGATTTGAGGGGTTTAGAGGAGAATGACAAAGACATCATTCAAAATTATTGAGTTTCATGAATATTGTGTCAAAAATATTTTCAATACAAAAATATCGAGGAGCAGAATATAGAAAGTATACCAATCGTTTTTATGTATATAATATTTTTTTATATTATTGCTGTATATAAATAACATTTACATTAATATTACGTAGTATTAAATATAATGTTTTATTCATTTAGCATATTAGTTAATATATTGTTTGTATGTTATCGTTATTAAAATTATTGTTTCCATTATTAGTAGACTAGTTTGTAATTTTCAATGTGTAATTACAATTTTTACATTTAATTAGTCATTTATAATTTAGTAGCAAGTTGTTGGGTTTGTAAGGGAATAGGTTGGGAAAGTATATCAATTAAAAACCCTAGTTTTTTAATTTTAAATTGATCGCTTTAATTATATAATATTTGCATGTTTTAAGTGATAATTATTTCAATTATTTAACTATATTTTCTGACTTTAAATATGAACTTTATTTTTATTTATATACCTTAATTGCTAATTTATAATTTAGTAGTGGGCTGTAGGGTCTGTTAGGGAATAGGGAGGGAAGTTACTTAAACTATAATTGAATGTTTTTTTGATTTTACCTTATTTTTAAAGTTAATAAAATATGTATTTTATTGTTTTGTAGTTCAATTACTAATTTCTAGTTTAGTAGCAGGTTGTAATTTTGTAGGGCAGTTGTTTGCATAATTCATTTTTTAGATTCATTGTTTATGTTACTGAAATATTTAATTTCTAATTAATTAGGTAAATTATATGTTGCAGTTTAACTAATTGCTAATACATTTAGAAGTGTATTTGTTATTAAACTTTGTAAAATGCATTTTATAATTCTTATTGTTTTAAATTTTACTTGTTTCATTTAATAAATATTTTAATGTTAATGTTGTATTTATAATTTATTAAAACATTTTGGGTTGGTGTTTTTTCGGGTAGTTAGAACAAAAGATTTTTTTAAGTTACATTAAATTGTATTTATGTATAAAGCATGTAATGTAATGCGGGCTCCTGCGCTTCATTGGTAATTAGCCCCCGGGGGGCCAAGTCCCGGGGTCATATTATTATGTGAATGGGGGGCCCAGAGGGCCCCCCCAGCCCCGGGGGCCGCCACCCTCCGGAGCTTTATAAAATTATGTACGGGGGGCTCGCAGCCCCGCAGCCCCAGGGACCGCCACCCCCCGGGGCTTCAATTTTCATGGGTGGGGGGCTCAAAGGCCCCCCGCAGCCCCGGGGACCGACACACCCCGGAGCTTTTCACGCGCAAGCGCGTGAGCGTCACGTACATTAATACGTATGTGTCGTGTATGTGCCTGGAGTCGCGTACCGGTCACATAGCGATCGCGCATGAAAATACGCACCCATCGCACATCCTACGCGGATCTACACAACAATCCTAAAATGGCGGCTAGGTTCCGCGCAGTGATCGAGAAAGGAACGCTTTGGGTGCGTGACTCTCAAAAAATGTTTGAAAAAGAAAATAATATAAATAGATTACAAAAATATATAAAACAAAAAAAAACATTAGTTTCAATATTTCAAACAAATTTCCATTTATATTAAAAATATATAATATAATTTAAAAAATAAAATATGTAAAAATAAATAGTTAAAAAAATGTAGAAAATCAGTTTAAAAAAATAAATGTAACTATTAATACATTTAAGAATTGTAATTTAAGAAATCTTTGAAATTCACTGAAAAAACCATAGGTTTCAGACATGTTATAGTTAGGAATTAGCATTTAAAAAACCTTTGAAATTCACTGAAAAAAAAATAGATTTCAGACATGTTATAGTTAAGAATTAGCATTTAAAAAAACCTTAGAAATTCACTGAAAAAAACATAGGTTTTAGGGGTGTTATATTTAGCTTGACATTTCACTCGTACAAAACCATTGAAATTCCTTCATTATAGTTAGTTCCACTAACTATAACTCGTGCGCCCGCAATCCACTGCTGATTATGTCACATATTACATCATTCATGACATGGTCAGTGACATCACTGACATCTCAAACGACATCACTGATGACATCACTGATGACATCATCCACGTGACAATCTGATACATACACCTCATCATATACTAGTATAACCTTTCATTACTCCTTATAAAATATGGAGTACCATATTTGAAGCCATTGACACACCAATATAAGTTTCTAAAAACCCACTCAGTGATTCCTAGATCTACACACACATCTAAACACTTACCACTAGATTCACTCATACATGCTGACAAAGATCAATAGAACACTATCAAATATACTTATACACCCACATCAACATTACACACCAGCATACATCCTATTCACGTATGCAGTCATCCTACTCACTTATGCAAACAATTGATCATACTTACATTTACTCAGCTACACACTTATACAAACACCACTTCATTTATTCATATAGATAGTAACTCATACTTAGTGTGTTATAAAATCACTATTACAAGTATACAGTTATCCATACAGTCACTCATAGAATCACTGTGTCTTATGTATACTTATTTATATACAATAACTGTCACATGCACTGCCTTTTATATTTCTACTTTGTTGGACATGTATCTAACCCTGGGCGTAGTTCGCGAAGTAGCACTTCGCGAAGCTACGCAAAGTGCACTTCGCACTACGCGAGCTACGCGTAGCACTTCGCGAACTGCGTAGTACCTTGTTCGCACTGTGCCAGATGTCGTTTTCAATGATTGCACAGTGCGGACAAGCAACCGGCACTGTGCAATCATTGAAAATGGCATCTTGCACAGTGCAAACTGTAGTTTTCTGCTGCTCGAGTAGATTTTTACTCGAGCGGCAGCTTTCTCAACGCGAACTGGTAGTTTCTCATCGCGAGCGGTCCCAAGCATACGCGACCACTCGCAATGAGAAACCTGATCTCCTCGCGTTGGGAATCTCACCGGGAGGTTTATTTTCCATGCTCGCGATCGCCAACTTGATGTTGCTGATCGCGAACAAGGAAAAAGTCTCGCCGGGATGTCATTTTGCTTGCTCGCAGTCGCCAACTTGACGTTGAGAACCGCGAGCAAGCAAAAAATGACCGCAGCACTACGCAACACTACGCTACGCGTGTTCACACTGTGCTACGTGCAATTCGCGTAGTGCGAAGTAGCGCGAACTTCGCAAACTACGCGAGCGTAGCGTAGTGCTTTGCCCAGGCTTACATGTATCATTTAAAAATATATTTACTCATCACTACACCCATAAAGACATTCACTCACCCAAACAACTGTTTCCACATGCAGTCTTTTTTTTTTAATCCTCATTCGCCTCTGATCCCAACAAACTGGTAGTCCGCAGGTCGCCACTGCTACTCCCTTTGGAGAGGTAGGTTTTATGGGGTACTGCCCCATCCCTTTATTGCCCACCTACCAGTGGTTCACCTACTTCGTACCCGTTGCTGACCTCTCGTTGTTAATGAGAGGGTGAATCATGCTCTCCAAGGATTTCAAGAAACTGAGGACTACAACTCAGTCTGAGAGATTCCCAAGAGGCTTAATCATAGGAAAGAGACAAATTGATTTTATCAAACTAGGCTGAAGACCAATTTAACAAACAATCCCATATGGCTCTCTTCTTACTATTTTTTAGTCTGGTCAGATATATTTTAGATGTTTTATACACAGATGAGAGCCATTCCGAATGTGTGGGAGGCAGGGCTACAGCCCATTTCTTGCAAATTTGTCATCTGGCCAACAAAATGGCAAAAAAAAGAAAACCTCTACTGTGGCCAGTAATTTCAGTTTGAATGCCAAAAATTATTAGACTGAGAGTTATATGTACTGGGTAGCCTAGAACAGACTTTAGGGTGGAACTCACTTTTTGCCAGAATTCAGAAATGGCAGGGCAAGTCCAAAACATATGTGTGTCAGGGGCCCTTTCCATGCTACATTTTTTACATCTAGCAGGTGGACCGTTGGACATCTTAGAGAGTATGGCCAGGGACAAGTAGGCCCTACGTGTGGTGAAATAATGATTTCTTCTCAGCCAGGCTGGTTTCACAACTGAGAACAAAGTGCTATAAGAGACCTGCCATAATTCAGCCCAATCCCCCTCCGGAATCAGTTCTTCCCATAGTTCACCCACTAGTCTAAAGTCCCCATCTAGGATCTCCTCGATTGCCCAATAGAAAAAGGCTACCTCCTTCTTGCCCCTTGGCTTTTTAACAAGGTGTTCTTCAAGATCATTCCCACACTCAATCGTTTTTTTATAATTTTGAGCCCAACTGTTTAACTGTATGTATTTTAAATCTAGACATGCCTCCTTCCAATTTGTCATCAAATGTCGCCCAAGAAAGGAGAGAGCCATCCTCAGTTAAGTCTCCCCATGTTGATAAACCTGCTGTTCTTAATGGTATGGCCAGCATGTCCTTAAGACAACTTGGGGTCCCCGGGCTATCCCATAATGGAGCTAATCTTGAGTAATACTCCAGACCTGTTAACATTTTAATTCTAGCCCATAATTGGGCTGCGCCCCAAAGAACCTTCAGCCTAACTTTTTTGAATTTTTTTTTGTCTCCGTATTTAAAAAGAAAACCTTCATAAGGAAGCCCCGCCTGATATAACATTGCTGTAAACATCTTTCCTCTGTCTGATGAATCTGGGGATTTCAACAGCATTCTTGAATGGGTTAATTGAAAAGCCCACGCATAATACTGAACATCCGGGAGTGCAAGACCACCCTTTTCTCTTCTCTATCTTAATTTTTTCCAGGAAATCTTGGTTGCAATGTAGGCCCACACAAATGAATTTATTGCCTGCTGAAATCTATCTATCAATTGTTTATCAAAATATAATGGAATGTTATTAAAAAGAAAGGGTACTCTTGGTAAAATTACCATTTTGATCAGGTTAACCCTACCTAAAATGTTCAAGGGAAGATGAGCCCATGATCTCATTTGTTTTTGGCTCTTATTGAAGATGTTCAAAAGATTAACTTTGGTTATCTCCTCAATTTTTGGGACGATTTTAACTCCCAGATACCTCATCTCATCCTTGGTATGATATCGTCCCTTTGGTAAGCTCCAAGTCATGATTTCGGTCTTTCCTGCATTGACTTCATAGCCAGAAACTCTACCAAACTTCTCGGCTAACCTGATAACTTGAGGAAATGATGTGTCTAAATCAGACGACAAGATTAAAATGTCGTCTGCATACAGGGCCAAATCGAAGAGGAGGGGGAAAAGAGGGCAGCCCTGTCTTGTTCCTCTCTTTATGCTGAAAGGCTTGGTTAGTTTACTATTCACTACCAACCTTGACGACGGGTCACTGTATATGAGTTTAATAGTTCGGCAAAAACTTTGGGCCAAAGTTGAATTTCTCGAGGACGGCAGCCAGGTAGATCCAATTCACCCTATCAAAGGCTTCTGTCGCGTCGAGTGTCATAGCAGCCAGTGGTAGAGTAAAGTTGGAGGAAAAATCAATCGTGTCTATCAGGTCATGCGTAAGATCGAAGAGATTTCTACCTTTTAGAAACCCCTTCTGGTCAGTGTGCAGCAGATCTCCTGCAACTGCTCCTAACCTATCAGTCAAGATCCTAGTGAAAATCTTATAGTCGGAGTTAAGGAGTGAAATGGGTCTGTGCGACTCACAGTTAGTAGAAGGTTTACCTGGTTTCAGGATCAAAGTGATATTTGCTTCTCCCCACGAAGTGGGTAGTTTTGCTCCATCCACTAGAATATTATTAAAGAGTATGGTCAAGAATGGAATTATCTCTTCGCCCAAGGATTTGTAAACTTCGGCCGGAAGGCCATCCGGCCCGGCCGCCTTACCAGCTTTACAAGCGGAGAGTGCCTTCCTCACCTCCTGTTGTGAAATTTCCACCTCTAAGTTTTCCCGTTGAGTAGATTTCAGGGCTGGGAGGTGGATCGAATTTAACCAGTCTCTAGCAATGTTGTTATCTATGTTATTATTCTCATCATACAATTCCTTAAAGAAGGTATGGAAGGCATCCTCTATCCTGTCCTCATTACTTGTTGGTATGTTGGAATCTGCAACATTTATTTATTTTATATAATTGTGCAATCTATCTGATTTGGCCTTCCAGGCCAATAATTTACCAGCCCCTTCACTGTACTCGAAGTGAGCAAGCCTGCTCACCTCCCACCTGTTCGAGATTCTAGCCTGAACTGTGCTGTCCAGAAGCGCTTTCAGAGATTCCAATTTAGCTATTAATATTTGATTGTTCTCCTGATCTATCTCTTCCCTGATCCCTTTTTCTACCTCCTTCATTTGAGACTCTATAATTGAAATTTCCTCCCTATATTAACTATTTTTGTACGAGGTCCTATTCATAACTAAACCCCTCAAAAAAGATTTTAAGGTGTCCAGAGCAGAGTGACATCAGCTGAACCAATATTAATATCTAAAAAAAATGTAATCTCCTGGGACAAATAGCTGATTTCCTCTTTATCTAAAAGGATTGTACGATCGAACGACCAGACCTTTAGCTGAACTTTCCCCACTAAATCACAATGCATCCAAATAGCTGCATGGTCCGAAAGGTGGGGGGTCAAATAACCTATGTCTTTAATATAACTTCTTAACTCATTGCTAATCAGAATATAATTGATCCTGGATTTATGACTGTATTTTTTGTTGTAAAAGGATACACCCAGTTGGGTGCCCGACCTCTCCCTCCAGACATCGATTAGCGTATTTTGCTGCATCATTGTTTTTAAAAAGGCTCTGGATTTAGACGGGACGTTGGCTCTGCTATTTGGGGATTTGTCCAATAACGGATTCAATACTATGTTGAAATCCCCTACAAATATTATTTTATCCGGAAGCCCCAACAAATTAAAAAAAATTATTTTTAAGATTGAAGGATCATCCTGATTAGGATCGTAATAGCGGACTACATTAATAGGGGTGCTTTCTACTGAGATCGTTGCTATAACCCATCTGCCACTTAAATCTGTCTTAACATCCAAGAGGCTAACATTAGCTTGTCTTTGGAATAATATAGCAACCCCTCTAACATTTCCCGATTGCTCAGAACAGAGACTATGTTCCCTATAAGCTTCTGACATAAATCGGTTATTTCATTTTTTTGTAAGGTGGGTTTCTTGTAGAACAATTATTTGCGCGGGTGAATCTTTCAAGTATTGCAAAATGCTATCTCTCCTGTTCTTAACTCGGAGGCCATTCACATTCCATGATAAATATTGAAGCGTTCTCATGGAGGATTAGGGAGACCATCATACAACTCTACCCCCTCCTGCAAAAAATGTATGCCTGACCCAAAACGGAAAAGGTGACATAATAAGACTAAATGACGAATGAGAATTACTTTTTCTTTTTTTTTACCCCTCTGCTCCCTCACCCGTGCTACCTCCCACACCCCCCCCCTAACCCTATACCTCCCCCCTTGGAGAACCCAGCCCCCATTTACCTGGAAAACCAGGTTCTGCCTGCCGGTGAACCCCCGCTCTGCCTAAATTTTTACTTTTACTTTTACTTTATGAAAGTGCTAGTGCTAAGTGCATAAATATATCCAAAATGAAAAAAGAATGTAGCTAAATCATGTGTACCTAGTGCAAGCCCAAGTGGTTGAGTATAGGCCCAATAATGATTTTTACTACACTCCTATAGTGCCTATAGTGCCTCAATCAAAAAACCGGCAGATGTTCTGCAAAGCTACATACTTTATCATAATATAAAAGAGTTTATTTTAAACTCTCTAAAAGATCATCTGCCTCCTGCACCGTTCGCACATTGTGCATCTTATTATTAAACATAATCCTCAGTTGGACTGGGAATTTGAGTTGGACAACAGCCCCCAACTTCTTAAAATCTTCCAGTCTCTTTCCCAGTTCCCATTGGCGATCCAGAGCAACACGCGAAAGGTCTGATCTAATCTCAAAAATAAAATCCCTTGATTTCAATGATTTCAACTTGAGAGCGGCAGTTAGTATTTTCTCTTTCAATTCAAAAGTGAGAAAGCATATAAGAATTTTTCTTGGCTTCGTCCGTTGAGGATTTCTCCTAAAAGGGTCTCTGTGTACTCTTTGTATGTCTCGCCTCAGGGCTTCTTCTGATGCATCAATTTGTACCACTTCTTTGATGAGGGTCACAATGAAGGATTTTAAGTCCTCCCCCTCTTTTCCTTCAGGCACCTTCAAAAGGCATAAGTTATTGCACCTGGAGTAGTTCTCTAATGACTCAATTCGGTCGCGAAGTGCCGCCTCCTCTTTTTTAAGTGAGGAAATGTCCTCTTTAGCCGCTCCCATGTCAGTTTTAAGTTCTTCCACTGAATTTTCTAATACCCCCGTCCTGGAATTTAAGGTGTCTAGTTTTTTCTCCAGAGACTCACAAAATAGTCTAATGTCTCCCTGGTTAGACTCCGAGGTCGCAAAACCCTTTTTAATATCAGATGCCATTGCAAGAAATAAAAGTTCTAACAAAGTTTCTGAGGGGGGTTTGTCACCTAAGGGCACCCCCGTGCCCACATTTGCATCCACCTCTGCCGCAGCTGCTCCCCTATGGGTGGCATCAATAACTGCAACCTCACCTATTGGGAGATTATTTCAGACCATAATCTTGTTGGTTTCAGAGATTTCTGGTATATCTGGTATATCTGATTCATTCAACTGAGGAAGCTGACCACCCTGCAATTTTCCTTTTGGCTCAATATGTGCCCCTAATAAATTTGAAGAGCTTGGAGGCAGACCAGGAGTGGACAAAAGATCTGTACCAGCATTTAGCAGAGGGTGAAGACCAATCAAGGGCAGGGAGGTCTCTGTTGCCATATTGGAATGAAAGTGAGGCTGTATCTTCAAATCTGACGGGGCACTGTCTGCCCTAAGAGCTTCCCCCTGCTTTACCGCATCCAAGACTTGAGGCAAAACCTTGAAATATGACCTCAGCGAGGGGGTTACTTTAATTTTAGCGTCTGAAGGAGGGCCTTTTCTTATATACTCGATAGGGAGAAGAACTTTCATCAGTGTTTTCCGCCAACTTCCCAACAAGTTGCTCTTTGTTTCCAGGGGGTGTTTTAGTATTATCTCTTAATGCACCACCCTCCTTAGCCACTTGTAGGTCCAGCTCTGATGCAGTCCCACGTTTGCCTCCACCTGCCTTGACTCCTTCCCCTATTTCCTTTATTACTATTTTTTGTGGAGATAGGAACTGAAACAGGGGTGGGTAGACCATTTCGTCTCAAACAATGTGGTACAGAAAGGGAGTCTGGGGGCTTTCCCAGTTGAAGACTTTCAGCCTTGCCTTTACTGCCTTTACTGCCCTCACCCCCGCACTCGTTCCCCCCAGTTCAATTGTTACTACCCTCGTTTCACCACCCCCAACCAAACCTTCCTTCAAGCCTTCAGGGGCGCCGCAACGTGTTTTAGTGTCCCTGCAGCCTTCCCAGTTCGCCTCTGCCTCCAGTTTGAATGCTCCCGCTGCCTTCCAGGTGCTGACTCTGCCACTCCTGCCCCCGGATACACCTCGGGAGAAACCGCCGCAGAGCTGCCGACGCGCTGCCAAACTCCAGCCCCTCCTCAGTTCCGAGGCAGCGAAGAGGCAGCGTGGGAAAGCAGTCGCAGTGCCAATGCACATCCCCAAAATTCCTCGACTTCACCAGGTACATTCATGTTTTATGTTTTTTAACAGGAGCGAAGGAAGGAGCCCTTTCACTTGCACTCACCCAAACGGGCATCCTACACTTTCCTCCGAAAATGTTCTACACATCTACACATGGTATTGGTACATTATATAATTTTTCACCAATTGTCAACTTGAGATTGCACTGGTCTCTAGAACAGTCCTGTGATGTCAACTATATTTTTGGACAACTAACTCTATTGAGTGGCACTTGAGTATGGGATCTGTGATAGCACACTGGATGAGTAAGGAGTATTTTATACTGACATTTGTTTATGGATGCAATAGGGCATTCGCCCTGTCTGTATCATAATGGTTTAATTATTAGTAGATACTCTTGCACTATGTCAGGAATGACTTCGACAGCATGCATTATTCAACATTTGCTTGGTCTAAAGAGGGTGCACACGATATTTCAGACGATCCTTATCCAGTTCGCTATTTGCATTTAGGCAAAGATTTTGCGATATTGTGGGTGTGTTTTGATTTCTTTTACCTCGTTTTTCCTCATTCTCAATCTTTATATTTCACTGCCCTGTATTGTTGCACTTTATGAGTTGGGATGCAATGGAGTAGCGCTGTTAACATAGCGTTTATTCTAACGTTCTGCAATATTGGATTTATCAAAATTAACTTCACATGGACTGGAGGAATTTTGTTATACAGCGGCATTGTATATATCATACTGGGTCTGATATTCAATTTTGGATTTGTACCACCCTGAACGAGTAACGAACTTTCTTATCACATGTATATTTCATGATTAATTTAAGAAATGCATTAACAAGATTCAGTGATGTACATCAACTTATTTAAAGTTTTACTCATTTGAATTTAAGAATTTTGTTATTTACAAAGAATGTGATAAGATGCAATAATGTTTTGTCATAAGATATTTCACATTTGACCATTCTAAGATGGCGACCATGAAGGGTGTTAGCACTTTGCTGTATAGTCCTTCGTTTATTTCGTTGACAAATGGGTTCATGTGGAAACTCTATTTAATGTTTGTTGTGGAGTGTTCACCTTACACGTGATCAAGGCTTTCTGCCAAAACGCGTTGTGTAATTAAATACTTGGACCCTCATACGTGGTTGCTATGCCTGTTTTCCTGAGAGCGTACTATACTTTTGAATTTGGGATATATATATATATATATATATATATATATATATATATATATATATATATATTATCTACTGGCGGTCGCCAGTAGATAGTTATAGTTAGGACCGTGTTTCCATAGGAAATCTGCAAC
Source organism: Triturus cristatus (assembly GCF_964204655.1). Lineage (NCBI taxonomy): Eukaryota > Metazoa > Chordata > Amphibia > Caudata > Salamandridae > Triturus > Triturus cristatus. The sequence continues at coordinate 468,475,571 of NC_140593.1, forward strand.
ATTCTATTTTGAATAACTTTGGCGCCGATTGACGAATCCTCGCGAAATTCTCAAAATAGGTGGGGCGCTCCGCTCCTTCCCTGAAAGTCTCGGGGGGATTCGTCAAGCGGGGGCTGAGAAAAAGGGGGGGTCCCAAAACGCGTTTTCCCCATGATTTTTCCATAGGACCTTTAGTCCGAGCTACAGCCCGAACGGCTGAACAGAATTACTTGAAATTTGGCAGAGAGGTAGCCCTCAGGTCAGGGATGTCCCTTTTGAAGGTCTCGTGTAAATCTGTTCAGTATTTCCTGAGAAAATAGCATTTAAATCAATATATATATCTATAGGCGAGCTCCGAGTGCGTACCGTAAGCTTACCGTACGCGCACGCCGCCGTGTGCGAGCGCGATTTTTATTGGTTGTTAGATGTTAGTAAACATTCGAATCGGTCGTAACCAGGAAGTGTCGGCCGCCATTTTGTCTCTCGCAGTCTGAGAGGGTAAAAAACAAAGGTGGATAACGTGTAAAGGGGGCAGGCTGGACAGTTCCTGACCCCCTAGCCTTGGTCAGGGGGTCCCAGAAGGACCCCCAAGGGCAAAAATGTATTTTCAATTTTTTATGAAAAATCGCGGAGTGCGCGTAGCGTACGGGCACGGTAGAAACTGAAAAATTCCGCGAACTACGTAACGCCCACATCGCTTGCACGGTGCGTGAAGCGCACCGTGCGCGCACAGTAAGCGCACGGTGAAAAACTTTAAAAAAATAAATAAATAAATAAATACATAACTTAGCATTTAAAAAACCGTACAAATTCACTGAAAAAACCATAGGTTTCACACACGTTATAGTTAGGAATTAGCATTTAAAAAACCTTGCAAATTCACTTAAAAAACCATAGGTTTCACACATGTTATAGTTAGCTGGGCATTTCACTTGTGAAAAACCAATGAAATTCCCCCGTTATAGTTAGTGCAGGCAACTATAACTCACGCGACCGCAATCCTCTGCTGATGACGTCAGATATTACATCACTGATGACATATGTGTTTTTCTGAAAAAAAAATATTTGTAATATATGTATAGCTAAAAATTAATGGAAGACGACATGGGTAAATAAGTGTCTAAATACAGTATTAGCATCAACAGAGGATTGCGGTCGCGTGAGTTATAGTTGCCTACACTAACTATAACGGGGGAATTTCATTGGTTTTTCACGAGTGAAATGCCCAGCTAACTATAACATGTGTGAAACCTATGGTTTTTTAAGTGAATTTGCAAGGTTTTTTCAATGCTAATTCCTAACTATAACGTGTGTGAAACCTATGGTTTTTTCAGTGAATATATATATATATATATATATATATATATATATATATATATATATATATATATATTTATATTTATATTTATATAGGAAGCACAGTTGGGACAATCCAGGTCCAAGCGAAAAACGGCACTCACGGGAATTCTTATTTGATATTTTATTTCAGGTGCAGAAAACCCTCTCCCCTGCCAACAGATGTGTTTCGGCGTTACCGCCTTCCTCGGTGTCGGCTACCTTAAAACAATCCACCATTTTTAAAGTGCTCAGTGCTCGTAAAACAATTCATAGACAGCGAAGATGGCCGTAGTATCACCTAAATTTCATACTTTTGTGGCGGCCATCTTAGAATGTTCCTTAAGTGCAATGTAACAATCTCTTTATATATATGCAGACAGTTCTTGATATTACATACAAATACAATAAATATATATTATAAAATATAATATATAAAATCGTGAGTCTTGTAGAGTTTGGACATCTTGATTAAGCCCAGAATGGGCAAACTCAGGTAATATTGACATATTTCTATAATGGAAGACAGAATAGTTTTCTCTTTGTATAAAAGAAAAAGTCACCTTTTGGATTCGTGGTCCACGATCTCTTAGCTGCTACATACTATACAGAGGATGTATATATAGAAGTATGAAAGTGTGCAAATATAGAAAGATTTCCCTCTTGTACAACAGATTCCTAGTCTTTTTTATTCAGATCTTGTTATAGGGATTGTGCATGAGATGTTATTCTTGATGTTTATACTCATTATAAGTGTGACCAGAGTTCTTCTGTAGTATTAAGACCTATAGGTGTCATAGTATTGAATTCTATGATGTACCTAGACTCCATTCTGCACAGTGTTTTTATTCTGTCCCCTCCCCTTTCATGTTTGGGGGCCTGGTCTATACAGAAGAATTTTAAGAGGTCACGGGTACTGTTGTGGAAACTTTCAAAGTGGCGTGCTACCGGATATGTGGGATCTTTTTTACTTATTGCACGCATATGCTCCAAAATACGTTTTTTTGTTGAATGGATTGTACTACCCACATATCGTTTGGGGCAGGGGCATTCCAAACAGTAAACCGTGAACTCTTGAGCAACATATTGATCTTTCTCACTTTTTGTTGGCCCTTGTATTGAATGCTATAGTTGTTAATTTTTTGACTGTATTTGCACTCTTTGCACTTCATGGAGGGAAAGAACTAAGCCTGGGCGAAAATTTCGTTCCGTTCGCCGAAATTGCGATAATTTGACATTTTCGCGTTCCGCGGAGAGCGCGAAAATGTCAAAATTTCCAGTTTCCGCAGCTTGGCGATAATTTGTTTCTTGCTTGCTGTGACAGTGCGGGACAGGAGGAGGACTATAACGATACGGAGTGGTGGACTCCCAGACCGGTCTCACCTCCTCTTGTAACCCCACAGCAGGAGGACTGGTTCCCCTTCATGGACCAACAGCAAGGATCGAGACCAGAAGGTGCAGGTCCCTTTAAGTGGAGCGAAGGCTACGAGACGCTGTACCCGCCCTCCTATGACATCACCGAGTGGGAGCAGCCAAAACAGGAAGAACCGCACAGTGAGTCGGACGGCGTTTCCAGGAGGAGTGTTGGAGCGGAGCGGAGTGAACGAGGACGAGGAGAGGAGCGGAGCGAACAAGGACCAAGAGAGGAGCGGAGCGAAGAAAGAGGAAGCGAGACGAACTTCGGACGGCCAGGAGGCCCAGGACACCGCGCTTCGCCCAGCCACGTTCCCAGGGGAGGAGCGTGGCTCGGTCAGGTACGTGACCGAGTAGCGGGCTGGTTAGGTAAAGAAGGCAGACCGCCGGTGTAGGAGAGGTGTTTCCCGTGTTCCCTTCCCTTAGTCAGCACTTGAATAGGCACAGCGTGAGGGGAAAAGGGGTCAAAGCACTGGTGGTAGTCTTTCCTCACACCCGGTCCCGGAGTTAGGGAACGAACCTAGCAACACGGTCCCCTGACATAGCCTTTTGTCTCTTTGTTTCCTTCCGGCTGGGAGACCGCCTTGCTCCGGGGAGATCCTGCCCACGTACCGCCTGGTGTCTGGACGGAGTAGGAAAGAAGAGGAGAGAAGAGAGTAACAACATCGAGAGCCTAAAGAACTGTAAAATCATCTCGAACACTGGCTGACCGTGTATCTAGAAAGCATTACTTGGCAATAAAACCCCGTTTAAAACAACGTTGTGTCCCGCCTGTCCCTGACACTCCGTCACACTGGTGTCAGAAGTGGGATTTTCCATCATACTCCGTCAGCAACACGATGGAGGCCCTCATTCAGCACTTGGTGCAGGGACAAGAAAAGCTGGGATGGGCCGTGGAGCGCCAGATGACGTCGGCCCAGGCGGACAGGGAAGTGTTTCAGAACACCGTGGCGGCACAGCTAGAAGCCTTAAAAAAACCCTCTCCCGAGCCCGGGAGAGCAATGACCTCGGACCTACGTCCACATGGGCCCCATCCAACCGGTATCTCCTTACAAAAGTACGTGCCAGGGGAAGATCCGGATGCCTTCTTAACAAATTTCGAAAGGGTAGCCAGGGCCTGTGGCTGGACCGAAGACAAATGGCCTTTCTTTCTCGCTCCCCTGTTATCCGCAGAAGCACAAGCGGCATATCAAGTCGCCAATCCCACAGGAGCGACTCCCTATGCGGTTATCAAAGATATCATTCTGGAGCATCTAGGGCTTGACGCCGAGGCCTATCATCTGCGGTTCAGAAGAGAAAAGGGCCGAGTAGGAGAAAATCCAAAGACACTATACTTTAGATTAAAGATGGCTGCGGATAAGTGGCTAAAACCCGAATCCAGTTCCAAGGAAGGTATTATGACCCGAATCTACTTAGAACAGTTCTTGGACACCTTGCCTTACGGGACACAGAGGTGGCTCAGACAACATTCGAACCTGTCCGTGGCCCAGACCATCGAGATGGCCACACAGTTCGGGCGAGCCCAACCCGGTTACTTTCCTGGGGACAATGAAACCCCCCCCCCCCCAAAGGAGGTCCTCTGCCTCGGGCAGAGCGAAAAAACCAACGTGCGATTGAGGGGGGGCGACCCAAACCCGCTCGCCTGGACCCGCCTGTGTTCCAGGGACCGCAATGTTATGACTGTGGAGAATGGGGCCACATAGCACGTCTATGCCCCAAGAAACGCACAGAGGAACCCATGGAGGTTGGGTACTTGCCTAAGGCCGTGATGTACTCGGCGGAGTTGGGGACCTCCTTTCATGTACGGGTAACAATAAATGGGACCTGGGTACGAGCCCTGTTAGATTCAGGCTGTAGACAGTCAGTGGTAAGGAAAACTCTAGTACGTCCCCAACAATATCTAGCACATAAAACCGTCCACATCCGCTGTATCCATGGGGACGTGAAACCATACCCCCTGGCTTTGGTCCCGATAACGCCCCTGAGACATCCCACTCAAAAGGTAAAGGTGGGGGTAGTAGAAACATTACCTGAGGAGGTTATACCAGGGGTAGACAACCCGGGGTTCTTAGCCCTCTTTAGAGAAGAAATACGGGGAAAGAAAGAGGTCAACCCCCCAGCTTCGGCTATGATTAGTCCCGATCCATGGATTACCGACCGGAGTTTTCGGTTTGCGCAGTCCAACGATCGAACCCTCTTTAATGCATGGGAACAGGCCCACCAGAACCAAACCCAGGAAGAAGACCGGTTTCCCCGGTTTATCATCCGCAGTGACTTATTATATAGGGAAGGAAAAGAAGGGGAACCGCCCCAGCTATTGGTGCCCCAGCCCTTCAGGGACCAAGTCCTGTTCTTTTCACATAGCCACCTGACCGCCGGCCACGTAGGAAAGGAAAAGGCCACCTCTACTGTTCTAAGGCACTTCTATTGGCCGGGGATTTATAGAGATGTAGAGAGATATTGCAACACCTGCGAAACCTGCCAGAAGAGAAGCGACTACCACCCGCCCCCGGCACCCCTGAAGCCCATGCCCATAATAGGGACTCCGTTCGAAAGAGTTGGTATGGACCTGATAGGCCCCCTTCCGCGTACCCGGCAAAGGACACATCCACGCCCTCGTAATAGTGGACTATGCCACGAGGTTCGTGGAGGCCTTCCCGCTGCAAACCCCGAATACGAAAGCCATTGCGGACAAACTGTTGGAACTGTTCGCCAGAGTTGGATTCCCAAAAGAGGTGGTTACAGATCAGGGAATGCCCTTTACGTCAAGATTGATGAAGGAAGTCTGTCGCACCCTCGATATCGGCCAATTGCGCACCTCAGTCTATCACCCACAGACCAACGGACTCGTGGAGCGATATAACCGAACATTGAAAAACACACTGAAGAAAATGTTAACTGTGGAGGGGAAGGAGTGGGACAAAATGCTTCCATTAGCGTTGTACGTCATCCGGTCCCAAGTGCAAAGAAGTCTCGGTTGTTCGGCTTTCGAACTACTGTACGGCCGCCAACCAAGATCCCTCTTGGAAATGACCAAAGACGCATGGGAGACCGAAGATAAACAAGACCATCAGACCCTATTGGAGTATACCAGTCAGCTGAAGTCCAAAATAGGCAAGCTACGGGATCTGGCTTTCCTGAACTTGGAAAGAAGTCAAGAAAAACAGAAGAAGTATTATGACAAGGGGACAACAGCCGGGAGACTGGGCGTTAATCCTCCTACCCACCTCTAGCAGTAAATTCAGAAAGGAGTGGCAGGGTCCCTTTCCGGTAAGACATAAAATCGGGGACACCACTTACGGCATACAAGTTTCTCCAAAGAAAATTCAAAGCTACCATATAAACCTGTTAAAAAAGTGGATCGGCCCGCCTCCCCGGGCTGCCCATTTTTTAGTACCCACCAACAACAAGTCTCAAACAACCCTAGACGAATTAGTGGTAAATCCCGAGCTCACCCAAGAGCAGAAGAAGGACTTGACGGATACCTTGGCACCGTTTGCGGCCATGTTCTCCAATGCCCCGGGACGGACTGACGTGATAGAGCATGGGTTCGAGACCCTACCAGGCCGAATCATCTGACAGAAACCATATAGGATTCCGGCGGCTAGAAGACAGGCCATCCAAAAAGAAGTCCACGAGATGTTACGGCTAGGGGTGATAAGACCCTCCTCCAGCGACTGGATGTCACCTATCGTGATGATTCCCAAACCCGATGGATCCACACGATTTTGTATGGATTTCCGCGCCTTGAACGAGATATCCACCTTCGATGCATATCCCATTCCGAGGGTGGACGAACTCATAGAGAGGATAGGAGATGCCCGATATATCACGACCTTTGACTTGACCAAAGGCTACTGGCAGGTAGCTTTGAGAGAAGCCGACCGGAAGAAGACCGCTTTCTCTACAGAGCAATCAATCATAGGCATTTGTATAGCGCACTGCTCACCCGGAGGGTCTCAAGGTGCTGGGGTGGGGGAACGCTACTGCTCGAACAGCCAGGTCTTGAGTTGCTTCCTGAAGGCGAGATGGTCTTGCGTTGTCCGGAGGTGGATGGGGAGGGAGTTCCATGTCTTGGCTGCCAGGTAGGAGAAGGATCTTCCTCCGGCGGTGGCTCTGCGGATGCGGGGGACGGTGGCAAGTGCGAGGCTGGCGGAGCGGAGCTGGCGGGTGGGCTTGTGGAAGGTCAGGCGGCTGTTGAGGAACTTGGGGCCCAGGTCGTGGAGGGCCTTGTGTGCGTGGGTGAGGAGTCGGAACGTGATTCTTTTGTTGACGGGGAGCCAGTGCAGGTCTCTCAGGTGTCCAGAGATGTGGCTGTGTCGGGGGATGTCCAGGATGAGTCGTGCTGAGGCGTTCTGGATCCGTTGGAGTTTCTTCTGGAGTTTGGCGGCGGTGCCGGCGTAGAGGGCGTTCCCATAGTCCAGCCGACTGGTGACGAGGGCCTGGGTGACCGTCTTCCTGGTCTCGGTGGGGATCCACCGGAAGATCTTTCGAAGCATGCGCAGGGTGTTGAAGCATGAAGACGAGACGGCGTTGACTTGTCTGGTCATCGAGAGGGAGGAGTCCAGGATGAAGCCTAGGTTGCGTGCGTGGTCCGTTGGCTTGGGGGTGGCTCCCAGGGCGGGGGGCCACCAGGAGTCGTCCCAGGCGGAGGGTGATGATCCCAGGATGAGGACCTCTGTCTTGTCTGAGTTCAGTTTCAGGCGGCTGTTCTTCATCCATTCTGCGACGTCTTTCATCCCTTCATGTAGGCTGGCTCTGGCGGCGTCCGGGTCGCTAGTGAGGGAGAGGATCAGCTGGGTGTCGTCGGCGTAGGTGATGATCTTGAGGTTGTGTTGACGTGCGATGGTTGCGAGGGGGCTCATGTAGACATTGAAGAGGGTGGGGCTGAGCGATGACCCTTGTGGAACGCCGCAGATGACTTCGGTGGCCGCTGACCGGAACGGGGGGAGGCGGACTCTCTGGGTTCTTCCGGCGAGGAATGAGGTGATCCACTCCAGGGCCTTCTCCTGGATGCCGGTGTTGTTCAGGCGCTGTACCAGGGTGCGGTGGCAGACAGTGTCGAACGCTGCTGAGAGGTCCAGGAGGATGAGGGCCGCAGTTTCCCCGTTGTCCATTAGGGATCTGATGTCGTCTGTGGCTGCGATGAGGGCGGTCTCCGTGCTGTGGTTGGCTCGGAAGCCGGATTGCGAGTGGTCGAGGGATCCGTTGGTCTCGAGGAAGGCGGCTAGCTGTCTGTTGACGGTCTTCTCGATGACTTTGGCAGGAAACGGGAGGAGCGAGATGGGGCGGTAGTTCTTGAGGTCGGAGGGGTCTGCAGTTGGTTTCTTCAGCAGGGCACTGATCTCGGCGTGTTTCCAGCACTCCGGGAAGGTGGCGGTGTTGAAGGAGGCGTTGATGATGTCGCGGAGGTGGGGTGCGATGATGTGGTTGGCCGTGTTGAAGATATGGTGTGGGCAGGGGTCCGTAGGGGATCCGGAGTGGATGGTGTTCATTGTGCGTGTTGTGTCTTCGGTGCTGACTGTGGTCCAGGTACGGAGGGTGGCGGTGGGGGGCATCGGTTCGGTGGTGGGGTTCGTGGTTGGTGGGCCGAAGCTGTTGTGAATGTTGACGATCTTGTTGTGGAAGAAGGCTGCGAGGGAGTCGCAGAGGTCTTGCGAGGGAGTGATGTCATTGTTTCCGGCGTCGGGGTTGGAGAGCTCTTTGACGATGCTGAAGAGTTCCTTGCTGATGTGGGTGTTGTTGTCCAGTCGTTCCTTGAAGGCTGTCTTCTTTGTGGCGCGGATCAGTTGGTGGTGTTTGCGGGTGGCGTGTTTGAGGGCCGTCATGTTGTCTGTGGTCTGGTTGGTGCGCCAGGTGTTCTCCAGGGAGCGGCAGTTCTTCTTGGAGGTGATGAGCTCGTCGGTGAACCAGGAGGCTTTCTTGCTGCCGCGTCTGCTGGGGGGGTTCTTCTTCAGTGGTGCGAGGGCGTCTGCGCAGTTGGTGATCCACTGTGTGAGGTTGTTGGCGGCTTTGTTGGGGTCCGTTGAGCTGGTAGGGGGGTTCTGGCTGAGGAAGGTGGTGAGCTGGTCGCCGGTGATCTTGTTCCAGCTCCTGCGGGGGGCTTGTTGAGGGTGGTGGTGGGTCGTCGTTTTACTGAAGCTGAAGTGGACGCAGCTGTGGTCAGTCCACTGGAGATTGGTGGAGTGGCTGAAGGTGACGTATTTGCTGGATGAGAAGACTGGGTCAAGCGTGTGGCCGGCGTAGTGGGTGGGGGTGGTTACCAGTTGCTTGAGTCCGAGGTTGGCCAGGTTGTCCAGCAGAGCAGTGGTGTTGCGGTCCTTGTTGTCCTCCAGGTGGAAGTTGAGGTCACCCAGGAGGATGTAGTCGGTGGAATTGATGGCGTATGGGCTGATGAAGTCTGTGATGTCTTCGCTGAACTGTGTGCGTGGTCCCGGTGGTCTGTAGACGAGGGTGCCTCTGAGCGTGGTCTTGGGGTCGGTGTGTATCTGGAAGTGGAGGTGTTCGGCGGAGGTGAAGGTGTCATCGGAGTTGGTCGTGATGCGGATGGTGTTCTTGTGGATGATGGCGATGCCTCCTCCTGTCTGGTTGACGCGGTCCTTCCTGGTGATTTTGTAGCCTTCCGGGACGGCGATGGCGACGTCGGGCGCTGAGGAGGCGTTCATCCAGGTTTCTGTCAGGAAGGCGATGTCTGGTGCTGTCGAGTCGAGGAGGTTCCAGAGTTCGACGGCATGCCTGTGAACGGAGCGGGTGTTGAGCAAGATGCACATCAGGTGTTTGTTGCTGGGGCTCGGTTTAGCAGGTGCGGTGTTGGGTCGGAGGCTGGTGAAGCGGCAGGTAAGGCAGGTGAAGGGTCCATGGGTGTGTCTCGGGGTGGCTCGGTAGCAGGAGGTGTTTCGGCCGGCATTGAGTGCGTGGAGGGTTTTGGCGTCGTAGATGTGCAGGGTGTGCTGGCGAGGGCGAGGACCAGGGGGTCTGGCGCTGGGCGCGGACCAGGCGCGGACGGGCGCAGACGGGCTTACCTTTGGCGCACCTTCGGCGCTCAATCGGCACTCCCGCTGCGCGCGTCCGCTGCGCGGTCGCTCTGGGGGCGTCATAAGTAAGGAGCCGGGAGGGAGGAGCAGCTGGGTGGCAAGAGCGGGGCGGCGAATGGAATCACAGGGGGGCGGGGCCGCAGGGAGGCAGCGGCGGGAAATTCCAAGAAGCAGCGGGCAGCGGGAAATTCCCAGGAGCAGCGGGAAATTCCCAGGAGCAGCGGGCAGCGAGCGAAGGAATCTGCAGGCAGGAGGCGGCAGAGGCAGGCAGGAGCAGCAGCAGTGAGTGGGGCGACCAAGCCCTGTGGAGGGCTGAGCGGTCACACTCTGTGGTCCCCTACGGTCCCCTTAAGTAAGGAGCCGGGAGGGAGGAGCAGCTGGGTGGCAAGAGCGGGGCGGCGAATGGAATCACAGGGGGGCGGGGCCGCAGGGAGGCAGCGGCGGGAAATTCCAAGAAGCAGCGGGCAGCGGGAAATTCCCAGGAGCAGCGGGAAATTCCCAGGAGCAGCGGGCAGCGAGCGAAGGAATCTGCAGGCAGGAGGCGGCAGAGGCAGGCAGGAGCAGCAGCAGTGAGTGGGGCGACCAAGCCCTGTGGAGGGCTGAGCGGTCACGCTGAGCAAGGATTGTTTGAATTCACGGTCTTACCCTTCGGTTTACATGGGGCTCCCGCGACTTTTCAGCGATTGATGAACACCCTCCTTAAGCCGTATCCCACCTTTAGTTCGGCTTATCTGGATGACATTGTCGTTTTCAGCTCATACTGGACCGAGCATTTACACCACGTGTCCATCATCCTGAAAACCTTACAACAGGCCGGCCTCCATGTGAAAGCCAAAAAGTCCCGGGTAGGTTTCCAACGGGTCAGGTATCTGGGGTATGTCCTCGGCGACGGAGTTATAGCCCCCCAGGTCGAGAAAATCAAGGCTATAACAGAAACCCCGTTTCCCTCTACAAAGAAACAACTAAGAGGCTTCTTGGGCCTAATAGGGTATTACCGAAGGTTCCTACCCCGATTCGCAGAAACGGCCTCACCCCTAACGGACCTCCTAAAAAAGGAGAGCCCCAGCAACTGGTTAAGTCACCCCAGCGAAGAGGCGTTACGGGCCTTTCAGCAGCTAAAAACCTCCATAACCACCTCCCCTGTATTGGTTTCCCCTGATTTCACCAAACCCTTTATTGTAGCCACAGACGCCTCAGACACAGGGATTGGGGCGGTTTTGTCTCAGCTAGGGGAGGATGGGGCGGAACATCCCTTATTGTATGTGAGTAGGAAATTGTTCCCCAGGGAGCGTAAATACCCCACAATAGAGCGTGAATGTTTGGCTATTAAGTGGGCGATTGAGAAGCTACATTATTACCTGGAAGGTAAACCCTTCCTCCTGTACACGGACCACGCCCCCCTCCGGTGGATGTACAGGAATAAGAGCCAGAATCCCAGGATTCTACGTTGGTTTCTGTCCCTCCAACCATTCTCCTTTACGGTGTGCCACCGGAAGGGCAGAGACAATGGGAATGCGGACTTTCTGTCGCGCTCTGTGTATCTCCCCGAACGGGAGAATCCAGGGGGGGAGGTATATGACAGTGCGGGACAGGAGGAGGACTATAACGATACAGAGTGGTGGACTCCCAGACCGGTCTCACCTCCTCTTGTAACCCCACAGCAGGAGGACTGGTTCCCCTTCATGGACCAACAGCAAGGATCGAGACCTGATACAGGAAGAGGCTCCGGACATCGTAGCCATCACCGAGACATGGCTGAAGGATGACGATGCGGCCATTATCAACTTGGCATTTCCCTCTGATTTTTCGGTTTTCACCCTTAACCGATCTACGAGGGGTGGGGGTATTGCGCTGGCCTTGCGACCTGGTCTCACTGGCAGCTGGTCGGGTCTGACCATTCCGGGATGTGAAAGTGCGGTGTTCAAGATCTCGGTCACCCCACATTTTACATTCTCAGGGATGGTGGTTTACCGCCCCCCTGGGAGTGATGTGGCGTTTAGAGCGGCCTTCCCCGATGTGGTTAGTTCCTTGGTGGTAGGCTGCTCTAACTTCTCGATTTTGGGAGACCTCAACTTACATTTTGAGAACCTTACCTCCCCCTCGGTTAGCGGTATTCTTGCTGACCTGGAGGCTTTTCAATTGGTGCAATTGGTTCGTCAGTCTACCCATTCAGGCGGCCACACCTTAGATCCGTTCTTCACCAATCTGACAGACGCTGTGGTCTCCGCCGTTACACCTCTTGGCTGGACGGACCACTCTTTGGTTACCATCTGCACCCCTCTGCCGGGAATGGTTATTGTTCCCCCGGCAAAGCTGGTTACAAAGCGGCAATGGAGTAAATTACGGCTGGAGGACTTACATCGTGTCCTCGCTGAGGAGCCTTTAGAACCTGTAATGCTGGTTGATTCAGGTTACGAGAAGTTCTGCTCCTGGATCTCCAAGGCGCTTGACGCCCTTATTCCTATTGCCGCCTGTAAAGTCAGCTCCAGGGACTCCAGTCCGTGGTACGATGGTGCCTTACGTATACTCAAGGGTGGCTGTAGGCGAGCAGAGAGGGCTTGGCGGAAGGCGTACGATAGCGGGAAGAAAGCTTTGTATCTCGCCTCCGTCAAAGCTTACCATCGGGCTGTTTGCCAAGCTCGGGCAGCTTACTACGCCACTGAATTTGGCAACAGCTCCAACCCCTCTAAAACCATCTTTAAAGTGATGAAGGACCTTTTGGCAAAGCGTGTCTGCACCACGACTACTGGTTCCACCTTTCACTGTGAGGCTCTTGCTCGATTTTTCCTGGAAAAGGTCGAAAACATTTATAGGACGTTCCCCTGTACAGGGCCTCCGGCAGAGCCTCCGACCAACATCTATGGCGGTACCACCTTGCACGTTTTGCCCTCGCTGACCTCAGAGGAGTTTGACCTCCTGGCCCTGCAGGTTAAATCAGGGTCCCCCGCTGATCCCCTTACAGCGACGCTTTTTAGAAAGCAGTCGTTTGTGGGGCGGGCCGTGGTTCATTCCCTTATTAACATCTCGTTAGAATCGAGCACGGTACCCGCTAGCTGGAAGCGGGCAGTGGTTTCTCCCATCTTGAAGAAGCCGTCCCTGCATCCAGATAAACCTGAAAACTATAGGCCCATCTCCTTACTTCCGTGGCCGACTAAAGTGTTGGAGGCCCATGTCAACAAAGTTCTTTCTGCCCACCTTTTCCATGCTAACATCTTGGATCCCACCCAGAATGGGTTCCGTGCTGGTCACAGCACGGAGACCGCCCTCCTCTCCATGGCTGAACATCTTCGCACGGTGATGGATGCGGGACAGACAGCAGCGCTCGTCTTATTGGACTTGAGCGCCGCGTTTGATACTGTTTCGCATCCTATCCTGTTGCATCGCCTGGAGGAGATCGGGCTGGGTGGACCTGCCCTCCAGTGGTTCCGGTCTTTTCTTGACGATCGGTTCTTTAGCGTTGCCGTCCCACCGTTCCAGTCCCAATTCCATCCTTTGAAACAGGGGGTGCCGCAAGGATCCTCGCTGAGTCCCACGTTGTTTAATCTATACGTGAGACCGCTGGCTGAGGTCGTCAAGCATTGGGGCATGACCATGGTCTCATATGCTGACGACACCCAGCTAGCGGTTACGATCAGCGGGGATGCCGACCGGGATGCCCCCAGGTTTCAGAGTGGACTTAGGGCGGTGGCGAGCTGGATGAGGAACAACTGTCTCCAGCTCAACGCCAAGAAAACAGAGATCATGATCGTGGGTAAGAGATCGGAGCTATGGGGGGACAGGTGGTGGCCTTTGGAGCTGGGGCCGGCCCCCCTTCCGGTCACGGAATTAAAGAACTTAGGAGTATGGATGGATCCCTCCCTCAGCTATGTTGGCCATACGAAGAAAATTGCGGCCTGTTGCTTTGGTATCTTACGGTCGCTTCGCCCCGTTTTGAAGTTCTTTGACCATCGCACCAGGCAGCTTATCGTCCAGGCGACAGTGTTATCGCGCCTGGACTATGCCAGCTCTCTTCTGGTAGGGTCCAATGTGGCCGAGGTCACCCGCCTCCAACGTGTCCAGAACTCTGCGGCGAGAGCTATTGTTGGCCTACCCCGTTCTTGTTCTGCCTCCAGCACATTGAGATCACTGCACTGGCTGCCTATTCGGGCCAGAATCCAGTTTAAAGTGCTGTGTATGGCGTTCAAGATTTTGAGGGGGGTAGGCCCTTCTATTCTTGCGGATCTTCTGTCCTGGTATGTGCCCACTCGGCCCCTGAGATCCTTGGGTCAGGCACTTACTGTGATCCCCAGATACAGGCTGTGTCGGGTTGGCGGCCGCTCTTTCCGGGTCAGAGCAGCTGAGCTCTGGAACTCCCTTCCCCCAGAGTTGCGCCTACTAGATGATCTTTTAGTTTTCCGTAAAGCCCTAAAAACTTTTCTGTTTTAATAAAATTTTCTTTCCTCTGTTCTGTTGTGTTTTCTGTGGTGTTGCATTTTTACCTGCCGTGCGCCTGGACGCCCCTTTGCTGGGGCAGCAGTGCGCATTACAAATGTATGTAACATAACATAACATAACCAGAAGGTGCAGGTCCCTTTAAGTGGAGCGAAGGCTACGAGACGCTGTACCCGCCCTCCTATGACGTCACCGAGTGGGAGCAGCCAAAACAGGAAGAACCGCACAGTGAGTCGGACGGCGTTTCCAGGAGGAGTGTTGGAGCGGAGCGGAGTGAACGAGGACGAGGAGAGGAGCGGAGCGAACAAGGACCAGGAGAGGAGCGGAGCAAAGAAAGAGGAAGCGAGACGAACTTCGGACGGCCAGGAGGCCCAGGACACCGCGCTTTGCCCAGCCACGTTCCCAGGGGAGGAGCGTGGCTCGGTCAGGTACATGACCGAGTAGCGGGCTGGTTAGGTAAAGAAGGCAGACCGCCGGTGTAGGAGAGGTGTTTCCCGTGTTCCCTTCCCTTAGTCAGCACTTGAATAGGCACAGCGTGAGGGGAAAAGGGGTCAAAGCACTGGTGGTAGTCTTTCCTCACACCCGGTCCCGGAGTTAGGGAACGAACCTAGCAACACGGTCCCCTGACATAGCCTTTTGTCTCTTTGTTTCCTTCCGGCTGGGAGACTGCCTTGCTCCGGGGAGATCCTGCCCACGTGCCGCCTGGTGTCTGGACGGAGTAGGAAAGAAGAGGAGAGAAGAGAGTAACAACATCGAGAGCCTAAAGAACTGTAAAATCATCTCGAACACTGGCTGACCGTGTATCTAGAAAGCATTACTTGGCAATAAAACCGCGTTTAAAACAACGTTGTGTCCCGCCTGTCCCTGACACTCCGTCACACTCGCGCTGTAAAATAATACATTCTTGCGCGCGCGCGATCGCCTTACCTGAATCCCTGCGTTCGCCGACAAGTTTTCTTGATCCGGTCGCGTTCTCCATGAGATGTTGTATTGTTTTTAGCCATTTGCGCTGTCTCGCGACAGTTCGCGCCCGCAGTGACGTCATGCGTCGCGCGATCACGTCTTTCTTCTCGCGATCATGCACCGCGAGACAACTCAAAACAAGATGGCCGCGCCCACAAGCAACCACATGGGTAAGTTGGCGACCCGCAACCATGCAGAAGATCTCGCGAACATGCGGGAAAAAAACGTCCGCATCTTCGCGATATTTCCGCTTGTTTGCGATAATTTTAAACATTTTCGCGATAATTTGCAAAAGTTAATTTCGCAAATTCCGCTCACCCCTAGAAAGAACCCTGTTATGGGCTCTTTACGTCGTGCTGATGCAACGTAATGACAGGAAACCAAATAGTCATCCATAGATTTACATCGTCTGTGTGAAATGAGTGGTTGCTCTGGAATTGCTGACTTGAGAACAGGATCAGTTTTTAGGATATGCCAGTTTTTCTTAAAAATGTGCATTCATTCTGGTGTTTTAGAGCTGTAGAGAGTAATCATTCTGGCAGGTTGTACAGTTTTCTTTGGGGCTCTGTTTTGGGAATTGGGGATAAGAACCTCAGACCTATTTGGAATATCCGCTCCTATTTCTGCAATTTGTAAGACCTGTTGAGAGTAACCTCTCGTCTCAAATCTTACAAGGGCATCTTTCTTGGCGGCGTTATATTCTTCTGTGGATGTACAATTCCGTTTGAACCGTAGAAGTTCCCCATAAGGGATGTTGTTGGTCATACTTCTAGGATGAAAACTTTGAGCATGTAAAACGGAATTGCCCGCTGTGGGTTTACGATTCAAGCGGGTCATAATGATGCCACCTGTTGCATAAACCTCAAGGTCTAAGTAAAAGACGCTGGTATCACTGATATGTCCAGTGAACTTTAAGTTGAAATCCTTCTCCTTGAGGAAGGCCACATATTCCTCAGTCGAGGTGCGGCTGCCTTGCCACACGATGAACAAATCATTGATGTAGCGTGCCCATAACACGACTCTTTCAAACCAGTGATGTGATGTATCCCTCCAGGCCACGTGCTTCTCCCACCAGCCTACAAAAAGATTTGCATAACTGGGGGTGAAGCACGTGCCCATCGCAGTCCCACGTTGTTGCTTGTACAGCTGATTGGTGAAAATAAAAATGTTATTTTCTAGACAGAATTTCACCATTTCTAATAGCATGATGTTATGCTATTGGAATTTCAAGGGACATTTATCTAGGAACCATTTGACTGTTGCTATACCTTGTTGGTGGTTTACACAGGTATATAGACTTGTAATGTCAAGGTAATAAAAAGCATGTCATCTTCCCATATAATCCCCTCTATCCACCTGAGAAAATCCTTTGTGTCCTGAATGTATGAATTTAAACTCCTTATCCATGGTGCTCAAAAGTGGTCAATGTAAATAGAGCAGTTCTCCAGAAGACTATTAATGGAAGCCACAATCGGTCTTCCCGGTGGCTTCTTATCGTCTTTATGAATTTTGGGAAGATGATAGAAGGTCGGGAGGACCGGATACTCACATAGCAAGAGATGATATTCATCAAAGTCTAGTATACCTTAACTTCTCCAGCATTTTAAAAGCTCATGAAAGGTGAATATACATTGTGCATAAATTGCTCGAGTCACAGCTAGATAGCATGCTTTATCTTTTAATTGACTCATTGCTTCTTCATGATAATGGCCTTTCAAAAATAGCACAATGTTCCCCTGAAGGCTTTATTACTATGGAGTCATCATTTCTCAGGGACTGGATTGCTTTCCATTGTGGCCTATATTACCTACTGGCAGTCGCCAGTAGGTAGTTATAGTTAGGACCTATTTTCCATAGGAAATCCGCAAAATTCTATTTGGAATAACGTTGGCGTCGATTGATGAATCTTCGTGAAATTTTCCAAACTTTTGGCCAGCTCCGGTCCGCTCCTATCCTGAAAATTTCACAGTGATTCGTCAAGCGGGGGCCGAGAAAAAAGGGGGGTCCCAAAACACGTTTTCCCCATGCATTTTCCCATAGGACCTGTTGACGCAGGTAGTCCTCAATTCAGACTCATGCCTTTTGCTTAAATGGTGTAAATCCGTTCAGTAGTTCCTGAGAAAATCAAAAGTAAAATCACATATATATCTGGGCGGAGCCTAACCACACATCTCATCGTGAGATCTGATTGGCTGTCAGCACTTCATCCAAGAAGTGTTGGCAGTCATCTTGGGACCAATATACATGATAGCACCTCATTAAAAAGCATTGCAGTTAATAGAAGGTTTTAAAACTTTAGTTACATTATAAATCATTTGTTGATGGTACCATACTCATTTTAGGAATTGTGGTGTGTTCTAAGGTGAGTTTACCATGTGAAAAAGCCTTCTGCTGTGATATCATGAATCATGTTTGAGAGAATACTATGTTCTCATGCTTTTCCCACAGAGGTTTGGAAGGTGATCTATAAGCTAAACTGAGAGCATATTTTCTGTAAATTCACATTATTTTTCTCAGTCATGTGAGAAGGAAGTCTGACATTCTCAGTAAAACATGTACATCCAACAAGGGCAGAGACTGTCAGTTGATTCCTTTGTGTTCTACTGCAGCTTCCCAGTGTGTTCTAAAGAACTAGAGCGCTTGAAGTCCTTTATTGCCTCTCAGTGGGTTGCCGTGCACAGATGCTCAGATGGTAAATTATAAAACCCTCCAGTGGGTCTGCCAGTGTTTATCAGCACCAAATTCATTTAAAATACTCACGCCAAACCTGTCATTCCACACACAGCGCAATAAGGATTCATGCCATTGACCCGCTGTCAATTATATATATATAATGTGACCAAGGCCTGTGACGGGCTGAAACGCGTAATGGTGGCGATGGTGTTTTTTATATTTAAATAAATTATTTGGATTCTTCACCGCATTTTGGGTCTGCTTACGTTTTTTGAGGACATTCCTTCAATTTTGAAACGGAGTTTGGTTATATATATATATATATATATATATATATATATATATATATATAGCATGTGATCAAGGCCGCCTGTACGGCCGAAATGCGTCAAGACAAAATGCTGGAATAAGCATGTGATCAAGGCCGCCTGTACGGCCGAAACGCGTCAAGACAAAATGCTGGAATAAACAATTGCACTATTGCTGGTCTGCACTCGTTATTTCTGAGCGAAGCAGAGGGAGGTGTCACGAGTTCGAGGTGATATATATATAAATATATATATAGAGATAGATAGATAGATAGATAGATAGATAGATAGATAGATAGATAGATAGATAGATAGATAGATAGATAGATAGATAGATAGATAGATAGATAGATAGATAGATAGATAGATAGATAGATAGATAGATAGATAGATAGATAGATAGATAGATAGATAGATAGATATAGTCACTGAAAAAAACCCAAAGCTTACAGATTCATTATAGCTAGGCTCACATTTCCAGTGAAATTCAGCAGTTATAGTTGCCTGACCTAACCTTAACATAAGCCCCTGCAATGCACTGCTTATGACCTCACACATTGCTTTACTCATGACATGGTCAGTGACATCACTGATTAAATCTCACATGACATTTCAATGTTTTTTTAATCCTATTTCCTAACTTCAACGACCCTGTAACCTTTGTTTTTTGTGTGAATTTCTAAGGTTAATATTTTATTTCCTAACTATAAGGTCCCTGTAACGTGTTTTTTTCACTACATTTCTAAGGTTTTTTGATGTTCTATTTCCTAACTATAATGTCCCTGTGACCTTTGTTTTTTTCACTGAATTTCTAAGGATTTTTAAATTGTATTGCCTATCTGTAACCTACAAACTTTGCAAGTGGGTATGCCAGTGCCTGTGTGGGTCTGTGAGTTGGTATGTGAGTGTCTGTGTGGGTCCGTTAGAGGGTGTGTGAGGGCCTGAGTGGGTCTATGAGTGAATAAGTGGTCTATGAATGGATGGATGAGTAAGTGGGTGAGTGCCTGTGTGGGTTTGTGAGCACCTGTATGAGTCTGAGTGAATGTGTGAGTGGTTGTGTGAGTGGGTTTGGGAGTGCTCCCTGACATTTCATTTTAATTAAATAAGCTAGCTCTCTATGTCTCCTAATACAGTTATATAACCCTTTAAATGTCGAAGTCACTGCATGTGAATTATGCATTTAAATTCGACATGATTAATTAAATAAGCAAGCATAATAAATTAAAAAAAAAATACAAACAATGGGATTCTGAAACAAGAAATGAACAGATGCAAAAATTAAAATGCAACATGTCAGAAAAGATAGAAAAGCAACAGCAGGAAAACAAACATATAAGCAAATTAACATAATTCCCATCATATGCCACTCAGATACCACAAACAATTAGTTAAACACCAACAAAGAAACAACAGTTTATGATATATTAATTGAAAAACACAAAAATGTTTCAAATAATAAAATGGGTAAATAGCACAACATATCAAAGAAAACATTGCACACTGTGCGAGTTATAGTTATCTGAACTAACTATAACGGGGGAATTTCAATGGTTTTTTACGAGTGAAATGTCCAGCTTACTATAACATGTGTGAAACCTATGGTTTTTTAAGTGAATTTGCAAGGTTTTTTAAATGCTAATTCCTAACTATAACGTGGGTGAAACCTATGGTTTTTTAAGTGAATTTGTAAGGTTTTTTAAATGCTAAGTTATGTATGTATTATTATATTTTTTATATATTTATTTTACAATAAACTACCTATGTATATAGTTATAGATTGACTGTATCCTGTAATATGAAATGGCTGATTTAAAATATATGTATATTTTTTTAAGGTTTTTCACCGTGCGCGCACGGTGCGCGCACCCCGCGATTTTTTGAAAAAAAAAAAATGTTTTTTACATCCTTCGGGGTCCTTCTGGGACCCCCTGACAAAGGCTAGGGGATCAGGAAATCTCTACCCTGCCCCCTTTTCACGTTCTCCACCTTTCTTTTTCACTGTCACACACAAAACACAGAAAACGGCGGCCGACACTTCCTGATTTCGACCGATTCGAACGTTGACTGACATGTAACCACCAATAAGAATTACGCCCGCGCACGTTAGGGTGCGCGCACGGTGCACGCACGGTGCGCGCTTATAGATATTTATGTACTTTTAACTGCAATTCTCTCAGGAACTACTGAACAGATTGACACCATATATGCAAAAGGCACATGCCTGACCTGAGGACTACCTCTTTGCCAAATTTCAAGTAATTCTGTTCAGCCGTTCGGGCTGTACCTTCGGCTAAAGGTCCTATGGGAAAATGCATGGGGAAAACGTGTTTTGGGACCCCCTTTTTTCTCAGCCCCCGCTTGACGAATCACCCCGAGACTTTCAGGGTAGGAGCTGAGCGGAGCGCCCCATTAGTTTTGAAAATTTCACGAGGATTCGTCAACCGGCGCCAAAGTTATTCAAAATAGAATTTTCAGATTTCCTATGGAAACTCGGTCCTAACTATAACTATCTACTGGCGACCGCCAGTAGATAATATATATATATGTATATATATATATATATATATATATATATATATATATATATATATACGCCATGTTATTTTTATCTGTTCTGGTGGATTGTGTATCATTATGTTTGTGGGTTTTTGGAACATTCGATGTGTTATTGTGTGTTTTTCAGTGTGTTGATAGGTGTAAATGATCTGAGATATATCATTTTATATTTCATTTAAAATACACATATGTGACTATATTTACATTTTTAAAACCTGCTTTGTATCGGTGTCAGCAATAAGAAAATGTAATTGCCATTATTTGTATGCCCGGTGTTGTGCTGGTAGAGTTAATCCTTGCTTCCGTGGTTTCCATTGTGATTCCTCTGTAGTACTGTAAATTGCAATGTGTGGTGAGCTACTTAACCCCTTGTATGCTCATGACGGCTCCCGGCCGTCATGCATCACCGTGGGCGTGTGCGCACGACGGCCTGGAGCCGTCCTAATCCCGCCCACCGTTTATTTCTCCCGCACAGCGCAGGAAATAAACCCGCACCCAGGGGGTTAAAGGCTTGGCTAAAGTAGATTTGAGCATGTTTGGGATGTAGAGCGACTCGAGGAGATGTGTATTTACCTCTCGTACACTGCAGTTGACTTCCCTATTTTAGGTGTGTGCTTGTATCCCCATGGCCCCTCTGAAATTGCATTTCACTTCCCCCACTTTCCAGTAGATAATTACAGTTTTTTGCCAAGATGTAAAGTAAATATCTTCTTTTCAGTTGTGGATTGTAAGTAGTATCAATGTTGCAATGCCTTTTCATTTTTGCAACTTGTTTAGGAATGTAAATGAGGGGCTTAAAGCCTTCCTAATCAGTTATATCATTGGGACATACAATTTGCGCACTGACTTGATTCTCTTCAAACTCAAATAAAAATATTCAATTTGACTTCCAAACACTATATAATATCTCATAACTCCTGCCTTCTTTATTCCCTTTAGGGGAAATTCACAAAGGCATTTATGAGAATGAATGTTAGCAATCCTTTAGTATTCATTCATAGTCATAAATGCAATTCACAGAATTACAAGGATGGTCTGTGCCAATCTACTTGTACCCATGTCCTATACATTGAGATGTCTCGTTTTCCATCCTAAGTGGAGAGAGCTATACAAATGTACATGTATGACCTAGGTGTAAATGTATGAGGCCAGGGAAAGTGGCTGGAAAATATGGATTTGATTTCACAATGAAACTGGCGTCAAGTTTTAAGCAAATGTTACTTTTTTAATTTGACATTTTAATTGTACTAATGAAAAATATGATAAAACCCAGTATGTTTGACGATATTGATACTATTCTTGAATATTGTAATCAACGGAATGAAATAATGTGGGCATCACCAATCCATGCCAGTGTAGGTATGGAAAATAATCAAATTAACTTTAAGTAAAATGGGAATATTCTCAAGGATGCATTAATGGACTATTTCATTATTTGGAGCAATAATTAATAATTGTTAATTGCTTCATTACTGTGTGCTGTGTTTGGAGGCATATGTGTGACTTAAGTCACAATACTACCACTGAATATTTTGAATCAGAGGGATTTGTCTATTTGTCGTTTCCAACATACCTACCAATTCATTTTTTAGCTTTGGTGTACAGAAATCGAAACATTAGATTTCCAAAATAATGCAGGATATTCAAGAAATAACTTTAATCTAACTTATTAGTAATATACAATAAATGCTACTAAATGATAGAGCTAATGGGACAAAAAAACATCTCAGACCCTTATATAGAGTTTGACAGACAGTTTTCTCCATCACAAACGTGATGAATATCCAGACCCGCCATATAACAAGATCTTACAAAATAGGAAATGTGTATGTTGTAGACGGGCCACAGTCTAAATAATGGTGTTGTGGGGCCATTTACTAAGAGCCTTCGCACTCAAGGAGCACACAGTTGTGGCAGGACCTTCGCAATGGGTAACTGCATTATGGAGGTCCCATCACCAATGTGGGCCCTCACACCACAACTGCGAGGCTGCTGCCCAAAAGCCCTTTGTGAATCGGCCCCTCAGTCTTTACAAGCGTGAAACCTGGATGAGCATCTGTTTGGGAATATTTTACAACAAAATCTATTATTTTCCAACATGTTTAATTTACTACTAGCAGATAAGGTGATTGCACTGTTGGTGTCAGAAGAACAAAGTATTGGTTTGAATGTAATCATTGTAATTTTACATCCAAAGGCAGATTCCCAAGAAATCTGGAAAATGCTTACCTCTTCAGAAAGCAATGACCCTTATGTGCAGGGAATTTTCACACTGTCCGTGCAGCCGCGGTCCGTTCGGGTAACAGCGGTGGGGCCACGTGGGGGGGATTTTGAGGGACGATGCAGAGGGGAATTTAATTATTTATTTGATTTTCCCTCTGCATTGTCCCTCGAAATCCTCCCCGCCCCCCACGCTGTGTCCTACACAGACCGCGGCTGTGTACGTGAGGTACTGCGTTCTGTGTGTTAGACCATTCTACCTGTCTGGGCAATTACAACCAAGGAAAATCAGAAATTGAGGTGGGGGAACTGAGACCTTGGTGGGACGGAACATCTGCAAACATCAGCAGTTTACAGCCTGCAACGATGTCCAGTATGCACATACCCTATTAGTCATCTGAATACCTAACCATAACTGTTTTATCAGAGTAAATGTTACCTTTGCATAGCACCCGTCCTGTGCAAAAAAATTTAATGGACAGGATCTGCACCCGACACAAACCATCTAAATTAAGTCACCTGTGCATGGCATTTTAAAGATAAGAAAGAAAAAACAATGCTGCTATACGTACCTGTATGTGAACAAAACAAAACGAAATATCAACAAGTGAAGGAAACACAAATAAACAACTGACGACAGCTGACAATCAATTACGACGATTTGTAGGTGACATAATATTTTCTGTTCTTCAGTTGTCATGGTTGTCATGTATTTCCTAACCAAACATATGTTTTGAGGACATTCTTATTTGAGAAAGGTTTTCTTGAGTTCCAACCACTTCATGAATCCTTTTATCTCAAGTGTATGAAACGAGTAAATCAAACCCACGCTTCACTTTTAAGTGACCATGCAGAGTGTAAAGCACTTTGCATAGCGAAGACAGTCACTTCAGCACTGTAATGCATATTGCAATTTGGAAGGCCGCCTTGTGTTTGATTGCTTCTAACCTACAAGTATCATTCAGCAGTGATTTACATTTTATGTTGCTACAAATCAAACTATTTTCATCATGAGCATTAATGCTGCCCTCAGCTCTAGAAGTCAATGATAATCACCACATTGGTAAAAGTGGTTTCCTCTGAGTTATTAGCAACATCTATTGATTTTTTTTGCTCGGAGAATTTTAAAAGAGGAAAGGTCATCGAGGATTAAACAAAAACAAATTACTGATTCAAGGAACATCACCAACAACAGCACGCCTTACATTTCTTTTCTAATGCTCATCCTAAGCCACCGAGCATATTTCCAGTCTGACTTGTGGATTGGCTAGTCTGAAGTTTCAAAAGGAAATGCTCAGGAAATCAGGTTAGGAGCCCAGCAATGATACACTGAAGGGCTTGATTTCGAGTTCCTTGTAATATTGTGACCCATGCGTAAACTCCTCCCATGCATTAAATAACTCATTATTTATTCAATTTCGGCAAATCAAAGTGCCAAAATTAAACAGGGGAAAACATACAGTAATTACCATATCATGCACATTTTGGTGCGTTAAACACCAACATCCGCATGCTGTTCCCCATGAACTCGTAATAGGTGTCATTTATCACATCCCATAAATAAGGAACTCTGTGGTATCAGGGGTGGTAAATAACGCCGTAGATCCTAATCAGGCCATCATCTTTTTCAGTGAATAGAATTGTGAAATGCGATAATGAACCTAATTCGTGAAAACATTGTGAATTAAAGCAGCCACATGCCAAAAGACCCCGTAAATATCTAACTTTTACCTACTTTACAGGCAGCTTTTGCATATGTCATGGGAAAACTATGATTTTCAGAGTTTAACTAAAATAAATACGTTTTGCCTTTTACTACCTATGATAAACATTCCCAGGCTTAAGTTGGTGTTGAAATTTCACAGTATTAAGTTTTTTATCTTCACACAGGACATAGGGCATCAATGGTATTGCCAGTGATGAATGCCCTTAACTTAACTTGAATAGTGCCTTCGTACATGCCCTGCACTCTTTACGTATAGGGGCAAAGGGCATAATAGACAAGGCCGGATTGAAAGCCTTGTAAACCGTGTGAATAAGGAATGCACTGATGTATGCTTGTATGAAGAACACAGTGGCTATACAGCCACGCCCACATTTTCTGCATCCTCAATGACATTTGTAAAATTGCAGTAGTTTTGCTGTATTGGATCAAGGCTAGATTATGCCAGCTCTTTGTGCCTTATCCAATGTTCCATAGCTCCTGCAAAGCAAGGTCAGTGCAATGGCCCTAAGCCATGCCCTGTGCTTAGCACAGTGAATCGTTCCCATGTCAACATGCCCCGTTTTCAAGGCAAGCATGTGTGAAATCTTGAGCAATGTTTTATTGAAGATAGTTTTGAAAAGCTACCTTCAATAACACATTTCGGAACTGCTGAAGTTTTTGTTTTTTGTTTTATTGAAAATATATCAGTATAACTTCCTAGATATAGTGACTCATTTGTAAATGAGATCTTGTATATATCAAATAATGGCACAGTAGAAATCAGGTTATAAATAGCAAACAATAATAAAGCAATAAAAGAATCATATTTACATTATATTTGTAGCTTTTCAAAAGAACAGCTGAACTTTCCATGGTGGCATCAGAATGACTTGTGTGTGTTGGCACATA
Organism: Triturus cristatus; assembly: GCF_964204655.1. Classification (NCBI taxonomy): domain Eukaryota; kingdom Metazoa; phylum Chordata; class Amphibia; order Caudata; family Salamandridae; genus Triturus; species Triturus cristatus. The sequence continues at coordinate 468,501,097 of NC_140593.1, forward strand.
AAAGGGCGAGTGTGCAGCAGCATCAAAGTACATTTGCTAGAACTGGTAAACTCGTTGTGGGGAACCAGTCAATGTACTAGTAGAGATGAGAAGTGATGCCATCGAACATGTCCCCAGCTAGATGCCAAAGCCACTGGAATCAAGCTATCCTGGCTGAAGAGGAGAGAAACCCCGAAACCGGTCCTAGGATGCTTGGTTCCGGTCCAGGGAGGACCTGGCTTGGCAGTTCGGGCTGGACTGTTCCCATGAGGCACAGGGTCATGACTGATTTGCATATGGCTGGGTTCAAACTGGAATGGCATGGTGAGCAAAAAAACGATGGATTTAGGCCCAGATCTCTGCACTGGGGTGAATGTATGACATTGTTCTGCATTCTGTCCATCAACTGTTGTTTTTTGCAAAGCCTTGAGGGAGCAAGAGTCTTGAAAGCCTGTGTGAAGAGGTTTAATTGAAAGAATACAGTTCAAATACAAGAGGGTGGACAACGTTCTTTTCAAAACGCAGTGCTCATGCCCGGTAAACACAATCTTGTGACAGACAATATGTGAGAGTTGAGAGATCTACAACAGCAGTGTATATAACACGATTATCAATTTCAACCACTCAGTTTTTATTCCTGCACTTTGCGTGGAAATTGAAAATCTACGTGATGGAAAATAGTGAGACAAACCACTGAGAAATCGTCCTCCACTCTTTGGAAGAACTATGGGGCATATCAACAACAACCGGCGATAATTATCTCTAAGCGCACTTAGCGCTAGGATAATTATCGCCGGCTAGCGTGAATTTTTATCGCTGAGATAGCGTGCTATTAGCAACGCTTATCTCAATAGCGATGAAAATCCTCACGCTAACAGGCTAACGTGAGATTATCGCTGGAAACCCAGCGATAATCTCACAGTGTTCCTCACGAATCACGCACAGCCAGTATAACAAAAAGATTCTAATACGTGGCATGGAGCAATCCATTAACGGCATGACTAATACACTTTTGGTTTTCGGAATTTTCGTTATTTTTTCTATTACGTACATTCTGGCGCTGAAACTACTAAGAGATTACATTTTTGTTTATAGGGTTTTCCCCTGAGGAAGGGCGGACCCCGAAATGCATTGGGATTAAAACCCTGTGACCCGAGTACCATGTTATCAACATTGCAAAGCATATACTGCGCAAAATGACAATATTCGTTGAATCAACATATTGAATCTACTACTGCGAAATTAAAACAGTTGCAATTGAATATATACACTTGACTACGTGTTATTAAAGTGTGAAGTTTAGAGGAGTGCTGTTTGGGATATACCTTCCACTGGTGGAAGGAACTTTGCTTAAGTCAGAAAAATACCAGACTTAAAAAAGCAGCGTTAACCACGGTTAGCGCTGCTTTTTTTGTCTCTAACAGGGTTAGCGACATTCTTGATAATAGGAGAAATGTCGCTTAGCGACATTTCTCCTATTATTGTACTCTGGAACGCCCCTTTGCATCTCATTAGAGATGCAAGGGGAATCGTAGAGTAAAAGGGTGCTAACATGCAAATTTGCATGTTAGCACCCTGTTGTTGATAGGGTGCTAGTTTTATCTCTGCTTTTTTGGCTTTTAAAGCCAAAAAAGCAGAGATAAAGCCCTTGTTGATATGCCCCTATGAGTGGTACACATTGAGTTTCTGTAAGCCTTGTACAGGTTTCTCCCAGTGTTTGAGTTCACAGCCTCAAAAAAACAGGTTGGGTTAACATACAATAAAGTAGTACCAAAGAGGTAACTTACTTTGAGGTACTAACACTGTGCCCATCGTGAAACTGATGAACTTAAAGTGTGCCTTTCTGTGTCATCAATTTCTGCTATCCCAATCAGTGGGGGCTGTGTTTCAGTAAACATGTATGTATTTTATTAATAGGAGTGATGAAGATGGAAGTTTGTTCCAAAACAACTGTAGCTCCTTTGCTCAACTTTAATGATACCTCCAAATAAATATCTGTACATCCAGTATATAAAGTTAAAATAGTTATCAAAGGCTAAAATGGCTTACATCAGAAACATGCTGTTCACAATCAATATGTGATCACTAGCACTAAATCAAAATAGCACACAAGACTGTAATCTTAAATTGATACCTAGTCATGTGCAAACAGTTTTTATCGTAAAATAGCAATTTTGAACACCAGAAAATTATTTAATGAAAATACAAAATGTGGCAACAAAAAGCAGATTATAAAAGAGAGGAATCAAGTGTGTCAGTGTGTCAAGAACAATGAGACTTGGAAGCTATGCGTGTCTTCCACTTTAGGATCAGAGTCTGCCATTCTTCTGTAAAATAGATATCTTGTGATTAAGGGGTCTCTAATCCTTTCAGAGTCAATAGCTGTACAACCTGGGGAATTGATCCGAGTATTGATGGGAACAAATGGCTATCTCAACCACTAACACAACCAATGTATGAGCCCACACATATGAAAGCACACGCTGAAAGCATACATGACCTTTCCAACCATGTTCAGAGGCAGCTGAGTGCAGAAGAACTGAAAAATAAGGCTGGGTCTCATGATTCCAAAATGTTTCTCAGGGGCCCATGCCAATATGTACAGGTAATGGGTCTGCTGTCACGCTGTGAAGGGTAGAGGCTGGAAGGGATAAAGAAAGGAAAGGGGTTAAGACCACAAAAACATCGAAGGAATCAAATGCAAATATGATGGCAGGGAGGTTGTGTGTTCGCCAGACGGAGTCACTATTCACGTTACATCTGTTTCTAGCTTGTTCATTTCGAGTCAGTTCTCCTGAGTCTTTTGAGGGGTAGAGAAGTCATTTGGCAATAAGACACTCTGGGGCATATCAACAACAACCGGCGATAATTATCGCTCAGCGCTCTTAGCGTGAGGATAATTATCGCCGGCTAGCGTGAATTTTTATCGCTGAGATAGCGTGCTATTAGCAACGCTTATCTCAATAGCGATAAAAATCTACACGCTAACAGGCTAACGTGAGATTATCGCTGGAAACCCTGCGATAATCACACGTTACCTTGTTGATAGGGACAGGCAAACTTAGCCATGATATCCTCCTTCCATAGGATATCATGGCTAAGTCTGAAAATTAGCAGACGTAAAAAAGCAGCGTTAACCGCGGTTAGCGCTGCTTTTTTTGTCTCTAACAGGGTTAGCGACATTCTTGATAATAGGAGAAATGTCGCTTAGTGACATTTCTCCTATTATTTTACTCTGGAACGCCCCCTTTGCATCTCATTAGAGATGCAAGGGGAAGCGTAGAGTAAAAGGGTGCTAACATGAAAATTTGCATGTTAGCACCCTGTTGTTGATAGGGTGCTAGTTTTATCTCTGCTTTTTTGGCTTATAAAGCCAAAAAAGCAGAGATAAAGCCCTTGTTGATATGCCCCTCTGTGTCTGTATTTCATAACATCTTGCATTGACTAGGATCTTCCACACAGGCACCAACTACAGAAGAAGCAGGGCAGGTTAGGAGAGCTTCAGCAGGGTTTCAGGATTAGTCTCAGCTTTGAGGAAATTGGCAAAACATTCAGGGGGCATTACAGAACGGGGTAACAAAGTTCAGAGTTTGTGTACGTCTATCTTGAGCAAAAGTGAAGCTGTAGCTTACTTTAAGTGTCCTGATCGTTAGAGAGTACCCAGTGGTGGTTTGTGGAGGTAAGTGCGATGGGACAGTGGGGCAGGGCGGGGGGATGTTGACAGACGACGGAATAGGAAATTAAAAAAAATATATATATCCTATTCCGTCATCTGTTGACATCCCCCTTTCCCCCTAATGTGCTTACCTGCACAGACCTCTGCTGGCAGTCCGCACTGAAATCAGTTTCATCACATCTTAGAACCTAGAAATTTCAAGCAACCATATTATGCAAAGTTTTGCCCGTTAGAGTGGTTTCCTGGAACTGTGGGCCAGATGTACAACAATACTAAATTGAGACTCGCAATTTGCACTTGTTTGCGAGATGCAAATTGCGAGTCGCCATTTAGTATGTACGGCAGCACTGATTGCGATTCCCAATGGGGTTGCAAAATGCGAGACTCATGAATATTAATGAGCCACTCACATTTTGTGACCCCATGTGGAATGGCTGGCCCTCCCAGGGATAGTGGCCTACTAGGCTCAGCAGACCACCATGTCTGAGACTGCTTTTAAATAAAGCAGCTTTTTTTTTCAATGCAGCCTTTTTCTGTAAAGGGTAACGGAATGCATTTAAAAAAAGAAAAATGAAACTTTTTTGTTTCATTTTTTAAGGGCAGGCAGTGGTCCCTGGGTCCACTGCCTGCCCTTAAAAAATAGCTTTGCATGCATTTGCAGTGGGGAAGGGGTCCCCTGGGGACCCCTTCCCATTTGCGAATGCTTTACCACCTACTTGAATTAGGTTTTAATTGTGAGTGTTATGCAACCGCAATTGCGGTTGCAAAACATTAGTACATGGGCTAGAGAGTTGCTATTTGGAAGGGAATGCCCCTTCCAAATAGCAACTCTTTTTTGCGAGTCGCAACTCATTTGCGACTCGCAAAATTGTGGTATTACATAGCCATACCAATTTTAGCATGCGCAAACGGGCCGCTAACCCGTTTGCGCATGCTAAAATTGGTCATACATCTGGCCCTCTGTTCCTTGCACTGCTCAAGTTGATTGAGACCCCATGCAGGAACAATTTCAAGAGCCTGGTCCCCTTGAAAGCCTTGTGCTTACAACCCAGACAGGACACAAAGACAACAAAGCTTCTAAAGAAAGAAGATAAAGTGAAGATGGGGCTGATTTTGTAGTTTCTTTGTGAGCAGCTGCATCCCACCATATTACAATCATCAGCCTTCTTTAAAACAACACGTGTAACTAAGGGTCCCTCTAGTGACAATTGCACTGGAGGTGATTACAATGAAACAGCCTTTCGAAACCTTTGCAGTGTTTGGGATCACAATTATAAAACCAGTGCAAACAACGCCCAGGTCCCCGGAATAATTATTCACACCCCTACGATGGCCTGGCATATGCAAGCCTAGCCCACTTTGCGTCCGTATCAATAGGATAACGACGATGCCACATGTCCCAGTTCTTCCACATTGCTTCAGGTGATATGGCCGCATCCACCTCGCATATCACAATGCGCAATAAAAAAAAGGGATCCATGAGGTGTACATCATCCTGTCGATCAAAACTCCATCTGAGTTGTGAACCCTGCTGGACGTCGTGTTTGGACACAAACTAATGACAGCAGGTGAGCAGTGGGGTCTGCGTGCACAGGGGCAGCAATGGAGCGCGGTGCGGCGGAAGGGATGGGGTGCATCATCCTGGGTGCACAGGTGCAAACAAGCAATGTTGCCGTGTGTAATGATGTGATCTCTGACCTCATTCAGTCACATTTCTCTCTCATTTTAAGGATCTGCTGGACCAACTGTAGGCCTGAGCCAGCGGGCAGCGCTTCCCTACAGACACGTGGCGTTGGCTTTTGGGGCACTGTAGTGAGCTGATTACTAAGTGTACATGCACAGAGACTTGCCCAACTGCATTGAACACGCACATTACGCTTCTAGCATGCGCTCTGTTCCTTTGTATGTGAACGTTGGCATAATATATTATTATTTACCCTTGTGCATTCTCGTGCACTCCAACTCCTCTTTGAACCACGATTACCACTAACAGTTGGTAGATCATACTTCAAGAAGGAAGAATGCACTAAACTGGTGTTCTCTCTTAAGCTTGAAATAAACCTTCATTTACCTTAAGACGTTTCCACCATTATATTATTTCTCCCTTGTCAGACACTGAGTTAGTGGCACCATAATCGGCGGAGCGGATGCTCAGCCCGTGATAAGGACCTGGGCATTCTGATGCTTTCCATCGTGGTATCAAGACACCGTCCCCGACCGGAGACCTGCTGTGCCACCCTAAGAGCGGCACCCCGGAGTTGGAGCTCGCACCGGCACGTCGTTGGACACACCGGTTGTGGCAGGTGAGCAGTGAAGCCTCGGTGTGCAGGAACTGCAATTGAGCACAGTGCGGGGGAAGGGGCTGGGGTGCAGCAGCCTGGGTGTACTGGTGCAGACTAGCGATGTTGCCGTAGATAATAATATAATCTCTGGCCTCATTCATATCTCTGTTTTATTTGAAAGACTTGCTGGACCGCACTGTTTCTCGCGGAGCCCAGCGTCCCAGACACACGGGTGACGGGAGTTGAAAAGTGAGGGCTGGGTGCAGTAGACCGACGCTCTGTCTCCTCCTCCCGCTGTTCTTTTGACTCTCCCTCCCCTTCTCCCTTCCACCCACTCGCTCTCTGATGAAATTCTCACTTTCTTCCTTTCATTCTGACTACCTTTCTTTTTAGGTGTCGCCTACGCAGTGCGCATGCACTGTATAGGAGACCTTTAGTCGTCGTGCAGCTCTTTTTACAAAGCACATACTCGTGCTTGTGACGGCATACGGCTTGCGGGAGTGCGCAGCCATGCGCCACAAGCATGAGTATGTGCTTTGAAATAGAGCAGGATGCACGATCACATACCTGCTCAGCACCAGCGCACTCACTCAGGCGCCTCTGAGCACCACTCACGTGCTTTTTAAAATGTTCTTTTAGCGTGCGCACACACAACTCCCGGGCTTGTTCTTTCATTGTATTTATTTTGACGTTTTTAGAGCGCCTAAGTGGCACCTTACGAGAACTTCAGGGCGCCTGCTGGTATTGCCTCTTTTCTGATGCCAGCTCATGAGCGCGGTTTAAGGCTGCCTCTGGTCTCATGTGGTGAGCCAATGGTGGTGAGTTTTAGGGATAGGAACCTCATACTGTGAGCAGGAGCCAGTATCAATGGGCAGGGTGCCTTGGGTCAAAGGGCAAGGAGCCTTTAGTCTCGTGCAGAGGGCACTTGCTTGAAACGTACAGTGCGCAGGGCTTTAAGTGGGCCAGGTCCCTCCTGGTCATAGACCTGCCAGCATTTAACAAGCATTTGCAATGCATTTACGCAAGTTTGAGCTATTGACAATGCAAATAACAATGCCTATTATTTTTGTTTTTATTTTTAAAACATCAATAATATTACTTATGATAGATCTCCTGAGGCGGAAGCCGGGAGCGCGACCTGAATAATTTTTTAACAATTTGAGAGTCACTTGTGTGTTTTTAAATCACTTACCCCTCTCCCCCTCCTGGCATCACATCAGGGCACCAGCTTGCTCCTGGCCAGGCCGCGCAGCCGACCTCAGCGCTGCTGCGGTAAAACCATTACAAAATCTTGCCGCCTTTTCATGCCCTTTCAGTGGCCACACCCCCTTACTGCCGGCTATTTCCCTATAAAAAAATGTGCATCTTCCGGACGCGCAGCGGACGAGCGCAGCGGGTGCGATGATTGCGCGCCGAAGGCCGCGCCAAGGTAGCGCCATGGGCCAGTTATGCTGCCTGTCTTGGCCCTTCACATCTTGATCAGCCTCCTTCTGGGCCCCCCTACTCTAGAGAGGCGCTCATCCAAATAGGTAAGCACCATGCGGATAAAGGAATATTCTCCCTGTTACATACGGCACACCCACGAGCCGACTTCCTGAGCGACGATCTTTTAAAATGTGGGCTTCTGAATGTTAGGTCCCTGCCTAAACACAGTACAGAGATCCAACTCTTGATTGATACTCACGAACTAGACATTCTTTTCATGACGGAAACTTGGACTCGTCCTGACTGTTTGGTTGACCCTGGATTTGCGTGTCCTCCTGGGTTCAAATTTCTTCATTCCCCTAGGCCTACTGGAAGAGGCGGGGGGTGGGAGCTATTTTTAGAGCGTCCTGCAGCATTAAGGTCCTCACTTTAGACCCTACTCTGGGCACTGAGCTTTTAGGGCTATCAATTCAGACCCACTCCGGGACTACTGTCACTGGGATAGTATGCTACTGCCCGCCAGGGTCGTTCAGCCTTCAGCAGCAACAAGCATTATTAACTACCCTGACTAATATCGCCTTCTCTCACCATAAGCTACTTATCCTTGGCGACTTTAATCTCTGGCGCAACGGTACCCTTGACTCGGGTCTCGGGAACCTACTTCAAGCCTGTGAAAGTTTTGGTCTTTCTCAACTGGCCACTAAAGCCACCCACAAAGCTGGTCATCTCCTAGATTTGGTCTTCGCGGCACCTGACCTGGTGGCGATGGGGGAAACCTTACCTATGGATTGGACAGACCACTCACTCGTAAAATTCTTTATTCACACGAATGGTGGTCCTCACAAGGCTCCTGTGTTGACTAGGGAAGTTAAGTGCAGAGATTGGAGGGACCTCACACGTATGCACCCTATCGGTGAGGTGTTCCTTTTGGAACAGCTCTTCAATGAGAATAAGAATATAGACGAAAATTACGCCTCGCTCTGTACTAGAATCACAACGGTCCTCGATGCCCATGCCCCTCTAAAAACACGCAGCTGTAAGGGTAAAGACTCCGCCCCCTGGTTTAATGACGACCTAAAAAACCTAAAACAGGGATGCAAACAAGCTGAGAGAAGGTGGAGACGCGACTATAATGACACCTTTAAAGAGGTGTGGAAAACTAAGGTCCTTGCCTACAAGAATCTGATTAAAAAATCTAAAGCAGAATACTATTCCTCTCTGATCTGCAACACCACCAACAATTCCAGGAGTATTTTTATTATACTAAATAGCGTCACCAATCCGGAGTGTTCCAAGAATGCGATCGTCTCGTCCCAAGACCTTTGTGACAACCTTGCTGTATTTTTTAAGGAAAAAATTGAACTCATCCTTAAAGACCTGGACACTCCTTTGGATCTCGTCCCTCCCTCCGACCTGAGACCTGGTTCTCCGGTGGACCGATTGGCTGGCCCTGCCACAGCTACGAAGGAAACGTTACTCAAGTTCCCACCACTTACTTATGAGGCCTTCACTAAGTTAGCTAGAGGAATCGCCTCCGGGTCTCCCATGGATCCGGTGCCTTCCAAAATCTGGAAGGAATTTGAGGATGAACTATTCCCCACACTCCATCAAATTTGTAACCAATCCCTGGTGACTGGCACCGTCCCAGCTCATTGGAAACGGGCGTTAGTCTCTCCTTTGTTAAAAAAAACCCTCCCTAGACCCTGATTGTTCAAAAAACTATAGGCCCATCTCCCTGCTGCCTTTCCCTGCCAAAGTAGTTGAGCGTCTAGTTAGCAAGACTCTCTCCGACCAACTGGAACGTCATCTATTACTAGATGGGGACCAATTTGGTTTTCGGCCTGCCCATGGTACCGAAACAGCCCTCATCACCGCTATGGATGAGCTTCAAAGGCGTGCAGACAGAAGACAGGCAGCGTTCCTGATCCTGCTCGATATGTCTGCCGCCTTTGACACGGTGAATCACAAGATCCTACTGAGGCGGCTGTTTGAGGAGGGAGTGAGAGGCACTGCGCTACAATGGTTTCATTCATTTTTGCAGGATAGGCAGCAGGCAGTATCCATGCCACCTTTCCAGTCAGCCTTTTCCCTGGTAACGCATAGGGTTCCTCAGGGCTCAGCAATCAGCCCAATACTCTTTAATGTATACCTCAGACCTTTGATTTTACTCATCAAAAGCTTCAACATCGGGATTATCAACTACGCCGACGACACACAGATGATCCTCTCCTTGGAAGGAGAGGACTCAACCTCTGTGGAGGTCCTACACAATTGTCTGCGTGACACGTCCCGGTGGCTAAAGGACAACTCCCTTCAGTTCAACGCAGGGAAGACGGAGGTGCTCTTCAGTGCCGGAACTAGGATTCCCCGACCATTTCAAAACAACTTTTGGCCCCCGGAATCAGGGTCCAATGTACGGCCGGTGGAATCAGTTCGTAACCTAGGGGTCATGTTGGATCATAGGCTCAGCATGGAGACGCATGTTCAAACAAAGTCTGCCTGTTGTTTTGCCATCCTCCGTTCCCTAAGGAAAGTTCTGCCCCTCTTACCTACCCATGCCCGCGCCCAAGTGGTTAGATGTACCATCCTTAGCAGGTTGGACTATTGTAATGCCCTCCTGCTTGGGTCCCCTGAGTTCCTGCTGGACAGGCTCTAGAGGGTCCAATCAGCAGCTGCTAAGCTGGCTCTGGGGCTTCCGAGAAGATCTCATGGACCGTCCGCCCTGGCAAAACTGCACTGGCTTCCTATAGGACAGAGAATTCAATTTAAGGCCCTTTGTATAGTCTTTAGGGCTCTCCATGGCACTGGGCCAGCCCCCTTACAATCCAAATTTGCCTGGTACACTCCAATCAGACAGCTTCGATCCTCTGACGCCAAACTGGTAGTCGTACCCAGATTCAGGAAAGTCAGAGCCGGAGGTAGATCCTTCGAGGTGGCAGCTACCAGACTATGGAACACTCTTCCTATCGAGATTAGGCACCTCAACGAACTCCTCCCGTTCAGAAGAAGGATTAAAACTTGGTTATTCCCCTGTTAGTCTGCCTGTAAGCTCTCACTCCCTGTGTTTTTTTCACTTCCGTCTCCTCTGATCTTTCAGCGCCAGGATGCCTGCAATGGTGATAGCCGCGCTTTACAAATTCTAAAAATAAATAAAAGGCATTGTCATTTACAATGCCAATAGCTTAAACTCGCGTTAATGTGAGACCTATTGCATTGCAAATGCTTGTTCTCTTGGACATGGCACACATACTTATGTCTCTTTTTTGTCTTGCAGGTTTTGTACGCTGCTTCTGGAGGAGTCCCACCCCTTCTTTCATGTTTACTGTTGTTCGAATAAAGTTAAGTTTCCATTTATTTGTGTTCTTTTAATAAAATTTATTTTTTTTACCAATAAATAAGTGAGTGTATGGGTCTTCTTTTTCTGACAACACTTGCCTGTAGTTTATTGTGAAAATCGGCGGTTGATAGTAGGTTACGAGGGAATTTTTTTTAATTTTGCGGTGCACCTACCAAATATAAACCAACTGACTATTACATAAATGAAGCCTGGGTAATTCTACAACGGCAAGGGTTCTATGAGTGTATTACTTTAAACACCATGAGTACTGCCCATGTGATTTCAGAACCAATAAGGCACTGCCTAGGGCCACCGAGGCTTCAAGGACTGGTGAGGCCCACCCTGAATTATTTAAGTAAAGCCCCGGAGGTTGCCGGTCCCCGGTCCTGAGTTGGCCTCGAAGCCCCCCGAACAATTCGTAAACAATACCCGGGGAAGTGTCAATCCCCTAGTCTGTGAAACGTCTCTGTGCCCTCCCGCGCCTAATTTACATGTGAGATTAAGGTTCCTAGTGCTGCAGAGACCTCGAAATATAAATAGGTTTGGCCCCGGAACATTACCCACCAGTGGCCTCATTTAAATGAACGGGTGAGACCCTGCTTCATTTTTTTTCTCCATTTTTACCATCCAGATCTGCTTTATTGAAGCGATACGAGGTTTTCCTCCTCTTGCTTCAATGAGGCAAACAGGTATTTACTATCACAGGGTGGAAGCAATGCTCCCGCCCTGTAATAGCAAACATAAATGTCCCGCGGATGCACACCCCGGGACATTGTATGAGCTGCACCTGGGAGGTGGCGCTCCATAGGGTCATGATGCATTGGTTAATGCATAACTACAGAATTAGTATAAACGCATACTAACACTACTTGCACATGTGTAGTACAGCATCCAGAGTGTAGTGAAGAGGCACAGGAAGCCCCAAATCAAAAAATATAAATCCTACCAGAGGTAGGATCACATTGTTCGATCAGTCGATGACCCTGCGATGAGTAGAAACTAGGGGTGGGCGGAATTTGCGAAAGCGACTTTCGCAAATTATCGCGAAAATGTTTAAAATCTCCGCAAACACGCGGAAATATCGCGAAGATGCGGAAGTTTTTTTCCCGCCCGTTCGCGGTATTTTCTGCGTGTTCGCGGCTCGCCAACTTACCCATGCGGTTGCTTGCGGGCGCGGCCATCTTGTTTTCACTCTTCTCGCGGTGCATGATCGCGGGAAGAAAGACGTGATCGCGCGACGCATGCCGTCACTGCGGGCGCGAACTGTCGCGAGACAGCGCAAATGGCTAAAACAATACAACATCTCATGGAGAACGCGACCGGATCGGGAAAACTTGTCGGCGAACGCGGGGATTCAGGTAAGGCGATCGCGCGGGCGCGAGAATGTATTATTTTACAGCACAAGCAAGAACCAAATTATCGCAAAGCTGCGGAATGCGGAAATTTTGACATTTCCGCGCTCTCCGCGGAACGCGGAAATGCCAAATTATCGCAAATTCCGCGAACGGAACGGAAATTTTGCCCAGGCCTAGTAGAAACAGCTTCACAAAGAAAACGGGTTTTCAGCAGAACGCAAGCAAGCTCAAAATCTTGGTGAGTGCTGCCTTCTTTTTACCTTCTCCCGCTCGTCGCCAAATTTATGTGGTGAAGAGGCAGACAGCAGTGGATCCGATAAGTAGATTTATTGCAGGAAAAGAAGACAGCTTAAACAGCCACCAACAGGAGCAGACAGCAAGGCAACCGTCTTCTTCAGCACCGTGTACAGACTCCCCAAGATTCCCCTCATGACAGCCCTACATTCTAACATTAGATGACTTTACAGCAATGAGCTCATGGTTTCATCCACAAGTCTTGAGACTGGTAGGGGTGAGTAGTTCGCTTCCCACTCCCTGTATTGTATAAACGCAAACTAACACTACTTCCACAGGTATGCTACAGCGCCCAAAGCACATCACTTTACAGCAATGAGCTCACGGTTTAATACCGGAGTCTTCAGACCAGTAGTGGTGAGTAGTTCGCTTCCCACTCCCTGTATAGTATAAACGCATACTAACACTACTTACACAGTTATACTATAGCGGCCAGTATGCTACAGCGCCCAGAGCCCATCACTTTACAGCAATCAGCTCGGTTTGATCCTCGAGTCTTCACACTAGTAGGCGTGAGTACTTCGCTTCCCACTTCCGGTATAGTATAAACGCACGGTAGGGGTCAGTAGTTCGCTTCCCACTCCCTGTATGGTATAAACGCCTACTAACACTACTTCCACAGGTATGCTACAAATACCAGAGCACTCATTATATGCTGTTGATATGGTGTTATATTTGCGGAATCTTGAAGAGAATTTATCACCACTGTTGCGAGAATATATAAAATTCGGAGGGCATTCTGGATTGCAAATTAACTGGGACAAGTCAGCAGTATTACCGTTGACAATTAATACAAAAGCGCCAAAGTTGGTGTTTCCCCTCATTTGGCAGGAAGATCCAATTAAATATCTGGGAGTCTGGATCCACCAGGAGGTGGAAACCGTACACCGATCCAATTATGGGGTGGTGGTGGACCGCATGGAAACGCAGATAAATAGGTGGATCACTCTCCCTCTCTCAATGGCAGATAGAATATCGTTAATAAAAATGGTGTTATTGCGAAAATTGCTATATTTATTTGTTAATATACCGATACCGCCACCCACCTCAGTTTTTAATAGGATACGTGCGGCCTTTGTTAAATTAATATGGGCTGGAAAGCAAGCTCGTAAAAGCTTGAAAACCATGGCACTCCCATACACCGCTGGTGGCTTTGCAGTCCCTGACATTTATATATACTATCTCTGTGCCCAGGCGCAATACGCCTACTACTGGTATCACCCGGTAAAATACCTCACACACCTGGCAGTGGAGGATGGCGATGCAGATCCGATACCACTACCTCAGATACTGCCGCATGTGCGACCCCACCTTACATCACAGGAAGCCAATACGATACGCACAACGTCACAAGCATGGGAGCGCATAAGTCAATTAGCGAGCAAGACTCCTTTATACACACCAAACCTACCACTAGCACACCACCCTGCTATATCTGTCACACAAGAACAAAAGAGTATGAGAATGCTAGAACAGGTGGGAATAACACAGATGGGCGACCTCTATCCCAGCGGGACTTTTGTTACCCCTGATGATTTATCGTATGTGCAAAACCAATCGCTCCTTTTTAGATTCACCTATCACAGGCTCAGAGCGGCCATAAAAGAATTATATCCATCCTTCCCCAGAGAGCCCCTTAGTCTTCAACCACTACAATCATTGATAGCTGCGACCACGCACTCCAACTTGATCTCACAACTCTATAAAATGGTGCAAACGGAAATAGCCACAAATACTTATAAAGCACGGGACACATGGAATAGCTTATTGGAAACTCCACTAACCGATGAAGACTGGGTCTCATGTGGCACGCTCACTTCACTGCTCACACCTAACGGAAATCTCTGCATAATACACTTTAAATACATTCATCAAGCATATCACACCCCAGCTAAACTGAGTCGGTTTGGATTACGTGATAACGCGCATTGTGAGAGATGCGGAATTGATCAAGCAGACTTTATCCATCCTTCATGGGCATGTCATAAGATACAGAAATTTTGGGAAGCTGTAACCTGCCAGTTGGGAATGATGGTACTGGGCGCATTGCCATGTGAGCCCCGACTATGCCTCTTGGGCCTTGATATACCTGCACGATCCACAAACAAGAAACTAATAACCATCATGCTGTTGTTGGCAAGACGCAAAATTGCGATGCACTGGGACAGTAAGACATCCCCTACCCTCACAAGCTGGATTTTAAATGCTGTGTATTGTAGGGATAATTTTTCGCTCTCTGCAGAAGAACTGCCAACC